>NC_089873.1:156445000-157045000 GCF_040182565.1 Anser cygnoides | reverse complement strand
GTTCAGCTTTGGGCCCCTCACTACAAGAAGGACATCGAGGCCCTGGAACGTGTCCAGAGAAGGGCTACAAAGCTGGTGAAGGGCCTGAAACGCAAGTCCTGTGAGGAGCGGCTGAGGGAGTTGGCATTGTTTAGTCTGGAGAAGAGGAGGCTCAGTGGAGACCTTATTGCTCTCTACAACCACCTGAAAGGAAGATGTGGGGATCTAGGGGTCAGCCTTATCTCCCAGATAATTAGTGATAGGACTAGAGGGAATGGCCTCAAGTTGTGCCAGGGGAGGCTTAGGTTGGAAATGAGGAGACATTTCTTCTCAGAATGAGCGGTCAGGCACTGGCGCAGGCTGGTGGTGGAGTCGCTGTCCCTGGAGGTGTTTAAGGAAAGGGTAGATGTGGTACTTAGGGACATGGTTTAGTGGGCAACGTTGGTGGTAGTTGGACAGTTTGACTAGTTGATCTTGGAGGTCTTTTCCAACCTTAATGATTCTATGATTCAATGATTCTGGAGTCCTTACTCAAAACCTTTTCTTCCCCTTGCAATTTTTATATTCACAGTTTCTGTTACCCAGTGCTTTCACACTTCAGATTTTACATGCTTTCCTTATCCTAGAGAGTCTCATTGTTGCTCGCTACCACACGCCATCGTTCTATGGGCAACCTGGACTGTTAAACAGCTGTTAACTGGGACTGTTTAACTAAAGATCATGCCCGGTTAGTGGTTTGACTTTATCAAATAATGTAGACTTAATGTCTACATTGATGTAGTTAAGCCTACATTACTTCTGTTGTCATCTACTTAATGTAGAGGACTGGCACTTAACGGAATCCTCTAAAGGTAGTTTGTGTGCATGAGGGTTTTTATGAAACTATTTTGTATTATCCACTGTTCTAGGAGGGTTTTTCATGTTTTGTTGACATAGTGCAATGCTGACTATGCTATTTCTTAGCAGAGTTCAGGAAAAAGGAGAACATCAGGAAAAGGGAAGAACTGAGCTTTCTAGGAAGCAGAAAAAAAAAGAAAAAGATTTTTTTTTTCTAATGGGGAAGCTGGTGAGGAGAGCTAAGAATTAAAGGATTAAAATGGGATCAGCAAAGTGATTTAAAGTGCAAGAAGTAAATCTCGTATGTTGTGATTGGAGCAAGGTATTTGTGAGGCAGGCTTGCAGAGCCTTGGTATCTGTCACTGGAGAACACAAAGAGGGGAGGTTATTCTGATTGTGAGGGGGGAAATGATGGCATCTTGGCCATGTCTACCTGGGAGATGTCCTGGCTAGCAGGGCAGTTTGTCAGGGCTCAGCTCTGCCTCCTGCTCCCCAGGGTGTCCAAAAAGGCAGGGCCTGGCAGCCAGGGCCAGTCCCACCACCCCACCAGGAGCAGGGCAGCTGGGGACGCCCAGCCCAGGGCACGGGGCATGTCCCTGGGGATTGGGATGGGCTGAGACTGGGCTGGGATGTGGGCCCACAGCTGGGCCCAGCTCAGTGGGGCCATGCCTGGGCAGGGCTGGGCAATGCGGAGCTGGAGACCAGCCCTGCTGCGGCCTCACTGGGGCTGGGACTGACGAGCTGGCGAGGGAGACATGGGGTCCTGGGCCCTGTGCAGAGGAGGCTGGGCAGGGACAGAGAGGCCTTGTGGTGCCCCCAGGGCCCTGAGGCAACGTGTGGAGTGAAAAAAAAATTATCCGCGTGTTTTGTGGGATGGAGGAGGACACCATACGTGTTCTGCAAGATGTTTTAATTTGAGGGGACAGTGGAAAAATTGTCTTGTGAACTGAGAAACAGACTCTTCAGTAATTTTTCTCTTACAGTGATCTTGGAGTGACGCATGCCAGTAATCATTAACTTTGGCAAAAGTTGACTTGAGTAGCACGATAGAGGTATAATAATGAATCTGGCCACATTCTTAGTTTATTTAATCTTTTCCTTCCTGCCAACTCCCTCTACTGCACATTTTCCAACATTAATGCCTATAGTAGTTCCATTCTTTCAGTCTTACTGAAAACACATACTCTCATCACAGGAAAACAAAGCATATGAAAGAAAAGAAAGGTAGGATGAGCCACTCTCCCAAGTCTCCTCTGTCAGAAAGAGTCCTGTGCCTCCTCCACAGTCCCAACACACAACACCTGCTATGATCAAGTAGCTCAAAGAGACGTTGCCCCATGTAGTTTAACAAATTTCATTTTCAGGTTTGGGTACCTTTCTCTGACTAAATCTTCTTCTCCTCAAATAAAACAGTTTCTCTTAAAGGTTTGTCTTCATCTAACAAGTCTAGCTGGATTTTACCGAGACAGCTATACAATTCATTTATCTTCCTTTCTCCCAGACATGGAGGGAATTCAAGTTAACTCTAAAGAAACGTCTGCAAACACACTGATTGTGAGTTTTATCTACTTTAAACATAGATACTACTGGAATAGTTTCCTGACTTTTTTATTTGCGGTAACACCTAAGTCATATGCCAAGAACAGCTTTTTGAAGTTTTTTCATTTTTCTTTGGTGAAATTACTGTTTCCTTTCTGATGACTTTTTGCCCTCCCATTAACTTTTTTCTCAGTATGTGTACAATAAGATAATTACAGGTATTTAAAAGAGAAAGTGTATTGTGGTTTTATCACACAAAGTATCACGGATACTTTCTTGACTATTCAAAGTCCTTTCTTGACCTGTCATAATTTTCATATGGCCAAGAGTTTCAGGGCACATGCGGCATGCCTCTGTGAGATAAGGAGCGATGAGAACTTCAGCCTGGCTCACTACATGCTGTTGCTACGCAGTCAGCATGCCCTATAGCCCTGTTGGTCATCCTGGGACACTACACTGAATTGTGTTTGCTGTGCTTCCAGGCTGTTTGTAGCACAAGACAAGGTAGGTGTCCCTGTACCAACACATGGGGTTCACTCAGTGAGATCCGGTCAGTCCAGCTCAGATTTGCACTCAGGAAAACATCCGCTGTCTATCATATGACTTCTGTGGTATTTAACTTGTTTGTACCTCGAAATCGGATATAATAGGAGCAATAGAAAGGTCAATAAACACTGAAACCAAATGAAGGACTTATGACACCTAGCAACTGCTGGGTGAATTTTTAATGGCATGCATTAGTATTCATTCTTTTCCTAGCAACTAGGTTACAGTTTTCTGTGACCGGGACTCTTCATCATTTTCACGGGTAAGAATTAAACTGTATGAAAAAGGAAAATGAACCACCACCTTAGAACCTCAGCCAAAAAGCATAAAAGGGCAATCTGTATCCCCTTCCCTTTTTTTCAAATGTTTTCACTCATGATACTCGAAATCTAAGGGCATGCCCAGTTTGCCCCTTTAGGACTTTTCAGAATCCTGGATTCAGCAAAATTCTGATTTCTGAAAGCAAGAAAGTGAAGAGTGAACAGACATTTTCTGCTTGTATACATCCTCTTTTTTGTATTTACCTATTGCATTGCACTTACCTATTGCTATATTGAATGGCAAAAAGGGTAAGTAGGACCAACGCTACGAGTGTGAGGAGGGGCAATATATGTAGATGATCTCCTCTGCATGACCTCTGAATATCTGGTCAGAGGAGAGATACTGTATGCCTCACTTCCTCAGGCCATCATTGCAATGCAATGTAAGAATTTTGTTGCCATTTGGGTTATTACCAGTAATAAGATAAATGAAGTTTGCTGATGCAGAGATGGACAAGTAAAAGATGATGCTAGGTGGCATCACATGTCTGTGGCTTACATGCTTGTAAAAATTTGCATGAGTGGTGTTCTTTTGCAGAATGGGTTGAATAATTGCTTAATTGACCCAGGAAACTCTCACTTCATAGGATCAAAGAGTATGCATATCCTGGAAGTACGGGGATGTCTGCTGGAGCAGGCAGAGGCAGGCACACTTCAACATTGTAGTAAAAATTCTCAGAAGTACGAGGTTTGCAGACCTGGGTGTTTTGGCAGGATATAAGGTAGGAATTAACACCTTAACTGATAGCACAGTACTTTGTCACTGACGTTTTCCACATTTGTTAAAATCAAGGAGATGTTCAAGAGAAACACTTAAAATAGTTTGGAGTTGTCATGTAGGTTTGAAACTGGGAGTTGAGCTTGGAAAAATATTTGTAATAAATGACAGGTAAGCCAAAAACAGTTTCAAGGAAATCAAAACTAGTTATGAAAATAGGGTGAATTTCCTAAGTTGTTTCAATAAAATAATAATAATAATAAAAAGAGAGTTCATTAATGTTAAAATATTCCATATATATTCAAAATGTTGTTTTATTTCAGAAATACAGCATTTCTGAAATATAGCTAGGATCAAATATAGTGAAGAAGTGTCAAAATACTTTAATGTTCAAAGCAAAATTTCTTCACTTTTAATTTCAGAGTAGCCTTTTTATTTTAAAGTGTTCTACACCTTAAGATATGAAAATAAAAAATGCTTTAAAAGGAGTAGTAATGTTTCATATATTTTGCCTTCTGTTAATCCTTCGCCCTCTCAAAATCAACAAAAGTGAGTTTTTCTTTGAAATCAAAACACATGAAAAATACTGCTTAAGTTTAATTGTTCAATTTTAAATTAAGTTTGAATTTGAATTGTTTCTGTAATATTTCTTGTTCAAAACAAAGCCCACAAAAGTATCTGCTATTCATCTAACTCTGACTGGGAAACAAAGATGTCAAGGTAAAGCATAATATGGAGTTACTAATATCCCCTTCCCTGTTTAACACTTATGAGAAGGTTAAGTTAGGCGGTAGATAGTGACTGCGTTAGGAGATGTTTGGAGTTTGTTGTTGCTTCAATAGCTAGTAAGAAAAATTACAAGCATACTATAATTCCCCTGATTAAAATACATTGAAAATAAATTTAATTGTAAGGAAGCACTGATGTCTAATTCCCCTTTTCAACTTCTGTCCTACACCCCTGTTGATAATTAACCATAGCAATATAGCTTAGTGAATAAAGCAGACTCAAGGCCTACATAAATCATATTTATAGCAGCATAAACAGCAGGTAGTAACTAGTATGTTTATATAGCTTCTAACACAAGGTTGTAGCACAACCTTGGACTAAGTAGTTCTAATGGTTCTCCCATCACAGATGTGACAAAGACATACTTGTCGAATTTTGTTAGGGCAGTATGGAGGGGAAAGTGTTAACAGAGACTAACCTTACCCTAAAGAAGACTGGTCCCTAATGCCCCCTTTCAAGTCTATGGATGAAGATAAGTTTTTTCCAAGTGCAATTTTAGAGAACTTAAATTAAGTACTCATCCTGAACCACAGTCTGTAGGAGCCTTTCTGCTTCCTTTTACTGCAAAATGAGTCCATAAATAATGAATTTCCTTAAAGCCACCTCTTTTAAATACCAATCCAAATGTAAAAAGAGCTACTCAAATAGATGTACACTGCTATTCCATTTAGCTCCAACATAGCTATGTTTTTGATGGGGATGTACCAAGATGAGACAAAAAACAAGGTGTAACATCTGAGAGGTCTTCTCTTACAAGAAGCCCTGAGAACAGCATCTCTGTTACCATCCCCTCTCGCCTCCTCCTATATTTACATGCTAGACTGTGCACATAGCATAAAGGTCTGCTATACTGCGTCTTTTGTCTACATCAGGGAATGTTTTGATTTGCTTGGGTGTTTCTGGAAACAAGATTATTAAATAAAACCTATCGCCAACCATATTGGCTCAGAGGTAATGAGCAGGGTCCTTCCAGTACCTCGTACGCTGTTGTGTCTAATCCAGACTTCTCACTGTATTGTCTTTTATATATATGTATAGCTACATACACACACACAAGGTATTATATATATATTATATATATACATATATATATATATGTAGGTTTCTCAGTTAATAAAACCTTAACGATATCCACCGTATGTCACCACATTCAGTTCACCAATCCTGTAAGAAGCGATGAGGAGCTTAAAAAGTCATTCCTTGCTAATGGACGCCCTCTGCTGTTACTACATATATTACCAGCAGTAACTTCAGGAAAATTCCTTGGCTTTCTGTCTTCGAAGGTAGTGTAATCTTTTCCATCCACTCATTCCCTCCAAAACTCAAGACTGATGAAGAAACACGTTTCTGGCACGAGTCTAATTCTGATTAATCCTTTTGAAAGACTTATTGCATTACAGTTGTGTTGCTTTTCTATTTTCCAAATTCCAAAAAATAATGTTGGCATGTCAGATGCATTTGTGCTTTCAAAGTCTTTCTCCTTGTCTGCTTCTGAGATTGCTCACAGGAATATGTGTAGAACTTTTTTGTCCCAGGCTTATACTTAATATTGAAATTATGTATGTTTTGGGATGGATGATCATCAAGAATGTACCTTCATGGTTTACAGTCTCTTTCAAGAATTACTGTGTTGGCATCTGAGTACCTGACAACATTTCTGTCACAGAGGGACAATGAAAAATACTTTCTCTTTGAGCATGTTATTTTGTAGTGTTACACACTGTTCTTTACATTACTATGTCAGCCTGAAATACTGACCTTCAAATATATACTTGTCAAGCTTGTCTGCTTAAAATCACATTTGATGCATTCATCATAATACTTTCATCTTGCTTTAAGGGATTTGATGCTTGAACCTTTATGCCTGGAACTCCAGTATTAAGTACAGAGTTTTCTCCAGATTTTTTTTTTCCTTATCTTGTTTAACATTAAGGACCTGTTGAGTAGGCATTCACCCTTGATATTATTTTTTGTTATCGTAGGGGGCTGGAGGTATAAATTGCCTTGTCATATTCATTTTATTTGGCTTTGGTCTAATACTTTTTTTTTTCCCCCCCCTCAGGTAAAATACTGTAACAGTTATTATATTCTGCTTAGTTCAGTTTCAGCCTTTTTATTTTGTCTTACACATAGTGCTAGGGTTGTCGTGTTCTTCCTCATGCTGACATCTTCAGAACGTCATGTTGCGGAATTAGATTTTACACAACTCTGATGTTGCAGCAGTTAAGGATTTATTATATATCTCTATAGCAAATAACAAGGTTAGATCATATGATTTTAACAGCACTTAATCAGCATCTAAGTATCAGTCAGTTAACACAGTGATCTAAAGAAACTTGCTACAATAGCAACAGTGACTTACAGATTCCTGAACAGCAAGGTTCACCCGAGACTTACTGTAGGGTCCTAGGGGGAGTTCTAAATCCAGTCGCATGCTTCCGAAACTCCCCCTTAGAGTGAATTACTCACCTTACTTCCATGTCAGCATTGGTCCACAGATGAGATTGTTCCTCGAGGAGTCAGCTCTGAGATGCACGTCCTCTCAGGGATACCCTGAGAAGTGTCCCAGTTCAGGGGGAGATCGAGAGTGCAGCCTGCTGTGGTCTCTGAAGAGCTCAAAGAGTTCTTGTTTGGGATCCCTATTCATACGATTATAAGGCCGTTGTCTTTTGGTCAGTAATTTTCCAGGATTCAGGTCTTCTGCCAATCTGTTTAGGAATCAGGTTGTGCAATCTTCCCTCTCAACGCTCAACAGGAGAGTGAGACGGTATCAGACTTCACCGCCTTCTGTAGATAGCAGAGCAATGATGCCGTGATGGCTTTGCCTTTCATATTTATTAGATCTTTATCGTAGTCATACTGTAGTCATGATGGACTCGTAGTCATATTGTAGTCATGATTGACTCGCAGTCAAGCTCAGATGCCTTATCGGGTTGTTTCCTGAAACGAGCTCTTCCTGAGGCTCCATTGTTAATGAGCTGGTTCAAGGAGTGATTACATTGACGCCTACAGAGGCTTATAAGCCTGAACAAGACTTATGCCCAGTAAGGAGCGGGGCGTACCCACCACGCTGTACAGAAGCAGGGCGTACCTGACACACAAGTATTCATTTCACATCTATCACTTCTATTATTGCGAGTTCTTATTTCTGAATACTTTCTGCTGGTCAAATTTCAAGGTGACACTTTTGAAGCATCATCTTCTGTGCGAAATATTGAAGAGGGCTAACTGACTTTTCTTTTTCTCATTATGATCTTCCAGGAAAACTTGTGAATTATATCACACAGGGTGAAAAGGGTAATGTGAACGTACCTGCAGAAAGAAAAAAGAAATTTCTGTGGTTGCTGAATCAGACTCCAAGCTTCAGCTTTGTTTCTTGCTTGGCAGACTTCTAATGAGAAAAAGATGATTATTTTTTTTGAACATTGATGGCATATAACATTATATAACACATCCCTAACATGAACTGTTTATTCAACAATACACAGCAGATAACTTAAAACAACAAATGTCTAGGCACGTACACTATTAGCTTTTCTGTGGTAAATAAGAAGGTATGTATTTTAGTTATGAAAAAAAAAATAATTAAAGATGTCTCCAAATGCATGCTTGTTAGATGGCAACCTATCTTACAAAGGCTTTGCCTTCAGTGTGCGGTTGTTGTGGTTTAGCCCCAGCAGGAAGCTAAGCACCACAGAGTTGCTCGCTCACTCTTCTCAAGTGGATGAGAGAATTGGAAAGGTAAAAGTGCGAGAACTCATGGGTTGAGAAAAAGACAGTTTAACAAGTAAAGCAAAAGTCGTGTGCACAAGCAGAGGCAAACAAGGAGTTCGTTTGCTGCTTCCCATCAGCAGGTAGGTGTTCAGCCGCTTCCATGAAGGCAGGGCTCATCACGTGTAGCAGTTTCTTGGGAAGACAAAGGCCATTGGTCTGAATGTCCCCCCTTCCTCCTTCTTTACCCTAAATTTATTGCTGAGCATGGCACCACATGGTTTGGGACATCCCTTTGGCCAGGCCAGCCTGGGCCAGCTGTCCTGGCTGTCTCACGGCAGCTCCTGGTGCACCCCCTGCCTCCTTGCTGCCAGGGCGGTGTGACAAGCTGCAAAGTCCTTGGCTCCAGCCAAGCACTGCTCTGCAACAACCAAAAATGCGTGCTATCACTGCTATTTTAATCAAAAATCCAGAACAAAGCACCACACAAGCCTCTACAAAGAAAATTAACTCTATCCCAGCTAAAATCATGACAAGTTTACAGGTCAAGTATAAACTTTTAATGTGAGAATACTGTGCTCTAAGTCACACCACCAGTTCTTCTGCATTTTGGTGAATTCCCTAAATAATTTTGGCATGCCTGGAGGTCACCATACAGCCGTGGCCACGCTGACTGCTTTGGCTGTGCTCCACCTCAGCGAAAAATAGGATTGTGACACAGCGACAGTAGAATTGGTAGTATGAACTCTAGAATTCATGAGGGGAGGAACTGCCTCCCCCTGCTCTGTGGCTTGGTACAGGCACGAAGCCCCCCACCCCAGGAAGAAGCGGTCAGGGAGCGACAACAACAGGCGCTGGGGAACACAAGCAGTTTATTGAGCGGCTGGCTGACTAGGGCCGGAGGCGGCCATTTCAGGTCAGGGAACCCTCCGTGCGCAGCGGCGTCGCTCCGCCTTACTGCGCATGCGCCGCCGAGGTTAGGGCAGCAGGGGCGTGCGGCTGCCAGCCACACATACGCCCCGCCAACAATGCGCATGCGCGCTGACACCATCGGCCTCACCTCCCTCCGCCATCCCAGCGCTGCTTCCGTCTCGCGGGCCAATCAGTGGCGCCGCTTCCGCCCGGCGGGCCAATCAGCGGCGCCCACGACCCTCCCCGCCGGAGCCGGAGCCGCGAGGCCGGGGCTCCGCCGCCAGTGTCGCGGCGGTCGTGGGGCGGCCATGGTGTGCGCCGCCGCCTCGGCCGGGCGGCTGGGCCCCGCGCTGCCCTTTCTCATCGTGCTCCTCGACCTGCAGTACCACGGTGAGCGCCCGGCGGGCTGGGCAGGGCCGCCTGCCTTATCGGCCGGGCCTTTCTGTCAGATAGCTAGTGACGGGACCAGAGGGAGCGGCCTCGAGTTGCGCCGGGGGAGGTTCGGGCTGGAAGCGAGGAGACATTTCTGTCAGAAGGAGCAGTCAGGCATTGGGACGGGTTGCCCAGGGAGGTGGTGGCGTCACCGTCCCTGGGGGTGTTCAAGGAGAGGTTGGACGTGGTGCTTGGGGACGTGGTTCAGTGGGTGACATTGGTGGTAGGGGGATGGCTGGACCAGGTGATCTTGGAGGGCTCTCCCACCCCTAACGATCCTGTGGTCCTTCTCTTGGTGTCCCCATTGGTATCTGAAGCTCGGGGCAGCAGCTTATCTGCACCCCCCGTGGCCTTGCTTCCTTTCAGAGTACGCTGTCAGCAACACCTGTGCAGGCACACCTGCGTTCACAGGCGCCTGTTAACTTCTTAACTGGGTCATGCAATTGCACGGGCAGTCAGAGTTTAACCTGAGAAACGTCTTCATGCTGGTGGTGGCAGGCTGACGTGGAACTGAAGCTGTCAGTACTCGGAATTAAATCTCCAGACTGACCTTTATACTAAAAATTCATTACTGAACTACTAATTGCATCAACTGGTCAACAGGCAACGTGATCGTAGTGTAGCAGAGATGCTCAGTAGCCCAAGAGTATATGCTGTGGTGTTGAATTGCTTTTTTGGATGTCCGTTCTGGTAAAGTTAGAGGAGAAACACTGTTGTCAAAGATTGTGGCTGTTGAGGATTTTTCATTTCGTGTTGCCAACCTATTTCAAGTATACAGGTCAATGGCTACGTGGAATACTAAAGTCACGTTACTAATTTGGGGTGTGTTTTCTTAACATCCACTTAATAGAGATGTTTTGGAGTGAAGTACTAAGTTAAGGTCCAGAACCATAACCTGTTATTTACTGAACTTACTTATGTTATAGTTCATGAGTTCATTTTCCAGGAAATGCACTGAAGGGGTTTAGGGATTTTATGCTACTTCAAATACGTTTTTTCCCCAAAATATCACTGGTCTTTGAATTCAAACGCATTAATATTTGCATTTACATTTGCATCCTGCTGTCTTGATTGTGGAAGCCTGCCTTGTGCCATCTGATTCGTGGATCAATGACAGCCTGTATTACCTTCGTACCGTACAGTTAATATCTGTGAATGTGAGTTGTATCTGGCTAGTAAACGAGTTCAGTCAGAAATGTTTTGGGATACGAGGTGTCGTGGGAAGTTGCAGTTCATCCCTTCCTGTCCTGTTTCCTGAATCCTTTCCCCTTGAGCACCCTGACTTCTGCCAAAGAGCTCCCATTTGGCACAGGTTGCCCCTTGGGAACATTTCCCCTTCGTGGCTGCTCACCCACACAAACAGAGGCAAAAAGAGGCAACTGGGGAGGATAGAGAAATATTGTTCCTCTTTCCCTTCTCCACCCTGAAGGAAAGGTAGTAAGGAGAATAAGAAGAAACGAGTTCTAAGTATACGGCGCTCGGTTCATTACTGTCAGCCCACCAACCTTCTTGCCCCTATCCCATGTGTTTCTGCCCTGAATTTGGAAAGGTTTTTTTCATCTCTCCACAAGTTTTGTGAGGAAGAAATGAGTTTTCTCTTGGCTTTTTGGTTTGCCTAGCTTTGTTATATTTATGAACTTTGGTTGCAAACTTAGGGAGTAAAAACTGCATGGATGGAAACTGGACACACTTCAGCTGGATACGGGGAGGAGGAAGGTTGCTGTGCCCTGAGGCCGCTTGTGAGCTTTTTTGTATCAGCCCTGAAGCTCTGATTGCATGTCCACTTCTTCCTTTGTTCATTCTTATTGCTGCAAAACATGCCGACATGCTTACAGAAGGGTCATTTTAATCAAAACCATCCCAAAAGCAGGACTGCCTCTTCACGTGACAAAACAATCACTGAACTCCTCTGTTTAAATAATAATAAAAAAAAAGTTCAGATCACTTTTTGATTAAGTTTAGTGGCGTGCACGTTTCTTCCTTGAAGAACGTGACATTGAAAATTGTGTTTCTGGTACCCAGTCTTATTTTCATAGTCCTGTTACCTAGCTTGGGCATGAAATTGAAAAAAAAAAAGTTGAAAATTCTGTAGGGAGAAAGATGGGAATGTACAGATTAGTGTAAAACCCTGAAGCAGTTCTGAAGTTAGAGGGCTTTCTTTCTTTAGGGGTGAGACTGATGCTGGGGCTGGGAGTTCGTGTGGTTTGGTAAGCACGTAATAGCAGCAGTTACTGTAATAAATCAGAAATCCTACCAGGAAGCTCTCATTTATTTTAGTGAGTGCATTTAACTGGAAGAACAGGTTGGCTACACCCGTTTATCTTTCCTGTAGGGTGTCAGCACTGGTACCAGTTGCTATCTGGAGCAGGTTTGTGGACCCCTCTGCTCTGGGGTCAGGGGGTAGGTACCTAAATAGGCTGCACGGCACTCGGTCCCTTAGCGGCAGCAGCCCTGGCTCCTGTGTCTGCTGGCAGCCCTCGGCTGTCCGCCGACGGGTGGTTGCTTTAGAGCCGTTGTCTGCCTGCTGCCAAAAAGTAAGCGCTGTGTTTGTGCGAGTGAACAGCCTGGCCATCAGGTCTGTACCTTCCTCAGTAGTCGTGGTGCGTGCCACTGCTCACGGTGCCACTGGCTGCTCCTGGAGATCCCTCACTGATTTGTGGTGATCAGCAGTGGGTGGGGTCAAATTTTTCCTGCTTATTAACCCTTAACAGCCACTGTACTAATTTCCTTTATTTGCTGTTGTCGTCTTCAGTATTTTCAAGGGAAAAGATCTCTCCTGCCAGCTGTGTTGTGTGGCTGCCGTGCCTTACGAACGTAACACATAAGCAGGGCGCTGAACGCTGTAGGCACATCCTGTAGTGGAAGCTATTCTTAGAGCAGCGCTGATGTGACTAAATGTGAAACGTGGATGCTCCGTAAGGAACCCGAGACGCTGTGAAACTTGAATGCTGTGTTTTGGTGGTCAGGAGGTGCCTCAGTAACCTACAGCCCCCTTCTAGCATCCAGCTCCACATGCACAACTTCTGAGAGACTTTAGATATTCATATGTTGGGAGAGGCAGGAGGCATGAAGCTCATTTTTTTTTTTTGTTTCATTTTTGGGGGTAAATTTTGTTATTTCATATGAAATATTTCAGCCTGCTTGTGGTTGATATCTGATTTGTTGCTGCTACGCTTCCGAAGCCAGGGAAAATTGGAGTTTTTCCAAGGGCGTGTGTGTTTTTTGTTTGTGCCTTACTGTTTATTTTGGCATTTTAAAAGACATTGGATGACTCAGTGATCAAAGCTTTAAGCTAGAAAAAAAGGCGAAGTGTCCATTTTTTCCTGTAAATGAGAAATTCACACGAAAGCTACCAAATACTGCCTATGAGAAACTTGTCGAGAAATACTTCTGCAATATTGTCAGTGAAGCTATTTATATTTGTTCAGTGTTGTACACACCCAGAATGGATTTTAAAATGCATTTTTAATAAGTTCCCCAAATGGGCTGTATGATAAGTAATATTACTGTTTTAATTTCCTCTAGTTAAACAAAAAAAAAAAGGAAACTTGGGTTTATTTTGTAGTTGTTTCCATTAATTTAAAAAAGGAAATTTGTTTGGTGTTACAGATATAATGCAAACAATTGAATTGAAGCCTTTGAATCCAATAACTTGATTTATCACCAATTTTTTTTAAGAGGTAGAGCTTTTTTCAGTGGATACAGAGGACATTTTTGTCACTTTTAGTAGAGACAGCTCAATAATTTTCTTACAATGTGGAACTGAAAGTTAGGAACTGTATTAAGGAATGGGAAGGGAAAATAAAAACGAGATCTTGGATGCTGAAAACGCCTAAAATGTTGATGACTTGGTGATCAGAAGTTACTGTTCCTTCATTACAAATACTACTTTGTTGTTTAATCACCTCTCAGTGTGAGGAGTTCTGATATGCTTTCTTTTCATGTGTCTGGGTAGTGTAACGTTTTCATGCAGACTAAGAGCCAACTTCAAAGTGCTACTGAATTTTTGTATTTAATTCATAGGATCATAGTCCCAAACCCCTGCCATGGGCAGGGACACCTCCCACCAGACCAGGTTGCCCAAAGCCCCATCCAGCCTGGCCTTGAGCACCTCCAGGGATGGGGCACCCACAGCTTCTCTGGGCAGCCTGTGCCAGTGCCTCACCATCCTTACAGTGAAGAATTTCTTCCTTACATCCGATCTAAACCTACCCTCTCAGTTTAAAACCGTTACTCCTTGTCTTATTGCTACGCTCCCTGATGAAGAGTCCCTCTCTAGTTCACTTCTGATGATTTCAATACAAGACCTGAGTAAAAGAAATTGCTTCCTTGTGATTGTAGTTCGTTGCTTTCTACGGCAGTGTATTTATTTAAGATTTTAATGTATTGACCTTGCTTAAATTCGTGCATAATGTGTGCTGTCAGAAAGCTGTTTATAGCGTGCATGTTTTAAGTCACAAATTGACAAGTTATAGTGAAATTATTGTGATTTAAAGAATGCTGGAAGCAGTACAAATGAAAAAACACCGTTGCTGACTTAATGTATGTACAGCATGGGCTTAAAATCAGGTGTTCCCTTGTTGACAGTCGTCTTTCCCTGGTGGTTGAACAGCAGCAGTTCATCAGTTTTGAGCTAAAAACCTGCCCCTTCTAAAACACACCACTCAAGTACAAGTTTTATATTACTAGTTAAATGGAAAGAGAATAATTGTTTATATCAAAGCTTGCTCTCTGGAAACATTTTGCCTTGGAAATAATAAAGATGAGACAAAAATGCAGTAGATAAGCCAAGCCCTGAAGTGGCCAACAGCTCTCAGTAGAGTCCTGAGGTATCAGTAGGGTCATGGAGTTTTGCTCTGACATCCTTTTGGGGAGGGGATGGCATGCTGAGACTTCCTTAGGCTGCACGTTGTTGTAGTATGGGAAGGCATCACCTGTGCTTCTCTTATCACTACCAATGTTTGTATGTTGTGTTATTGTATTTATTTGGTATAATAACCTGGCCATTCAGAGCATTATTCTTGTTTCCCCTCAAGGAGCTGAATGTGGAATAAATGCTGAAGTAGAAAAACAACTTGAAATGGGAAAGAAGTTACTGGCTGCTGGACAGCTAGCAGATGCTTTGTCTCACTTCCATGCGGCTATAGGTATGTAATTGAAGAAAGTGACATTTGCAATGAAACGTTTCTGGCTTATTTATGTATTTATGCTAGCATTTGCTTCATTACGTAGCCTGCTTTCTTGCAAGTCCATGAGTCACCAAAGTTGGGGCACCTTCTTGCAGCTGCTTGGTCTTTAGCAGGAGCCAGCAGAGCTCCCGTGGAATATTTATGCTTTGGTTTTAATAAAAGAGGCTGTTAAATGAACTGCGCGATACGTGAACACGCTGAGTCGCTGCTGTTCTGCGAGCTAGTTATATGGCAGCAATTACATTTGACTGACTGTAGCACCGTTTGATGAGGTGCTCCCTGTATCTAATCCCGTCGAGATCAGAATTTATCTTTGGTTTTGAAAGGCTGGATTTATCCATTCTTTCTTCTTCAACACCTTAAAATAAAACAAAGCACACAACCTCGGCAGTAAAAATAGTCTCACTTTCTTTTTTCGGTCTTGCAGTGGGTAGTATCGCAATGGAAATGATGCTACAAGTTTGACACGTTGGACGGGTAGCGAAGGGTATATTATCTGTCTCCCACTCTTACACTCAGCAAGTGAGCGAGTTCCTATTGTGGTGTTCTGCATTTGCAGCCATTTGAGAAGTTAAATGCTACGTGTATAAATTTTCAAGGAAGTTCGATGGTTCAAGTCCTTGAATTGAAACACAGAGGCAGACAGCACCGGTAAAGAGCAGTGTCCATTAACACTGCAGTTCTTCAATTACCCGTTTTTGGTGGTGGCGGTTGGGTGTTTTGTTGTTCGGCTTGCTGGACGGGTTATAACGTGTGTGTATACAAGTGCGGTGTTCTCCCCGTGAGAATAGTAACGCCGGGTTCTTACGCAGTAATGAGTTGTACTGAGGCACTTCTATTTATGCCTTGGTCTAAAAATAAAATGTAATTGAAATACTGCTGGTTCCGAGCTATCAGTGTTTTCTCCTTGTTTTATAAGCTCCTCTTCTGCAAGGAGAGTGGAGGGAGCCTCTCTTGCCGTGCCCTGGAAGAACCTCCCTCTGTGGAGCTGCTCTCTTCGTCCTCTTGCCTCTTGTGTTGCTGCCAAAGCGCTCCCGTGGGATCTGAGCAGAGCTAATGTTAGCAGCGTGGTTTATTCCTTTATTATTGGTCGGGAAGCTTTAACATGGATTTGCTGAGCAGCCCAGTTCAGTGCGTGGCCGTGCCAGTGCTGGTGGTGTCGCAGAGGGGGAAGTGGGGCAACAAGGTGCCCGCAAGGAATGAAATCCTCTGCCTGGCTAGCTGTGCTCGAGCAGCTGGCAGAAAGCAGAACTACGGCATGACCACATCTGTTGTTAGCTTCCTGGGATTTTTAGTTGGATGCTGTTCTGAGCCTGACAGCCTGAACCTTCGTCACACTTCTTTCCTCTTCATGTCTTGCCTTTCTGAAAGGAGTTTGAGCAGGATTTGCCTGCTGTGCTTGTAGAGGAGGGGAGAAGAAATTTCTCTAATCCTTTTTTGCCTATACTGTGCTAGCATAAAAAGTGAGGTAAACCGGTCTCTTTGTCTCACCTCAGCCAGCATGTTTTTCTTTTTTACTAACATCTAGTATTAAAGAAAGATGCTGTCCCTTTCTTCTTTTCAGTTTTATTTTTTAACTCTTCAGTTCTGTCTAGTTGCTGGCACCTCTGCGAGGTGTACCTCTCTGGGTAAATGCTGATTGATGTTCATTGCTGTTACTTCTGACTGTCAGAAGGATGACTATCTGATGCTGAAATGTGCTTTCTGGGTTAGCTCTTTGCTATCTTCTTTCTTCCTCTGTGTAGGAATAACGTTCCTTAACTTCATCTTTGGATTTGTTGTACTCTACGCATTGAGTTATGTGCAATAAGACTTAACACTAAGTTGTTTCCTTCTCTTAAAGGTAGTAATATTTGAATTTACACTCTGATTACAGAAATCAAGTACAAGGTGCATACAACATGGAGGTTGTTATTCAATAATATCCTAATATCCAGTGCTAGACATCAATATTTCCACAGCCAAGGGATTGCAGAGGAAGAGCGCAGATACTTTTTTCCAGAGAGATTTAACCTAGCATTTTGGTGTTGGAGGTGGCCAGCTATGAAGCTGTTTACCTGCCTTAAGATTTATGGCAACACTTTTTTGTTTCATTTATTTTAAAGTTGAGCTTCAGTCCCAGATGAGGTGTGGAAGAGACGTCCTTGTTTTGTTCCTCAGATGTGGATGTTTTTGTCTACAAATTCTGGATTTTCATACGTATAATTAATTGGACAGTAAATTGTGTGTCTTGCACCGTGTATGGTTGTGTGGGAGCTCTAAATTACCTTTTCCTGAGAGCCAAGAGTAACTGTTGTCTGCTTCTTTGAAATGCTTTGTAGAGAAGAATATTAAGAAAAAAACTGTTTTCAGAAGCTTATGTTCCCCTCCTGTAGGGGTATCCATATATGTGGTAGGCTTAGAGTGTTAAAACTGGAGGATCTTGGAAGTCTGAGCAGCAGACACCATGAAATGTGGTGGCCTTGGAGTTAGCCTGCAGGTTTTGATATAGTACCTGTTTTTTGTCCCCCATTAGGAGGGGGTGTTGGTGCCCACTTTAATATTAGAAAGAAGTTGCTGCTGTCTAAATGGATGATAGGAAGGGTTTGTTCATCTGTAATGACACTGGACTAGCATATTGCTCGTTTGGGGATTATTTGTTTGCTTCCTGTGTGATGGACAGGGGCTGGGAAGGAGAATAACGAATTAACCTGCTTTCAAATGCAGGCCTGCAGTTTGAGATAAAGGGTAAGTACGTGGGGACTGGTTTTTTTCCAGCACAAGGCTAAAAAGATGTACATATTTCATCTTCCAAAGTCTTAATTATTAGCAATGTACTGTGCTTCTGTAATCCTCATTGTTAAATAATTAAACGGCATTACAAATTGCTTGGAACAAATGTTTTAGTGATAAATGCAATTTTTTTCTTCCAGTGGCTTAAAACTCAGGTAATATGTTTTTAGTCATTGAAGTTTAGCTGTACCCAAAGGTTCAGTTGCTCTGAGATAGTGTTCTGATTACTGTTCATTCGCTTGCAGAGGGAGACTCTGATAACTACATTGCTTATTACAGAAGAGCCACAGTGTACTTAGCCATGGGGAAATCTAAAGCAGCAATTCGTGATTTAAGTAAAGTGGTGGAATTAAAGCAGGACTTCACATCAGTAAGTATTATTGGAATTGGAAACTGTTCAAGTGTATTAGAAAATACTTCAAAGGAGGCTGTTTTCCAGGTTTTGCTAAACAGAAATAGAAAATACGTTATCACTCAAAACTTTAAATAGGATAAAATAGTAGCAGTGGGGTATGTGCTAGAATTTGCAAATATTCTGACTCTGTGGTCTAGATAGTTCCTCTGGTAACTTGTGATTTTATTAAGTGCACGTTCCTCGTGGGCTTGTACCAATGCGTTCCTCCTCTGTCAGGCCGTGCAGGGGGGGGAGAGAGCAGGTGCCTCTGTTTTCTGCCCTCCTGACCAGCAGCTGAGGTGAGGCCTCTCTTTTCCATGGGAGCTGTCCTAGTCTCACTGCCTTCCTGTGGGGCTGTTGCAAGTTCTGAGCTAGCTTTTGCTCACTTGTGCTTACTGTGTGGGGAGAGACTGCCTCACTGGTTGGAGACTGCTGGAGCCCTCTCCATCTCATTCTCTCATCTCCATTTTCCGTGTCCTATATAGCTTGTAGTAAAGGAGCAAATGCTGAACTTCTTGTATGCAAATGCTCATCCTAAATCAAAATCTTACAAATCATTAGTTTGTCATATTACGTAGCTTCTATTATTCGAAAAGTTTAATGAGAGAACCCAATATGAGAATTTTTAAAATAATTTATTTCTACTGTTTTTTTAAATCTACGACCGCATGTAGTCAGGACAGTAAGGTAAGGAGTAAGGTAAACATTCACTTTATTTTGTGCAACTTTTCAAAGGAGTTCTTTTCAATTATGTTTAGGATTACAGTTGTTTATAAAAAATTATGTCTATACTTTGGTCCTCAATTATGGTGTGAAGTGATTCTTTACTGTCAGAGTCCTCTTAAGAAGAACGTTACAAAGACAAAGGACAGGTGGTGTTATTTCTTATTTAGCTTGTTAGCTGTAGTAAAATGAAACATTTTTTCTGCTAAAAGAAACAAGTAAATTTTCATAATTTCCTGAGGATCCATGTGTAAATTGAAAGAAACTGTCTTCTATTTAATTTCAGGCAAGATTACAGCGAGGACACTTACTGCTCAAGCAAGGAAAATTTGATGAAGCGGAGGATGACTTTAAAAACGTGGTAAGTTCTCCAACTTACCTGAATTGAAGAAATGTTTCTGTTTTTACGGTTGGCTTCTGAGCTCTGATGCTCTAGAGAATGTGTGCATAAACCACAGTTCAAGTCTTCCCTGTCCTTTAAAGGTGTTGTAGTTAGACCACTTTGCATGAACAAATGATAAAGTTGGACTGGAGAAGTGAAGTCAAAATAAGAAGGCGTTGCGTGAAGTAGCACAGCACTCTGTAAAGTCTTGGTTTTGTGTGTGTGCCGAACACTTTGAGATCTCTCCCTGGTGACACCTGTGCTAGAGAGCAGTCTCGGTTCAGAAAGGTGATGTGGGATTCAGTACGTAATTGAACACTGATTTGCATCACCATTTTCAGGTGACAATGGGAAATGACTGCAGGATGCATGGATCAGGCCACCTTTCCACTGGTTGCAGAGGGATCCTGGCCTCTTAGTTTAGTCACTGTGATGCTAAAATAATTTAATTCAGTGGCATACATCTGCATCTCTTACCTGTGAAGGAGTGTTCTAGCCTTTGTCAAAGTGCTGAGAACACTTTCTTTCCGTTATCAAAAAGTGCTTTGAGTTACCATGCAAGTACAGTTGGCTATTACTCACCTAAAACTCACGTGGGTTGTTTTTTGTTTCAGTGGGTATTTTACACGTTATTTCAGCCTCGCGCTGTAAAAATAAACTCTGGAACAAAATCAACTTCATCCTCAGATAATATGTGGAACTCATTTTCCTCACAAATTTTCTGTAAGCAGGAGAATAAATAAGATTGGTTCTTGTATTTGTTTTCTCTTCAGTATTTGCTAGTTTGAACAGCTTGCCTGTCCTTTATACCAAAATAAATAGAATTTACAAGTGTAACTGATGTTGTCTTGTTGGCTTTCTTTGTCGTGTGTGATGGAGAAAGCAGTTCTGTGCTGCAGCTTAGAGCTGCTTAATGGAATGTTACTCGTGAGTATGTAAGACAAAACCAGAACAATTAGTGTACGCTTCTCAGGGCAGCTGGGGAGGAGTGACTACTGCAGTTATAAATGCACCGGGCACTCTTGTGTTTGCAGCAAAACGGTAGTGGTTTATTCTGAAATTCACATAGCAGCGTCTCCTCTCGCTGCTGCTACCTCAGTAAGTTTCCCAGGGTGAGCGTGCGGTCTGCAGCTGCGTGTCTGGCTGCAGTGCAGCCCCGCTGTTTGCACTGTGGGAGAATGTCGTTCAGCTCGGATTAACAGAGGACAGTTGCTGCACTAGCAGCGACGTGATGTCAGTGTTGGTTCTGAGTTTGTGCACCCATCTCTTCACAGCTCTCTGAGTATTGCTCAATACCGCATATGGAAATGCTTCTCCAGTCAACTGTCAAATTGCTTGGCTTTTTTTTCCCAAACCAGCTGAAATTCTGAAAAAATAAAATTAGATTGCTGCCTTTGTTCAGTCAAACCGTTTCAGTCTTCATTTGAGCTCTAAATCTGGAGCAGAACAGAGTTTCTTCTCAGTGGCTAACTTAGATACCATATTGGTCCTAAATTTTAGTGCCAGTTTCCTTGGTTCTGTGAACAATATTGCTTATGCACTTCCTTCGTGATTACAGCAAGTGGTGTGTTACAGTGTATTTGTGCAGACTAAGATGATATTAAAGCAATCCTTTGTAATAGATTAATTTATTCATATGGTGGAAGGAATTAAGTTGTCTTGGGTATCTTGGCTCCAAAGTAGAATACTTATTTCCTTGGAGGACTAGTAAGAAATATCCCTTGCTTGCTTCTAAATCTTTCAGATAGACAATTTGGTTGTTCTCAAGAGTTCTTCTGTGTGCAAAATACCTAGTTCATTTTGACAATGTGTTTACATTTCAGTATGAAATTATGTTTAATCTCAAGATGTGAGGAAATCAGTCATAGTACTATGGAAGCCTATTAATGTTCTGTGTTTGTGTCATTCTTTATGTATACATGAGAGGATGGGGAAAAAGGAGGAAGGCTGTTAGAGATGAAGTGGTTTTTAAATGATTTTAAGACTTGGACATATTAGGACTCTGTATCTTAGCTACCAAAAGCAACAGAGGAGAGGTAAACAGTCACTAAGAAACTTTGACTCAGATCATAAATCAGTTGTCAAGAGCCTCAAAGGAGTAAGTTGTAGGCTGAAATCAAAATTCTTTCTACTTCTGTGCAAATGTGACCCAAAGAAGTGCTAGTGGGGTCTCAATAGCTTTTAGACTAGAATTCAGTTTTGGTCTTGAATACCTAAAATTGTATGTTTTACCTGTGAACTGGGTATATAACCTCAGATTCTGCTCTCTGGCTACGAATGTAGAAGATCTGAATAGCTGTCCAGCATTTTAATTTGTTGGCTGCATATCTACCAACTTAGTTGGTAGTCATTCAGGGTAAGCACACAGTACAGCAGCAAATGAAGGTGTCCAAACCTGGATTTAATTTGCAGTGCGACTTTGGCTATCCTACATTTGTTGTACATATGCTTGAGGTCTGCAAACAGTCACAGTAGCCATGTCGTGGTCTGGTCATACATTTCAGCGAGCAGAAGTTGGATATCATATAAAGATGGTAAGAAGGTGCTGTATTTCAAACTATCCCTCTTCTTCACTGCAAGGGAAGTCTTAATTTGGAGAAAAACACCTGCTTTCTTTACTGCAGGACATTAATGTAGATGGTTGAGGGCATCATATGTTTATAAAAATGAACCAGAGGGAGGTAAATATGATAGGTTTTTACCTTCAGTGTTATTTTTTTTCCTGAGAAAATAGTTTTGTGGGTGAGAGAGGCTTTCTTTTGGTGAAGCCAGCCTTCTTTGAAGTAGATTGTATTCCCTTGGATGACAATATCTCATGATTTCACTGATGGTGATTTGTTTTTGTTTGATGGTCAGCTGTTGATTTTAAGGCAGGGGATCAGATTTTTAAAATGTTCCCTACTTTTGAGTTGGAGAAACCAGGTCGAGGTGTAGAAACTAAGGAGAGTGGTTTTAGATGAACTCCTCAAAGACAGGCATGTAGAAGGAAGACAGTTTCTATTTCCCTGTATGATGTTTGCATTAAAAGTCAGTGTTGCTTCCCCTGCCTACCAGAAGCTGCAAGCTGTAATGAGCTATTTTCTCATAGCATATGTCAGAAGTTTGTCAAATCCCAGTAGAAGTGCTGAAATGCCTTTTTTCTTCCTATCCTTCCTCCATTCTTGCTTGGAGTTGTGCTTCGTGAAAGAGATGTCTGAGCAGTAAGACAGGGAGTAAGAAAATCTCAGAGCAGGGTGACAGGTAAACTTCCCAGCTTGTAGCAGCGACAGTTCTGTGTATATCTTAAAAGAATCATTGAAAACATTCTGCCAGTAAAATAGTAAACCTATCCTTTAATGTGTACTTGTGGAAAGAAAAAAAAAAAAAACCTTTTAATTCTTTCTGTGCAGTTTTAGAGTATGTAGGAAAATTTCCTGAGGACCCTAAGCCTCTTCAGAGTTAACGTGGTTGCTGAGCAGAGCAGTTCTTCTCTTCGGATGTTTCTACCCAAGACAGGACTGGCTGGCTGAGGAGCATTCGTGGCAGTGGGAATGCCTGGCTGGAGGGGGGGGGGTGTGCCCCTTCTAGGACCTGAGCCTCTTGGGACCCCAGCCTTAGGGCCATCCTTTCACAGGTTGCTTTTGTCTTTCATTTTTCCACGCCTTACTTCCCTGTTTGCTGAAGTTAATCACTGGGTTTGGATAGAGGGGGTGATTCAGACTTAGCCATCGATGCATTAAGCAACACAGTGTTTAGAGAAACACTTCCTTTTGGCCAACAGATGCACCAAGCCCATGGGGTTCCTACAAGCACCAGGCTTTTTTTTGTATAGCCATACTTCTTGCTCTTTAGAAAAGTGGCTTTCCCCTTATAACTCAGCTATCAGTACGGAAATCTAACGCCTAGAGGGTAATAAAACTTTTAACGGATGTCAACAGAAGGGTCTAATTCCTGTCTTCAGAGTGCCCAGGATGAAATAGGGATAAAGCAGAAGTCTTTGGGTGACTTCAGAAAGTTATTCTTCACAGTGTACAAACAGTATTTATTTATCCCCTCCAATTTTGGTTAAATGCTCATGTGCATTAGTATCGAGTTCCTTCTGTTCTGGTGAGTAGTTTCCAAGTAATAGCAGTAGGTAGGGTGGGTTTGCAGCACATCAACACTCAAATCTAAGGCCTCAGTCTGTGAAAACCCTGGAATATTTATCTTAAATCATGATTTTTCAGTGAAAATAAAGGAATAATGCTATACTTTGGTTCATGAAGGCCTTCTGAAAAGGATACAAAACTGATTGAAGTCATGGCTGCCCTTTGTATGTGCGTTGTAATATTGTTTGTGGCCCAGCTTACGTCCTAGAGAATGACAAGCACCCGAGTTACTGTGTAGGAGATACAAAAACTGGAAGGATTTTTAGAACAGAACTTCTGCCTAGTCTGTTGGAAAGTGTGAAAGGGAAAAAGTTGTCATATTTATTACAGTCAGTCAAAAAAAAAAGGGGGGGATTTGAAATGTTCACAGTTGCATTTTGTTGCAATAAATACTCCAAACTGAGGTGCCCTAAATATGCTTCCAAGGGAGACAGAATTGCACAGACACTTGACATCTGGAAACTGAAGTTTCCACTTGCAGTTCCACTAGATGTCAGCCAAAACTAAGTGACTGAGCACTGCATTTCTGCAGATCCTTGTTATCTAATCTAGTGAAGCCTATGGTTGTTGCAAAATGTACTGAACAACCCTTCTCTGTGGCTGGTTGGCCAGCATTTTGGATATACGTGAAGGAGACCATCTTATGGCCCAATAAGTTAACCTGATCAGAGTAAGTTACCCAGCACAAGTTTGAGTATTTGAATTTCTCTTAAGCAGATTACATTAGCAGTAGATTGTTTCCACATATGTTCCTCTGTGGTAATATGATCATCTGTAGCTTTCTGGGTAAAGAGCAAAAGGTATTTAAATACTTACTGCCTTTTTCCGTCTGTCTAACATCATAGCTGTTACCTAATGCATTGCTCTGCCAGCACAGAACTTCCCTGTCTCTTCTTTAGTGCATGGACGTCTTGAACTTCGATAAAAACAAATGGAAGAGGTTCCTGCCTCCCCCCAGAAAGTTTTTCACAAGCCTACTCAATTTGCTTTTGTTGCTGGTGTAGTCACAAGCACAGAAAAACAAGAAAAATGGGGTTGATGAATTGAATTCCTGATACGTTTTTCCCTGCTCTCCTGGGTACAGCAAGGTAATATTGCCAAGTTTTGAGTCAAATCCTTGAGACTGAGTTCAGTGGAAAACAGACTCCTTGCTGATAGTGGAGAGAGAGGCACACATGCAAATGCTTTTAAAGTTTTGCTTGATAAATCACATGTGGCTGATGTTTTTGTTTAATCTTGCTCACCTAAGGGCAAAAGGCAGGTTTTCTTTGCCCTACAATGTTTCTCCCCTCTACTGAGGTTAGACAATAAAATAAAGCAGCACCTATAGTGGTAAATCTGTAATAGAGAATTACTGACAATAACAATGCCATTCCCATATGCTGGCCTCTGTTTCCTCTAAAGGAATTAGTTGCAAGTTGGTTTTTCTTGGTAGTGAGCGAAAGCTGCTGTAACAGATGGCTGATGCTTGTTGCTGCAACTTACGCTGCAACTAATTTAGCATTCCCATCCAAATGCAGTAAACCTCCAAGACTGCAAAGGATGCTGTGTTCTGGAACATCTTCACCGCTAGCAGCGTGCTCGTCCAGCTGCCCTGTGCAGAGCAGAGCTTTGAGTTTGTGCAGGATGATGAAGGATGTGGAGGAGTGATTGAAACCTGATTTGTTATGTAACAGTGGTGTAACAGTCTTCTGATCGCTGGGCAAAAGGACAGGAAAAACCCGGAAAGTAAAGCAAAATGACAGTATCAAGCAACTGCATTACATTTCCAGCGTTTCCTCTTGGAGCTTAATGAAGAGGCCTTTTTTTAAGCTGTAAATAACATTACTGATTAAAACATCATAATACACTATACACTCAGAAGCTCTTAATAATTAACTATTGTCACGATACGTGGAACACAATAACTTACTGGCTTAATTTTGAATGATAGCTTGAGAGGTTTCCCTTAGCTTTGACGTGCCAGTTTGTACTACCTAAAATTACCTCAGATGTTTCACTCAAATGGTCTCTATTACAATTTGATTTGTCTGTATGATTGTAAAATTGCTTTCCATATTCCACTGATGATGTGCTCCAAATAAATTACAAGAAACATCGTGCGTCTAAGGAGTGCAGTTATCATGAGATAAGTTGAAATGGAAAAAGCTCGTCTGTAGAAAAAGCTCTAATTTCTGAAAGAAGAAAATGCTGAGAAATCAAGGGAGGAAGTTAAGCCAGTCAGCTGGAACTAAAGAGGTCAGAACTTGGGAGAGGTTTGTGTTCTTGGAACTTTTTAAATTGCAGATGCAGAAATTTGTCTCTATTGCAAGCTCCAGTTTTGAGGGAGAATGAGGATGCACAACGGCAAGGGTTCATAGGCAGAATTCCTCTTCTAACCAGAAGAAAAGTTTTTTGAAACATATATTAAGAGTCGACTTACAAAGAACAAAATTCTTTGATCACATCCCTCTCTCTTGCTGAGAGAGAGTGGGGGGGGATAAAGGATTTTCAGGTCTAAGTACAACTTGATTTCTGGCAGAGTAAAATGAAACAACTTCATAAAGGGTCAGAAAGACTTCAAATGAACAATCGAAGACAGAGGTGGGACCTGGTCATGCTTTTCATGTTGCGTTAAGGCTTTTCTCTTTCATATACTTAGATATGAGAATTGGGAAATTTTGTTAAATGAGTTCTGAGGGCTGATGTTGAATTACTTTAGAGACTTAAGCACAAAATGTGAGCATTTGAAGAACTTACTGATTAGAAGAAGGGAAGGAGCGGCTTCAAGATAAACGAGGAGAGAAGAAGAACTGGATGACTTTGAGGACTTGGCAATTGTAGTTGACAGTCTGCGTATAAAATACAAGATAGCGCAAGTTTTGATTAAAACAAAAATAAAAATACAAAAAAATCATGTCCTACTGATTCATCCCTTCGAAAACTCAGGAAGTCATAATGATCAGCTACGAGCATGAAGCCAGTGCTTTATTCAAACTACACTAATTGTACAAATGACTTCTTGGCTTTGCAAGGAAATGGACGGCATTCTTCCTGGCCCTTAGGTGTCGTTCTGGGAGGTGGTAGAGTTGCTGTGAGAGGGTCTTTTTGGTTTATTTCTCTGAAAATACAAAGCTGCCTAAACAAGTGAATGCAAATACAATGTAACCCCTTTTTACTTGGTCGGAGGGAGAAATTAGAGGCTTTAGACAAAGCCTTTGCTTCGTATGTGTGAAACTACACATGAAGCAAAGTGTATGAGTTCCCAGCTGATCCCAGTGAGCCCTTCTGCCACCTGAAGCCTTGCTGCTGTAGCTGTTCTTTCTGGGAAAATGTAAGAAACAGCCTCACAGTGATGCTATCTGTGAACGGGCTAAAGTTGCACCAGGGGAGGTTTAGGTTGGATATTAGGAAGAACGTCTTTACTGACAGGGTTGTTAGGCATTGGAATGGGCTGCCCAGGGAGGTGGTTGGGTCACCATCCCTGGAGGTCTTCAAAAGACGTTTAGATGTAGAGCTCAGTGATACGGTTTAGTGGAGGACTTGTTAGTGTTAGGTCAGAGGTTGGCCTTGGTGGTCTGGGAGGTCTCTTCCAACCTAGATGATCCTGTGATTCTGTGTTGCTGTTGTTTCTGTGTATTGTGCTTAAAATGAGGTCTGTGACTACACCACGTGGATGCACTTCCCACTGGTGCTGAGGAACCTCGTGTTTAATAACTGTCTGCAGGGTGTTAATTAACTAGGCTACAGCTGAGAAGCCCCTGACTTCCCGTGGTCCAGGAGAGGAATTGTTGCGTATGATGTGTCCAATGGTGAGTGAGCAAGCAGGGTGAGGGGGGGAATTAAGAGCTCTCGAACTTCTGACATCTTGTGTGAAAGCTAAAAATGTCTTTCCGGAATTCAGAGTTGGAAACACTTCTGGAATTTTAAAACTCATTTTACTTTATTTGCAGCTTTAGTCAGTTCCCCGTGGTACGATTACTAATGGGACAAAAAGAGATTCTGGAACAAGCAGTTCAGTCTCTCTTCTTGTTAACGTTTGCAGCTCAAATCCAATCCCAGCAATAATGAGGAGAAAGAAGCCCAGACTCAGCTGACAAAATCTGATGAGCTACAGCGCCTGCATTCACAAGCATTATCTGCCTACCAGCAAGAGGATTATGAAGCCGCGATCTCTCTTCTTGATGAAATCTTGGCAGTAAGTGTGAAGTAAAATGATACAGTGAAAGGGGAGTAAGAGCTCCTGTCTGACGTGTGTTTTTGTTCAATAACTTCTTCACTAATGTGCAAACACATGGTGTAATTGGCTTAATTTTGCTGAGCACCACGAATCCATACTGAGGCTGGAGAGTGGAGAATGCTGAGCGAGCACTAGCTGCAACAACAACAACAAAAAATCATTGTTATGGTTAAAGATAAGACTTCAACCAAGCTTTTGTTGTGGGGTAACTTTCTGATCATCCTCTGCTTTTTCCGCAGTTCAGTATTCCTGAGGGAGCTGGGGGAGGGGGGAGTTGTTCTCCAACCAGGGAAGTTTTGCCATATACAGGAGGCATGGCTGGTTTTCATCTAGATTTTTTCTTTGCTAATATGTAGGCAGTTTGTACGTGCTGAATATGAAGCTATATAAAGGGTAGATCGTCACTGTGAAGCAGGTACTTTCTTGTCTTGAGAAAACGAAGTAACCAAAAGATCAAGAACACCACCAAGTTAAAAATGTGTGTAGCTGTATTCTCAGCTTGTTCCTTAGGTACCTGTATTTGTTGTTAAATCCCAATCAGTAAAGGTACCCCGACTAGTCTACATGGAATAACTCAGTCATCGGGGCGTTTTGTGTGTCACATAGAAATATATTAAAAGACAGTTAACTGCTGTGGTGCTTTACATGCACGTTAACACTGTTGATCTGGAATTTACAGCGTTCTAGCTTTTGGTGAAGAAACTGCCAAAGTGTGGGAGTTGGTTTGTGGGGAGGAAGTTACAGAAAAACAGAAAAACCTTGTTCTCTAAAACCATAGTTTAAAAACAAATGATAAGGCCCAGAAGAAATTCTATAAAATGAATTATAATAGGCAGTTCTGTATAAGTAATTATCCTTGCCATACTGTGACATTGTTACCTCTGTATAAATCTTCAAAATCCAGACACTGAGGTCAAATATCGCTTTGAAATTTACTCACATGCTTCTTTCTAGAGGACAACTGACAGCTGGGTCCTTGCTGTTCATTTACTCCTGTTCTTTTGGGAAGATATAATAATTTATGGTTCTGGTATCCTTCCCTGGAGGCTTAGCAGACTGTCTCTGTTTAAGCAGTGCCAGTACATTTAATTCATCTTCCCGCATGAGCTCATTGAATCACTTACAAATTTTTCAGGCCTTTTGTTTTCTGTTTGGGCAGGTGCATCACAGCATCCACCAGGAAGCAGAGATGCTAATTTCATGCGCTCTGCATGCAGCTCGAACCTTATGCTGTTGCAGTTGGCAAAATGAAATTTAATGGGATTTTTGTTTTGTTGGGGAGGAACAGAAGTGAAGTGTTATGGACCAAAGTCAAGCTTTAATTTTGATTTCTCAAGGTTTGTGTTTGGGATGCAGAGCTACGGGAACTTCGAGCTGAGTGTTATATAAAGGAAGGGGAGCCAAGCAAAGCCATTAGTGACTTGAAAGCTGCTGCCAAATTAAAGAACGATAACACTGAAGCCTTCTATAAAATAAGCAGGATATATTATCAGCTTGGGGACCATGAATTATCGCTCAGGTAATTTCACTGTTTGCTGTAATTATAAGAATCGAGACAAAATGGGCTGATGTAGGTCATGATAAACCATGAAATATCTATGTTGTCTGTTTCTTTGGATGAAGTAGCAACTCTGGTCTGGACCTGATAAGGGAAACTCCTTTCCAGAAGCTAAGAACTGTGAAGTCATCACGTTTATTCTTGGCAGACCAGCAATCAGTGCTGCCTGAGAAATTTTTATTCTTGTTTTGATGCCATAGTGTGGAAACATCAGAGTTGCTTACATTTGCTGCTGTTATTATATTCCTCTGTCCTGGAACAAAGTGCTTCTCTAAACTTGGAGACTCGTTTTTTTAAACCTTGAACCTCCATTCAAGTTAAGTTCACAGTGAAAACGAAAAAACTGGTTACCCAGGCCAAACCGTTAACTTCATATTCCTTGTGCTCAGATGGACAAATGATATAATTCTACTTTTCACACACAAGTGGCTTCTGTGATCTCAGGTGCATCTTCAGACTCCTTCCAATGCCATTCTGGACCAGAATCCCTTCAGTAAGGCGTGAGGCTGAAAAAGACTTGGGCTGTTTTCAGCCCAAGTTTGTTTCTTTTCTTGGCAGCATATGACAAAGGATGGAAACTGCATGTGTGAATATAGTAACACAAATAGATTTTACATCTGGCAAAAAAAATATTTCTGTATGTTCAGCATGGTAAACACCAAATAACTGACTTGTTCTTCCCTGATACTATTTTTTGAGTCATAAGATGTACTAGTTCAGTAGCTCTTGAATTTGCTGGGTGATTAATCTTGTCTGTCCTTCCAATTTCTTTTTCTTCGTGTAACAAGCTTAATGATTTTCACATAAGGGGTTTCATCCGTGCTTAGGAACAAAATAAGTTTTTTTGATCTTGTTCCGAGACTAACGTTGTGGTTGTGCTGTGATGACTGATACATTTTTAATGTATATTTACGTATATGTATTAGTTATACATAATTTTTATTCATTTGTGAATGGATTCTGGAGGTTTTTTGGTTGTTTAAGACCTTTTCCTATTTTAAAAGATACGGGTCTTAATCAGAGTCTCATTGAACGGTCTTCACAGTGAGAAGTCTTGCTCAGGTTTGGCAGATACTCTATCAAGTGGGGCTTTGGGCCTTACCTGTGTTTCGTCTGTTCCAGGCAGCATAAAACATGCTTACACCTTAGATGTAATCTTTAATATCCTTAAGTTAAACACAAAGGAAAACTACAGTTGTCTGCTAACTGCTGAATACAATGAATTTTCCAGAGTGTATTTTTCTTCTATTTTATTCAGTTACTAATGTAACTTCAGTTTGGTTGTAACCAAATAACTAATGTAATTTCAATTTTGGCATATTTAGCAATAAAAATAATTAAAAACAAACAAAAAAGCAAATATCCCTGTATTTTCTGGAGGACTTCTTTCACTCCAATTTTTGAATGAATGGAGAGAGAGTTTAAAGAAGTCAGCTGTTGTTTTGGACAGGTTATAGATGCTGCGTTATGTCTCTAGACAAAATCCTATAACGTGTGGTGTTTTCTCTTACTTCCTTCTCCCTGTGAAAAGTGAAGTCCGGGAGTGCCTGAAACTTGACCAAGACCATAAGCAGTGTTTCTCTCTCTATAAACAAGTAAAGAAACTCAATAAGCAGATTGAGTCAGCAGAAGAATTCATCAGAGAAGGCAGGTAAGTGTTCATTGTTGTATGTTAAAAAAAAAAAATCACTACCAAGGCACCAACTAATTATTGACTGAGGAGCTGATTAAGTAATGCTTTTTGCATCTGTCAGTTGAAGTGGATAACTGAGCACAGCTCTCAAATAACAATTAAAATAAATATTACTCGTAGTCAATTCTGAATCCTTTTTGATACCACTGTCTTCTCTTTGCATACTTTATGCAGCAGGTATTAAGACCAAGGTAGGGATAATATTTGTTAACTCTCAGGTATTATAGGACCTAATCTTGAGACTAAAGACACCAAGCACTCCCGCAGTGCCTTGAAAGCTAAAGTGGATCTGGCTGTTAGGTCTTTTTTTTATGTACCTTGTGTAATGCTTCTCTATTCTGTTACTTCTTGCTTCATTTCAGTTTTACACGTTCCCAAGTGTGCAACATCCAACTGTAAGAAGCCCTAGCAAGTGATTAAACGTTGTCAGGGTGGCTCTTTAAAAGGAAGTGCATCAGGGAAAGTGAATCAGCAGAACCGAAGGCTGTTTTATTAAGTCAGCAGTCCACTTGGGCTCTTTTCACTTTAGTCTTCTGTTTAATTCGGTATCAGCACATTTTCAGGGACTCTTCTGAGAGCTTGAATTTCTTCTAGCTTGTAGCAGCCCCTGAGTTCAATCACACGCTTGCATATCTAGGTGAGAGTTCCAGTCTGTTTCTTATTAACTGTAGAACTTGTGTATCTTTAAACCTTCACAGCAAAAATACATTTTGCTATGTGGCTTGCTGAGAAGAACATAGGGAGAAAACAACTTCCTGGTTCAAACTGGCATAAGTGTTTTTTTTGGCACCACAAAAGGCAAATAGTACGGTGCTCGTGCCAAGACGGACTGAGTCCTTCTTAAATATCAAAAATGGAGAAGCTTTTGTTTTTGGACGTGCTGAACAGGATATTGGGCAGGAAACAAATCTAGACACTTTTGTCAGTGCACTCTGTGGGTTGGCAGTCATGGTGTTCTGCAAAAGCCTGCTAGGCATAGTGCCTGCACTTCTGTGTCAAAGCACGGAAGAGGGAACGGGAATATAATTCCTGAAATGGTTGGAAGTTTTTTTCATAATGTTGCCTCACATCACAGAATCACAGAATCGTCTAGGTTGGAAGAGACCTCCAAGATCACCCAGTCCAACCTCTGTCCTAACACTAACAAGTCCTCCACTAAACCATATCACTAAGGGCTACATCTAAACGTCTTTTAAAGACCTCCAGGGATGGTGACTCAACCACCTCCCTGGGCAGCCCATTCCAATGCCTAACAACCCTGTCAGTAAAGAAGTTCTTCCTAACATCCAACCTAAACCTCCCCTGGCGCAACTTTAGCCCATTCCCCCTTGTCCTGTCACCAGGCACATGGGAGAATAGACCAATCCCCACCTTGCTACAGCCTCCTTTAAGGTACCTACAGAGAGTGATGAGGTCGCCCCTGAGCCTCCTCTTCTCCAGGCTGAACAAGCCCAGCTCCCTCAGCCGCTCCTCGTAAGACTTGTTCTCCAGACCCCTCACCAGCTTGGTCGCCCTTCTCTGGACTCGCTCGAGCACGTCCATGTCCTTCTTGTAGCGAGGGGCCCAAAACTGAACACAGTACTCGAGGTGCGGCCTCACCAGAGCCGAGTACAGGGGCACAATCACTTCCCTAGACCTGCTGGCCACACTGCTTCTTATACAGGCCAGGATGCCGTTGGCCTCCTTGGCCACCTGGGCACACTGCTGGCTCATATTCAGCCGACTATCCACCAATACTCCCAGGTCCTTCTCGGCCAGGCAGCTTTCCAACCACTCATCTCCCAGCCTGTAGCCCTGCTTGGGGTTGTTGCGCCCCAGGTGCAGGACCCGGCACTTGGCCTTGTTGAACTTCATGCAGTTGACCTCAGCCCATCGGTCCAGCCTATCCAGATCCTCCTGCGGAGCCTTCCTGCCCTCAAGCAGATCGACACACGCACCTAACTTGGTGTCGTCTGCAAACTTACTGAGGGTGCACTCGATCCCCTCATCCAGGTCGAAGCCTTGGCTAAGCATCATGCCTTTAAGACCAGTATAGCTAAGGTACGTTGTTAGAAGGATGGGAAAATCTGAATTTTAAAATTTCAACATCTGTAAATAAATTGCAGCAGCTCAAAGTAGTTATTACATTTCACAATAGTATGCTCTATAATTAAAACAGGTATGAAGATGCTATCAATAAATATGACTCTGTTATGAAAACCGAGCCAGATGTCCCAATTTATGCTACGCGTGCCAAAGAAAGGATCTGTCACTGTTTGTCAAAGGTAATTCTTGCTTCCACTTGTCTCTCCAAATTTCTTTAAAAGCAAAACAAAGAACTCCACCCATGAACTTGATTTTACTTTCTCCTCTTTAGAATCAGCAGGCTACAGAAGCCATAAAAGTTTGTACAGAAGTTCTGCAACTGGAACCAACCAATGTGAATGCCCTGAAAGACAGAGCAGAAGCTTATTTGCTGGAAGACCTGTACGAAGAAGGTAAAGTCGTATGCATCTCGTTCCTGCATTTTGGTGGGCACTTAAAATGCAGTTAGTGTTTCAAAAATTTTTAACATGCACTTTGATTCTACGCTGTGTTGTTATCCCTAATCAGTACTGGTAGTAGCACATTTACAAAAATATCTGCTGTTAATTTTGTCTTGATTAGTTCAAGTGGTATGTACTTGTTTTAGCTAGGGTTCTTTACAACAGTGGGCTATGTTCAGGATCCTTTATGAGAGCATGCCGCTTATTCAGACTTGAACACATTTTATACAAACAGTGTCAGAACTGCATTTAGAGATAAAAGGTAATTATGGTTAGGGTCATGTAAGCCCATTTTAGGAGCTTCCTTTTGATGTCCTTAGATGACAGTATGAAACAAGACTGTCCTATACCCTAGTGTGTGCTCAGGGTAGAGGAGGGGAGGCCATTCTTTCACCTCCGTGGGTCTCTGTAACGCTGCCAAGAGCAGTGAACTGATTCTGTTCTTGAAACTGCATTTCTTGTGCAGGCTTTGTGTAAAACGCATACCAGAGTTTAGTTTTTCATTAGACTGGCAGCAGAACACCATGTGAAGGAAGAGGTTCCTGTGGAGCTTTGCCTTGCTGGGATGGTGGAGGTGTGCCGACAAGGCTCTGAGCGAATGCTCTCACAGCGCTGGGTGTGGGGAAGCAGCTTTGTAACGCCACGGACGGGGTGAATGGTGAAGGCATTGTCTACAGGTAGAAGCCAGTGGCATGAGGAAATCCCAGTTCACAGTTCTGTTTTTGTGTGGTGTAGGGTGTTGGAGCGCAGTTTCAGCCTTCTCTGCATTTCCTCGTGGCTGACTGAGAAGGCAGCAGGGGCCAGCTGCCTCAGTTGGACTTGCCCTGTACTGTAGCAGGCGTCCTTGCTGTTGAAAGTCACCTACATCAACATTATCAGTACTTATTTTCCAAGTGGCAGTGGCTGCGAGTGCCCTTTGAAATCAGAAAGCCCTCTTCCATTTCTGAGAGCACATGAAACATGTGATGGCTTTTCTTTTTCCTGCTCCCAGCTCTGTAGATATCCTGCAGGCCGTGAGACAAAGTCAGGTGTAGAGCAGGGAAGCAACAAAGGGGATGAATCTTTGAGTGCTGCCTCCCCAACGCACACCCACGTGCCATCACCCCGCATCTTCCAGCCAGCAGCGTTGCTGGGGTTGTGCTGGACCCGCTGGCCATTCCTCCCCTCCTGGAAGACAGAGTACCACGGTCCATGGTTACTTGGTCCATATGCAGCCTTGGAAAACGGGGACTGAGTAATCGGTGTCTCTGAGTACACCATTATGTTGTTATGTAGCTTCCTTAAGAGTACTAAGTGCTCATGTACTATAAAAATCTTCAAAATTTAATTTAGCGAATCTCATTTCCACGAGAAGCCAGGCTTAAGAAAGAGACTTGAGCAATCCGTCTGTTCCTGCGCTCACTCATGCAGCAGTTTTCGAAGCCTTGGGCCGCTTCAGTGAAATGCGATAAAGGAGAGGACTCGTAGGCTTTAAATCTGCTGGAAAACTAGCTCCATTAATTTTAATACTCCTAGAACAATTTTCCTTTTCTGTATTCTGGTACTGGGTCTTCAGCTTTACAACTGAACCAAAAAACACCCCTCAATTTCAACATCGAGACAGCAGTTCTCAGTAATGGCATGCTCGGATTTTTTTTGTCTTTTGAGGAAATGAATCACAGAGATGATATTGCTCTTGAAGTAAACGTCACAAATGAGATCTATTTTATTTTTTCTTGGCCTTCTTGACTCAAATGCTTGAAAACAAGGTGTAAAGAGGACTGGTATAGCTGCAGGCAGCCCTTTTTAGCAACTTTGTGCTCCAGAAGTGACCTAGTCCTAGGCTTTCTCTACTGAGGCTGGCAAGCCTCCTCCTTCCTTGTAAGAAAGGGTGGAAGACAGCAGCATTTCTGAGAACATCTAATGACCTTTATACGAAGGCATGGCTTAAATAAGTGAGAAGAACAACTGTCATTCTGTTTTCCTTAGGGTAGTCTTTTTATATCTTTGTCATTTTAGGTTGATGCTGCGGTTCCAAACAAAGCCTTAGGAAGGTTTCACAGCGGCGATGCCCCCTTCATCAGGCATTTCCCCCTCATTTTTTGTAATTCAGCACAGCAGAAGTAGGGAAACGCAGGGAGGACGCGCCTGGGATCGGGGAGAGCCAGTTTCCAGGGCTGGAGCCCATGGGCTTGGCCTGGCTCCTGAGGGGTCACCACGCTCCTCCAGATCCCCCCGTTTCCCTGCTTTCCTCCTGCCCTTGACAGCAGCAGGCTGGCTGTAGTTCCACGCTGCTTTCCGATAGTGCCTCCCTAAACAGTGTCACAGTTCATTAATGTTAATCTGCCTGAAGGTGTCTTCACTTACCCTTCAGTTTCCACTGCTGTAAAAGGATGGCTGATTTCTCCCTGCTGTAGAGAACAGTCGGGTAATTAAAATGGTAGTCTCATATTTAAAGTGGTAAATTGATTCTCTTCCTCCCCTCAATAAAACCTCAAGCTGGAGGCACCTATTTCCTGTTTAAAGACAGGAAATTTCAAAGTGCTTATAATTCAAAACTTTGAAGGAGATTACTGTTAAATGCTCAAGATGCACTTGAGGATGTATAGCTGAGCCCCGATTCCCATTAAATGGTTTTAATTACTTCATAATCACATGGGATCCAGGGCTTGTCTATGAAGACAGATGTGTAATGAATCCCTTTCTGACACTACCCTGTAAGTACAGGAGTCTATTAGTCTATCAAGTATCCAGCACAAGTTCTTTCAAAGAGGAGAGAAGCATTTGCTGCTTCAGAATTGCTCAGGACACGTTTTATCTCCCAGCCCTGCTACCGTGCAGGAGGCAGTCCCTGTTCCTGTAAGCAGTACAGTTTCAGTTACTGCTCTAACAGAGTTGGCAAGGATGTAAATTGTCCACAGTTACTCATGTTGGGTAGAAAATTAATTCTTAGTCACTTGGTTTTAAAGATGCAGGCAAGATAGGAAAGCCAGCTAAGATGTTTAGAAGCATGATGCAATTGCTGCTTCAGGGGTTGTGAAGGCACTTGCATTGAGAGCAGGAGAGATGTGACTGAAGTATTTAAATTGAAAGGGGTTCTAGAAACTGGTGGTCCCTTCCCTCTTGTGGGACCGTATGAAAGTAAGAACGTTTGATGATTCTTGTATAAGCTTGGGAGGCGTCAGTGCTTCTAGAAATGGTGGCTGGGAGCAGCTGATTAAATACCTCACTCAGCATACCTGGAATTAGCAATAAGTCTCCTGCTCTCCTAACAATATTTCTGTCATCAGGAAGCTGTCATCCCGCTTCAAAAGCGCCTGGTCCCAACCCTCACCCCTCACGTGTGGACAGAGCTCAGCTCTGAGTGAGAAAATTCCCACGTTGGAGAACACCGTCAAAACTGGAGCCTCTCCAACTGGAGGAGTACAAAACGTACTTCCAACGGGGTGTGCTGTGTGCTGGAGGAACTCCCTCAGCAGCGTGCAGCACTGTAAAACATAATAAAACTCACCTTCCCATACGCTTCATATCTGCAGCCTCCAAATAGGGGAGTCAGTTTCGAAAGCCAGTACTCTCGCTGCAAACGCTTGCCCCTTAAAGCAGCTTGGTTGCCGGCTGTGGGGCGTGCTGTAGGTGATGTGGTGTTTGGAGGAAAAATCTTGGGGTGATAAAACAGCATAACGAAATCCCTCTGTTTTCATTGTTATCAGTTCCATCAGCCTATATTAGGCACGTGCATTAGTGTAGGCTCCTGTTTTGTTTTTCTTAATGACTGGACAAATTGCGAAAAGTATCAGCCGAAAGCAGGATGTTTTGTTCCAGCAGCAAGTAACAGCATCCGGTGATGTGAAAATGAATAGAAATTTAGTTTTGCTTGTAATAGCATATGAGATTGTTGGGGCACTGGAAATACTTCTTGGAATTTTTTTTCAATAAACCAAAACAAGATTGCAGTGGTATCAGATGTCTGAATAGCACAGATTCATTAGCACTTCCTGCTGTCTTGCTCAGAAACAGTGGAAAACAAATGTAACACCTGCTGAGAAATGGCATCTGCTTGGAAATAATCTGATGCAAGTGCTTTGTCTAACTTGAGAAACCTGGGAGACTTGGATCTGCAAATGAGACTTGGAGGATTATGACAGTGAAAGAAGAGTAGTCTCATTAAAGACTTCAACAGTTGCCTCCCTTGATAAATCTCTATCAAAGAATACTTAAAATTGGTGTCTTAAGCATTCGGTTACCACTTACAGTAATAATATGGTTTACGTCAAAAAAGGTATAGAGATGAGATCTCCTCAAAATTCATGAGAGCATTACGGCGCCTCTCTTGCTCTCCCGCTTTTATTTCAAGAGCTGCATTTGCCAGGAATGAAAGCATGCCTTTGGGGCAGTAGGGGGGACACGACGACAAAACAGAACGCCCAAAGCCTAAAATGGAGCTGTCTGCAGAAAATACCTGTATTGAGGCATAAAAAGAGAGTATTTGTCTCTCACTAAGTGCCGTAATTGTGGTGTTGCATAAATTCATTTGCTGGTAATCTGAAATCTGTCCTCGCTGTCGTTAAAGAGACTTTGTGTTGAGTGCACGTGGTGGGAGAAGGAACCTTCATGTAAAGACCCTGCATAATGCCTCCTTGCAACTGCACGGCAGTGTAAGGGAGTAATGTTGTGCAGCTGGCTCTTCAGTTACTGCACACTGAAACTTCTCGATTCCTGTTCTGTCCCAGTCTGGCTGCTCATTATGTTCGTCCGTAGGACTTCGTAGCATCTCAAAGAGCATTCTGGCTGGCTGCTAATAACCTCTCTTCTCCTGCCTTTCCAAAAAGTGCGATGAATCTAAAGAAAGAAAATTACCTAATTTATATGTGAAAGAGAACCTCCTCTGCCCTAGCGTTTTCTAATTTGAAAGAAGCACATTTGGCAAGTTAAAGTTCCACTGTTTATAAGTTGTAACAGCAAAACTTCAGTTTTGAAGAGTGTTTGCGTTCTTTAAGTTGTAGTTTGTGAGGAGTTATGTCATGCTTTTTTCATTTTCTTGTTTCATGAAGCTATTAAAGACTACGAAACTGCTCAAGCCAATAGTGAAAATGACCAGCAGATTCGGGAGGGGCTCGAACGAGCCCAGCGGATGTTGAAGCAATCGCAGAAGAGAGATTACTATAAAATTTTAGGTGTAAAACGGTGAGACATTAATATCTGAGCTGATGACATGAATGTTGGTTATTAGACTATCATATGTTAGCAAGTTGATTTGTTCTGCTGCATGTTATTTTCTGTTCATGTCTTACAACCGTTGTGTTCAGCTTTTAAGTAGCATTTGTTTAAAATTCATTTAGAAAAGAATGAATAAAAACAACCACTGGGAAGGAAGGAAGTAAATGCCTTGGCAAGAAATCTTTAGTATAGATGATCAGAAGTAAGGTAGGTGACTTGGTGAAGAAATGAGGACTGCAAAGAATTACTTAAAGCAATAAAAAAAAACGATAATTGTGGCTGATATGACAGATTAGGAGAGTTTGAAAGGACTGAATGAAGGAGGTGTCTGAAATGCTTCTGCCGTTAACCTAGAAAAACTAACAGCTTCTCTTTGTAAAGAGAACCAAACAAATGTTCAGTTCTGAACCAGTATCGGTCATCTTTCTAATCGTGAGCTAACTCAATCTCTACTCTGTGCTTTTTGTGACTGACCTTACTGTAAATCCTTCAGACTGGGAACTGTACCGTGTGTAGTAGCTGGTAGTAGCATCTTTCCAAAGAGGGTAAATGGATAGCGAAGCAAAGAGTAGTCTTGATTTAAAGCTGCAGTCTCCTTCCTGTTTTCATATAAATGACCAGTATCACCTTAAGGTTAAATAGAATCTCATAATTTTCTTGATATCTTTAATTACTTTTCCAGTGTTAAAAATAGACCTGTAGATTCAGTAGTGTGGCATGTGAACAATTAGAAGGCTTATAAGTGACCTATAACTTTTATCCATTCAGAAATGCCAGAAAGCAAGAAATCATAAAAGCATACAGAAAGCTGGCGTCCCAGTGGCACCCCGACAACTTCCAGAGTGAGGAGGAAAAGAAGAAAGCAGAGAAAAAATTCATTGATATAGCAGCTGCTAAGGAAGTTCTTACTGACCCAGGTAAGGATTGTTGTTATGCAGTGACTTGACTTTAGGACTTTTTTACGACTGTAAAAATGCAGCAAGTGTAAGATATTACAAATATTCCAGGTTCCCTTTTTCTGCTCTCCCATTAACCATTTTGAGAGAGCACTAATGCTTGCATCCCATCCATCGCGTGAAGCCAGATAAAAACCTGGAATTACCTGTTGTGCTTCAGTGACTTTTGATTCAAACCAAGTAAAAATTATTTGATTATTTCAGAGGTATCTTTTTGGGGATATAATCTTGCAGAAGCTTCCAGGACCGCTTAATTCTGGAGGTGCTGCTTACTTTTAAGGATATGGGTGTCTCCTCCTGCCTAAAGTTCTGATGCAAACTAAGCTTAGATTGACAGCACCTGAAGTATTCCAGAGAGGGCCTGAAGAGTGGCTTTGTTGCTGTGTGCATCAAAGCCCAGACGGAGCAGGGGACTGGGTTCCTGGCTCCCGTCGGCCTGTGGGAGGGGGAGCAGAAGCAAGAAGCCCTCTGTCGGGTCTGGCTGTCTGCTGGTCAGCTTCGGGGGAGAGGGGAGAGGCCATGGAGAGTGCTCTGTGGTGTGGTGACTGGTTTGTAACTCACTGGTGGAGAAGAACTGGCAGGGTAGAGTATGTCCTGACTGTCCTGAGTGGGTGCAGCTGTGAGAATAAATACAGTGAACTCAACGAGGACAAAACGTCCCGTTTATTTGTGGGACTTCGCAGTTCCAAGTGTGACTGTCCTGTCCCTTTTGAAATTCCAGAGTGTTCTGTTGGACAGCCGGGTACTGTCTTGCCTTGCGTTAAGCTAAATGATTTATTTGAAGGCCTTAGTACAGGGTTGGAGGCTTTTCTCCTCTGCCAGTGTCCTGGAGAGCTTTGAAAAACTCAGAAGTAATTAGTCAGGTTCCTACAAATGCTGCCAATATGAGTGATAACAGCAGTTCTCTGGCTTGGGGGTGGTTCTGAACCACTTTTTTGGTCTTCAGAGACGCTGTGTGTTGCTGTCCTGACTACAGTGCCGTCATTCCACCTTGTTTTTATTTCCTTCAGAAATGAGGCGGAAATTTGACGCAGGAGAGGACCCACTGGATGCAGAGAGTCAGCAGGGTGGGGGCAACCCTTTCCACAGGAACTGGAACACGTGGCAAGGATTCAACCCCTTTGGTTCTGGAGGAGGACCATTTACATTCAAATTCCACTTCAGTTAGAGCCAAGACTGTTTTCGGGTGGCTGCTGCTGTTTTTTACTTAATTAGTTCAAAAAAAAAAAAATAAAAACTCTCTCAGTACAAGACCCAAAATCTTAATTTCTAATGTTGTCCTTAACCCGGAGTCTTACCGCACTAGAAGAAAGCTCCTTCTTCCTTTCAGTGTTCCAAGGGTTTGCTTTGTGGTGAGCTTGACGAGCTTATGCTGGTGGGGGGGAGGTGGAGCAAGGGTTTTGTTACAGCCTAGGTGTTTGTTGTGGATGTGCAGGAGACGTTCATTCCTTCGGATGGAGAAAACAGTGAGAGGCTATTTAGGGCAACACTTAAACGCATCTTTAGGACTCAAGTATATGCTTAAAGGCAAAAATGCATGTAAATATTTCTCTGAATCTGGGCCTAATAAACGTGGAACGGGTAGTTACGATAGTCTCCGCGTTAACAAATCGTTAGTCGTCGTGCTCAGCAGGATGATCCATTCCTCAGTATTCTTTAAGGGAGACCCCAGCGACCACCCTGATGTATTACTGTTGGCGGTGCCATAGGTAGAGTGAAGAGGCTGAGTGAGTCTGAACAATCTCTTTTAAAGAAGATCACTTGTAAGTAACGATGTCTGAAAATGTCTGTTCACTTCATTCGTTAACCTGAAATTGAGATGATTTCCTTGGCAGCAACTGTCAAACATGAAAGTTGAAAAAAAAAACAAAACACACAATACACCTGCTTGGTGGTTATTTTTATTTTCTGAAGGCTGTTTCTGTGATTTGGAATGTTTAAGTATCATTTTTGAGTAGTTTGCACTTTAACAAAATATCTGCTTGAGATTTGAGCAAAACAGTGTGATGTGACATTCCGCCAGCTGTGCGGCAGCTTGTTCCTTCTCTGTACGTAAAAACTCAGAGTCCTCACAGGTTGTGAGGTGAGTGTGTGAGCTGCAGGAATAAAATATTAACTGGAGTCTTCCCCATTTAATGCAACTTCATTTCTGTTGGCTGATGCGACGGTGCGTTAATACGACGTGAAACTGTTTGGAGTAGTACGCGTGTGTTGTGTAACAGCCGCAGTACTGCAAAAACAGCTGCCTGTGCCCGGGAAGGTCTGACTTCTCGTTAGCCAGGAGTCTGGTTTATTCTTTCCATAGACACGCAGCTGAAGCTGGCTTTGCGCACAGATTGAACTGTGCATGAGCTGAGAGGCGTTGCCAGGACTGGAGCTGCTACAAGGAAGTCTCCTCATTCTGTAACCGAATATTTCGAAGCTACTGTCAAGTTTCACCAGCAGCCATTTTATTAGAAGGCAGCCGCAGTCAAACAAAGCAAATAAAGCCTTCCATCTGCAAGGGATTTTTTTTTTTATTACTGTAAGTGCAGTTGCTTTTGAAGTACAACTCTCGTCTCCTGCCTCAAGTACTTTACAAACACAATTTTTCCCAAGCCACGAGGCCTCACAGATTTTTCAGCAGCGACTTAGAGGTCAGTGTTTGGTCAGCAGAAATTTGTCTCCAAGCTGAGGAGCGTGTGCGCTGGTTTCTGACAGCGCGTGGTGCAAACACGCCCCAGCGGCCTGTTAAACCCCAGCGTCAGATACTTTCCGAGCTGAATGACTTCTGGAAGTTTGACTTCTGCTTTTGACCTGTCTGAACCGTTCTTGTTTAAACTCTGTAGATGATGCTGCAGACGCTGGCCGTGCCCTTCTAAGGGTAGTGTGGTTCTCTTCGGACCCCTAGGGCTCGGACGCAGGAACTTGTTGCACAACAAATAACTTGTCCCACTGATCCAGGCAGCTCTTGGTGCGTGCGCTTCTTGCTGGCCGTTGTTAGCAGAGGATCGTGTAGCTCTTCTGTATGGGTTTCCTGTGGTCCACGGCCGCTTGTTCCGCGCGAAGGCAGGGCTCTGCCTAAACACTCTGGCATTGCCTTGCTCGCTACAGGAGGGGCTGGTTCTGAAATGCTGTCGAACAACCGCTGTAAGCAATATGCCGTAATCTTGTACGTACAGGAGTGGTGTTCGGCTTCAGAAAGTCACAGTAAATACCAGACAGCTACGTTTGTGTGCTGGAGAAGTGCTTAAAATGTTGCGTTTTAAAGGACTACCCTTGTGCAGCTTTTTGTTCTTATCTCTTCTTTTTGTTACCTCTTCCCATCCACTGTTTTAAAAACTATGGCTGAGAGAATTGCGGGGTTTAATTTTTTTCTTCAGGGAAGGAATAAGATGGCCCCTCATAAGTGAATTATTCACATAAGATATTGATGTTGGAGCCGAGCATATTCATTTCTTTCTAAGGCAGTGGACAAATGGGTACACTAGAAGCAGTCAGGAACAAAAAGGATTGTGTTTAATTCTGATGATGAATGGGACGGGGAAGATCATGTATTTGGAGGGGAGGGGAAAACAGCTTGAATCTAGTCCGTGGAAGATGATGATTAATGCTTGAATGCTGTTCATAGACTCCTTTTGTGGAAGAGTGTCTTGAAAATAAAGAAAAACTTGATGGAGAATAAGGCTTTCTGATACCAAGCAGCTGTGGGATCACATAAATGTTACCACTTTTTAAAGGAGCAGATGCTGGCTTTGAGCTTTAAGGTACTTCTGAAAACACACAAAAAAAATGAAGTTGTTCTTGTTTTTTGTTTTTTAAAAAAAAAAAACTTCTGTGTTTCAAGGATTTCCAGATACAGTGATGCAGTTCCTGATACGACTTCAGAAAAACGAAGTGCTGGTAACACACTGTTAATGGTGCAAGCTATGTACAAGGAAACTGAATTTGCCTTTTTATTTATAATGGGTGTCTGTAGTGCAATAATGTTCAATAACTGAACATTGAAGTAAATGTCTTGGTAGTTTGTGAAGCCCGAGGTGTGCATGAAGCATCATTACAACGATTGGCCTAATATGTAGGTGCAAACTTTCCATGCTGAATTCTGTCTTGCCGTTTTTATAAACTAGTTTCTGACTTGTTTTAAACTAAAGGGGGGATGCATTTTACTTGAGGTGTGCTTAATACTGATGTGTTAATAAATCAGTATTAAAACAGATTCCGAGTGAATTATAAACGTAAGAGCTCAAACTTGTGACATGCGCGGAAAATCTGTTAGCTTAAAAATAATTTTCAACATAAAAGCTTGTTATTATTTCAGTTTCCAGACCAGTGTTTGGAATAAGAATTATTCTTCTGTTTAGGGCTGTGATTTGTAGGAGCTTTGCTGGACATCAGCCAGTACAGCATAGCAGGTTAGTTGTATTTAAAAGTGCCTTATTGTAAGGTATTGTTTGTTTGCTCTGTAATGCATAATTTTATCCATAAAGTTAAAAATGTGAGAATCTTTTTTTGCCCACTGCAAAATTCAAAGTAGCAGTTCTGTGTTGTAAGAAGGATAAGTCAAGTTAGCCAGAAATTTATCAAATGTCTCAAATTATTAAAATGTCTTTATATAAATCGTAAGTCTAAAAAGCAAGAACTGTTTTTTCTAGAACTGCAGGAATTATTTTATGGTATTTTTCACAATAAAGATATTTATGATGACAAGAAAGCACCATGGTGTATTTGTCTGCTCTTCTTTCCTCATCCTGTTAGAGTTTATAGAATCGTTAGGGTTGGAGAAGCCCTCCAAGCTCACCTGGTCCAACCATCCCCCTACCACCAATGTCACCCACTGAACCATGTCCCCAAGCACCATGCCCAACCTTTCCTTGAACACCCCCAGGGACGGTGACGCCACCACTGGTACCGCCAGCGTTGGTTTCCTTCTGATGTTACTGGTCTGGTGACTGGGAAGGGACCTGGGGACAACTCCCCCAAAACCTTCATGTAGCATCTTGGTTCCTTCTGAGAAGTCCTCTGTGAGAACGGGGATATTCTGCAGTCTGTTCTGAGATGCCTCCCCAAACGTCACCTCCGTGTTCACACCATGCAGAGAGGCTAAAACAGCCCCTGCTCCTGAGGGAAGTTGGATCAGGGGAGAGATGCTGCTGCGGGGAGAGGTGGGATTTGTACAACTCACAGCTGGAGCAAGTGGGTCTGCAGCAAGTGGCTGGGGGCAGAAGCAGAAGTAGAAGGGTGCATCCTGAATGCATAACTGTGGTAACTCACTGCACGAGTTGGTTTAATGGAGTCCCTCCTTTACAACCAAAACTGTCTTAGACTTCGCTGTGGTTCTGCCAGGAGAATCTTGGGTGCAGCTGTGATTTACAACAGGACTGCGTCAAGATGTGATGATTGTTTTAATTGCTGCAGCAATGTCAATCCTCACGCTTCTGGGGTAGGTCTTGGCTGCCACAGCCACATCGCTTTACAGAGTAGCTCTTCCAAGGCTGGCTGAAAAGAAGCAGCAGCAGAGCTGCTCTACAAAGGCTGCAGCAATGTTCTCCAGTAGAGTTTCAAGTCCATCAATGGCTGCAAAGAAAACGTTAAGCGTGTAGGCGATGCCATAACACAACCACCAAGGGCTTGACCTAGTCACCAGCATGGCGCCTGTGCAGCAGCGTAAGAACTAAAGCAGAGCTGTATCTATGACATCTGGAAAGAGCCCTACATGCAGTCATCCACAGTGTATGTACAGCGCAGGTGACTGACAGTGCAAATAAGCAAGAGAGCTCCTTATCAGTCACCAAAATGTGCTTGTTATTTCTGTAGTTGGAACCAACTTAGTGTACGCTGTCTTATGTGTTTATACAGTGGTGAAAAGCATGGGCACATACATAGCCTGTGAGAGCTAAGGTGTTGGAGTCGAAAATGACGTGGCACGCAACAGCCAACTCTGTGGAAGTGAATGCAGATTACAGAAGGTGAGAGGAGGGTGTTGGGAGGCTTCTTTAACAGGACAGGTTTTACGTCAGGTACCTTGCTGTGGTTTCTCAGCACCTGTCTTTTTAAACCCAGTAAGTGTCAGGTAAGAACACTTCAGCCTTTCTCAACCTGAGCAGTGTGCATCAGTAACAACCTAACAAAGTGTAGAGCAGACCCACGGAGCATCTACCACTGGCCTTTCACAAGGCAAGGTGCAAATCTGGCCACTTGTGCTGAGCAACATCCATATATCGCTTGAGCCTATTGAGCTAGACGGGGAAACTGACTTCACAGTGCAGTTCTCTTTGGAGATGAAGCACCTCAAGGAGCAGATAAAAAAAAAAGACACTGAATGCTTTCAGGCCTGCAGTTTTCTATATGTTCATCTGTATAGACCCATCATCTCTGGTAAAGGTAGAAAATAATCATCTAGTAATAAAAGATTGCTTCCACAATTTCTATTAATGTCTTTTTCATGTATGTCTTCAGGTTTAAAAAAAAAAAAAAAATGAGTGCAGTGTTGATTGATTCTGGTTTTAAGCTATTGAATATAAATAAAGTTCTGTGTTTAGTAAAAGGCACTTTCCGAACCATCTGCACATCTACATTTTACAGTCATCAGAGCCAAAAATCTGGTACAAGAGGAATGCGTGGAAGAGTGTAACTGGAGGAAGCTATTTATATGGCATCCATTTTAAGACTTGGCAACCTCTGATGAGAGGCTGCCAGGATGTTTCATTCATAGGAGTGCGGATTCAAATATAAAATAACTGCGCTCTCCGTCAGGGGAGAGAAATTTAGGTACAGCAATGCTGATGATGGCTGGAACTGCTCGATTCTCACCTTCAGGCGAGGAATTCACAAACCGAACTGAGACTTCCATCACAGCAGGCTGGGAAATGTCAGAAAGCTGTTGGACGTGCCTCAGATACATCTGAAATTCAGAATGAAAAAATAGCTAACGTGAACACGAGTGTAAGAGGCTAACGGATTGAGAGGCGCAGGGCACAGACTCCTCCCCGCTGCAGGAGCCTTTTTGTCACTCCGTGTTAAACAGTCACCAGAGGCAATGCGCGATGTGTCAGGAGCCGAGACCAGCCTTCAGCACGGGCTTCAAGGAGTGGTCTCATGGTGACAAAGGAGATGATGTATCACTGAAAATGTAAATCCTAAAAAAGAGGCACTAGAAAAAAACAACACTGTGTTCTAGATGGCATCCCAGTCCTAACTTTTTCAGGATTAGCAAACTATGCTGGGAATGGGATTAGCCTGCATGTGGCACTAGGCATCTTCAGGGCATAGTGTTAATCTGTTAGAGACGTGATGCTGGGCTAAACCAATTAAGAAGTTAAGCCGCTAAAACAAAATTAGACACTGTTACCCTGTCAGCAAATGTTTCAATAGTTTGGCTCAAGTTTTCCTGTGTGTACTTAAAGTCAGACTTTGAATAAAGAACAAAACATAACAGCGAAGTATAAGAGGAAAGAAGAATTATAGAATCATAAAGGTTAGAAGAGACCTCCGAGACAACTGGTCCAACCGTCATCCTGCTACCAATGTCACCCACTGAACCACGTCCCTAAGCGCCAGGTCCAACCTCTCCTTGAACACCCCCAGGGACGGTGACGCCACCACCTCCCTGGGCAACCCGTCCCAGTGCCTGACTGCTCTTTCTGAGGAGAAATGTCTCCTCATTTCCAACCTGAACCTCCCCTGGCACAACTTGAGGCCATTCCCTCTAGTCCTATCACTGGTTACCTGTGAGAAGAGGCCGACCCCCAGCTCCCCACAGCTTCCTTTCAGGTAGCTGCAGAAAGCAGTGAGGTCTCCCCTGAGCCTCCTCTTCTCCAGACCAAACAACCCCAGTTCCCTCAGCCGCTCCTCACAGGACTTGTGCTCCAGGCCCTTCACCAGCTTTGTAGCCCTTCTCTGGACACGCTCCAGGGCCTCGATGTCCTTCTTGTAGTGAGGGGCCCAAAGCTGAACACAGCACTCGAGGTGCGGCCTCACCAGAGCTGAGTACAGGGGGACGATCACCTCCCTGCTCCTGCTGGCTGCACTATTCCTGATACAACAAGCCAGGATTGGCCACCTGAGCACACTGCTGGCTCATGTTCAGGTGAGCATCAATCAGCACCTCCAGATCCTTTTCCTCAGCACAGCTTTCCAGCCACTCTGCCCCAAGCCTGTAGCGCTGCATGGGGTTGTTGTGGCCAAAGAGCAGGACCCAGCCCTTAACCATGTTGAACCTCATCCCACTGGCCTCTGCCCATCGACCCATCCTCTCCAGGTCCCCCTGCAGGGCCTTCCTACCCTCCGGCAGATCAGCACTTCCCCCCAGCTTGGTGCCATCTGCAAACTTACTGAGGGTGCACTCAGTTCCCTCATCCAAGTCCTCAATAAATATATGAAAGAGTATGGGCCCCAACACTGACCCCTGGGGAACACCACTGGTGACCATTCACCATCTGGATTTCACTCCATTCACCACCTCTCTCTGGGCCCGGCCGTCCAGCCAGTTTTTGACCCAGCAGAGCGTACCTGTCCAAGCCAGGGGCTGCCAGCTTCTGCAGGAGAATACCATGGGTGTCTGTGTCAAAGGCCTTGCTGAAGTCTAGGTAGACTACTGTAGAGTTCATCTATTGAGATTGGAAAGATAAAATCTTGATGTGAATGCGAGTGCTTGATTTAGGAAAAAGGTAAAAGGAAAACTTATTGACAAATATTTTCAGTCCTACATCTCTGTCTTTTCAACAATGCTGCACTGCTGTTTGGTCTGTTCATTTTCTCTTAAACTTACTAGCCGACATTAAGAAGAATGAGACCTAGAAAATACACTGGAATAGTAACATGAATATAGATTGAACAAGCTCTTCATTTCAATGGCTCACCATCAATCAATATTACTACGCTTATTTACTGATTTGAACCAGGTTTTGGTAATACACCTGTAATAGAGGATGCATTTTCCTCCCTTTTATAGTGCAGAGCGCACAGATTTGGAAGTGGAAACAGCTCTCCCCGCAGCTCCAAGTTCTCTCTCAGCTTTACATTTCTGAACATTGCTGTTGCTGCCCAGCAGGAACACTTCCACCAGATTAAAGACACTTGAGGAATCACTGCATTATTTTTGTCTTGGATATATTAACCAGGCATTTAATGTTCACTGTATAATGCAAAATAGGAGAAGAGAAAACAATTGTTTTTTCTCCAGTGCCACCTTTAATATTTTGTACAACATATAAAATCCACTGTTTTAGTACTAAAAATATAATGACATGCTAACAATTCAAAGTGCTGCTTTAAAGAGACTTTTGAAAAGTAGTTCATATAGTTGCTGGGCCTCTCTGTTTTATAAACAGCTCATTTCAGAAAATAGCTTTTTCTGAAAATATTATAATGTGCTGGGAAAAAAAATGCTGTTACACATTTTTTACAAACAAAGACAACATCATAGAAAATGGCAAGAGAACTTTTAAATCATCAAAACATCTTTGGCAAATTACATTTCTGAGAAATTATGTCCTACTCATTTAAGTAATCTTAAGAAAATAGTATTTAAAAGGGCTATTTTTTTTTAAAAGCATGCAGAAGTAATCTAATTTTAAAAAGAACAGGACGATACAGATGTAACGAGCAAGAAATCAGTGCATAAATTCTCCACTTTTTATGCTGCATAACAGAAATTGCCCACGCAGATAATCATAATGAAAGAGAACCAAGGCTCCTTAAAGGTAAGGAACCTGCAGCTTCCGAGCTGACATTCACATCAGCGTGAAGTGGTGCTGTGGACTGAAGTATCAGGATGCCAGTATAAGCTAAAAAATGGAAGCAGGTGACTAATGATTTTTTTCCCTTTTATATGGCGTATCTATTGTTTCCTTGTTACACACTGAGTTTATAGTAGCTCTGCATAATTAAGTCATATAGCAGTCCACGTATGCTATAAAAATACCAACTTACTCATTTGTGTTCTACGATGTTGCAGGATGTTCAACTTGCTGCCTGATATTCTGAAGTATTATGTTGCTTGTTATGAGAACAAGTGTAACAAAACAAATATTGCAGTGAAATGGGATAACTAAAGAGAACTGAAATTAGTGTTAACGGATTATTACTACTGGATTACACGGGAAATATTTAATTGAATTACTTCATACAAAGAAAATGCCCACAAAAGACCTTTTAAAATTCACATATGATACGTTAAAACTGTTATTTCAAAACGCATAAAGGTAATAAAACGTAAGAAATAAAAGCCTGTAAAAAATTTGCATGTCTCATATCACTAAGACTTTAAAAATGTCAGCAAAGCATGATTATAAATACCTGCTCTTAGAGGAAGTGCTTTCAAATAACCTACACCTGAGAACGATGACTGCATGCAAAATATGCTTCATTATTCTTTCTATTCATTCACTTATTTGCTGGTATGGAAATGTGCAACTGATGATTGATTTACCCACTTAGTGCAAATTACATTATCTTTTATAATTACAAGCATTTAGATTGAAATACTTTATTAAGCTCTTCTTATAAGAATTTGTGGTCTCATCCAGTCTATTTTGAACATCAGCACAAGCTAAGCAACAGAGCATGTACTGAAGGTACTAGATATCAGTTTAAGAAACAAAATTCCCATTTTCAAATGCGCATTGCAGGAATTTTTCACTGCAGTTTTTGTAGATCAAAATATCAGTAGCCCATTAGAGCAACAGTTTTTGTAAGTATGTATTTATAAAATTACAGTAGACACCACTGACAGTCGAAATTAATCAAGTATTTTATTATTTTAATTTCTGAACAAAATAACGATAATCAAAACTGAGTGGAAGCATCTTTCAGATACTGACCTTCTGATTCAATGCATGCCAGTTGGAAAGTTATCTTAACCAAAAAACACATAATGGAATCTTACGGCATACTATTTAAGTGACCAAAAGGAGCTTAAGAATCAAAAATGGTTTATTTCAAGTTAGTAAGAGTGCAGCAATCCTGTATAAAAAATGAATAATTACATTCCTTGCTTCAGTAAGCTTCAAAGTTGATTTAGATTTCTGTGGTCTAAATTGTTCAAGCTATTTTTTACATCATGTCTTTGCTACAATGAGAATTTTTCTTGTGACTGCAGCATTTCTCCAAGGACAAAACTATGGATATATAACCAAAATTCTTTATATTTAAATACATTTACTTTATGCATGTAATATGCACAAAACAGTTTTCATATACATATTTAATACTGCCCCCCCAGCTGCTGACAAAGTAAATCTTTGAGGAGTTGAATACATCATTGTTTATATTGTAAAAATCCTCTGGGCAAACTGTCTTTTAGAGAAGGAAAAGAAAAACAAAGAAACAAGGAAAGCTACTCTACACTGGTTTAAATAAAAGCAAGTACCTGTTGATTCGTCTCTTCTGTTCTTTATATTTCATTTAACATTTTTAAATAACACCATAAGTTATAAAATATTTCACTTCACATTGAAGAATGTTAACAATAGTGCCAATGCAGCTTTCGTAACTTCCAGTCAGTCTTTTGCAGAAGACTATTGCACTGTCACCATTGGTTTTTACAGGTGATGCTAAAGTTCATCGTGCTTAGAACCTGTAACCAAGGAAAAAAATCATATAACAATTACATAGAAACTTTATCACTGGTTTTGTAAAACATGGAGAAAGCTCTTTATTTACTGCTAGAGAGTCAATTCAACAACATGAACTTCATTTTTAGAGCCTTGCTAAAAGTTGACCATAAGCTTTCACAGAGAATAAAAACCACTAAGAATTCTTTATACCAAAAAAGGGCTTTTGTTCTCCGACTCAAGACTGGAGACTGATACTGGCAGGGAAACCTGTAAACTACAGTCTGAAGACAGAGAAACGTACTGGACAAGGAGACAGTGACATGGAAATTTGTGGAGAGGATGCGTAAAATCTGAAAGGAGTGGAGCATAGGTGGGGTGAGTCTCACCGCAAAATGAGTCTCAATGCAATATTTCTTGAAGGGAAAAGTACACTGATACAATGTATGTGCCTACTGATCCCAACCTTCATTTCAAATAAATTATTTTACAGAATTAACAGATGAATATGCATGTAAGTTACCTTTTTGAAAATACGATGTTTGGTTTTTCTTCTCTTTTTCAATTTGCTCTATTAACTTCCGTATTTCAGTGTCATATTCAACCCATTCAGGAACAATCCGGGCAGCAGCCTTTAGTTTGGGTTCTTTGGTTTGGGGATTGTTACACTGAAAGTTTAAAACATACTAGATGTAAAGAAAGCCAATGTGAAAACAGCGCCTCTCCAAGGAACTGTAAGTGATCAGCTCCTCAGTGTCACTGAAGATAAACAGTAGAACACACATTATTGCTAAAAACTAGCGATGTATTCATATGTTGACTAATACAATAATCTGAATGTTTCAAAATGGTCTACAATTTACTTCAAAGTGAAAAATAAGTTTAACTTCAGACAAAAACTACATTGCAGCAAATCATGAAACTTGATATGAATTTAATGAAGTATAAGAAAAAGTCATTTATGCAAAAAAAATCTTACTATTTTGCAGAGAACTGCTATTTACCTTATTTTCTTGTCACAATTTTAGTTTAAATATCTGGCTAAGATTCTGATATTTCATATAAAGAGCCACCTCTCAGCAGCCCACAGAAATATCTGAAGTCTCAAACATATTTCTTTGCTCTCATTTATGTCACACCTAACAATAATCTTGTTAGCATTTATGAGTTCTTTGAAGGACAAAATGTGCAAGGTCAGTTACCTTGATAATCACTAAAAAAATCACAGAAAACAAACTGTAAATAAACCCAGTTTAAATAGTTTAAAACATTTTATTGTAAATAATTCATTTTTTTTCTGTGTATTCCTGACCATATGGATAGCAGAGACTTAGCTACCACAAGACTACTAATATTCAGACAAAGTTACGTGGGGAAATACAAGGTATACATTAGCACATTGAAATTAAAACTGATATCATGTTTTCTATTACGTTTGTGATGCTTCCTCTAGTGTTATCTAGCAAATAAAATGGTTACTTTCATAAAATAATAAAAATATGAGGGTGCATAATAAAAAGTGACACATGATACTGGGGATTGAAAGACAGTCTAGTAACTTAAATTTCAATCTTTTACTTTCTAGAATAGACAGTACCCATGTTTAGCACACACAAAAAAGCTTATTTTAACTGTAAAGACACAAAACTATTTACATACTGAATATTTGCACCAGATTCCAATTGTCTATTTTTCTTCAGAATTATGGCTCTGAAGTTTCACTCCCACTGAGTGGGGGTTGTCAAGAAAAGCAGGGAAAGTTGGATGCGGTAATAATGCCAGACCAGAACTTTTTCTCTCTCTGTTTCAATTCCCAAAGACAGACATTTTCTTCTTTCTAAATGCAGGTAAGTCTCCCCAGCTTTGTTCTTTTTAAGCTATGCTCTGTCTTCATTTATAGTGGTGAAATGGACAGAGAAAAAGAGTCATAATAATATTACTCCTCTCCACAGCAGGTTCAGCAGGGGCAGCAGCACACAAAACTCAAAGACTTATTAGCAGTACTTCATGATAGTTCTACTAACCTGGCTGAAAATGAAGAAAGAAAAAAAAAAAAAAAAAGGGAAAATATGTGTACAAGAGTGAAAAACCCTGATCCTATCCAGTTATGATGGCAGCACTTAATTTTCAGTAGTTTTCAGTTTCATCATAAGCAAATTTGATACAGAGCATGCAGGAGAAGCCTTGGAGGAACGAAGAAAAGTTGTATGTATTCAGGCATTTATCAAAAGGGAACTAATGTTCCAGTACCTTCCAACAAGGCTGGCTCCATGATATCACATACGCATATATCTGCAGTGGGTTTATGTGGCAAGGTTTTGGTAGCAGGGGGCCATAGGGGTGGCTTTTGTGAGAAGGATCTAGAAGCTGCCCCATGTTAAGTAAGGGCCCTCACTGCTGACCAGAGCTGAGCCAGTAAGTGATCTTGTTTGCGCCTCAGTGAGAGCATATTTAAGACAGGGAAAAAAAACGCTGTGCCACACAGCAGCTGGGAGAGTGAGAGGAGTGAGGAACAGCCTTGCAGGCACCAAGGTCAGTGAAGAAGGAGGGGGAGAGGTGCTCCAGGCACCAGAGCAGAAGCCCCCTGCGGCCTGTGGTGAGGACCATGGTGAAGCAGGCTGTCCCCCTGCAGCCCATGGAGTACCACGGTGGAGCAGGGTTCCACGCTGCAGCCCGTGGAGGAGACCACAGTGGAGCAGGTGGACCTGCACCAATGGAGGCTGCGGCCTGTGGAAGACCCCTGCCAGAGCAGATTCTGGGCCGGAGCTGTAGCCTGTGGAGAGGAGAGCACGCAGGAGCAGGTGACCTGGCAGGAGCTGCTGCCCGCGGGGGATCCAGGCTGGAGCAGTTCGCTCCTGAGGGATGGACCCCATGGTATGGATCCATATCTGGAGCAGTTCTTGAAGAGCTGCTGCCTGTGGGCAGCCCACGCCGGATCAGTTCAGCAAGGACTGCATCCCGTGGGAGGGACCCCACAGCACAGGGGACGAGAGTGGCTGAGAAGGAGCGGTGGAGAAGAAGCGCTACATACTGACCATAACCCCCATTCCCTCGTTCCCCTATGCTGCTCGGGGGGAGGAGGTGGAAGAGGGTGGATGGGGGGAAGGTGCTTTGGGTTTCTTTCCTTTGTTTCTCACTTCTCTAGCTTGTTAGTAATAGGCAATAAATCTTACTGTCTCCCTATGCTGAGTCTGTTTTGCCTGTCATGATAATTACTGCACGATCTCCCTGTCCTTATCTCAACCCTTGAGCCCTTTTCATTATATTTTCTCCCCGTTCCTCTTTGAGGAGGGGGAGTGAGAGAGCGGTTGTGGTGGAGCTCGGCCACCCACCCGAGTAAAACCACCACAATATCAAAAGCCACATAAATTGTAATATACATTTTTTTAATTTATAAAACTAATTTAACTCAAAATCAACTTACCAAGTCTATTGTTTTAGCCTTTTTCTTGGACTCATCATCACACCAGGTTTCACACCAAAGCCATTCTTGAGGGAGAGACTTAATAGCTACTTGATGAATCATATTATTGGGAAGATCCTGTGCAAGTTTGTAAAACCATAAATTAGCATTGAGTTTTGAGGTAACTACAATTACTCAAAAGAGATTCCACAGAATATCTTTTGTCTGATACCACTTCTGCAAGTTGTTCTTATGTGTCCTCCTATGTGCTCATCCGACTCTTTTTCAAGTAGATTCAAAATTTCATAATACTAATTTTGTTAGCCAATTCCACCTCTTACTTCTCAGGTACTTTTTTCTTGTATTTGTATCTGTCCTTCCTTAGTTTGACATAACTAATACTGCTAACTGGTACTTACAGTTCAGATACCACATGCCATATGCTAAATACTCCTAGCAGAAATTAGACTGGATACAGTTATTAAAGCCTCTTAACCATACTTCCATTCCTCTGATTTGCAAAACATGCTCAAAAGCACATAACCCAGGATTATGACACTACTCTAAAGTTAGCCTTGTTTTAGGAAGATAGATTACAGAAATTTAAGTATGAAAAGGAAAAGCTATTAAACTGCTATCTTACTTGACTTAAAATTTTATTTTTTTCACCTTTATTATATATTCAAATACTCTCATAAAAACGAAAGCACTGAACCAATATTTTGCTGAATGTAGCCAATAGCATTTACAAAAGAGAAGAATCCCAGGCAGTCATATAGTACGGGTACTTTGACAATGGTTAAAAATACCAAGTGTAATTGGTAGGTCCATTCATAAGCTCCTTCGCATGCACAACCCCTACATAACATTTAAAAAATAAACGTCAGTACTCAAGTAAGCATTAGTCATGTCTTATTTGCCAATACACATTGCTAAATGTGACAGAATAAAATAGTACATACAGCTGTGTTATAAAAAGCATGTAATTTAATTCAAATATAGACATTAGTATGAAAAAACTAGCTGACTACTAAAATAGAAGTATGCCATGTCAAGACATTTAAACATTAATTTAAATGTTTCCTTTTTTGAAAAACTTCAATTCAATGAATGTTAGAAAGATCAAATAGATGTTTTATCATTATCTCAATTTCAAGAGAAAAGAGGTTGTTTTTCTGTTGTGCCTCTGACTTTTAAAATTAAATCATGATTCCTAAGTTAACAGAGTAACTTTCAAAGTTGCGAATTTACAGAATTGTTAAATGGAGTAGAAAGGAGAGAGACTACCGTGTACTTACACGCTTGTGATTTGCACACTTATTTATCTTACCTAGCTTTAAAAATTGCTGGAGTTATATAAATGAAGACCCTGGTCAACTCAGGGTGACCCAGCAACTACAAGAGTGCATTAGCACTTAGATTAAATAAATTAAATTAACATTAATGGAAAAATAACAATAAAAAAAATGCTAGGTAAGACTATAATTACCATTATCAGAATAGAATATTATAATTAAGAAAACACACAAGTGTACATAGAACAAATACAGATAAAGGTAAGCAGTGCAATACATTTGTTCTCTCTGCTATTTTTTTCCTCCTTTTCTTCATATTAAACCATTATTTAAAGTAATAATCTCTTTGTTCTGTTTTCTGAACTGTGCTCATATGCACACCTAAAAATGTTCTGCAACAGCAAAAAAGGCAAACAGCTTCAGAATTATATAACATGCATTGAGATAAAAAGTTATTCCATGCATACTGAGAAAGATAAAGAAAAACTTAATTGCTTAAACCTAAATGTACCTGATCTAGATTTGACAGACTGTTTGGATCTTGACTAAGAGCTTGGTACTGGCCCCGAAGCCTATCTCCTGCTGCAATCTTTCTGAACTTCTTAAGATCCACAACATACAAGGCACTACAAAGATAAAAATATGAATCAAGACTTGCAGTTTCATGTTGGTTTTGATAACATTAATTTAAAAAGTAACAAGAAAGCAAAAACTATTCAGATGCTAAAAGGATATTATTTTAAGTAAATAGCTGAATTTACAATTAAAAAAAAAAAAAGTGAAATCAATATATCATCTGAATTTAGACGAATTCATCTCTTGCTGAGAATGACTGTAAGGCAACTGCTTGTGAACACCTCATTGGTTACTACCAAGGCCTAGATTTTAATCATTTCTGCAAACTGCACAAAAATATGGAGAAGTTCTCCTACCTAATATGGTATTTCCTTTTCCCAAGATGCGATGCCCAGTACCCTGATTTCCAGAAACGGTACCCATCCATTTCTTTACGGCTGTCACAGAATGGCGTGTATCCATAAGGAGCTCCCTTTAGATCTAGATCTCTGAGTTCTTTCAGGTCACTTCTCACAATCTAAATAAGAATAAAAACATTTAATTTTATTACTTAATAGTGTTTTTAACGTGTGCATATGAGGGTAGTTATGGCAGCAAACTGACCAAAGTTTATTTTTTAATAAAACTGAGACTACAACAATACAGTGTAAATAAAGTATTCCATTGGAATTACATTCACTTAATTCTTGTTCAAGAAAAAATATATGTGTATTCTGTGGCCATCTATGGAATACATTTAAAAAGTAAATTAAATAAAACAAATTATTTTTAATTTATGGGCCTCTGTTCTGATTGCCCACTATTAAACTCCATTAATACACTAGTATAACTTTGAAAATCTACTGAACATCTCCCTTCTAAAAAAATATTCTTATCTGTTACATTAACTTGGACACTCAAAAATTAAGGCATCATTTAAAAATCTTTGTACCTCACAGCAATGTACTTTTAAAAATAGGTTACAAGTCGATTTTACAAATGTTCTTTCTTTACTAATTGACCACTCTTTCATCAAACCCCACCAATCTAATTTATCTGTGGTAAAAATTTTTTCTGCTTTAGAGTACAGAGAAATCCTTACAGTAGTTAGGACAGAAAACCAATAAAAATACAGTATACAGATGAAATTGCAGAAAGCTGCAGTCTGCATTGCTACATCTAAATTTAATTTATCTCAAGCTCTGGAAAAGTACCAAAATGCATAATATTTTTCTGAGATTTTTAATAACCATGTGACAGACTCTTCAATATCCTGTCTGATATTGAAGCATGTTACCTTTCACTAAATTATAAGATACTCATTTCTGAGTGAAAGACTGAATACAAAATCAAGAACAAAAGAGAGAGAATTCATCTCAAAAATTAATCTGTCGGTCAAACAGTCTGAAGTAATCACCTCAGACCCTTTCCACAGTCAGTGGAGAAGTCCTCTCACAGTCAGCCCGGGGACTGAATCATTCCAATATGCCTTTAGTGAAACGCACCTTTAAGATCACACCTATCTCTCCAGGTGCCTTTGTCTCTCCACGGACATTAGAGGGAATTTACAGCAACTCACGACGATGAGACTCTTAGTTTCTACATGACTAAAGACAAGTCACTTTGTTTTGTTTCATGTTCTGCAACACTACCGGTTCTGCTTGTACAACTGCAACAGTCCTATGAGACCAACATTTGGATAGGATGGCCACAGGGAATGAAATTGGATCAATTTAAACCAAAACAAATTCCTCATACGTTTATACAGTTTTATTTTTTCTTACCTGGTCAGCATCAACAAATATTACTTTATCTACAGCCAACGGGAAAAGAACATCCAAAAAAAGGATTTTGTAGCCCCAGATAATTCGTTGCTTTTCTGTCTGCTGATAAAGCCAGCGGGGCCATTTATACTGTACTAATTCGTACTTGAATCCGTACTTTTTAGCCATGTGAGGAATAACATCCTAGAAGAAGATCCAAAGCTGTAAGTTGCACATATATGTGACACACAAAGACTTGACACAGTTGTAGCTCTGTTGACCTTACTGATCACATAAATTATTATTTTTAAATGTTTCTTTAATTCTAGAAGTATCTTTAGCTCTACAAATATAAAAAGCATTTATTTCAGGCTCATAGATATCAGAAGATAATGAACTGTAATCTATCACTGGGTTTTGGGTTCCAGAAAAGAAGTAACTTACACTTGAGGTCATTTCCAATGATAAAATTTAAATTTTAATTATATAATTTCTCAATTGTAACAATTTTTATAAGTATTTAAAATTTTAAAGAAAAGCTATTAAAAGAAAGATGTTTCTCCTACCTTAAACGTTGGGGAGAGATAGTTTTTCAGAAACCAGAATTTAACTGGTGTTTTTGTATGACGTAGAACAGAAAGCATCATAATTCTGTGGAAATATAAGTCTATAATAAACAAACCAATACACACAGGTCATTATATTTCAACTGCACCTGAATGGTGCTGAAACTTTTTAATTTTAACTTTTCTTAACCCAGCTTAAGTGGAAATTTATATCTATTACTAATAAAAAGCTTTAAAAAGCACATGTTCAAGACCACTTGGAGATAGATGTGTTTGATCCATACTGGACAAGCAATATTACAAAAAAGTTTCAAAAGTGGATCTGTTATCAAGTTTTATTGTGAAAGAGGAGCCTGACAATAAATTAGAATAACAATTAATCCCTAATGTTAACTAGGCTACTGAGATTATTATTTTAGAATATATTGTTTGAGTTTAATAGGTTGCTGAAAAGAAAACCAGTGAGAAAGAGAAAGCATGGTTCAAGCTAAGATCCTGTTCAGAAAACCCTTAATAACTCTAAAAAGAAAAAAAAAAAGTTCAGGTATGTGAAAAAAGTGAAATCTTTATTTTGGGTTCCATTCTTTGAAATTTTTGTCACATTTGTTTGGTGTAACCAGACAGATAAGCAATAACTTGTGAAGCGTGTGAAGATGTCAAGTCTGCTTTAAAAATCAAGGAATAATAAACCTTAGATTACAGCAAAGAAGCATACAAAATATTTAAAAATTAATTCTCTCCTTTAAAGTAAACACGTCTTTCCTTTTATGAAGGCTGTTGAAGCTTGAAGGAAAGAAACACAGACATTTAAACTCTGTCTGACTACTAAGAAATAAAAGTTAATACATACAAAATACTACTTTCCAAAAAGATATGCATGAAAGAATTGTGCAATTCCCATTCAGGAAATGAAAATCACTAGATCGGACACCTGTAAACAAGCACTCATGGAAATGAGAAAAGTAACAGAGAAATAGTGGTAAACAGATTAGGCCAAACTAAGAATTCTTTCAAAGCAATCATTGCTTATTGAATAATCCATGTCCACTGAGATATTAAATAGAAGTGAAGTCACATATGGACACAGAAGAAGCCATAGTTCGGACTACACATAAACAGATACAACTCCAATGAAGTCACTGCTGCTATGTCTTCAGAAAGAGAGGCTGAACTTCACCTTTTCTCATCCTTCATCCTAGCACATGCACTCATGAAAGGCACGGAGAACATTTTTCTTTCTTCAAAGATCAGTGATATTTTTGAACATCTATACTTTGTTCTCAGAGATGAGATTGGTCCTTCTTTAAGCCTTATGTCCTGATATTAGCTGGGATGCAGTTAATTTTCTTCACAGTAGCTGGTATAGTGCTGTGTTTTGAATTTTTGATGAAAATAGTGGTGATAACACGCTGATATTTTAGCTGTTGCTGAGCAGTGCTTACACAGAGCCAAGGACTTTTCAGCCTCTCGTGCAGCCCTGCCAGCGAGGAGGCTGGGGGTGCCAGGAGCTGAGAGGGGACACAGCCAGGACAGCTGGCCCAAACTGCCCGAAGAGACATCCCATACCGTGTGGCATCATGCTAAGCAATACATCTGGGAAAAAGGAGGAGTAAGGGGTGGGGGGGGACATTTGGAATTAAGGTGTTCATCTTCCAAAGTAATTGTTACGCATGATGAGCCCTGCTTTCCTGGAAGTGGCTGAATACCTGCCTGCTGATTGGAAGTAATGAACGGATTCCTTGTTTCGCTTTGCTTGGATGTGCAGTTTTTGCTCTACCTATTAAACTGTCTTTATTTCAACCCACCAGTTCTCACACTTTTACCTTTCTGATTCTCTCTCCCATCCCACTGGTGAGGGTGTGAGTGAGTGGCTGTGTGTTGCTGAGCTGCCTGCTAGGCTAAAACACACCACCTTGTTAGAAAAGTCAGCTTCTTTATGCTGCTTAAATTTATTTGAACCTTTACTTACCTTAAAAAACGTTCATATAAATGGCCCGAAGCGACTGAAAATATATTAAGAATATCACTTTTCTTTTCCTTCTCTTCTGGTGGAATTTCTTCTGAAAAACTAAGAAAATAATTGAATTATTATATAAGCATGAAGAAAATACTACTACATTACCATTGAGATTGTAAATAATCACAAGTCAGAAAATACACAAAAGACATACTCATCCTACAGTAACTGAATACCTTTACGTTTTTATTTCCTCTGCACATCCCTATGATACCAAAATCTTTTGGGAAGTACACCTCACAACCACTCAGGACAAATGACGGAACAACTGCAGTCTCAAATTTTTTCAGTCAAACAGAAAGGCATCAGCGATGCAGCAATGACTGCACGGTATGACATCTCTGAAGAAGGCAACCCTTCCACTAGCGCTGAGTTCTCATAGACTAAACAGACTGCAGGTCCCAGTCCCAAACAGTGTTTCTGACTTTTTTTCCATACTGAAGAGGAAGGATATGTGACAAGTTTCTAGACTGGAAGAAGCTGGCAGACAAACTGCAGGACTCGAGCTCATGCTCCTGAGCTACAACTTTGACTCAACAGGAAGATCAGCTAAGAACTTTATTGGGTGAGGGTCTGCAGAAAAGTTTATTACAATTACTTACAAAAGTCAAACTTAAAGAGGTATTTCATTGACATACTTAAATAGGCTTCAAGGGCTTTCATAAATTTTGTCAACCAGCAGAGAAATAGCATCATAGCCTGCTTTTTGATGTTCAGTTTGATACTGATGAGTAACACGTAACACATATTGAGATTGATTCCCTGCCACAGCAAAATAATAATAATGTTGATGGAGAAAATGAACAGGAACTAGAAATGGAAAGAAAGGATTAAAAAGGAAATAAATAATGAGATGTACAAGACATCATAACTTGTCTTTTTCCCCCTTTTATTTATATTATAAATCCCTTGGGGAGACATCAGGTCTTTTCAGATATTTGTATCACTATCATCTAAAAAAACACATTATGAGGAATAATAAACATGTCCTGGAATAGTTAAAATATAAACAATTTATTTATTACCTTGCAACTGATTCCAAATTTCCTTTTTCTGTTATTCCATCAGTAAGGAGATCTTCATTCACTTTATCAGGCTTTTTCTGTACCTAGTCATGTACGATAAATGAATTTATGTAATTTGTGAAATTATTTGATAATAATTACTACTTCAATTGTGCTATCAAACAACTACTGGTTAGCTGGACTTACATCTTACCAATTCCCATTTCCGTGAAATAGTTACTGAATTGTGTTAAACTGGACTGTAAAAATGTCATTTCATACTTTTAAACTATGTACAGAACATATCATAAGAAGAAGCAAAGTATCATAGCTCATTTTCCTCCCGGACAGAAGATAAAGGTGTGATTTTGCGATACAGACATTAGCAGACAGAAGAAGAGTAGCAGGGTGGTGCACCGTGCACTGAAGGGAAACCCTGATTCTCATAATCCCTTCACAAGGAGAAAGTGACAAATCTGTGCCTGAAACACTCTCCTGTACAACTTAAGCCATTTCTGTTGTCTTACCCAGCTACTAAATAAGACACCAAATTCATTTTGTTTGCTGACCTTAATCTCCTTGATTAAAAAATAACTTTTTGAAACCCAAATACCTTCCAAAACTAGGTGTTTAAATATATTGTTACAACCATAGCAGTTTCTCATGTTTACACTGTCAAATTAACACTTGCAGACTTCTCTTCACACTAAGTCTCCTTTTAACTAAGGGTGCTGAAGCCATTATACTAGATATTGCTGAAGTGGTTCTAAAATGCACCACTTTTCACATAAAATATTTTTCCTATTTAAAGCAAGCTGGCACCCTTTACCCCTTCTCTGTGGTTTAAAGGCAGTCTCCTCACCCTCCAGAATGTTACTTGTTTTCTTAAGGTTCTGGAAACTTTCAATTAGAGAACTGGGGAAGAAACTCTGGAAATAAATGATTTTTAAATACTTCTTTCTATTTATGTTTATATAGTTCTCTCTGCTTCTCAGTGTCTGATATTAGGATAGGACATACCAAATACACATAAACAAAATATTACTTACATAATGTAACTTTTTTTTTTGTTTTTGATATATATTTATGATTTAAAGTAATGTAATTTCATTTACACAGATTTGGAAACTTAGGGCAGAATTCAACATGCCTAATTTTGGTATCTGGACTTCTTGTAAAGTCCCTCCCCAGTCACAGGGCAGAACTGGATGCCTCAAGAGGTGCTCACTCCTTGTTTTAAATACAGTATTGAGCTGGGATGTTATGTACACAGATGTATTATTTTAATAGCTATTTAAAAATCTCCCACACAATTAGTACAACCTGACTTGATCAAATTAACCAGATTAATTTACATACCCTTCTCTATTTAAATTTACAAAATCTAAATTATATATTCCAGTATATTTCTTCCGTTTAAATATAGCCTAAGACGTGAGCTTTAGTCATATATAAAGAAATAGTGCAGATAAAATATCTCTTTACATACTTGAACTTTGATAATTTTGCTTCTGAAGTTGTTTAAAACCACAATAACATCAGCCAGGTCAGCTACAGAATCTGTTCCTTCATGGCTGTGAGGGGAAAAAAAAAAATGTGCAAATGTACTAACTCATTAAAACATGCATTATCACTTGTGTTTAATTAGAGGATAAGGTTTAGGATTGCTTGTATTTATAGAAACAAAATTTCTTCACTTGCACCTAATTATATCCTAACTTCAGACACTTCCTGAGCTTTATTCATACCTAGTCATTGCCCTCAGTTTTAACCCTCACTTTTTAATTTGAATTTTTACAGGAAATTTTATTAACCAATGAAAAAATGCAGCAATCTAGAGCTGAATATATTATTATGCATTATACAGATACATATTGTATTAAAATATTAAACTACATTTCATTTCTCAAATACGGAAAAAATCTTAGAAATTGCTTTGTGATGGCACTAAATGTACTTTTAAAATAAATCTACTTTAAAAGGTCTGGTGAAAGCTTCATCACAGTGCTGAAAGAGTAAGGCTGGTAAAAATGGTTGGTTTTGGTAACAGACGGGGCTGTAAGCAATGCACCACATGAACATTTGCCCCCAACCATCAATTTAAAGCTATTCAGGCATTTCTAAACTGCACTCATCCACTCAGTAAGAAGTATGAGAAGTGTTGCTGTCTCTCTGTGTTGCTGCGAAATAGCATAATTCTCAAATTTTATAGCTCTTATATCTCAAAAGCCCATATATTTTTCCTTCAATCCTTTCTTTCTTTTAATACCATTATGTTTTCCCCTTGCTACAGCTACACATACAAAATCTTGGTTTAAGAAAGTGATCTGCTACCCCTTAGTTTTGCCCCCCCTTTTTTTTTTCTTCAATCTGTTTCATTTTACTTACCTAAAAGTGACAGGATTTTATATATTTACTCGTATCTTCTATTTAATACACTTCCCTAAAACCTATGATCACTAAGTTTCATAGAGATTTTTGCACAAAACAATGCTCAGAATTATCTTGACCTTTCCACCAATTTAGTTTTACTTTCACACTTTTAAAATATTGCATATATGAACAGTCAGTCAAGAACTGTCTTCTTATCACAGCACTCAACATAAAAGGGCACTGATCTCCACCGTAAATAGCGCAATTAAAAAGCTCTAAAATAGTAAAACAAGAGCCATACTCTTTTCTGTTGACAGCAGAAATGGCAGCAGCTAGCACAGTCAAGATTTTAAGTGGTCTTACTTTTGCCCTTAGTTTTTCCACAATCAAAACTTTCTCTTTTATTCACTCATTTACCTCAAAATTTCCATGTTACGAGTTCTGTTGCTATCTCTGTAGCTCCACTGATGAAGATAGTTTTCCAAAGTATTTAGAATATTCTCGAACTGTTTGGTTTGGCCATTCATTTAACATCACTTTTGTCTCCTTAAATCTCTTCTCTGGATCCCCCACTATCAACTCCAACTTTATGAGCTCACAAGTGTTTTACTCCGCACTGGGCTCATCGTGATGAGTTTCTGTCCCAGTAGGAACAATGTATTGGAAATAATGAGAGTTACCATTAATTACACTTAACGCTGGTCTTGATATAATTTATCTGTTTCTCCATTCAAATCCTTGTATATTTCCTACTGTAACACTAGATTTTCTTTTCTTGACCGAGTACTTCTCTTCATTTTGATTCCCAGTCACTCATTTACATTATCAATGGCTACAGACTAGGATGTTCACTTGTTTTGAGGTAAGCATCTCTCTGACAGAAAACTGAGTCCATCATACTCTCCTCTGATTTTAACTTAGTGTGCTGAATCTTATGGAGGATCTCTCCTCTTGTACCTGTGCATGATACTCAGCACGTTGCCATTTTATTAATGTAACAGATGTACATTTCAAATCAGTGATCATAAGAAAAATGTATTGAATGTGACCCCTGGTTTGGAAGAAGTGGGATGATGATTTATGAACTCCTTTAACAAATACAGTAAGGATTTCGTGCTTTTTCCAAAAGGTACTGAACACTGCTAGCACTGTTAGTGTAACTTATAAACTCACTGAAGGCAGGCACAACTTTGTTTTTAAATCTTACCAAAACGTCTTGCATACTGATGGCACTATTAAATATTTAACAATAACTACTTCTCTGTTATATAATCATTGAATAAAACTAAATATGTCCAGCAGACCATTTAGGTCACAGCCTTAATCTGTTTCAAAATACCTACATACTTTTAAATACAGATAACTCCATATGGAGAAAAAAGCATTCAGAGAAGACCCTTTCAAATCTCAGAATAAACAAACAACGCCTTGCCCAAATTGCAGAAGATAAACATTTCAGTTAAGCAGTCTGCATACCATCAAAGTATAATAAATTATACCCAGTTGCCTTTTTAAAAATGAAATTTTCAGCGGGAGGCTATATCTATCTATTTTTATAATGAATTATTCTCTTGCAATACCTACCTGTTTCCCTACCGACATCACAGAACCAAAGCTCTAATAACAAGTAGCGTTCAGACTGTCGCTGAGTATATTGATTTTAATTTTCCTAACATTCACAGTAATTTATTGATAACATTGATTTACAAGTGTGACTGCTTCTGAATAATGATCCTTGTTATAGCCAGTATTTGACAAAAAAAAAAAAAGCTTATTTCAAAAGCTGTGTATTTACACAGAGTAAAAATAAATTACTTGCATGTGTATTAGATGTTACTATGAGAGAAGCAAAGTACTCACTGAGTTGTTAAACACGCTGTGACTTCAAAATCTTGTATTTTCCCTAAAACTCCTATTATAACGTACAGGCCTGTGCTTCAATAGAATGGGTCAAGTACAGTTTAACAGGAGTGGCTCTGATTAATGTACAAGGATAAAGAATATCCTGCAATAACTCTTGGCAAAATTCCATGTTATCAAACAGTTGCATGAGTTCTGACAGCAGTTTGGTACTACTAATACTGATATCATTAAAAGTAGTATCAGAGATGCCGGTACAACCCCCCAAACATACTTTAGCTGTTATATTCTAAGTCTATGGCTTGTAATAATTAAATGAAATAAATGTTATTTTTTTAATTCGTCATCAAGTATTAATTATACATAACTTAGCCGGGCTCAGTAAAGCCCATTTTTATTACTTCTTAAAGAAAATCTTTAAGAATATCTTAAAAAACTGCGGATGTTTTAAGTTTCCTTTGAACCAACCTAGAAAGCAGAGTGGTTTTGTTTCACTTTGCTTCATTTTTTAATTCAACTATAGCTCACTACATTTTTTTACAATGATATCTTTCATAAATCAGTTTATATACTTTAAGAATTGAACATTAAATTAGACATCTTATATAGCTACATGTGGTGGAGATTAAGTGAACTTCTTAGGATAAATACTACGCTTTTCTGCTTTTCCAACAGATTGTGAGCCATTGCTGAAACAAAATAAATTGAAAGTTGCAAACAAGTAGAAGGAACTTAATATCCTGTTAACATGTCTCCCTGTAACACTGGAATTGATGCATTAACTAAATACTCAAAACAGCAAGCATGGTCATTGTTTTACTCATTTTATAATAGCAGTTGATGACTAAACATCACATGGAACTGTGTGTTCCTGAATTCCAAGTAATAATAAATATTTTATACGAAAATTGACCTATTTCAGCCCACAGAATTACAGGGAGAAAGGAAAAAAAGGCAAGAACTGAAGCTAAAATAAAACAACAATGTTTCTCTACAATGGACTGGATCCAAAGCTTCAAGAGGAAGCCCTCATATACTACAGATATATGCTGTGACATACAACATGCAGGGAAAGTATCTAGCTGAACAGCTGGTGTTACAGGTATGGCTTTGGCACCTATGGCTATTGTACCCTCTTCAATGAAAAAGGACTGCTGAGGAGAGGTGGGATCTACCTGATACACCACTTTGCCACTGTAAAGGAGGGCTTCACAGCAGGTTTGTCAGGGAATGCTGACCAAAGACTAAGAACAGCTAGAAGTATGTCAGCAGTGAGGAAGTGCTTAAGGGAAGGCTCTCACGCTTCTCCTGAGAAAGCAGCATGGCTGGGAGCCTGTCTGGGAATGCACACAAGATGGGAAATAAACAGAAGAAAGTAGAAGTTTCATAGCTGCGAAGCTATGATCTCACTAAGATCACAAAAATGGCAGAGAAGCTCACATGCCTTGAGTGACTCAAAGGCCTCTTACGAAGGATAGGCAGAGAAGTCACGAAAGATGGTTTGCACCTGGCACAAAGCAATGGGTTGAATGTACAGAGCTTTGCTGTGGAAGAAGCAATAAATCTATCCAGAGTTTATGGGTAAGGATCAGAGAGATTAAGGTGACATTGTGGTGGGTGTCTGTAAAAATTGCCTGATCAGGAAGAGGAATTAGATGAAGTCTTTACAAAGCTGGAAGATGACTTGTGATCACAGACTGTGGTTCTCATGGTAGACTTCGAATATCCCAACATCGTCTGGAAAGGCAACATGGCAGGGCACAGGCAATCCAGATTAACAAGGTGTGTTTCTTTCTATAACTGTATATCTTTCTATAACATATACTACAGCTTAAAATAGAATTTTGGCCTTACGCAAATCTAAAACATTGAAGAAATGCAGGAAAGTCTTACGACAAGAGAATGATACAAAGGCAAATGAAATTTAATGAAACTAGTAGTACTAATGTACTAATAGAATTTAATGGAAATTGCTGTGCAAGAAAAAAGAAACCTAATGATAATTAAGCTATAAGAAGCTTTAAATTAGCTATTAATTCTCAGGAAAGAGATCTTGGAGACCGTAGATTTCTAAGAATACCAGCTTAGTGCCTAGCAATACTGAAAATGGAGATCAGGCATTAGTACTTAATAGAAAACAAAGCAGTAAAAAATTTACCAATGCTATTACACCACAAGTCTGTCTTTAATTACGGCCAACCAACTCAAAAGGATAGAGCCGAACTAGGGAAGACACAAATAAGAGCAACAAGGATGACTGAGATATATGGAGAGCCTCTGCATGAGGAAGAACTATACTCAGAATTTTCAGCTCAGAAATGAGAAAAAATAAAGGAAAAAGAGAGAAAGGCCTATAATACTATGAACATATCTACCCACATTTATTACAGAGAAATACTTCTATTTATGTCAGGTATATCCCACACAAAGCTGCAGAGTGCATTAGTTCCTTTTTCTTAATAAAACATGCCTTTAAACAATACTTTGAAAACCATACACTGGTGAATATTTAATGCTTCTGTTCTATCCTGTCTTTCAATTATGGAAACAAAAGCAATTTCAAATTTTAAATTACAGCCTAGCTCAATGTAAAGAGAAGAGATGTCTTAACAGAGTGGAAAACTTACTGAACAAAATAGGAAAGCAACTAATACTAAATTTATATTGAAAAAGATCAATGCTTAAGACAAAATATCTCAACACTCATTTCAGAAATGCAAGAAGCAGAAAGTAGAAAAACACCATCGCAGAATACGTAGTCTGAAATTAAACTACAATCATTCAATAGACACCTCTACTCAGAAGCAGATCTTGATTAAAAATAGTATTGGACTAGAATCATGGATAAAATTTCACAGATAATTCAAATCTGGTCGAGCAACTTTGGAAAATGTGATTCCAGACAGAAGTAAAAAATTTATTACAATATTTAGAATATTAGGAATACAGTATAATCTATCATACACAGTCCATTTTATTTCCAGCCTCTCAATGTATACACACAATTCTAGATCATCCTCGAAGGGATTATATGAAACACTTCTTTATTTTGCTACTTAGCTTTGCATGTGTGCGGTAAAATGAGTAGGTAGTGAACTCTATTTTATGAAAAATCGCCCAGAAAAAGAACACTTTCAAATTTAGTTTTTATGTTTTATAATTTCTTCCCCTTACACTATCAGGAAATAAGGCATCTGTTATAAACTGTAAATCATCATTTCGTCCCTGTTCTACTTTTTCATGTTATTTTCGTTCATTTTTCTTCAGTACTGTCAGATCTTTTCAAAATATGTTGAACTTTAGCAGATTCATTTATGTTTCCTAAGGACAGATTAATACTTACGAAAACACCTGATAAATCTCTTCAGATTTCCCTTTACGCAATCTCAGTGTCCAAGCACCTGGATTTGCTTTCAGCTGAAAATACCCCTATGAAAAGTAAAAAGACAGGCATTTTTCTGTCAGCATTTCATAATCAACCATGTGAATATCCAAACATCAATTACAGAACATTTGGTACTGCAGCTAAGGTCAATAAACACTACCTACTGCCACACTAATCCTTAATGTAATATGGTATAATATCACCTTTTCTGTATGTCCATATTAATGTGTTCCGTTTGTTTCTAGCTGAATTTGAGGCATATACAAAATCTTCATCTAGAACAGTAGGTGAGCAGTAAAGACGTGAATTATTAAATAGACCCTAAGCAGAAAAGCTTCTTTCAAATTAAAAATTTTTGTCCGTAACAACTTTCCAGTCAACACAACTCTTTCCAATTTAGGAATACTGCATACAGGCATCACTGTGTGAAAGCCAGATGAAACAAGCTTTGGAAACAAACATGGGAGCTTCATCATGTTGAACACCTTCTGCTGTTGAGAAAGCATTCAGTACTTGTGTAAAAGTCAAAGAGTCACAGTTTATTAAGCATTTTATTCTTTGTGATACAATTTTCACAGAGAACTGAGAATGGCAGATAGGTGACAGATCTTATTCACCAAAGTTAATCTTTCTCTATCAAATTACCTTAGACAAGACAAAATAAGTCTTTCACTTCAGGAATCACAAGATCTTCTGCTCTACAAACTGATGCCAATAGAAATAATTACTTCAGGTGACCAGAGGAATTCTGAAGTGCAGGTTTGTCCACAGAGGCTTTAAGCACTTATCTGAAGCAACTAAAATAGAAGCCTTCTTTGCTTGGATCATTTTTTAACAAAAATGGTTATTTTAATCGGAAAGTGATTCATACCTTATGTTTATTGGTAGAGTCTTCATCTGAGGATATCTACCTCCTATTATCGACTTAAGGCAATGAGACTCCAACATTAGGCACTTCAGGTAAAGGTCTAAAATTAACCTAAACTAAAATCTATATTGGATTTTAACAGTGTGAGGAAAAAGCTGGGTAAATCAGAGATGCACATCTTCTTTTGTAGATGGTCTCAACTCCAGGATACTGCTGATACTTTTAACATTGGTAATTTCGCAACACAGAGAAACTGATTTTTCCATTTAGAACAACAATGGACTTCTCTATTACGAACAAAAATCTCATAAAGAATACTCATGAAGAGTGTGCAATTGGTTTTGTATGACTGTTTTGTACTTAATACTTACCAAGTTGGCCATCACAATAGTATCAACCATGACAGGATTATTTTTTGTGCCCAGGGTGAACTGTAACCCTCGAGGAGGTTGTCCAGTTGTTACATCAAAGCAATGTCCTTCAAGCAATATGTATTCCAGTTCATATTCTGCTGTAACAGTCCCTTTTATCTGTGGAAGGAATATTTTATTACTAGATTACATCACTTAACTATGTGGAAAAAGCAACATTTTACAATGACAAGCATGTTGTTTGGGATTTATCTCACCTAACTTCAACTGTCAAAAATAAGACAAAGGCTCTTCCAGGGGGAACTTCTCTCAATTTTAAAATAGGTATCCAAGATAAAAAGGACAAATCTAGAAGAACCTTCTCTCCACTGACTATTGAGAAAGCTGAGACATCTCAGCTTTGGTAAGATAAATCCCAAACTTCACTTTTATGATACACGTTCCAAATTCACATTTTTGGCGGATCAAACACCCTCAGTATTTTGCATAAGATTAGTGAATGAAACAAATTTGGTTATTTGGAAACTGAGGATTAAAAATATAATTATATATAATTTAAAAAAATCTAAACTAAAAAAAGGTCAAATATTTAAATCTATGTTTTTATCTATATTAATAAACAGCAATATATTCAGGTTTATTTTAAGATATAATCAGGTTAATCCTATTTCTACCAAAAATACATAATAAAAAAGAGAAATAGAAAAATATCACAAATAACACACAGAATTCATTTTTTAGTTTTTTTTTTCTCAAAAACCATGCATACTTTCATAAACATTAAAAGCTCAACACAGTAGATAAAGTACTTTTATTTTTATTATGCATTCTGTGTTTCTTTTCATTGATTTCTTTAAAGGCTCTTCTTGGAGAGAGAGATTGAGAGAGAGAGAGAGAGAGAGAGAGAGAGAGAACGTGGAAAAGCAGACAATGAAAATAAAAATGGTAAAAGACTGACCAAATTATCAATTAGCACAGAAAGCATTTCTGGAAAACAGAGACAAAAATCCCACAAGATTTCCTTTTCCCTCTTGAGGTTGAAGGTACAAGTTTTATAATGCTTACAAACCACTACTTACATCCTGTAAATGAATGTTATCAAGATCACAGGAACTGTTTACTGCTTCAACCAACCAGCTTTCAGGAGTGATCATGTTTAGAGTCAAAAGCAGCGATTCTGGCACTTCTAAGAATTTTGCCACAGGTTCAGAAGGAAGGTGTTTGTTGATCCCGTACATTAATTCTGGTTCCAGAACAAAACGATAGAAGCTATTGGAAAAGAAAGAAGCTGTTGAAAAGTGTTAAAAAAAAGTGCCATGTTTACTGAAGTATGAAGGCTGAGTTGCAAATACAATGTTCTGCTGAAGTATGTTATAATATAGTGAATGCTTACCACATTAATGATGTTTGGAGGCATGGCATCTCCCTGTTCTTGCAGAATACTGTGGAATACTGTCAGACAATACATACACTCTCTCAAATGGGTTGGTACAGAACAGAACTATTTGTTTTGGATAAATTTTTGCTGGGAATGTGCATAGCTTCCACTTATATTCTTAACAGCGGGGAAAGTAAAAATACCCAAGAGGGGCATCTAAATATCTTGACCGTGTACTGCCTTGGATTCTCAGAATCTCTATCACTAAACTAAACAGAAGGACTAATCTGCTGGAAAAAAAGTGTCTTTGGGAACAGTTCCTGACACTAGCAGCAGCAAAGACAGAGAGCAGTGGGAAGGAGAGGTCTCTCTATTCTCCAACTCTTATTCCCTAGGGAAAAGATTCTTGAAACAACATAATGATGATGTTTTCCTTCTTTCCTTCCTGTAGTGCTATCCAACAAAATGAGAAGAATCAGAACAGAGAAAGATGAGCACTGAAGATCTCCATCTTTCTCCATCAGAATGAAAGCAGCAAGCAATTAGTACTTCATATGGAAAAAAACACAAAACATTTAATTACTATGAAAGTGGTTTTTAAAAAAGTAAAAAGGTAAGAAGGATAGAGTTTTCCCACAAAGTATTTGGACTAGGGTGTACATGGAGGCTTTTTACATGAAAACATTGATGTGAGAAAAATACAACCTGTCCTCAGGGCAGGTCGCAGAACACTTCTTCCTCTTACCTTTCCGAAGCTCTAAAACCTGTAAAGTGGCAAGCTTTAAAAGCTATCACACACGATACTCTGAAGTCACTCTCTTGCAATATAAGAGATGTGCATTCATTTTCTCTGAAGCTGAATAGAAACTAAGGCCTTCTGTTTTGTGGACAACTAATTCATTCTCTAGTCTACTGGATAAAGGGTAGACACTATCATCAGCTCTCACTGATGACAAGATTATAGGTAAAATTTCTGCCAAAGGGATGGACGGCAGTGCTTAAATGCATCTCTGAGAGGGAAAGAAGCCCTCTCTGGGGAGTTCACTTCAGTGTAAATGTCTGTAACTGAATTAGTGAACCCTAGTCTTTATAGCCAGTTAAGAGAAAATTCAATTTAAAGCTTTCTGGGTCCTTAATGAATTAAAATGAATTCGCCACTATAGACTGTACATTACTCGGACAAATTTTACCTTTAGATTTAGTGTACCAAATCTGTAAAAATCAAGATACGACCAAGTTAGGTAGATAATCTCTCTCTACAAGTGTCCACAGGCATGAAAGACTCTCCACTGACTTCTACAGGGATTGTTTATGGCAGGGGTATTTGAGGGACTAGATCACTACTCTGTGACGCAATGTTTGATTTCTTAGAACTAGAAATTTTTCTAGACAATTACTTCAGTAACATTCAACTTTTATTCAAAGAAAATAACTAATGCAACAGAAGAAACCATATACATCACCCACTTTTTCTTTCTTAATGGAATATGTACCATTAAGGCTTTTTTTCTTAATTCAAGTGAGATCATATACTTGTAAGAAAAGCTATGAACTACTCACCTCTTCAGTGGCACTTCTGACAGCTTAGATCTACAGTTCAAAAACAACCTGAGTTTCATATTGACAATGTCTTTGAGTACCTACAGAAAAAAAATCTCTGGTTCTTGATAATCATCAAACTTTGAAAATAAACCAAAACTATCCTTGTAGCATCCTGTCATTTCTCAAGCTTCAGTAGAAATCTCAAACATTATAAAGTTCCTAATATATCTGTATATTAAGGGATGTTGCCAGTTATTGCAAATAAAGATTTGACCTTTTTGAAAAGTGAATGATTTAGCACACAATATTTTTGATAGTCAAAATGTTAATGTTTTCTACCAGTGATACAGATTTTTATAGAGCAGCTATCCTTATTTTCCAATGAATGAGTAAATTATAGTATCACTTTTCTCATACTGTGTTTTCTGGAGGATTTTAAAGCCCTTTAAAGTAAGTACAACATGTGCCTTTGATCCAATAACCAATCTTAAAACAATGACCTTCAGTCTTACTAAAATTGCTGTACACAGTAAATTGATGAATACAGTAAAGTTCATAAAACTGTTTTAATATTGTCAGTAATAGATTAATGGTATGCTAAACCACTCAATCAATTTCAAAACATTCAAGTTATTTAAAGTAATTTCTACTTCTTTCTCAGTTTATTCATCTATTCATTTCTAAAATACTAATTTTTGGATGCTGTTATTCAGGAGCTATAATACTAGATGTTCTTTGAAAATCTGTTTTGATGTTCTTTGAGAGCAATCTGTTTTGCTTAAAATTAACAAAGTATTTATTTTCTTTAAAACACTCTTAGAAACCTTTACCAAGTTATCTTCATTTATGTGGTTTCTGATCAAAAGTGCTTATTTGAAAGTATAAAGCAACTGTGTCTACCTTTATGGATATTATCAGAAAAAGCAAATAAGATATTAAAACTAAGTTAAAATACTGATACCACTACAGCTAAACTTACTATAATGGTAAGTAAATTAGGAACAAAGCAAGACAATGACCATCCTTAAATCTCTCTTTTATTATAAACAGTATTTTTCCTTCCTCAGTTCAACCCATGGCTGGATAGTCTGCTATAGTGCTACAACTTTGCATAGCTGACACATTGCTCACAGTTTGTCATTCTCATCCTTTGCCTCACCTGAATACCATCACTGAAAAACTATTGAGCAAAAAATGAAGACTAGGGAATGGCATAAGGGTGAAAACAAGTGAAGAACCAGGAAATGAGAACCTGGAAAGCAATGATACTTGTAATTATTCAAATCCTCATAAAGCTTTTAAGATTAACAAATTAATCTAGAATGAATAAAGCTCAAGTAACTCTTTCCTTAGAGAGAGGAAGCTTGAGGAAGCTTAAGGAAGAATTTCAGGGCAAAATAAGGTTTTAGATTTATTGCAGGTATTGCCCAATATGCGCTTTTAAAAAGCAGAGGTATATAACCATATTCCATCCATATATTCATACCCCAAGAGTAGTAATTCATAATATTAAGAGTAATGTTAAGCAGCAAATAACTGAGGAAAATTAGGAAAGTTCTTCTCTGGTCAATGAATAAGAGGAATTGGAAAGCCTCTGATATGGCAACTTATTCAATGAATTCAGTCTGTTTACTTTAATTAAGAAAATGCAAAGAGCAGCCTGGGAATTTTGTTCTGTAAGTATTTCAAACTGTAGCAAATAGCTGAATTATTTCAGTAAACATGTCTTGAAAATGATTCAAGCCCAAATTTTGTTTTGTATGTGCAGTCACTTTTCAAATGCTTACAGTCAGTTACCACAACTCGTCCAAAAAGCATTAACTCACTACACCATGATTATTCAACTAATCACTTGGAACTGTGTGCAAACATCACCATAACATTAAACATCTACACTGAAAACAATCTCTTACAATAGAAACTTCAATAGAGCTGACAAAATGAAGAGAAGATGAATGTGTAAAGCATGGAGCTAAATTAAAATCTGCAATTCCAAGTCTGAGTTTAATAGTCAGGTTAATTAACACTGGAAAAGCTCAGTGAGAACTGTGATTGGCACCTAACCACTTAGCAATATTTAAATTAGGACTAGATTGAAAAAAAAAAATCTACTTCAAATGCTAATTGATCAAAAGAAGTCCCATGACCCATGTTATGTAGGAAATCAGACTTGATTATCAGAAGAGGCTCCCTTTGGAGATTTCTCCTCACTTTCGGAATGGAATAAGAGTTTCTCCCTGAAGACAGAATGAACAAAGGAAAAAAAAAGGGGGATTTTTCACTTCACATTTTTGAGGTCTTTGAATTCAGTAGCTACTATTACATGAAGAAGAAAAAAAAAAAGTAGTAGGATCTTAGCAGTTCATACTGCTGGAGCCAAGCAGTTAGGCTAGGAGACAGGTAATTTGTTCAGTGGCACTGAACAAACAAAATGTGTAACATATTGTTTCAGCTGTTTTAGGTGAACCATGAGAAAAAAACATTCAATTTTGTCTTCATTTTTAGAAAAAGCAATTTCTACTTTTGTCACATCACCTTTGGGACCACCTTCATAAGTTAGGACTAGTTAGTTGCTCCATGTATTCTGCTGAGAACTGATGTGGTCCAACCCTGGTAAAGTTAACAATGGTATTTAAAAATCTACTATAGACACTGACCCTTGTCTTGTACAGTAATATTTGATGTTGAAGTCTGTGACAAAACTTTTTAAAAAAGGCAAAACACTATTTCTATGGAAAATTCGAAAGTTCTACCTGACTCCCTCTGGAGAGGATATAGAGCAGTTCTTATGATACAATCCACTATATATTAAAAAAAATAAAAAAATAAAAAAAGGCAAACAAAAACAGATAGAAGCCCTGACTCTGCTCTAACTCATTCATGCTCCAACTCATACCTTGCCCCTGGCCTTGAATTGCCATTTTTTGATACTAAGCAGTAAAGTTATTTTACTGCTTACCTATAGCTGTTTATACCTTCTCAATTTCAGTTCCATTTCATATGAGTAGTTTATCATTTATATTTCAAAAAATATTACCAAAACACTTATTTGAAGTGACTAATAAGGGACAAAAGTAATATAATAGCAAGTTTTCATCAGAGCAAAAAATTAAAATGTGACACAGTCAACAATGACTGAGGAAAGAATCATGCTCCTTGCTGTGGTAGTTGCTACATAAATTTTGCATCATGACTTGGTACCATCCCAAAATTCCGGGCGCTAGTCCACTTATATCACTCAAAAAAAAGATTCTTTAAATATAAATATATTCTGGTACTTAAAGCTTACAGTATTTATGTCATCTATATCACAGAATCACAAGATGGCTGAGGTTGGAAGTGACCTCTGGAGACCATCTGGTCCAACCCCTTGCTCCAGCAGGGCCACCCAGAGCAAGCTGCCCAGGACCATGTCCAGGTGGCTTTTGAAGGTCTCCAAGGAGGAGACCCCACAGCCTCTCAGGGCAACCTGTGCCAGTGCTCTGTCACCTACACAGTAAAGAAGTGATTCCTGGTGTTCAGAAGGAGCCTCCTGTGGGCCAGTCTGTGCCCACTGCCTCTTGTCCTGGCACTGGGTACCCCTAAAAAGAGCCTGGCTCTGCCCTCTTTGCACTCTCCCCTTCAGGTATTTGTATACATTGATGAGATCCCTCCTGACCTTCCTCTTCTCCAGGATGAACAGTTCCAACTTTCTCAGCGTATATACAGCAACATAATCAGAGAGGCATCCATTCAGAAACTTTGAGTTTGGGGCTTGCTGTATACATAGGCATGTTTTGTCAAAAATTCTTCATGAATATTACCACATTGGTAGCCTTTCAGATAATAAGAATTAAAAGAAAGAAATCAAGTTAATTTATTTTTAATTAAAAAAAATAATGTGAAAGTAAGTTTCATCTGCATTAAAATATTTCTGATTTGCTTAGTTTCAATAGCATTTCATTATTCTCTCTGAAGGGTTGGCAAGCTGAATAAAACCAGAGCTCCTATGAATCAAGTCGCATCTACGATGGCTGAACAGATTGGTACACCATGGGAGTCATTTGCCTAGACGTGCATTAAGGAAGATATTGTTCATTAGGGAATTTGCTGCACTAAGAGAAATGGAGGCTTCTGATCACAGCTAAAAAGACCTGAGGCAACTTACCAGAAAATGAACTTCTGGCTGAATAGAGAGAGTTTCCCGCCAATTCCAAAAACAAAACATTTTCATTTGGTAGGTTCAACATTTCATTTTAATAGAGAATGGTGAAATGAAAGATCTGATTCTAGAGAAAAAAGCTAGTATTTAAGAGTCTCAAAACAAACAAGTTTGTGGTATGAGAATTTTCATGAAATTTTTAAACTTCTTACTTTGTTTCACTATTATGTACGAAGAGTGACTGGATGCCTCACCATTCTACAGGCAAAAAGGGTACGAAAATGGGAGGGGAAAAAGTGATGTAAGAATTTATGGAACTTCCATAATTACTGCAGAGAAAAAGATAAAACAGGATGCAGCAAAAATCAAGCAAAGGGCTTCAGAATTCTAACGGACCATAAAAAGAAGACAAAATTTACATTTTTATGGGAAACTATAAAGGAACCTGAGGCAGAGTGATATTCTGCAGCTAGTGAAAGAAGAAAATCATTTTATGAGCAATGTTTTTAGGACAGTCTCTCTTTAGATGATCAATAGCTACACACAATGGAAGACTTCTAGATATACCTGGTAGCATTAATCAACGGAGAAATACCCTTCCAAGAGCTGAAAGGTTTATAGTCCAATCTTATGATGATATTACGGGTCAGATTTAGACCACCTCATTTAGGTACATTGGAAAACTAAGGTGGTTCGGCATAATGGAAAGAAACATATGCCTTTTAAGATTTTGAGATGGGAGATCCTCTCCCTCTCCATTACGCATACTCCTCCTTTCCTTCTACTGACTGTAAAGAGCATTTATGGACTCACTTCTAAGAAGACTGGTTCATAGGGCATCTCAATTTTAATTGCAAATAAGGTACTTACAATGATGAATTAGATCATCCCCAACTTTTTAGTATTAATTTAAATAACCAAATAGATATTTAAAAAATACCTAAATTCTGTTTACCTGTTTACTACACTTTACATGAAAATAAGTTTAGTACAAATTAAACTGCAAATATGCAAATTAAAAGAAATGACCACCATCTTACAATCAACAAATGAGCCATCTTCTGTGCTTCTCTTGTCAATGGATCAACAATAGCAATAACATCATAGAATGGTTCATTCTCTTGGGGATCGACTTTTACTATGCTGTTAAAAAAAAACCCAAAACAATAAATAAGTGAAAACTCCAAAATGAGTTTATAGAAATAACAAAAATTTTTAGGCACAAATCTGTAATATAAAAGCCACTTCATATTTCACTGCTTATGAAGATATTTTCCTCATTTCCTCAGTAGTCACTTTTGTCCCCTGTGATATCACTAGAAAAGCCAAATACGAACAGCAATTAAAATTTAGTATTAATCTACATAGTTCCATACTGGTTATCAGTTAAATATACGCTTAATTACAAAATCAATAAAATAAAAGAAAAACAGAGAGCAAAATTCAAAAAAGGGCCTTTTTTGTCGCTTGTCCACAATTTTCTTCAGTGACATTTACTCTTTCTTTTACTGATATCTACGACTATCAGATTTGACAAGTGCCAATGGTGACACATTTCACATGCAACTGAAAAATGTGAAAGTTGATCAGATGAATTAGTTTTATGCATTACAGAAGATAATTTAGCTTCATTAGAAGAAGTCAAGGAGACTCCAGTTAAACTAATCTGGTTGTACAGGAAGGAAAAACTAGTAAAAAAAATAATGTGCTGTAAATACACAAAATGGTTTTCGAGAAAAAAAATACTTAGAAATGGGATTAGTGTTAGTGAGGTCAAACTCCCTCCAGTACAGAAGTAGCACAGCATTCCACGTTATTAGTAAAACCTTGGAAAAGGTGTTAGCCACTTAAAGCAGGCTACTGATATCACTGTTTGTCTTTCCAACGACTAGAAGAGGCAGGGCAAGGACAGTGGCACAGCAGGCTAGAACAGTTTTGCAAATAGAAACAAGTAAGGATTTGGAAATAATATCACCCTAATTTTAATTTTGATCATGGTTTTTGTGCATGTCTTTTAAAGAATGTGCCTGCCTTTGCTCCAGAAAGCTTGCCCCAGCTATGCTTAAATTAAAAATGGCTACTGTTAGTGTCCATTACAAAGACAGGACTCATAGAGGTACATCCTAGTATTTTAGGTCTCAATAACAATGACAACAAAAGAAGGTGCTTGTGGCATATTCACTTTTTAAATCTAGGATCAGAAAAACAAGGATTCTGTATAGAAGTACACTAGTAACACTAGTATGAGCCTGGCAAGTGTAAATCTGTCTGCTCAAGACAGTCTGCTCAGTTTTTTTTTAAGGAATTAGGTGCCATTGAGCCAAATCTATTTGAATTTGAATGTAATCTGGTTGTATTTTAGAGTTTAATCTTATTGTATTTTAGAGTCAAGCTAAGAACAGGAGTCAAGAGTGACACTGCTAAATCCACAAATTGTTTTACGAGCATAAGCATATGTGCGTTAGCCTTGCCAAGAGTACTCAGGACTAACAAACTGAATAAGCTATATTGTAGTTCCACATTAATGAAAATTAATGGGGACTTCTTTTACTTCTGATCTGTGCAATTACATTTGATAAATGTTAAGTATGGACTCCAAGTTTTCTAACCAGATAAGCGCTTCTATTCACACCTGTTGTAATCACTCTTTCTTCAATAATGGCTAAGGCTGGAAAACCATTAGGTATTACTAATTAATCTATTAAAAGACAGGTAAAAAATGTATTACACTAGGACAGATGAACAGATTGTTCATACAACCATACAATCAAAAACTTTTAAAACTGGAATGCTTACTGAAGTTTCCAAAAACTGAATGTAACAATCAGTATATTATAATTTTAATATGAAAATACTATAGGTCCATTACAATGACAGACAGAACTCACCTGTGCTGTTCCTTGAGTAATTCAGCATCTTGTCTCACCTCTGTTTTAGGCAAAGACGACAGTAGTGCATCTATTTTCATAATGAAATCACTGCCACTATATTAAATAAAGCACATGCAAGTCACAATGATTTTCATTAGAAAAGGAGTAAAGCTTTTGCATTTTAGTCTGTCTACATAAGGAATATTTAAAAAGCCCACATCCAAACCTGGATTCTAAAAGATTATCACCTCGAGATTTTGTAGCTTTGAGTAAAACACTTGGCATGACGATGACAAAGAACCACTACAGCCTTAGACTTTGGGAATTGTATGCTTCTTAAAATGAAGCAATGCAGAATCAGCAGAATTTACATTCAGCCTCACAGTTTGCATAGTACAATCTGCTGATATGTAGAACTCTGTATTCCTTTTTTTTTCTTTTCATTTTTTCCTTTGTAACAACATCTAGGAACATACATAAGTGAAGAAAGCTTTTAGCTTACTTGGCCACATCTTTTTTTGTGTGCGTGTGTTTCTTCCTGGAATCTCCTTAAAAATATCAGCAGTTCTATTTCAGTGTCACTGAGTCTTAACATTTGATTAAATATGTTTTGCCTTTCACTACTTATCTCCTTGATAATTCTACTTCTTCATGATTTATTTTTTTCTGGTAGGTATTCTCTCAGTTGTGCCAGTCCTTCCAGATAGCAGAAATGATACTCAAGACACAAAAAGTCAATACATATTTCTCCTCAGTTGGCTTGTAAAAATAACATAATTGTGCTCTCCTCTTTGTACACAAATTGGATGCTTAGATTAGAGGCTGTCTAGAAGTCATCTTTATACTTACTTCTTCAGTCAACAGCTGTGTGAATATTGTCTAGCAGGGTGTCAGCGCACCACATTTGTTCATGCCGCTATGGGCTCCTTTTCTAATGATTCCCAAAGACAATGCAATTTCTTACTTCAAATATCAATACTCACTGTGTTTTTAAGATACACTGGATTTTATTGAGCTTATTTTTTTTATTTAAGTAACCAAAAGCCAGTAGGAATTGTTTACAGTTAGCTGTACTCATCTCTTGGCTGTAAGTACAGTGAATGTAGATAAAGTAGTTGGAGTAATTTAGCAGAACTAAACACATTATGAGACAAGTTGGAGAGGATAAGATTATTTGGATAAGCAGTGATCTCTTAGGCCTTAGCCTCACACACACAACCAATGACAAAGAGGTGCAAGCCTCTTGAGAAATACAGGGTGCCTTTTTTTCTGCTCTGCATTGTAACAAGGAGGTACCAAAGAGGTTGTCAGCGGCAGGGTAAATGACATGCAGCTGAAAACCAACATATAGGTTTCTATTACATATATAAACTATATGTTACAAAGCATAATTGGCCAAGCATAAAGGTGATACAAAATTCAGCGGATATGACATTTCTTCTAGAAAACAGGGCAATTGTTTGAATAGGTAAGTATACCAAGTCTGTAACAAAAATGCAAAAAAGGAAATGAGGGACCCTTAAAATTTTCTGCACAGAAGTACTCACATGCTAAGTAAGAGGACAGCAAATAGCTAGCATAGAATATATCTCTATGGTATAGAAATACAGCATAGAAACAACAAACACTTCAACTAAGTGCAGATACAACATATATGCGAGTATACAGCATGAAGAGTACTATGACCAAATATTTGAATTTTTGGTCATATTCCACATGCAAAAGGATTCCTAATTTGTTACTGTCAGTAAACAAAGCACTATATCATTTGTTTGGACAATAAAGACTCAAAATCTGAAAGAATTTTACCTTTTAGTACTGATTCCCATCTCTTTGACAATAGCTTTAATCTTCTCTGCTGAGGTACTGTACGTTATTTTTTCCAGCAAATTAAAGTCTTCTGCATAGAATTCATCTTTATCTAAAGGACCCAGTATCTTGGAGAAAAAAATGATATTAATAAGCATAGAATGTCCTAATTATGTTTATTTTGTAAGAAAAAATATATTAACGTTTTAAATGAATGCAAAACATTCACTATGCAACCTCCCAGCCCTATATACATAATTATTCTTAACTATACAGTACTAGACTGCATAGTAACTATACAGAATTAGGTTTTTACTATTATGTAATTACAGCTAATTGTTACAAAGAACAGCTGCAGTGGAAATATCCATTCTATTTTTCATTATACATACCTATATCAAGGAGTACACTGTTCAGAAACAATAGATCTAAGTTTAAGAAAAAGCTCTGTTCAGTACATTATTTTAGACTGAAATTCAAACTACTGTCTTCCTACCACACTCTTTAGCTGTTTAATTTTGTGAACACAACCTTAACTTCTCAAGGCTTCTCAGATAAGGAAGAATGGATAAAAAGTTATACAAGAGCAAAGGACAAGGAATGCAGGATACCAGAGACTAGAAACAAATTTGGTGCTGAAAGCCTCTCTCTCAGAATTCAGCTGTTTCCTACAAATGAGAGGTCATCTAACCCAATTCCACTTTTGAATCTTTTATTAGTATTAATGATGCACAAAATAGAGAAAACCACAGTGTGATTATGAAACACCATGCTACATTTGAAGAAGTCCTAATTAGAAAAAAAATTCTTTGCTCATAAACAAAAAACTCCAATGATGAAATAGCAAGGATACAAATGAAGGATATCCCATGCCTTTTTAAAAAGTAATCTTTTAAAGTGAAAACACACTTTCGGGTAGATGAATACACATTATCAAATTCATCCAAGTATTTATAAGCAAAGTATTTCCTCAACACTAAATACAGAAAATTAGTTGAGCTTTTTTAGGCAAGGAAATCAGTAATAACCTTTCATTTATAAAATAACATTGCATAATTAGTTTTTTTATTAACGCAGAAAAATAACCAACACAATTCTTTTGTTCTTTACCAATAAAAAGAGTTTACGTGGTTTCATTAGTATTATTTCGTAAGTATCTCAGAAGACATTTAGGATACACAAGAGTAGCTAAGTACAAAATAAGAGTTTCCAGTAGTGAGATGTCAGCATATTATCCCTATTTCCTTCTAATGGTGGAACAATTAATAGAAGACTTAACTCAAAGAGTATAAATTGTATTTATAATGTAAGATATTAACTGTCATTAGCAAATACTAAATATTGAACCCAACATTTTATTTTCAATCACAGTTTATCTATAGCCAAACTGTAGTAAGGCTTATTTGTTTCAGAATATGCTTACTAGAAATTTAAAGAACAAAACTATTACGCTTTTATTTGAATAGTAAGACTATAGAACAATGTAATGTTTATAAAAAATTTTTCTTTCCTAAAAGAGAAGAGCTTGAAAATACCACTTTAGTCAATGTAACTTAATTTAGTTTATCCTACACCAACTATGTGAAATATAGGTAATTTCAGGATCAAAATTTAGTCTTAAACATCATTAATAATACATCAAACACTAGACTAGAGATTTTTGTGTAGCATTTCATCAGATTTTCTCTAAAATAGCTGTGGAAATGACATGAGTACACATGGAATTGAGCTAATAAACAAATTAGGAGGAAAATAAAATAGAAAATAAACAAGGCAAACATTCATACCATTCTTTGCCAACAAGCTGAAAAACTGAGAAATTATTATCGTGCATTTTCTTTAGCCTGAAACTTAAGTTCCAAGAAATAAAAAGTACCTACGAAAAGACGGAGAGATGACAATTTCTTACCTTGCCGTTGCTCATAACAGCCATTTGCCCAGGAAGCAGCTTAAGAACCTCCTGGCAGAACATCTGGTGGGTTTTAATTATATCCACTCCTAAAGTGTTGTACTTCTTCTCAAAAGTATCATCATCCATGCCCTAAAGCAAAGACGAAGTATGAGATGGTGAAATGATTCAGCAAAAATAAATACTGTAACAGCTGAAGTAAGCAAAGATTTTCTGCAAGTTATGCAGTAACCAAAAATCAAAATAAAACAACCTCAGATTCAGTTTAAGTATATGCTATTGGTATGGAGCCACAGTCTCCCAACTAGATAGGTAGAGTGCCGTTTTTACCCTTGAACAGCTGTTAACAACCATGAGAGGAAAGCTATGCCTGAAGGTAAATACTTTTTCTAAGATCCAGAACACAGCTGAATGAAAAATAGCATTTTCTATTCTTGCATTCTCAAGAATGCAGTTCCTTTTTTCCTTTAGGAAAAAAAAAAAAAGTATAAAAATTCATATTACTCTAAAAACTAACTATCACTTAAATATGTTCATTCAATACAGCTTAAACATGTTTTAGGGAAGTCAACAACATCGAGCAAGACACATGACAAATCAATGATCAAAGTGGAAAAAAATGCTGGAACTTTGCCATGCTTACAATGATGCAGCACATTTCGATGCTGTCAAAATTATCCTGCTATACTAAACTGTACTGATATATATTTCCCAGTTATAAATATGCACACTAAGTAAACGGATTAATTCGGAAACAATTTACATAAAAAATAAAAACCAAAACAAAAATAATAACACATACACTGCTTAATCAGCTACTTCTATGTCCTTCAAAATTTACTAAATGATAAGAGTATGATCGAAAACAATTAACTAATTAATTTTGCAAAATGCTGCTAGAGTTCTCCTAGTCTTCCAAATCTTATTTAAAAATACTAAATTTTACAGCTTCTTCTGAAACAAAAAATGAAGTTTGCAGCAGATATTTAGTAATTCAGATTTACCCTATGTGTAAACTTTGAAGTCAACAACATCTGTATTTTAAACCAATGTTATTTTCACAGAAACACACCAAAAAGTGTTGGCCAGAAGTATACAATACTCAATAATCTCAATTGCTTCAGTCTGCACCTTTCACTACTCACAACCACAACAGGTAAAAACAGTTATTTCTGAAGTCTTAAATCTTGACAAACATTAAATAGTAATTTTAATGAAGAGCTAGCTTTAAAATAATAATGAAAAATAAACTATTTTGGTCTCAATAATTTGGTATCCATACTCTGTATTTTTCAGTACTGTTACATTTCCTTTCTTTACTTTACAGAAATTGTCTATTTTTCATCACATAAAGATTGTCAAAAAAACCAAATCTGCTGGCCCAGAAACTGTGTAAGGGTTAAAAACTTCATAGCATTTGGCCAAACACTGTTACTCTCAACTGCATCTCCTTAGGATAAAAAAAATATGTACAATAAAAAACAAAGTAGCCCAATTTAGTTTGCACTCACTGCGACAAGGAATTTAACAATTTTTGTTCCAGCAGCAAGGGATTTTGCTGTCTCTTCCTTAGTGAGTTTATTTAGGAAACTTTTTAAGCTGCTGTTGTTTTGTGTTAGAAAAGCTGCCAAAATTCCTCTTGCAATGACTGTGTTATCTTCCTTTATTTTTGATGAAGGATTGTTCAAAATTCCAACTCGTGTATGACTGCTTGTTTTCTGCAAAGAAAAATACAGAATAATACACAATTTTACATTTACATCTGCTGATACCTAATGTATGCATACTTATTGTAACTGTGAAATATCTTTGTATTTATTTTTTTGAAGCTCTTTGTCTTCAGAAAATACACATGAATGCCTAATTCACAACTTCAACTAGCAGTAAAAATGCTATTAGTAAGGATTTATAACACATTTTAAATAGAAGATTTTTTTTGACAGAATAATTACTTTGAGCATTCTGCAGAGGTGCATTTTTAACAAAGTACATATACAAGTATTCATTTACAGATTTCAGGATTGTTTTTGTAGATGTGCTTTTCCATTTTTTTCAAAAAATATCAAACTGAGCATATAATAGATACAAGAAAATTTATCCACTTACCACTTTAATCTTAATCAGCAGGAAACTCTTTCACTTGCTAAAATCAGTGATGACACTTAAATCTTAGTATGAGAGATTGATGATTCTCGGATAGGACCAAGTAGTGTCACTAACTGAAGAAAAGGTAAATGGACTCTCTTGCAATAAAGAATACAATACTAAAGGATGAAATCAGTGGTATTCAACATACTTAAACTGCAGAATTTAAACCGCAGCTCTTAATAAAAGTGGGTTGTTTTTTTTAAACACTTGAAAAGCCTGAAAAAGTGTTCTTTAAACTGAGAAGGGTGTTCTCACTGGAAAGAGGACAAGCTGCATAGTATGCTACATTAGGAGATGGGCAACAAGCCAATCAAGGCAAGTTATTCTTCCCCTCTCCTTGGTGCTTGTGGGGCTGCACTTGGACTGCTGTTCCTGGCTTTGCCCCCCCAGAGCAGTAAGGATGCTGAGATACTGGAGAGGTCTCTGCCAGCCGAGACATTTCTAGTTTTTTCAAAGTTAAAATATACCAGTAGTTTTCAAAATAATACTATTATATATTAGCTGGAATAGTTAAATTAGCTGGAATAGTTAAATTGTGTTTCCTTTGACCACTTCCCCTAACAGATCCTTGCACACTTCATGCACAAGTGTCTATGCCACTTCTGCACCTAATGGAAATTCTACTTTGCTAGACCCAGACCCAAGAGATGAAAGGGAGTGGAAATGGGTAGAAAATCTCTACGCAAATTAATGGACTTTGAAAAAACAGTGTGTTTGTGTCTATTTGTCACGAAATTTTGAAAAATTACTAGACCAAGCCGTAGAGAGGGTAATGAGGTTTATCCAAATCAAATCTATGAATAAGAATGAAGATAATCAACTAAACTGCTATTTCGTTGAAGATGCAACAAACCTTGTTCAGAACAGCTTTTTCTAATGATTTTCCTAGATTGCCACTGTCATATGGGGACTTGCCCAGACAGTTCTCACCTCCTAGAGTTAGGAACTATCCTTTATTTTCCTCACTGAAGAGGGAAGGACGTGAAACTACAGAGGGAATACATCTGTCAACGCAGAGCTGCATATCTAGCAGTCAGATAAATGAAAGGTTTTTCTTTAACAGAGACTTGCAATGAATATTCATCTCTGCAGTTTAAGTGTCTTTTTAGGACATACTTGGTATCATGCACTCCCTGCAATATATCAACTTTATAATTTCCGTAAGGTGTTTCCGATTTCACTCCTGATAAGTAAATCTAGGTATTTTCCCAGTGTCAGTCTGTAATTAGTCTTCTAAACTCCCCGAAATTGAGTTTTTTGTAATTTATACTCATGCGGCATTTGCTTGTATACTTTAAATCCTACTATTAATATCAAAGAACTTAAAAATGAGTAAACTCGTAAATGATTCTCCTACAAAAGTAATTATCGGTATATTAAATAAAATAAACTTTTAATCTGACTCAGAAGTATACAAATAGCATAGGAAAAACCAGTCACTTCATGGCCACAACTGTGTCATATGATACAGGAGAGCACTGCATAATGGTTCACATGACCAGGCATTATCCCAACTTCCTAACTATCCTAACTTCCCTGTAACTGGGATGAAATTCACCCTTATGTACAACTGCATAGTTGTCTCCTGCTTCAGTCCATGAACCAAATGACTGTTTACAGGCCTGTAAGATGCCAGAACCAAAGGAGAGTAGAGCAAAAGAAATCCACAGTCTCCTAAGTCTGAAACTGACCTGAGACCATTTAAGAATATAATTTTTGAATGTGCACAATGTTGGTAAGAACTTATTCATAATAATAAAAAAATACATTTTTTTGAATAAAATCTGCTCGAAGCTTACCAGGTGTTTCAAGGCATTAGAAAGCAGTCGTCTCCCAGCTGGCTTATCAAAATCAGCAATAACCCAGACAGTAACAGCATATAATGCATCTTCATCTGAAAATTAAAGATAATCCTGCTTTACACTCTGGAGAATCTTCTCATGAATAATAAATAATGAATTAATCTGCTCAAGACTTTGAAGTTTGTGTATATTTGACTGCTGACTTCAACTGTAGGACTAATTTTTGCCACATCAGTATCTTTTGCCCTCTGATTTGAAATAAAATTCTTAGGAGGCACTTTATCATGTTATGAGAGAGCTGCTAAAATAGGTGATCTGTTCTTGTACATGGAAACACAATGTCTCTAAATAATAAACTAGCTCCGTTTAACAAAAACTGCTTTGTCAGAAGTTTCTCATGGTTACCTACATTCCCCAAGAGCAAAGGCAGAGTCCTTCAAGCAGGGTAAAACTTATCATTTCTGGACACAAATGTGAATATATCCTATACAGCTCAAAGAAAATAAACTATCATATAGCTTTATATTCAGAAAATTTTTCTTTTTCCTGGTCTATAGTCTCCTGCTCTTTGATCTTCATAGAAGGGCAATGGTTCATGAAAAAGATCTGCAAAATTGTCTCCAGGAGAGTATCAGTCTCAGGTCTATCATATGTTCCCTAAAAGGTAATATGCATAGACTGGAATTTTACAAGGTTCTAGTGAGATTCGAGGAAGAAGTTGTGGTTCAGCTTTGTTAAAGTCTGGAAAAACACACTGGTGACAGAGATTTGAAATGTAGATTCCAGCTTACAGTTTATGGGTTGTACACAAGAGATCTGAATCTTTGCACTGAGCCAACAGATCGAAAACCAGTCATAATTTGACAGCTAGCTTGTATGTATCTCTGGTTGTAGATGGAGAATCAAAGAGAGTTAAGAGTTGAATTTTATTCTTAAGAAATGTTAAATATACTTTTTCTGATAATGGAATAAATGAAAACTATGTTAATACCACATAATAACTACTGGAAGAACAGAACTTTGCTAACTGAATCATCTGTTCCTTGATGGGATGATGTAAATCAGCAGTGGTTAACTGTCTACTCCAAGATGTGAACATGATACAGACTAATGCAGTTTTATGCCTCCAGAATTTCTTCTAACTCAGAGGGAAAGTACTTGCATATGCAATTCAAATGCATTACACCAAAAATATTTTAAATGTACAAAAAAGCATGAGTTTTATCATGATAACATGTATAAATGAGTGATAATCCATCAGTATGTATTTTTTTTCCTTTTCTATAGGAAGACAAAGCTTCAAAGATCAAATTTAAACAATGTAACTAGAGGAAAAACAAACTTTATGTTAGCAAATAGAAATTAAAATCAATTATCCCTTCAAGTGTAGAAGTGCCTAATTTTGATACAGATATTATAAAGAATTCATAGTCTTCACTTTATAATACTGCAACTAAGAATAATTTGAAAACTTAATATACTCTCTATATCATCTTCAAGTAAAACCATACCAGTATGAAAACTGAGTCTGCTTTAGAAACTGCAAAAGTCTTTCAAAAACCTTTTAGCTTCATGTCTGTGAAACAAAAACCACCAGTCACTTCACTAACAAGTGGGTAAATTTCTTCTGATAAGAAGATAGGGAGATTTCCCAGAAACTGGTAAGTGGGTATATGTCTATGCATATGTGTGTGGTGTGTGCACACGTGCACAGGTATTCAGATGTCTGGAACTTTTCCAGTTCCTTTTAAAATGACTTAATGACAATCATCTGATTTCAAAACTACCAAATCTGAAATAATTACCATATTGTTATCATTTATGTTTATAATATTATGGTATGATTTGGCCCCTGAAAGGAGTATATACATAACATATACATACAACATATACATATATATAACATACAACCCATATGCAAAATAAATATACCCTTTCTTGTTAAATACTTCATGTTGTCTGAAATCACAGCACTTTTATCTTGTGAGTCCAAAAATGAGAAAGTAGAGAAGTCCTGCACATCAAACGGAACTGCAAAATGTAAAACAGAATATGTTAGACTTAAAAAAGAAAAATAATAATAACAGTCTCAATCTGTGAAAAATAGTTACCAGATGTGGATCTGAAATGTATGTATCTTCTTTCTGCTCCAAGAATAGCGGGGTTTATACGGGGAACTACATTTTTCTGATCCATAAGAAAATCTATTGCATTTATATGATCATTTAACAAACCCTGTAGGAAGATAATACATAAATAAATCAGTACTCCTATAGTTCCAAGACAAACAAGGACCAAGTATTTATACCACCTTTCAACTAAGCTTAAAGCTTATATAAAAGTTATGGACAACTTCTGGTCAAAAATGTATAAATATCACACAGTATTTCAAAATACCATATGCACATTTTTCAATTAACAGCTACAACACACTCTCAGTTTCTGGTTGAGAAATTCCATATGATTTGTATATGCTTAGTTGTTCCTCAAATCTGTATGATCTAAATAAACTGTTTCAAAATCATGACTGCAAATTAATGTAACAATGTAATTTCAATTGTCATACTATTAATTTCAAACCATCTTGTTATAAAAAAATACAATTTATAAACATGACTCAAACAATCCACTCCCAAATATTTCATCTGCTGTTCATTCAGAAATCTTTAACATACCATGAACAGTGCCCTCTGGAAGAACCCGGTGGCATCAATAATCCTCTGAAGAATAACTGTCTCTAACTCTGCAGCATCCATCTCTTCTCTGTTAAAGGGCACACCATTAAACAGAGCTTGAGGCAATGGACCCAGGCCAGTCTTTTTATAAAAGGTTGCTCCTGCCTGATCATATCAGAAATATCACAGAATTAAATGGACTGTGGCTGACTGTACCAAAAAATGAAACTAATATCAAGAGACAATGAACTCTAATCTCCAAGTACTATTCACTGTCACGCATTCTCGCAAATAGCAGGGACAAACCAGGAAATATTCGGAAAACAAACAGGACGCATTGGAGTCAGTTCTCAAACAGAAGGACAAAACAGTTTATTGATCTCTATATGGGTTTTTAAACTTTTGCTTTATCATCTCGCTGAAAAATACTATTTTATTTTGCTTAATATTCTTAGTTAAAAAAAAAAAAAAGCAAATAACTTTGGAGAAGGACTTAGACACAGCTGTAGTTTGAGGTGGATCAACATAGACCTTTCCTTCAAAGGCAGCACTCCAAAAACCCTCAAAAGGTTTTTTCATTTAAAGGCCAAGCTTTACTTGAAAAGAAAGCAGACCAGGTTATTCCCAAACAGAGAAAGTGAGACAAATACCAAAGAAGGTACAAAAGTAATTTCCCCTTCCTATTATGTATTCTTCCATGTTCTTCCAACGTAACTTTGTGGAAGGCTACAAACTCTGTGTGTCCATCTTCCTCTCATCCCACTGTCCCCTGCCAGCTACTCACTGCCGTCTCATAGTCCCTGCTTGTAGAGGGGGCTCCGCCTTGATGGGTCTCAGTCTATTTTTCTTCCTCTAATATTCTCCATGAGAAGCTTTCATTCACTAAGCATAGCCAGCTCTTTCTAAAGGAGATTCAAACTGCCTTTCAAGGCCAGGCTGGATGGGGCCTTGGCCAACCTGATCTGGTGGGAGGTGTCCCTACCCACGACACGGGGTTGGAGCTGGATCTTTGAGGTCCCTTCCAAACCAAGATGTTCTATGGTCCTATATGGAAGGCTCTATGCATCTCCGTGTCGTGAGGAACAACCAGTACAAGGCAAACAGCACCTTTCTTTTGCTACCCAGATGTACCTTTTTGAAGGGATATAATACACGTTATATAAAGAAATGTAAAAGGAAATAAAGTGGATGAGAAACACACATTTTTATAGATGGCAGGGCTGAAGATACATGAAGAAAAACAGTACTTTTATCATTCTTCAGCAGAAAATCATCAATATAATCAACTATTGATAAAACGTCTTCTCTACAGCCTTTAAATCAAAATACACAGTTGTCTTTCCCAAAGGAAACCGTAACCAGAAAGCACACTTAAAGGAAACAATGATTTGCATAGAGGACAGGCATCTGCTCCTCACCCAGAACGTACAGGTAAACAATTGCTTAACTGTGACAGAGCCCCTTTGACATGCTTGTTAGAAAAAAACTTGGCAGCAGTAAATTTTAATAGTTAGAGCTGTAAAACAGAAACCCTTTCAGCATTTCCACTAGTAATTGAATAGATGCTGAAGAAAAATTTAACTTACAGATCCTGTTTTTACTTGCTTTAATATTTAGTAACCTTTCAGCTTAAGAAATGCAGTAACTTAACTGTACTGCAATATCTCTTACCACTTTGCTTTCAACATACCTTCCTCCCTTCATCATATTCAGAATCAACACCTAGGATGCTCTGAACATCAGCATAGGGGTATTCGTTTCTAAGAACTTTTTTCACATGATTAACTGTTAGAACATTTCCATCTTTCACTTCATGATACACCTGTAAAAATTAGAAAAAAACACTACTAATAAAATTTAGAAAAGTAAATAAAAATTTTAAAAATTCACATTTTTGTAGTGTGCTAGTAATTTTCATATTGGTATAATATTACATTGCTTTTATTACTACACTGCAATCTTTATATTCCTTTAGTAATTACCACCATCACACATATGCACAACTTTTCATCGGAGCACTGTTCTGATTAAGCTACTATTATACCTTTAGTCTAAATCTGAAGTGGCAAAGGAAATACACTTATGTGAGCTGAATGTGAAATGTTATGTCTCTCCACTGATTAGACAAGGAATCGGAATTCTTAATATAGACTACCTAACCATGGTTAGTTCCCTGAATCTATATGGGGTGAATCCAAGCCTAAGTCAGTGATATTTCTTCCTGCAATGATAATCTCAATCTATATGGGATGAATCCAAGCCTGAATAAGTAACTGGTAACTTTTCCTAGAATGACACTTTTTCCTTACCAATGCTATTTGATTTCATAGCATGAGATTTTATTACTTTCATCAAACATACAAAATAAATCTGAATGAAATTATTCTAATTTCTTTTCAAATGAGATCAGTACAGTACATTTATCTCTATAGCTCTGAATATCTCAAAACCGTATCTTATTGATATACTGTACCTTGTTTTTGTCATCTTTTAATTGTATTTATCACCCCCTCCTTTTTATATTATGAAATAAAGTAAATAGAAAAACATCAAAATGTTAAAGTTACTGTAAAGTGATATCTTGTAATCTGGTTGTAGATAATTACTTCAGTTCTTTTTATTTTAAACTTTTTGAGTTTGTCTATGACATTAGTTTCTAGGCACCGAATAAAAGAAAACAAAATGTATAACAAATGTTATGTATTAATATCATATTCTCTGATATTATTTTGCTTGCAGTTTTCACATAGATTGTTCACTTTACTTCCCTCCATTCATCTCTTATCTCTGAAATTCTGTTCTTTACATAAACCTACATTCTCTCACACAGAAAACCAGAATCGTTTGTTAAGCTGCAAGTCTGGAATACTTTTGACACCCATGAACAGCCCAAACATGAGCAAAAGAAAGAACTCAGTCTGTTTCACATTCTACACCATTCTAAACCTTGAATAACCAAGGTTTTCCAAACCTTATAAAACTGCCAGTGTAAGTTTAAAATGCTTGTACTCCAAGAGACACAGAACACAAAGGCAGATACATGACTTTAACAAAAATAATAGAGAAACATTTTTCCACATTTCCACAATGATTTTCCAAATAATTTTTCTATTTCTCCGCATATATGAGATACACGTCTACCTTTTTATGTTCTCGAAGAAAGCCTGTTGATAGTTAAAATGACAAGAATAAGTTGGTTTCCAGACAAGGAAAATATTTCTGCTAATCATTCTACAATAAATTAATGCTATATACTTCTAATACGTCGTTTCCATGTAAAGCAAATGCAAATGTATCATGTTGACACAAGGCAGCAAAATCTAACTATGTAGACAAGTAACAAATTTAAAAAATGATTTCTTGTGAAAGACACTAACATTAATTATGGATGTAAAGGCTTGAGAGGTGTCAGATTCCTCTGCAATGTAATTGAACATTCTCCAAAGAGCTATTCCAGCATCTTCATTTCCATCAATTTCTTCTTTTGTATTTAAAACAAAAACAAATCCAATTCTATAAAGAAACAGAAAAAGATCATACATTTTAAAACAATATCAATTTCATACACATTCGAGAACTGACCTAAAAGAACAAGATGTTTTCACTCAAGTAATCTGTCCAGCATGTAGCCATAAACAATTTCTGTGTCTAGGTGGTGTTGTCATGACTCTGTGTGGTGATGCTCAGGACACCTGCTATGCAGTCTTCATCAGATCTCCCAGACTATGCTTAGGCTACTGAAAACGTACCGGGTTTCGATATGCCTTTTGTTCCATTTAAATCTGACAGTAATTAGGATTTCTGTGAGTCATTAAGATTTACTCATGACCTTTTTTCTCCTTGTTTGTCTGCAAGTTATGACATTCTTTATGTTCCTGCCATCACCATCTCAGTGGCTTGACTCTTTGGCGTAGGAAAAGGACAAGAGAGATCCTTCTGTTGAGGATCTCTGGGACTGTCAAATTGACCTGGACCGGAAAACACTAAGCCGTTTTCTGACAGGGAAAGAAAGAGAGTAGACAAGCTCCATCTTGCAAGCCACTTCACAAAAAAATAGGTAAGGAGGAGAAAGAGTAGAGAAATTTCAAGGGCAAATTTTCCGGTCTCAAGTGATGTAGCATGTGTACAGCCATAGTTAGATCATTTAGATTCCCAAAAAGGAGAAATATATGAACACAGTGGCCTGCATTAAAAGGTGAATAGGAAGGTGGATTCTGTCAGTCACCTGGGAGTTTGTGAGTGCAAAGCCATCAGACTCCTCCTAAGTATTTGCAAACCTTTCACTGTCTGGTATCAATACTTTTTATTAGAAGAACAGACACCCCCAACCCACCCCCTGCACTCCAACATTAAGCCTGCATGTGTAATGGGAGTGAAGAATGGGAAGAAGAAACTGTCCTGGTTTTGGCTGTGGTAGAGTTAATTTTCTTTGTATAGGTTCGCTCTTTTGGATTTTTGATGAAAATACCTGAGATAACACACCGATATTTTAGTTATTTTGCAGCAGTGCTTGCACAGAGCCAAGGACTTTTCAGCTTCTCGTGGTGCCCTGCCAGCGAGGAGGCTGGGGATGCACCGGGAGCTGGGAGGGGACACAGCCAGGACAGCTGGCCTGAACAGGCCAAAGGGATGTCCCATACTGTGCGGCGTCACTCTCAGCAATAGGAGCTGGGGTAAAGAAGGAGGCAGGTGAACATTTAGAGTGATGGTGTTTGTCTTCCAAGAAACTGTTACTTGTGATGAGCCCTGCTTTCCTGGAAGTGGCTGAGCATCTGCCTGCCAGTGGGAAGGACTGAATGAATTCCTGATTCTGCCTGGCTTGCACGTGCAGCTTTTGCTTTACCTAGTAAGCTGTCCTTATCTCAACCCATGAATACTTGCACTTTCACCTTTCTGATTCTCTCTTCTACCCCAGTGTGGGGAGAGTGGTGGCTGTGTGGTGCTGAGCTGTCTGCCAGGGTTAAACCAAAACAATGACCAAAATCATACATTTTTAAGAATCAGAAATTTAGATAGAGATTTTATGTACATATTCTGCTGCTTTTACAGCTCAGATCCACCTTGTGCAGTTTCCCAGAGCACAGCCTTCAATCATCCTGAATAGCTGCTAATGCTATTCACACTGGATCTGCAGAAAAATTCTCTACTAGTAGCTATCACTTCTCCTAAGACAAAACCAACAGTGCCCCAGAAAAACTGCTCCATGAAAAACCCCTCTGGAAGCGGCTGTTCAGCTTTGTTCTCTTCTGTATTTACTTTTTAGCAAATGTACAGGTATGCATGCCTCTGGCCGACAACTGCAACCAAGACTGCTCAATGTGCTGCCTGGCTTACGCAACTGCAGCCGTTTAGGAAACACAGCTGGATAAATTGCTGCCTATCCCTGACTACACAAATAGCAGCGCTGGATGATGTTCTAAACATGGAGATTGGTAAAGAGCTGGAAAATCATGCCAGCTATCAAAAAGAGGCGAATTGGAACAGAGGAATCACAAACGAGTTTCTAAAGGAGTAGCGCACAGACTCAAAGCTGGCTTCTGCTTATGCATTTTGGAATTTCATTCATCTCTGTACATTTTGGGATTATTTCCATATAGCATATAGCTTCATCATAGCTGCTACAAGCACATGAGAGATCTACTGATCTCATGGTACCTGAGAGCTGCTAGAAGAACATGAGAATCTGCAATACTGGGTCCAAATTTCAGAAGACCTCTATATTTATAAGCAATAATTCAACAACTTTCACGATTTAGGAAGCCAGGTTTTCATTCAAATAGCCACCGCACAGCGGGTATTTTGAAACTAACAATAATAAATGTGTTATGTCAGTGTAATACTGTTTAGGTGAAACTTCAGGTCATAATTAGGACTGCATCAGATCACAAGAACAAAGGGAAGTAAGAAATACAGCACATTTTCTAAAAAGATATAAATAATGATTAGTGCATAAAGATGCATCATGTTCTACAATAAACTGCTTCTTCCATTTTTTACATCCATCGTTACTATAAACAACTTTTCTGAAATCTTGTGTCATCTGGGAATAGGAGAAACAGTCAACAAAACAAAACGTTATAGAACTGTATAGACCCCATGGTTTGCCCACATCTTCAGTAGTGTGTACAGGGCTGTTGCTCTCATCTCAGAGAAGTTATGTCAAAACTAAGTTCAGGGAAAGACACCTAAGACAACAAAAGAACCTTTAGAACAACTTCCAAATAAGAAATAACTAGTAACCTAGGGAAAGAAACGACTGTCAGAGAATATCATAGACCTGTTTAAGATCATAAATGGCATCTAGAGAATGGGAGAAACTGTTGAGTCTTTCCCAGTTATAAAAACTATGGGAGCAGTAAATGAAGCTATTGGAAGTCTGGCTCAAAACAAACAAACAAAATAGTTCTTCATGCACCCATAGGTCAAATGTGAAAATGCTTGGCAAAGATACTGTGGGTTGTAAAATTTACACAAATTCAAGGAGAAAGCAGAAAAGTTTATGGAAGAGAAATAGATTATTGTTGCCAAATAGTTAGAAACCGAATCTGAGTCTGAAATCCTTTGATCTCCAAATGTCTGAAGGCTATGAAAATACTCAAGCAAAGTACCTAGTTTATATGTTCTTTTTATCCTACCTAGGTAGCTTCTTTAAGCCTGTTGCAGACATACTGACCTAAATGGACCTTTAGTCTGACTCTTTGGCTGCTCTTATACTGTTATTTATCAGAAAATGCACAGATAACTAATATCTATTCTCCTTTACTTTTTTTTGTCACTGAATAATAATAATAATAGCAAAAGAACAATAAGAAATGCAAAAAATTTTAAAGGAAACTCAAAATTAAAAATACTGCAATTTACTGGGGGAAACAGAAAGCCATTTCATGGGAAGATTTTAATTATTTAACATGGAGTTCATCTTGCTGAACGGTGGATCTAGTTCGGACGCTCTTCTCTTTTATAACCTGTAAGACACTGCAGAACAATTCATTTTCTCATAAAGTAGGTATCTCAGAACAACTGGATTCTTCTTCACAAGTGTCTCTTTCTCTCAAGTGACTGCTAGTTCAGACTCACATGACTAATTTCTAGAAATTCAAAACTTGGTGAGGTTAATCTCACTTTAATCTTTAAAGAGTTTTTTAACAACAACAACATTCAGTAAAGCAAAAAAAAAAAAAAACAAAACAAAAACCTCAAATCGTGTTTTACTATTTGTCTGCCTGCTTACAGAATATTTTGCTTATAACGCAACTTCACATAGGCATCCAGTGGGACTATTTGAGAAGGTAACTTTTTATCAGAATTTTACAGTTTATTTTCCACTCAATCAGGTATGCTATCCTTTACAGCCTACTTGCTTAAGAATACTTAATACTCTAGCAAGCTTAACACAAGTGGCTAAAAATATGGCTTATTAGAATGTTGTTGCATTGAACTTCCTCTGAACTCATTTCTTCGCTTAGCAGAATAAAAGATGACAAAGAAAAAAGGAAAGCAGCTTTCTTTTAAGACTTTCCTTCAATACTTTCAGGTTTTCCTTACCGAAGCGGTACATTATGATGATAGAATAATTCTGCCAATGTCATATAATCATCTGTATCTTCTTGGACTGGGTCAACAAAAAGAACCTAATAAGAGAAAATATATTATAGAGACAATATTTTGTCTTTATGCCTATTTCTGAGCTGTACACCCCAACTGTTTTCATTTTCCTAGAACATTCATTGTAAGAAAACATGAATAGTATGAATGAAAAAACCTTCAGAATTAATGGATTTGGACCAAATATCGAGCAACAGGATTTAACTGTTTATTAAACTTCAAACCAACAACAACCTCTCCTTTGAAAGACTGTGCCACTATTCTATTTATTTTAATTGAAGTTATCTAATTAAAAAAGATCTAGTGCTAATTTTTCTATTACTACTTGCAACTAAGTCCCTACTGTCAAGAAAACCAAACTAAAAGAAGTAAACAGAATATGTTGACATAAAACTGTATTTAAAAAATGGAGCACTGGGAAATAATTCTTTCCTGTCTCACATATCCTTGTATACACTGTCTCACTTGCTGTAGCTTGAAGTGCAAAATCAGATCTTTCAGGCATGCACAGAATCCAAAACTGTGATTTGTCTGCATGGGTAGATTATACTTAGGCAGATTTAATTATGACATTGGTACCTTATTTATTCAGCTTTGCATTCAAGTCCCTTTAGAACGGATCACAATTTTGTTAGAGTAGCTGAAATGCAGCAGAATAATTTTAAAATTTGGAACACTCCCTCCCCCTCAGATTATAGTTAAATGATATGTTGTCGATTTCTATAATAAAGCTGCTATATAAATCTATACCAATATTTAACTTTGAATACATATGCAATCTACTTCATATTACACACACCTTTTGCTTCATTGCAAGCATGCATATTTTAGTTATATATTGCTTGTATCTTGGTTGTCTTTTTATACATTGAACTTCATTCAACTGCTTTTTGTAATTATTTTAATTTAAAACAGTAATAGCTGCTTCCTTAACTTACTGAGTGATACGGAATACTACATATAGAAGAAAAATGAGACTACAAGACATTCATAATTAGTATGCTTTCTGTACCTCAGCTCACCACCTCTAAAACAAGAACAGTTACCATGACCTTCACTCAGTAGTTTTCTATGAAGAAAATTCACTAATAATTGTGAGTCATTGATATGCAGCAAGGAAGGGAACAGGAAAGCTCCTGGCAAAACAAGTCAGATATTGTATAGTATAAAAGAAGGAAAGCCATTAACAAAATGGGGAGTTAAAAAATGAAATACCGAGTATTTGTTCAATCAGTGAGCAGAAACTTTTCTTTGCGGTGCACACGGCAAACAACCTCTGGAAAACCAGTTTATGTTGTCATGCAAGTCAAAGTATTACAGTAATGCACAAGGAAGCTGACATAGCTGTACCATTAGAGCTTCCCGACATTCCCCAGAATAATATTCATTTTGAGCTATTTTAAAGGAAATTATATTTTATATTTTTCCTAGATAAGCACTCACTGGACACTAGCATTCATCAAAAAATATAAATTAACTCAGTGGTGCTTTATTCATCATGTAGAAGTAGCTCATGATTTCTTTTCCTCTTTACTCAGAAAGATAAAATGTTTGCATTCCTCTGTCAAACTGTAACAATACTGCCTTCTGAATGTCATTTACAACATTTTCTTGTCAGAGAGGTTAACGAGTGTTATCATGTTATCCACTGAATCAGAAGAATTTCAACATATTTTCCTTATAGGGCTGAAATAACTTTCTTCCTGTATTCTTCAGTGCTAATCCCATGCATTCTTTTCATCTCCTAAACTATATACCAAGGCAGTAGAAGCAGACCTTTCATTATTTTGCATCTCCAACTGTATTCTTCAGTGATATATAAAAGCATTCTAATTGCTTGAGAAGGAAACCTAAGCCAGTGGTGAATCTTCCATGAAAACGGCAACATTTTCTAAAATAGTCTTAAAGTGAAGCACACATTCCTCCTTTCCTCCAGAAGTTGGTAGCCTGTTGATGCACCATTTCAATCTTTGTCTTTTGTCTCTGAATCCTAATAGTGGTGTTACTTCACCAATCATAATTGTAACTCTATGAAGGATTTCAATAAACTAAGAGGCTAATTTATAATACAGTCAGTTGCCTGGCATAAACTCAAATTAACAGCTTGCTTGCAAAGCCTGAAAACCAAGAAATAAAGCTGGAATTAAAATACTGCTTTTTATGGAAGCATCTACAATAAAGAATTACTCAATTAACTGATCTCAGTTTGACATTCACAAGTTAACTGTCCTGAGATATCAATCAGCTGTAAAAATAGTTTCTTGTTGTTATAAGGAATATTCAGCTGTTACAGTCAACAGCTTTCTGAACTCTAGTTTCAGGGTCTTCCCTTATGCCCCTTCACTTACACATTTTGAAGAATTTAATTTGATAATGTAGTACTGGAAATTTCCATTGTCTTTGTCTACTATTATCTTTTCATTACATGGCCAAATACACAGAACAATGTACCGATGTATGTATATTTACATCATGACTAGAAAATAGTCCAGTTTACCAAGAAACTCTTTGTGTAGAATGTAAAATTTAACATTAATTATAATTCTGGGAACATTTTATAGAAATAAACCACTTCACCAAAAATCTGCTACACTCAAAAGACTGAAGCAACAGTTCTAGAAATGAGACTAATAATCACATGTGACTTACTAAACAAAACGATTCTCACTGCTGTTGGTAGACCCACAAAGAAAACATAAACCCATAACCAACAGTGAATACAGAATGTGTATTTTTCAATGGACTGTCTGTGCACATATTGATACATACATTATGCAAAAAAAAAAAGTTATATAAACTTACCAAATTATATAAATTGCGTCTGATCTGCTGTATAACTCCAGGAAATGTAGGTTTTAGCAGTTCTTGATAGCTTGCAGGCCATGTGCTATAGCTGTAGTCTTTTTCTATGTCATTAATCCACTACAATAAAAAAGCCAACCATTTAAAAAAACCACGTTAACTAGTGGATAAACTATGTATGTATAAATAAAGCTATTTTAAAACACAGAGAAAGCCTGGAAACAGGAAAAAAGTTTTATTTCTTTTTTAATTAGTAACAGAAAATAGCTTCTAAAATTAATATTTTTTTTCTTTTCAGTCACTATGTTCATTTTTTTTTCAGCACATAACAGAACTAATTATGAAAGGAAAAGGAAAAAGGCTTTTGTGTTCTGTATCAGAATGTGAATAAAAGCATTTTTTCAAGTGTGGAAAGTACTTTCACAATACAAAGATTAGAACAACTTACCACACAGATACGTGTGTAACATAGCATAACCATCTTGAAAGACATACAATATTTATCTATCAGCTGCAGCAGCACTTAAGATATATCAGAATAACTAAGTAATTAATACATGGTCAATTACAGTCATTTTTTATGTGTTTTTTAAAAATACAATTTTATAAGTTTTACTTTTTTCTTTTTCTTTCATATTAATATTTATCACTGTGTGCTATTCTTACACTGTTTTCTGTGCAAGCTATCTATAATTGGCAAACAGGAGAGAGATACATGCTTCTTGCTGGTGAAGAAAATCAGTCTCATAGTGCCTTTTCCATTTGCATATAACCTTTGTTTTGAAAACTAAGAACTTTGAAAAACAAGGAAAAAAAGCAGAGTCATTGGACAATGGAAAACAAGATGTGTAAGTTCTCCACAATTCACTTATCCTACTTTTAAAGTACATTCAGCAGTCTTGCATAATACAAGCTAGATCACTCTCTCTGTCCAGGCCATGGGAGACATGGAGCGAGTCCAGCGAAGAGCTATTAAAATGATCAAGGGACTGAAGCATCTCTCATATGAGGACAGGCTGAGGGAGCTGGGATTGTTCAGCGTGGAGAAGAGGAGGCTCAGGGGTTTCTGATCACCATCTGTAAGTTTCTGAAGGGAGGATGTCAGAAGATGGGGCCAGACTCTCCTCAGTGGTACCCAGCAATAGGACAAGAGGCAATGGGCACAAACTGAAACACAGGAGGTTCCATCCGAACATGAGGATAAACTTCTTTACTGTGAGGATGACTAAGCACTGGAACAGGTTGCCCAGATAGGCTGAACAGTCTCCTTCACTGGAGATATTCAAAAGCTGCCTGGACACAATCCTGTGCAACGTGCTCTCTGGGACCCTGCTTGAGCCAGAAGTTTGGACTAGATGATCTCCGGGGTTCCCTTCCAACCTCAACTATTCTGTGATTATGAGTCCTGCGTCCAGTTCTGGGCTCCCTGGTACAAAAAAGACAGGGATCTCCTGGAAAGAGTCCAGTGGAGGGCCACAAAGATGATACGGGGCCTGGAGCATCTTCCCTATGAGGAAAGGCTGAGAGACCTGGGTCTGTTCAGCCTGGAGAAAAGAAGACCGATAGGGGATCTCATCAACGTGTATAAATACCTGAAGTGTGGGAGACAGAGGGATTTGGCCAACCTCTTTTCAGTGGTTTGTGAGGATAGGACAAGGGGGAATGGCCACAAAATGGATCACAGGAAGTTCCGCACCAACATGCAAAAGAACTTCACGGTGAGGGTGACGGAGCACTGGAACAGGCTGCCCAGGGAGGCTGTGGAGTCTCCCTCTCTGGAGATATTCAAGGCCCATCTGGATGCCTACCTGGGCAACCTGCTGTAGGGAACCTGCTTTGGCAGGGGGGATGGACCCTATCATCTCTTGAGGTCCCTTCCAACCCCCTACAATTCTGTGATTCTGTGATTAGTTGCTTCAAAGTCAAATTCTACAACTATGATTTGCAACTACTCTTAGACACATTCTTCTTTTCTTTTAAACATCCTACACCTTAAAATTTTAGTAAGATATATGCTAGAGAAAATTATTCCTAAAACACTCTGAAGGAATACCACCCTCCAAAGTATCTTACGCTGCTTATTGAAACATTATTATGCCTCTTATTTCAACTATACTCCATATACTACATTATTAAACTGTCTCATACATAGAGTTAACAAATATGCAATATTTAAAAAATAAATGTTTAAATACTCACTATTATCGAAGAATGGCGAATGTCTAGTGCATAACTGTCATCTGCTGGATGTATATGCAATCTCATAAACTTACTCAGGGTCTCCTCTTTGATTCCAAGTTCATGAAGGCCATGCATTACTTTTCCATCCACTTTAAGAGTCTCTAAGATACTTTTTCAAGAAAACAAAATGTCTATGAAATCTTATCATGGCATAACAAGGAAAAAATTTCAAAGACTGTTAAGGTAAAGATTACTTTTAGTATTAAAAATCATTCTTATTTTCTCCTACAGTCAAATGTCTAAAATAAAATATACTCATAACACTACAAGTATTTATCTTCAACATATTTCAAAACAGGATTCTAACAGATTGTACAACTTTGGTTTATTCACATTTATTTTACATGAAGGAATATCCTCCATCTTTAAAAAGATGTGGCAGGACAGCAGAGGGGAATGCTGCTTGTTGCATTGTTCTGGCTGAGGAAGGAATCCAAGAAGAGTGTAGATAAACAGGCAGCAAGTGATGGAGACACAGACAAACCCTATGTCTGTATTATAGCAGAACATTGAGAACAGCAGGGAGGAAGCACATAGCTACACCTCTAAGATCATGTGAAGAAAGCTATTTCCAAGATGCCCGAACAGGACTCTGCAATATCTGTTACAATCTGAAAATTCAGTATAACAATGGAAACAAGCCTGAAGTACTTGCCTGTTAGAACACAATAGATTTTACAAACATCTTCATTTCTATTTTGCATTCAGTTTTCTCTATTTCAAAAAGTTTCTTCTAAATCATATTGAAATTAAATTTAGCATTATCATTTTAAAGTACCTATCAATATTTGCAACATTATCAAAAAAGATGCAACTGACCTCATCTCAAAACTCTGAGAAAAACATGAAGTAAAAAAAACCAAACAAACACAAAACTATTATCTCTAGGACCAAAAAAGTCTAAGGATCTTCATCGAAGGATAAAAGAAGACATGGAATAGAAAAATAAAAAATAAAAACGGTAGACTGACAAATCAAGAACATAAAAAACTTCAGCCTTAGCATCAACAGACTTATTGACAGGTTGCATGCCACCAACATGATTCTGAAGTAGTCATGTCTGTCTTGTTGTTCACAACATGCAAAGGAATGGAAAATGTCCACAATTTTTATGAGTACTTGCAAAGAAGAGGCAAATCACAGGCAATATAATTATACTGTATTAACAGAAACTGGAAAAAAAAGTTTTCTTCTAGAAAAAAGCATATTAGAACACAATAACAGAATTCATTAGAAAAGGTGACCAGGCACAGACTCACTAACATGCCTAAAATTATCCAACGTATCTTTAAACTAAATTTAATGCCTGTATTTTTTTTTGTAATTCTTATGAAATAAAGATGAGAGAGCACTTAATTTACTTCTTCTGAAGTGTTCTTCCCACCTTTGTATACACACGTTGGATTCCTTCCATTTCAAAATTAATTTTACATGGTAAGATATAAAATTGTAAGTAAATTACAGAACACATATTCCAAGAAAAAAATACTGGTTTCAGCTACTTCTGCAATTTTCATATACAAAGCAAAAAGACTGTAAAGCAATATTTTCTCTATTGGAATACTTCCTGGCCCCCAAAATGCAACAGATTTAATTATCTATCACCATAAGCACAACTGCAGTATTATTAGTGATTCTGTAATTTTCAAGCCAAACATATCCTCTTACCTAAATGGATCATGAAAATCTAGATCAATATGAAGTCCATTTAGAAATAAACGTGCTTCTCCGGGTTGGATTCCAAGTGTTTCATGAAGATGCTTAAAAATAAAAAGCATTGCTAACTTATTTAGGTATATGTCAACACTAACATACACACACACACATACACAAAACTGTACGTAATCCTAGAAAACAGACACATCAAATCTCTTCAGCATAATTTCTTCTTTTATCTCAATGTTATTAGTAAAAATATTGAAAGCATACTTCTACCGGTGTTGTTTAATACACTGTCAATGAAAACAGTTGTATAAGCCCCCCCCGCTGTAGCCCAACCTACAGTGTTCCCACCTGTACAAAATATAGACGATGACACGTTCTCAATGTCCGTCAACAGAAAGTGAAAATACACACAAATACCAAACTATGGTTCATATTTTTTTGAAAAATTACCCCCAGAACGTTCCTCCTGCAAATCCATTAACGTCCAAACAAAAAGTAAATGGAGGCCCGACATGTCCTTCACACCTCCACTTCAAACTAGCTTTCTTAACATCTAAAAATCTTGCACAATTCCAAAAATGCGCAGTAGCAATTCTTCAGGGAAGGTAGAAAAGACAGACTAGAACCATACAATCTCATTTAACAAAGGGATCTTGAAAAGACCAGAGATCAGAAAGGGACAGCATATCCTTGCTTTGCAAAGAGAAAAAACACAATAATCAAACAAACACAAGATGAAGGTAGTATTTAGTGAGTAAGGACTGCCTTATCATTTTTTCTCAGAGAGCAGTGAGGCACCACACTGTTCAAACTATCGACAGTGGCTGAAGCAAGATACGTAACAGGAGCAACAACAGCAGTTTATTCCAACTAACACCATGAGGAGCTGTCAGATTTCCAGATCTGTCTTAATTCCCAACAGAGGACTGCAAAGCGTTGTAAGTATGCATGGAAAAAAAAATATAAAAAAAAGGGCTGAAATATTTTTTTTCTCATTTAACTCTCACTTATTGAACAAAACAGTGAACAAAAAACGCAATTTCAACAAAAGCACACTTTAAGCAAGCAACTCAGGCTGTGTATGTTACTTCGTTTCTGAGACTGCCCCTGAACAAATGAGAGAAAAATCAGGAAAATATTGAAAGCTGTAAAGCTTATGCAACCATTAAAACAAGACCGAGAAGTAGTAGCTGGCGTCTGACACATTTTTCCTAGCTTCACATAAAATTAAATACCCTCCCAAAGTCTCACTTTCACTCTGCACCAGGCAGAGATGCAAAGTCCTAGATAGACCTGAAATATTCCTGTAGTTAGCAAATCTAACTCTGACCACGATTTTAATACCACAGTTGTACCACAAAGTGCTGTGACTGCAGAAAATTCCCCATTAATACCACTTGACTCAAGGAGTGAACAGCAAACATAAGCAGGATTCCAGCCCCACAAAATCTTACCAGCATCTTTCAGGGCCCTTACTCAGATCCTGTGAGAAAAGCCGGGGAGTCAGAAAAAGCCCTGTCCCTGAAGCCCTGAAATCATCATTTAGGCTAAGAGATCTCGTACCGTGACTGAAAGCTTACTGGTCATCCCTATAAGCCCAGAGACTCAAATAAACAGAGATACTGATAAGATTGCAACTGGCTGATATAGGTCATACAAAAATGAATGCTAACTGAAACAAATGCAAGAACTAAGATGAAAGAATCAGCCAATAGGTATTGCAATGGGAGTCTACATGTTTCCAAATCCTTTGGTACTGTAGGAAAAGAACTGGGCTGATTCAGAGCTGAGACACATTACACATCTTTGATAACAGGCATTTGATTGTTCGGAAGTTCATCCGTTTGCCTTAACAACATTGATGAAAGCAGTATTTAGACACCCAAGACTAGAATTTAATGCTAATAATACTCACACAGTATTTCGTTGCTAAACTGTCAGCAAATTATTGCACTGGAAGTTTTGAGTTGTGTTTAATGAGATTTTCTTTTTTGTTTTACCCATAGCAGTTCTTTGTCTCTTTTTTAGTTGGATATCAACTCATTACATCTAAATCATCAGATGCCTTTCAACTTTTAATACCTTTATTTCCTCCCGTTACATTTCCTATTCAACTTTCATTATCTTGAGAGGGAATCATTCAGTTACACACAGCATGAGATCATATCTCTCCTGCTGCTAGATGGATGCGCCGCAGTTCAAGAATGCACATGCCCATTTATTGTGCTCTAGCAGTAGTGTTCAGGAAGTTTCCCTACTTTTATTCAACAGATTTTGGTTTTTATCTGTCTAAAGACCTGTAGGATGTAGTATACGAAACTTAAATTTAGGTGCCTAAGATCATGTTATAGTTAATGCATTCAATCCAGTCTATGGAATCATGTCAGTGGTTCAGCTGACCGACCACAAAGATATCCAATGTCATTTGAGACACTGAAAGGTGTCAGGATAAGGCTTCTGGACTGGAAAGTACAAATCAGACAGAAGAGAATGGATGTCCACATGGCCACGTTCACCAGACCTGTGTGGCTATGACGGATACCCCGTGGCATCCCAGATGACTTCAGAAATCAGGTTTAGGCAGCTCAATTGCATCCCAAAAAACCACCACTAAGAGAGAAAAATTGTTTTTGATGTACATTGACTACATCTTCATTGTTATAAGAGGAGTTTAGATACCTAGATGGATGTGCCTAAATGCAGGTATCTTCATTTCAATCCAGATCTTCGCTACTTTGCCTAGTCCTTATATTTAGTAATAATAGAGATTTTAATTCCTGATATACTTTTCATTTTTCTGTGTTTTGGAGTACAGTAGTTTTTGCTTAAGAAGTTCGTTTTTTTTTTGTGTGTGTGTGTTTACAGAGCTTTAATTGAAAGAGACTTCACCAAGCAACAAGAAAGAACCTGATTTTAACACTCATATACTCTAGAGAAACTATGATCATCAGAGCTGTTTTGCTTTATCCTGACTACAACCTTAACAACGAGATATAGGAAAATGCATTTCTCAGATGTATACAGAAAGCAATGAAGCAGGGTGCAGATATTGTATGGAAAAACTATGGCACTTCTCACTAGAGCAAGAAGGAAGATGTCTCCATAATGTTAAGCCCATTAAAAGATCTCTGCAAAATCACTGAAGTGCATCATCTTACCCAAGAATCAAACGTACCTAGTACACAAGAAAGCTGGAGGGCCCAGGAAGGTGATCTGCTGGGACATGTGATTGTATTCTCAATGCACCAATCCCACGTGCAACCATCTACTGACAAAACCACTATCATCTATTGACAGAACTGTTCGTGCAACACTTGAGTCTGTCACTATTTGTGCAGGAATAGTTTTGCATGGTGGAGACTTCCAACACATTAATATGAAATTTCATCTGCAGTGGAGGTGACAAGCTCCTTATGAGAAGACTGCATCAGTGGGCTTCACAGCACAACAGGGACATGGTTAATTTTCACTGTTTTGGAAGGTGGAAGAACCTAGAAAGGCATTCCCCTGGAAATACTAGTCTTGTCAAGACAAAGAAAAAGACCTGAATGGATACAAAGCAAAATTATACACAGAAATGTTGTAAAAATACAAGAGTTCCTTAAGTAAGAAATAAACCCCATAACAACAGTCTTAGCACCATACAAAAATACACGTTCTGACAAACGCATGAGTCACAGACTGAAAATCAGGAGAATGCTGCCTACTCAGAACTTAACCTGCATGTGCAATAATTCAGTTTTCTCAAAACCAGCTACAGGGGTTGCTCACTACACTTCCTCTTTGACAGGAAACAGCCACTTGTAGGAAGTCCTGCTACTTGAGCACAGAGATTGGCAACACGTCATGCCAACAGCAATGTCAACTAAAAACTGGGTAATAAATATTAATCTAAACAAAGATTAAGGACAATGCTATGGAAGCACTATTCAAGTCAAAGGCAACATTTACATGGTCTAGTGATATAGACACAAACAGGTCTTACAAGATTCATTTAAAAACACAACAATGCTGATCTTGGACCTGCCATTTTAGGAGACCAGTCCTAAAAGCACAGTGGCTAACATTTAACACTTAAGTTGAAACAACAAATTCAAACTATGAACTCAGACAGAAAATACATTTGTCAGGAAATCTCTACAGTGCAAAGTGACACTTTAGCATTGGCTAAAATGATCAGTCAAAAAATACAAGAGCAATGACTCTTCATGTGATACAAAGCACAAAGATGCAGTGCAGCAAGGATGAAAATATATCTATCTGCCATAGACGATGTTCAAAATACCTCGCACAAGAGTTGCATGCATGACTCCAGTAAAATGGAAAGCTCAAATCTAGCATGTCCTGACCACAACATAAACAGCATGCATACATTCAACACCAAGCTCTATAAAAGATTAACTGTTATCCTGCTTTCACAGTACACAATTTAAGACTGAACACAACAATCCAGAAAAATTGTTTGTCCCTGCCTAATTCTGTAAAGCAAAAAGAGGGAAAGAGAAAAGTACCAAGAACAGCAGAAAGTAAAACAAAACAAAACAAAACAAACAAACAGAAACCATTAACTACTTTGCTCTGAAAGAAACCACATGAAAGCTGCTGTACTAATACAAATCTCCAAACACAGCAATATGACAGTAACCGAAATGGGTACTGGAAGAAATAAAACAAACCTTCTGATTTTCTTCTATTTCATTTCGCATTTGCTTGTCTACTGGCACTCTGGTCAATGATCTGTAAAAATGAAATATTGGTATTACTCAACCACTGTATTTTTAAAACTGTATTAAACAATTTGAAACGTATTATTTTAATACAGTATCTAATGCACCGTAATTGACAATGCTATAAGACTTAGAGAGTAATGCATAGTGTCATAAATGTTTTATTTTCAAAACAAGTATCTTCTCTACTACTCTAGTAAACCTAAATTTCAAGTTTATGTCAAGTTTTGTTGAAGTAATATTATCAGCATTTATTTTTATTATATTTTTTACAACTCTCATTTTTTTCTCTTGCTTTTCTGGAAAACAGCATGTATATTACAAAAAATGAAGTTGTTTGAATATCTAAACTATTGCCTAAATAAACATTGTAATTGTATCTTTTAAGTTAATGTTAATAACTCTATGCTATTCAATCTTACAGCACAGGTGGCCAAAGACACAATTTGATGCTTTTGAAGTTAGCTTCCTTAGTCATTCTACCTTTTCAGAGATAATCCATTGATTTAACATTTTTTACTTTTCAAGAACATTGTAAAAAGACTATTTTGTCTATTTTACCTTCACCTGCCACAATGTACTGTATGCAAAGTTTGTAACTATTAGGCTTGGGTAAAATACACTCAGAGGCAAATTAGTTTCACCATGCTTTATGAAACCCCGAACTGTATTAACCTAAATCTGATCCCCCCAATAAATGCCAAAATAAATACTCTATTGTCCACATTTTTCTCCAAAGAAAAAAAGAGTATAATTGTATGTGTTTTAGCAAATCCATATGGGACAAAAAAAAATTGAAGTCATCTTAAACCTGGAAGTTAACTAAGCAAACTAAGAATTATCTACTAACTCAACTTCAAAAATTATGGTAGTAAAACAGTTATTTAGTAACATAGACATTCACTTCCCCCAAAAAACCAAAATGGCTTAGAATAGACCTTGCTAATAAATTTCACATAGTTTTCACAGTACGTCAGAAATAAGATGCAAAATCTGTTTACTTTAAACAAATATTCAGGTTTTCCAGGTTATCAAAGGGACTTGTTAAGTGCAAACAACATGATCTCCAAGCTTTGTTTATAAATATTACAAAACTCATCACAGCTTATCCTTCTCAATGTAAATACCTTTTTCCATCCACCCCCTGTACATATTATGGCAGGTTATTTTTGTCACTGTGAAGCACTGCACGCTTCCAGAGCATGCAATGAAATGGCAACAGAGGGTCAAGAAGGAGCTGTATTTAAACAAGCCCATACTTGGTGTATTTTCCTTAGCTCAAAATTGGCTCAAAATGGGAAAGCTGAAACTCAAACTGTGATCTCAGAGACAGCCCTACAAAACAGATCAAATATATTATTATCAGTAATCACTGGAGGACGAGCTTAATGACTTGCTTATAATTTTTATTTTGCTAAAGTCAACATAATTTTTAGTAGGGTCTGCAACTCTCAGAATCAGTGCTTCATCTGCATAAACCGATGATAAAAACTACAAAGATAAAAAGGAGAAACATAAAAGATGAATGTGAAAATAACAAAAAGCAGCAAGGACAAGACAAAGCTGGCCTAACATTTGCAAGGAAGTAAAATACCGGCCAGTGAAAGGTAAACTTTACTGCTAATTATTTTTTATAGCAAAAAAACCCCAATACATTTAAAAAACATTAACCAGCTCCTTGTCTTTATATGACAGTTCATGTTGCAGGATTCTTGCAAGATTTTAGGGAGAAAGCGTGTTAAGTGTAAGGGACAATATCATATCAAGAGGCAATGGGCACAAGCTGGAACACAGGAGGCTCCCGCTGGACATCAGGCAGCACTTCTGTGCTGTGCGGGTGATGGAGCACCGGCACATGTTATCCTGAGAGGTGGTGGAGATTTCCTTGGAGATCTTCAAAAGCCATCCGGACACAGTCCTGGGCAACCTGCTCTGGGTGGCCCTGACTGAGCAGGGGTTGGACCAGATGGCTTCCAGAGAACCTTTCCCACCTCAGTTACTCTGTCTTGGTCAGTCACCAAGAAGAACACCCTATGAACTTGAGGCAGCAAGTAGAAGTACTTGTGAAAGACATGTGTTTGCTTTGAGTTCAGTCATCTGTTCAGATCTTCACAAGGTTTTATGCATTGTTTTTCAAAATAGTCACTGATGAGGACTCACTATCCAGAAATGTTTAACCACCTGGTAGATGGATTCTAATGATCATTCTACATGTCATAGGAATGTTCTTGCACGACTCTTAAGATTGAAACATTTTCTATCAGATAATATATGCATCTTTATTCTTGTGTGGAAGAACACATAGCTATACAGTACTGCATATCAGGGAAGAAAAGGAAACCTTGCACATGTTCATAATGTTAACACATGAATTATGAATGAATACCAAAAAACTTAAGAGTATTGTAATTTTTAACTACTGCATTCTTACATAGCATATATTCATGACAACCATTTAGAACAAATCAAAACTGAAAAATATCTTATAAAATATTATCAAAATGTCAACATGAAATATATTAGTTGTTACAGTGTCTACATCTGATGACATTTTCTAAAATCCCCCTCAGACTAACCTTTTCAAATGAAAATACTATGACACAAAAATGTAGGTAATAAACTATGAAGTGAAAGAAACTCTCAGAGGAATGCTATATTAATTTGTTATGGTCTAAAGAATCCTTCAATTCTTAAGGAAGATATAATATTAAATTTTTATTTTCATAACTATAGTTCTAGATTTTGTACAGCATTTTCAAACCTAAATTTGCATTATGAAAAAACTGTTGCTTTCATATGTAAAAGTAAACAGTTCTAAAACAGTACTATTATAATACTCAGTTATCTATCTAAGGTGATTAAGCAGTATCTTTTCATCTCCTTTTTTATTTTTATTTTTTAACTAGTATTTTTGATTCTACAGGTTAAGTGTGATTAGATTACTGAGGAAATACATTTTGCATACCGTTTTTAGACAATGCCCCTTTGATTTAAAATTTTTGTGAATGCAGGCCTACTAACTTTTAAAATTATTTAAATATTTGTAATCTCTCATGTTAAAGATAACAGAAGAAATTATACAGAGCAGGAACTATAACTCCCCTTTTAGTAGTTTTAAAGTCTTCCTATACTTTTACCCAGAAAAACAAAAATAAAATATTTGAAGAATAGGTAAATTCTGCTCTAGTGCCACAAATACATGTCAGGAATTGGAGTAGGATGTAACAACTTAATGACTTTTGAAATCAGTGACTTAAATCTCACCTGGAATACTTCGAAATGACTTTTCTTCCTGTCCTTTAAAGAACAGAACTGGCCTTGCAGTTCAACATTATGTACATTTCCACTATTTTGTAATAAAAAGCTGCATTTTCTGATTGCTAATCTAAGTGTAAATTTGTACCTTACCATTTCATAATAATTATGTTTCAGGCATTTTAAAACTTTTTTTCTTTCTTGAAACAAAATGCAGTTTTTCCATTACAGTGTTGATTTTCACTAACAGATAATCAGAGATGATAATGAAACATACGATAATTAAACAAGAGTTGTAAAATATGAAAGCACACTGAGTTAAGAACCATATTTAGCATCATATTTAATTCAGTAATTCAAGCAAATACTGCTGATAGGATTACGTGAAGAACTTATTAAATGTAAAAGAAAACATTTCTCAATTGCAGTACAATTGGCTTACAGGAAGGGCAATCTTTAATATTAGTACAAAGGGAAATGTTATTAATTTACTTAGCATTTACCTTGATATTTTTTTAACTAATCTGTTATGGGAGACAGATCTTCCCCGGTAAGAACTCTAACATACAGTAGCCAGGGTTGTATCTTACCAGCAGTGTTGTGCTTTGAACTACTGTGTGTAGATCCCCTTAACAGAATTTTGCCTCTTTCGACTGAAAGTAGATTTGCTATTAATTCAACAGAACCTTGCACCTGGGAAAATATAATTCCAGAAAAAGCCCCGAGGACTAGGTCTTCAATAATAAGTGCCTAAAGGATTAGGATGCCTTCACGGCATCTCATGCATCAGATGGGAAACATTTAAGAGACCAATCATAAGCTCTCCCAGGAGTTATTATCTACTCAATTAAATTGTCTGGAATCCATCTAGTGAGTTGTAAAACATGAATATCTGACTGCAGGATTTGGCTGTAAATCTCTATTATTGTCATTAAATTCAAACATAAACATAAACACAGTATCTGAAAAACAAGCTTAAATATCATACCTGGCTCTTATTGGGAAGTTCTGAGCTATGTCTTTCAACACCTTTAAGGCATCATAAGCAGGGGTAGACATAATTCGAGCAGCTGCTTGAAAACTAAGATCTGAAAAAAAAATCTGGAAATATCAATAGTGCCTAGAACCAGACAACCTTTCCATACACACACATTATATTTTTTTTATGCTTCAATTAGACATTATAAAAGACATTATAAAAGATTATGAAGTAACATTATTAAGGTTGAAAAGACAGGCCCTTGAGAAGTTGGAAATACTAAAATCAGGGCTTCTCATACAACTTCTGCTTGGCTATCTTGAGCATATTGTACATGTAATTTCTAAGTTTTACGAAAACACATGGAAAAAAAAACAGACAATTCATCGCATGCTATTGTACTAGTACCAGAAGTGTATGATGTCAAAACCTAGACACAGACCAACCCACATCAGCCTGTAACTGCAGATAAGAAAAAGATCTTTCCGGCTCCAGGACTTCACAGGATTTTCTGGGTGCAGATATGATAAATCTAAGAAGGCTGTATTGAGCAAGTAAGATGTACAAATATCAAGAGTTTGCAACATTTTCTCAGGAACATCATACTGAGACTCCTGAAACAGAGATTGTCAAATTTCAGTTCTCATAAGTATCTAGTGCAATTTTTAAAGGGATATCCTTTTTTCCTCTACTCTCTTTCTTAGAATGAAGCAAATTTGCGTATATAAGGATGTTTTATAATTCATGTACCTAACTTGGGTGTGACACTTCCTGGCATGTGAGACTGGGAAAAAAACAATTTTGGCACTGATAGGTAAGGGAAATAATATACTAAGTGCTTCCATCTACTTTGGATATAGTGTGACTAACAGCCTCGGAGTAATTATGCTTTTTCCCATTACTTGTTAGTTAAGACACCTGAACAGAAACTGAAGGCCTCAGACGACTCAGTTTGAGGAAAGCTGATGCCACATATAGTAAAAAGAGCTATGCACAAAGTCGTAGATGCTTCTGCCTTATAGAACTCTGCACCATCTTTTTGAAGCAGGCAGGAATTAAAAAACAGCCTGAAGAAAAGTGGACAGCATGCATTTCAAGTTAGCCTGATACAAGATACATCTTTTCTAGAAAAAAATAAAAAAAAAGCGAGTTTGAGAGGTGGATTGTTAACTAGAAATTTCTTAATACTTAAAACAACACTTCCAATAGTGAGATCACTGTTTTCAAAAAGCACATTTCAGATCTCTTTCAAGAGCCACATAAGCTGTGATCAGGTGAGGCAACACCTAGTTACTACTGTTACTACAGATAATGATGCCTCACCTGCTGTGCACTTAGGACTTGTACTTAAAAGACCATTGCATAATCCTTCAAAAATTACTAACAATTTCCATCTAACTCTGAGCAGCTTAGAGTACAAATCTTCAAATCCCACTGAGGAAAGTGGGTATGTCTTTGTACCTTCCTGGTTATCTCTGGTCTGGGATGTGCACTTGCAGACCTTCCTGTTGTGGTACTCGACACAGCTGAGACAGCAGTGTAGGGCACCTTGGGAAAAGAAGATCCTGAGCTTAAAGCAGACCTCAAAGTATGCTTTGAAAGCTAATGAAGCACTAGAGAGTGAGAGGCTATTCACACAGATAAAAGAATGAGTTATTAAAGAGAATACCAAATTGATACTCTGCACATCATTTTTCATTACGAACAGTAAATCTAATTACTTATCTAAAACATACAGCTCTTAAACTGGGTTCTTGAATGGTGTTTAGGGTCACTTTATTAATAGAAGTATGCCCCCGTAGCTGAAGGAGTTTTAGTTAAATTTGGCTAGATTTTTACTTGGAGGCTGGCTAAAGGAAATTAGAGTAGCTGAGCTACTAGCTCAGCCTGTATAATTAGTCATGGAGAATGAACAATAGAAAGTAGTCATGTCAGGATTAAAAGTACCAAAACAACTGCACCATACAAAGACAGGGCTGAAGGTCTTTGAGAAAGGTGTAGATGTAGAACTTAGTAGCATGGTTTAATGGTGGACTTGTCAGTACTAGGTTAAAGTTTGGACTAGATGATCTTAAGAGGTCTTTTCCAACCTGAAGGATTCTATGATTCTATCTGAAAAGACCCTGAATGTACTCACGTGCTGTCAGTACAGAAAGTACTGTCAGTGCCAGTTCTTCTGGCACCGAACAAACAGCATCCCAATGCTTGACTGCTTTCAACACCTGTATGAACTGGTTGCTTGGGGTGCAGAGCCAATTTAATTTCTATTTATATAGCCCTGATACCGCAGAAAAGACCACCACTAAATACAGATCTTATACTGGCTTTTGAAGGTAGGCAGTAAAGGGATCAAAGCTTCACTGCTGTTTCTGCTTGAACATCAGTAGAATAGTATTTGATCATGTTGAACTTTTTAACTAGACAAAAAGTGAATTTTCTTTTTATTTGCACAGTAGATTTCTCTGAAATGCATTTTATTATTATTATTATTATTTAGAACCAAGATAAACCCTATAACTGAAGGGGAGTTCTTTGGTATACGACTGCAAGCAAACTAAAAATTATCTTAAATAGCCAGTTTCAGACTGCATATGGCTAATGAGCTCCATAACAGAATCTTCCTGAAAAGAAACTGGAGAACAGATGTTTGCTCAGCCTCCTTCACTAGTATGAAGGCAAATCATTTTTGATCCGGTTGTTGTCTAACAGTGAAGAACAGGTAAAACGTAGTTGCTGAAACTTAAGTGTCATGACATTTTTAGGGACTTTAGAATAAGCATCTTGGCAAACTTTCCTCTCACCATCTGAGGCACTGCAGAACATCAGCACAGAGACCTACAGGACAGCCCTATCCACCTGGAAGAGGCCGGTTGCCTTAGGGAATCCAACAGCTACCCATAGTTTAAGACATACATTCTACCCAGGACAGCAGAAACATGGGAAATAGCACCGAAAAAAAAAAAAAAAAAAAAAAAAAGCACTCATGGAAGACACAGCTTCACACTTCAAAATTTCTTCCTAAATCTTCCTTTTCTGATTTGTTTTAAATGTAAATGTATTCAGAAAGATGAAATATTATCAACATATTGTTTCCATTGGCATACTAAGATGTCTTTTAGGAGCAATTACATTAACATATAAAATAACAATGACAAAAATGAGCGCTACATTCTCATTTTTAAAAGTATTTGCATACTTTAAATTAAAAAAAAAAATCTCTAAGCTTTGCCTTCATCTTCTTTCATATCTGACATGGGAGAGGTCTGGTAGAAATAGTTTATGTGCTACAATGACCCTACCCCGTAATCGTAATGCATGGTGCATTCTGAGAAATAACAGGGCAAAAATCACCATTTCAGAGTGATTTATAATTCTCTTCAAGCTACAAAATGTCCTCTTGTAGGTCATCAGCACAGGAACTGCTCAGAAATCATCATTTCTGTATTGCTCTCCTTTTCTACATAAAGTTTTTTAAAGCATGTTCTTTTATCTGATGTTATGTTAAAAACGTATGTGTGTCAACTCCAGCACAATGATAAAAATTGGAATTTATAAATGAAAGAAAGCAAAATGTCTTAACTGGTATTTCGTCAATGGTCATGTCAAAATGTTATTTTTTTGCCTGACCCCTCACGTAAAACCCTGAAACTAAATTTAATATCTTAGATAACACATCAGGCAGAAAACGGTGCAATTTAACTTCTGTCTTTAAAATCAGTAAAGCTAGTTATGATTCTCTATCATATGAAATTACTTCAATGTTCCTTCAATTTCTCTCATATAAGACTAGGAGAAGATACGAACATGTTCTCTTTAAATACTTGATATAATATCGTTTTTATGAAACTATATGTCTCTTTTTAAAACAGCTTTTATTTTAATGGTGATACATCAAAGGAAAACTGAGAGTACCATGCTAATTCAGAAAAATGCAATACATACCTTGTAACTCCCAAACCTTCAGTGGTTCCATGTTGTTAGTAGTTTCAACTAGATGTTTTTTAAACTCTTTCAGATTATTTTTCAGATCAGGATGCATCTGTCTATACCAAAACATTTTAAAAACGAAGACAAATTAATGACATCCAGAAATGTCTGCTTTTATCTACTGTATTACACACAGCTGTAACACTGTATCGTTATGTTATCAAGCAAGAATTAAAATTTTAATTCATTCTCAAAACACAAATGAGGATTTGGGATAAGAAAGGGTGATTTGTGAGGACTAAAAACCTATTAATTACAAGGAGGAGTTCAATTGGTTTGTAGTGATCCATCTTAAACCCTGTCACAAATATCTTCATGGAATAAATGAACTCGAAGTCTAAATAATATTGACACAATGCAGCTGTAAACAGCAGTAAGCTAAAAGTTGTTATAAGCTGTACAGTTAGTTTACTATAGCATATTGCATGCTTAATTAAATATTAACTATACTACAGATGAACTGTAACTGTAAAATAACAGAGCTTGTTGTATTACCCATGAAATATATAAGTGAGCTACTGTTTGTATGGAATGAGAATGCCTGGTTAAAGAATGTCTTTTACAAATTAACATCACTGACAAAACCAAGCTACTGAGCACACAAGTCACTAGTCAGGCTTTAAGAAGAGCACAGTGCCCAAAACCTTGGGTATCTTTTTCCAAAAGATAATTGGGCAAAGAAATTTTGAGGGGAAAGATTTGTTTCCCCTCAAAGACAAGACAAGACACCCTCCAATAGCAAACCATCTCCACTAAACTTTTAAAGACTCTTCTACAAGAAGTATAGAACAAGAAGCAAAAAGCAGATAAAAACAGACATTTAGAACATTAAGACTGATTTCCATAACATTCCATATTTAATTGTAGATATTAGGAAGTTTCACAAGGAATTCCTTCCCCTCCCACCCCCCAATTTTTAGCTGTTGGATGATTTCTGTCATCAAAGGGATGTTGCCCTTTATCGGAAAAGGGAAAAAAAATCACATATCACGACTGTTCTTCTAGGATTAAAATACAGTCCAGGTTCCTCAAAGAAAGAATACTCAAGTGAAAAGAGAAGCAAAGACAGAAAATTCCCCTTCTACTTACTTGTAACACAGTCCTAGAAATGACAAACTAAGAAGACACTAACAATAATCATATCTTCCTCAAAATATCGCTCCTTAAACCCAAGAAATGAGTAACTATCCATCTTGAAAACACCTTATGTGGCTACAACACTTTGGTTGCAACTTGTTTTGATTGTAATCATCTGAAAACAGAAGTAGCAGCAACTGTTTCCCGTAGGACACAATGTTGACATGTTTGTATCTACGTTTTTGTGACTGTTGCTCAGAGCGAATTTTTTACTTAAAAAAAATTTACTTTATAAATTCTAAGAGAATTAGAAATCAAAAAGCAATAATTGAAATGCAATGAATAAACAAGAGTTGCATCTTTACACTCACAAGACGTACAAAAAAGAATTAATCAGAATTGTCAACCATAGCAAACATAGTCATTTGCAAATTAAATCTCACTTCTTCTATAAAAGACTTCTTAATTTTGGTTCAGGTTCCAGAAGAAAATGCAAAAGTTTCTTATGTCAACTCACTTTAACTTGCCAAAGAGAAATCCTTGGACATCACTTTCCTCATCATTGTCATCTTCCTCTTTCTGTGTGTCATTTGTTCCTGAACATGCAGCACATATAAGCAATATACAACAAGAAAGTTACTGAAGTATCCTGCTGTATAATTCCTACGAATTATAGAACTGTTAACAGAAACATGCAATCTGAAAGTTGTCATTCCCAGATGTAATTTCAATTAGATTTATATCTTTGCATTCATGTTTTGGCATCAGAATGAATCACTTTACAGAACTTATCAACACTGGAATTATTTTTAAAATTTAATTCATCTAATATTTACAATTTCAATATAAATTGCTATGGTTAAATAGTTTACTTTCCAAAATTGTCATTTCTCAGCTTGATTAAGTAAGAAACTCTTATCAGCCAACTAATACCAGATTTATGCTTGAAAAACATGATGCCTTTAAAGTGCTTGAACCTCCAACTACCATTTGATGCAAGTGAGAGATTTATTTCCTTAAAAAAAATAAATCTATATTTGAAGTGGCTCCAAGGCTATTAAACCATAGTCTTGCCAAAACATAGATAAGTTTCTTTAAATCTTGCAAATCTCCACACAAAGTAATTTCTCTGTGTCAGAACGCTACAGCTTCTATTTTCTGTGGTGTATGTCTCATTTCAACACGTAAGTACATATAGTGGTACCAAATTCTATGATCCCATAGAAGAATGTAAACTGATTTTTAAAATTAGAAAAATTAGAAACAAATTCAGGAAAAAAAGCAACCACAAAACACTAATGTGTAGTTACTGTGATAATTACCACATTAGAGATGCCACCAAATACAAAATAATTGAAGAACAAAGGTTAAGCAATCTTATACTTACTGAAAGGAAGAAGAATGGTTTACATTTTGAAGTACAGCCACAGATAACAATAATTACAGGTTAAGTAATGAACTATATTCTAAGCACAGTTGTTTACAAATGATCCCATGTATTTTAATATCCTAGTTCTTAATGTCCAAAAATTCCTTGTGCAAAAATAAAGTACAACTTTCAAAATGTTACTGACTTTATAGCTACAGATATTTATGTATTTTAATAGTATCTCCAGTAAGATACCATAAATGTAAAAAACAACATACCTTTAACCTGTGTGTCATCTACTGCTTTGTATTCTGTGCTCTTTATTGCAAGTTCTACACCATATCCAGATAAATACATTTTTCTGGAACTTGGTTTCTGTTGGACAATATTATTTTAACAGAACAAAAACAAAACTTCAAAAACTTTATCTTTAGATTTACCATATGCAGTACTGCAACTTTAACATGTTATGACAATAGTAACTTAATCTTTCAATTCATGATTCAAAGCATGAAATACTACATCAAACAAAATAAAAGTCATGCAAGGCATATTGTCAACCCACTGAGGAGGTGTGTAACAGAAAGTAAGAACTTCTTTTATCTCCTGCAGAATACAGAAAGGCTGTCAAAATAGTAATTCCTTCATATAATATTAGAAGGATTAGAACAAGCAGAGCTGGTAGCACCCTGTACAATTATTGATGCCTTACAATTCAGATTTTAAACAATTCCTATAGCCTTGTAAATTTGCCAGACTTTAGAATGTTAGAAGGAAATTATTTATGCATCAGGCTGATACCTTCAAAAAGTTTTGTTGAAAGGGTCAATCACTTTCTATAAGGAAGATTAAGAATTATCATTAAGGTATCACTGCTAAAAACAGGTTGCCAATTTTATTAATATGATCAAATGTTTTTAACTTTGGAGTGGAAGTCTGACATTCAACAGAGTAATTACTCATATGTAAAAAAGTGCCCTAATTTGCCCAAAATGCAGAAAAATTCCCTTCCCAAAATGCAATTTGCACATGCGCAGCAACAATATCTTGACAACCCTTCAGCTTTAGTTTACAGTTTCCAAGAATCATTTTGTATTGAAGACACCTCCAACCCCCAACTCAAAATCCCAGCACGATTGGGGTTTTCTCTATTGGTTTTCTAAGCAAATCTCAACACAGAGAGAGCACTGCAGTGACAGTAGTACTAGCAAAAAAAAAAAAAAAAAGGAGAGCAGAAAGACTGTAGCTCTTTTACTCTCAATACTCCCTCTTCTGGCATTTAATGAAAAAATGGAGGGAGAACCAGTCTCCATGGGCAAGGAGACCACAGGTACTTAGTTTGGAAAAAAAAGTGCATAAAAGGAGAACTGAAAGTTCAGTAAAAACTACAGCCCTACAAAACTTAGAATTTAAGACTGGCTTCCTCAAATTCTCTATTTCATTCCCATAAGCAAACAGCTCTGAAAGTTAATCTGCAAACTAAAAATCTCATTTCCCTGAAATGCCTGGTCTACATAAATCACAGCAACCTCTTACGGCATCAGATTATTCTTGTATTAGCTGCACTATTTAAGAGCTTACTTTGAATATGAATTACAAAAACCTGAGAATCAAAACAAGGAGACAATATAACTCCATGTACTGGTATTTGTCTTGTACTGCCATGTTTCAGTAAGTTAGGGAAAACATTCAGTAACGTTATGTTTAAATACTGACACTGGAATGCAAATGCCACAAAAGTGACCAATCATCTTGACTCTTGACAGCCTATGCTATTGTACTACAAAGAACCTGAGTTTACACTTAGATTACGTAAAATGACATATAATTAATTATTTCATTTTTTCTCCTTGATTTTCTATTCTAGCTCCCATTTTCCTAATTCTTGTTACTTCTGTTCTGTCTGCTGCACAAAGGTTCACCCATGATCTTCATCCAATGTACCAAAAAAAAACCCACAACCCAACAACTGAAAAGTGATTAGATAAAAAGATTGGATAATATTATTATTTCTTTCCCAGCTTCAAAGTCTGTATTAGGTCAATCACTTCATCTGGAAAGTTTTAAAATTAGTATGTGTATTACACGTGATTTAGGCAAACTCAAAAACAAATGTATAACGCGTGTTGTGTCAAGAAAAATAAAGTACTAACAGTTTATTGAATCAATGTTAATTTGAACTCCATACCTGAACATAATGTCGGAGAACGTAAACAATTTCCTCCTTTTGTGCCTTCTCAGATAAAATCTTGTGGAATTTAACAAAGTCTTTTGTACCTATTTCTGCATAAAGAACAACCACTGGGCCATCCTCTTTGAGAGTTGGGAATTTATGATCTCCTTTGAAAAGATATGGCCTGGGTCTGGTTTCAAAAACAAATAAATGTGTTACAATATATACAGAAGTGAAATAAAAACAGTGGCACTTTTTAAACTTCAAAATTGAAAAACAAGTAAAGGCTTATATGCTAGAGATATAAGAGCCATGTAAAAATAATCACAAAATAATCACAGTCACCCACAAAAGAACATTCAAAACCGATTTTCAAATTAAAGCCTCAAAAACTGAAAAATCAGCATCAACTATAAATAACTTCAATGCATTATATCAAATTGAAACATCAGCGAAATAAAAAGCAGAGACATTTTGAGCAACAATCAATTACAGCTAGAACCTTTCAAATAAAATGACACTGTATCTGTTAGAGAGGTACACAGCAATCCGTGAGTAACAACACAGTAGAGGGATATTCAGTGAAGTTTGAGAAAGCTGCTAACACATATGGAAACTAAGTGGGGTTATGCTTCACTTACAGCATCAAGCTCTTTTAATTTAGCTAATTTTGCAAATTTTTATTGCACCTACCCTCCTCATTCAAGGCCATGACTGCAGTTAGGCTTTCTATACCTGCAATAAATGAATTCTTAGATGACTGCAAACATCTTTTGAACAAATAATGGAAAAGACGGAAAAGTAACAAACAGGTAAATACAACTGAGCGGTATTCTCAAGGTGCTAATTACTGATAAGTACATTTATTTTTTAAAGTTGCCTTTGTATAGTCACACTGGAAGAATCAATAAACTCTCTCCAAACCTCTGCAAGGCAAGCTGAGAAACTCTAACCCAACATACAGTGTGCCCAGGTGGCCAAGAAGGCCAACAGCATCCTGGCCTGTATAAGAAGCAGTGTGGCCAGCAGGTCTAGGGAAGTGATTGTGCCCCTGTACTCGGCTCTGGTGAGGCCGCACCTTGAGTACTGTGTTCAGTTTTGGGCCCCTCGCTACAGGAAGGACATGGACGTGCTCGAGCGAGTCCAGAGAAGGGCGACCAAGCTGGTGAGGGGTCTGGAGAACAAGTCTTACGAGGAGCGGCTGAGGGAGCTGGGCTTGTTCAGCCTGGAGAAGAGGAGGCTCAGGGGAGACCTTATCGCTCTCTACAGTTACCTTAAAGGAGGCTGTAAGGAGGTGGGGGTTGGTCTGTTCTCCTACGTGCCTGGTGACAGGATGAGGGGGAATGGGCGAAAGTTGCAACAGGGGAGTTTTAGGTTGGATGTTAGGAAGTACTTCTTTACCGAAAGGGTTGTTAGGCATTGGAATGGGCTGCCCAGGGAGGTGGTGGAGTCACCATCCCTGGAGGTCTTTAAAAGACGTTTAGATGTAGAGCTTAGCGATATGGTTTAGTGGAGTACTTAGTGTTAGGTCGGAGGTTGGACTCAATGATCTTGAGGTCTCTTCCAACCTAGAAATCTGTGATACTGTGATACCCTGCACAAATGTGTGCACTGCAGCTGCACACTCATTCAAAAAACATACTGCAAAGTTGTGAGCACAACTCCACATGCCACAGCCTCTGTGATGCAAAGCTAAGGAATATCTTCTATGTAAAATCACAGAATAATTTACACTGGAAGGGATCTTTGGAGATCATCTGCTTCAATCCATCACTCAAATTGGGGGCAATTTTTATCAGCCTGCTCAGAGCCTTAGCATCAACATCCTGTGTAAGCTTGGTAGGTATGCAACCAGAGACCACATTTGCAAGGCAGAGACAAAAGGAGAGGCCTGGCTTGAGAATTAACTTGGGTGCATACAGCCATGTGTTGCAAAAATATCAGGTAAGCTTTCTCATGCTCATCACGGGACAGGTCAGGCAACGTTTCAGATTCCTGAAACAGATGACACCTACAATTCTTCAATAAGTTCAAGAGCAGATCCAGATTTGCCCCACTGAAAGCTTACATACGGGATGTGACTTCTGAAACTTCTCATACCCAGAGAGACAACTGCCAGTCATTCATAGGGCGCTGTAAACCTAAATCAAGGGAGCTTCTCTTTTTTTAACCAGTCACCTAGGAGAATGAATCGTGATCTCAAAAAGTACCAGCTGCTGTCGTGACTTTCCTGAACACTGACAGTCTCAAAGAAAGCCTTTCACATGATAATGACCAAGCTTCACTAAAAACTTAAGTGCTGCAGTGAAATAACAGCATTGGGCTACCATAATGACCTGGAAATTCAGAATTAAAGCATTCAGCCCTTGCCAATTCAAGGTAAGCCTTCGTTTTCTGTTTTGCTTTGACACTGTACAGCAGTGAGGAAGAATCGATTCTCTTACTGCTCAAAGCTAATACATTTATTGACACGAGTGATTCTCATGAGAAGGCTACCTGAAAGGGAAGGAGAAGCAGTTAAGCAGACAAAATTGATAAAACAATACATGGATGTAGAGTCCAGCACTCATTAACCAGTTACTAGGGTAGTGAAGGCGACTATGTGCTTGCCTAGGTAGTTCCAAAACAGTATGCGTGACTCTCGTCAGGTGTGTCAGCTCTTGGCAGCAAGAGCCCTAGAAATCCAAGTGTTGCTTTCAAGATATGCAATCCCAACCATTTTAGCACTCAAGATCTTCCTTTCAAAGGTCCGAGGCCCTAGAGCAGCCCATTACAACTCCACACAAACCACTTCCTATTGGAGCCATGCAGTCCATTGCCACGTAACTGAAACAGACCAAATCACCGTAGCTGCTGCATAAAGGAATGCCTGAAGCAAAATTTGATCTTGACATGCAGACCTTATCCATTTGGGCTCTCCTGAGTCCAAAGTGCCTGAGACTTCCTGGATCTCAGGCTGAGCTGATGGATCCTCACAAAATAATGCTGCACACTCTTCTTTCTCTTCCACTGAGATTTGAAACTATGATCCCTAAAAACAGAATATTTCTTAGCGTTCCCATTCAACAGTGGGAACTTACTGACACAACTGAAAGCCTAGCTTAAGCCTGGCTTAACTGGAAGATTCACGACAGACAAACCCCCCCAAAATAAAATGAAACACAAAGGAAAACAGTTTGAAATAGAAAAGGAAGGAGCATACATTAATAAAACAAAAAGATCACTTTCCATAAAAGCCACAAGAATGAGTGATTTAGAGGAACCATCAGTGAGATCGTTCCATATACCATGATGTACACCATACAGAAAATGCAGAGAAAGAGCACAGCCCTACCTGTATCACTTAGGCTATGTCTCCAGCACAAGTGACTGAGCATATGCTACCCAGAGTATATTGTTTCCATATTGTAAGCAATATGGAAACAATTACTTGGAGGGGAACATATTTTTCTTAAAGTCTAACTCCGGGAACTCTAAATATTTGAGCGACTCATCTATTTTGGGGCTGGGTATAAGGAGAGGAAGTTTAACAAGATTTTGTTGCCACTGCTGAAAGTTGTAATGTGACTTGTACACAAAAAAAATACCCAAAACAGAAAAACAATTTCAAACAAAAAAACTTCAGTTTTCCTGTGAGTTTTTAAAATTAATTTAATGATTCATATCAGTCTAACACTTTTAATTCTGAATACTTTATGATTCTTTTGTTTAGTATCCTGATTTTCCAGAATCGTGTAAGTTTGAGAAAGATTTCTCCAGAAGGAAGAATGTGCCAAATCTACTTTAAAGGAGAAGTATACTCTTTCAGAAGAACAGTATATTCAGGCATTGTGGTAAAATGCTAAGGTCTCATAATGCCTTAATAGATCACCAGAAGAATTCAAATCATTTTAAAAGCCCAAATATAATACAAATAATTTATGTAAGAAAATAAGAGACATTTGTTATGCAGAACATAACAGTTAAAAATGGGACACTGCAGATAAGACAGTAAAATCTTTATGCAAAAACCTTGGTTATCGACTAAGGAAAGGACAATGATTCAGTAGGTTGTAATTATATCGATGACTTAGACAATACCATAAATCACACACGTAGAACATAAGCCTGTTTTTAGAGGCAACCAGCACCAAACAGGCAAATTTAATTCTTTCCTCCCAGTTTGTATTTGATAGAAAGAAAAATCCAAGTGTTACGACCTACTAAATCATCTTTTCATAGTAGTCTTTCTACATACCTCCATGAAGTGGCTGAGGGCATGAACACTAATGTATATCATGATAACCTTGACCATTGCAGGATGAAAAAACGAAAAACAAACAACACAAAACACAAAAACAAAAACAAGCCCTACATAAAGGTTTTGAAAAAATATAAATTAATTCTGTTTTTATAAAGGTTAAATATTTTGCTTTCATTATTTTTGTTATTGTTTGCTATTTTGATAGGTTCTACATATTTTATTTCATAGCCCAAACTCATTCTAGACAGATGGTAGTTTCCACAGGACAAAACGTGCTGAAAGTCTTGATAGATTCAAAGTCTAACACAAGGTAAGGGAAGTTATGCCATCTGTGGTAGACTTTTCTTCCACTCCTACATTCCGGAAACCCTCAAATGCATTGGCATTGACAACATAGAAAGGTCTGTCAGTAGAAGTACTGACTCTGATGCATAAAATGGTAAGCTTGTATAGAAAGTACACTGTAAACTTCACTATTCCATACCAGAAAAAGGGAAGAAATACAAAATTATCCATGGGGTTAGAGGAGCAAAGCTCTATGTTTTTGTTTTAAAAGACTAATTTGATTCATAATTGATGAATTCCCTTAAGTGTTTAAAATATTTCAAAACCAAAAGTAACTGTTTTAAAAGAATGTATACTTTAAATGGGTATGTCTTTAAATATGCAGTAAACTGGGATTTATGGGCTTGTTAATATCAAGTATGTAGAATCCAAAATCCCAAAATACCATATGTGCTATAAAACATTTTCTTCTTTAGTAAACTATTTTTCCTCTTAAAACAGATCATTAAATTTACCTCTTAGTAGCCTTCTTCAGAAGCTTTTTTATTTCATTAGTCTTACAGGTGTGCTTCTCATGGATAACCACAAATGCACTGCAGCCTTCTGGTGGAGGTTCATCAGCTGCAATCTAATATTTCAACAATTATACTTAACCAGAATACTTTGATTGCACTTCAACTTAAACTCACATCCCTTTGATTAAAATAACTCCACAGCTGCCATTGAGTTTTGTTTCTAATTAAGCCCATTCAAAGTTGTGTACATGTGAAAATAGTAATGGAAAATATTAAAAGATTGAGACCTTATAACCTTTGTAAGAGTTAGTCTACCAAATAACGTTCCAGAAAACTCAAGTCCCTTTATGTTCTGTAAAAATGGGGCTGAGAAATATCCTCCACAAGCTTAAATCACAGACTATACTCTGAGACATTTTTAATTTTAGCTGATATCAGTATTACTATTCTATCTTTCAACTTCTGAAATACTGTAATGAGAGAGATGAGAAGTCCATTAAATAACAGATCTAAATGTCTTGAAGATACAGGAAATTTCCTACTTTGGGAATGTCTGAATTCCCACAGGAAAATTTAAAGCAATGCAAAACAAACAAACAAACCCACAACTGAGTTTTAAGAAAGAACAAATCCCCCCCCAATTACCTTGAAAATACAGCTATCCATATAATTAAACACAAAGATTTTTTCCTCACAATAAAACTAGCTTATGAAACATTGTATCATACCTTTTATAATTTGTATCAGGTTTGACTACAAAAAACACCTGCATGTGTATTACTGAACTGTAATAAATATTATTTACTCTGAAGCCAAAATACCACATATATCATTTACCAAATATATCAGATAATACACTCACCTGTTGAAACATCTGAACAGTTGGAGAATATGCCCGTATGGAAAGTGCAAACTTCAAAAGATTGATTTGCAGATTGGTTAAAAATTGTCCTGCTTTCTTCAAGATTAAATTGTAGTAAGAATGCTCTGAATCTGTTGAAGAAAAAAATACAAAGTTTTTGTATTTAGCCTCTAATGGTGTGGCTTATCCATCTGTGCTAACATAATATTTGCACATTATGCTAGCACTGACAGGCAGTTCAAAAGTCTTCAATGTTGTCCACTGAAAAATTGTTTCCTTTACCTACAAATTCTCAAGGCCTAATGTAACACAAATGAATCAAAAGTGAGCAGAATAGCACTGGTTAACATCTAAGTCATTTTCAGCAATAAAAAAAAATCTACTTAATACAGTAATACCTCTTTGCAGTCCCATATGGCAAGTCTTGAATAGAGCTTAATTTTTCAAGCTTATGCTAGCCTTTTAACGCAAATTTTTAAGGTTATTTTTAAGGTTAACCAGCATTATTTTTAAAATTATTTCCTCACACTTAGTCTTGGACCACTCCAATCACTCAGTTTACATTCATAAAGCTCTTCTACTGGCAACATTCTTTGGTCTACTCTCACATATCCCATTTCTTCCCTAGAAATGCATTATAAACAAGAGTACGAGAAGAGATACAAGTGAAACGGTTTCGCACCCCCTACCCCTCCCAGCAATCTCACCTTCTCAAAGCCAAAATCAGGACTCCAAGTCAGAAAGGAAGGTGGATGGAGTCTGGGAACAATGGAAGTTATAATAAAGAACTGTGGTGGTAAATAAAGAATCTCCATTTATTCTTCAGGTGGAATAACCACAGAATCACAGAATGGTTTGGGTTGGAAGGGACCTCAAAGACCACCCAGTTCCAACCCCTGCCATGGGCAGGGACACCTCCCACCAGACCAGGCTGCCCAAAGCCCCATCCAGCCTGGCCTTGAGCACCTCCAGGGATGGGGCATCCACAGCTTCTCTGGGCAGCCTGTGCCAGTGCCTCACCGCCCTCTGAGTAAAGAATTTCTCCCAAATATCTATCTAAATCTCTTTTAGTTTAAAACTGTCAACCCTAGTCCTGTCACTACACTCCTAGAGGAAGAGTCCCTCCACACCTTTCCTTGTAGGCCCCCTTTAAGTGTTGGAAGGCTGCTGTAAGGTCTTCATTGAGCCCTCTGATCATCCTCACGGCCCTCCTCTGGACTTGCTCCAACAGGCCCATGTCCTTCTTATGCTGGGTGGGCCCAGAGCTGAACACAGTACTCTATATGGGGCCTCAGAGGAGCAGAGCAGAGGGGGAGATGCTGTGGTTTTACCTTGCTAGGCAGCTGAGCTCCGCCACAACCGCCGTCTCACTCCCCCTCCTCAGAAGCCTCCTTGGCCTGCTAGCTACACTTCTATTGATGCAGCCCAGGACACGGTTGGCTTTCTGGGCTGCACGTAAATATTCTCATGCTTTCCTTAGGCATGTCAGTGAAAGAAGCCTAATTAGAAAGAAGTTGTAATACTCTTTTATCAAGTTGAGAAAAAGACCAGTATCTATTAAAGAATTTAAGGAACAATGCTCATCAAAAGTTTGAACTGGGCCATGTTTTCTACGTTGCTGTATATGACATTCTTGAACACAAATTAAAGTTGAGGAACCAAAGCTGTTACCGTAACAAACATTGAGCACCATCCCTGTTCTAGAGGTTGGTCTTCCACAATAGGAACAGCTGAAACATGCACAAACTAGTCCAGAATGGACACTGTGGTGAAAAAAATCTAAGTAATCAGCATGTATTTTATTTACATGAATAGATACTACCTGTAAAATGCAGTGATTCAGGATCTTTTTCACGTAAAATTCAAATATTCTCCTATAAAGTTGAAAATTTGCAGCAAAGAGAAAGCAAGTTGAGGGGGTAAACCATTGCAGCTGTCCAGCTTAAATTTACCTATGCTGTTGGTCAACATCTTAATTTAAAAGTGTTTCTTCTCTGAAAGTGGAATGATTGTCCCAGTGGGAAACCCCTCTAGGGGTCCAAGGTGGAACCACGCTAGACCACATACCATAACCCTACAGGCCATAGTTTTGGAATTATCCATCAACTGAGGCCAACTCTAGATGTAAATAAACTTCTGAGCCTGGCAAGTTCTGATGAAAAGGATCCCTTGGGATGGATTAAATAAAAATAATCCAGAACCTGGGATATTAAAAACAAACAAACAAACAAAAAAACAATTTGGAGAAAAAATTTGGCATCTGAGCATTCACCATTCTGATGCCAAAACATTAAACAACATCCTTCTACTCTATAGAGACTAACCAGCCTTTTACTGCTCCTGTTCAACAGCAGGATTAAAATATTTTTAATCATAGCTTCTGTGATACCCTGAATTTTCTTTGCAGGATTTCATTTGTATTATTATATATCACATATCTGCTAGGCAGTTTCCTTCCTACCTTGTATCCTTGCCCAAGTATTGTAGAATACTTCTGCTATTGTAGAATACCATCATTTTTTTTCTTTTTTGTTTTAGCAAGTAATACTTTCTCTAAGCTCTACTCATTAATCAGTATCCCAAACCTCTTAAGACATTCTTCATGTCTCTCTATTCTTTTAATTTCTGAAATTTCTTAAGTAACGTCCTGGTACCATAGCATTCAAAACTGTCTGAGTTACTGAATTGGCTTTTCACCTACTGTTTGCCTGAGCATTGGGCAATGCTTTTCATATACAATAATGAAGTACTTCCTATCCTCTTGCTTTCCTCTTTACAACCTGTAGCATTTTGTTCCTAGAACCTCTAGGATCTTCCTCCTGCCTTTTCCTCCTCCTGAAAATTAATTATTTCAAAAGACTCAGTTTGCTGTTATTCACTATACAAAAAAAAAAAAAATAGGATTACAAAAGGGCATGTTCTACATTTCCAGGAATTTGCCTTCCCGTAAACTGTGTATAAACATTCCTGTCTAACATTAAATTAATTGGACTACTTACATTTATACTAGAACTGCTGGCTTCATTCAGACTACAGTGATAGCTCTTTAAATTTCAGCAAGATAAATTAATCCACATCAACAGCTATATGACCCATCTCATGCAAAAAACATTTTTTAAAGTTTATTATATACTTTAAACTATTTTCACATAGTATTTGCTCCTTGAAACTTGACAACTGCTTGCCCTTCAGGCACATTTTTAACAACACTCTCTGCTAAAAAGTAGAAGCCATGATAAATTTTTAGAATGTTAGAGGCAACCAAGGAGAAACAGATGTTTTGGTCATAAAATGTTTCATGATGGCATATTACCATTAAATTCATTAACTAAGTTGATTAAAAAATAACTAAATGAGATGACATCGATGGGATACAGCTCCAGATTTGAAACATCTAAATGCATGCATACAAGCTATGTATCTGTAAACTGCCATCCTAGCCAATATAGTCTAACAGCCAACAAAACATGAAAAGCTATTTAGGTTGCTCTAAACGTGCCTGAATTTGTCAGCTGAATAGCTCTCTAAACTCCGATAGTCAAACTGAACTGAACTACAACTGAAGTTAAGGAGTAGACTCATATTCACCTACATTTATTGTCCACAATCTCTAGATGTATCTCATATCACAGGGAGATGAAAAATAATTTAAAAAGAGGGAGAAGACCAGGATGGTCACAAAAGGAAAATAAAGGTCTTTATCATGGCTCCTCAGACTCCATGCAAGTGAGCACGCACACCACAGAAGTAATCTGAATATATGCTGGTGCCCCACAGGAGAATTGAAAGTACTGAGGCACAGAACGCAGGGAGAATAAACATAAGGGACATAATTAAGTCAGAAGAGTACAGCGTGATAGGCTTATTGTTTTGAGGGACTGGAGTTTGGGGATTGTTCCAACTTTATCTATGTCTATATCTATAGATTAGTTAGGGAATTGAAGAGCTCAAGTAACAGCAATTCCAGCATCATTGGCCTGTCAAACCCCTGTGACATTCAAGAAAGACGCCAGTACAGATGGAGCACTTTATCGCATGATTATTATAGAAAAATGCTGTACCTGTGTAACTGTATTATTTCCTCTTGAATCTGTATGGTTGATATGGACAAAAATACTTATCTGATTTAGTAGTGAGCAATGTTGATCTAATACAGTGTGCAATGATTAACCTTCTATATCTGCAACAGCTAATTTGCATGATTGTTGTTTATATGTAATATATTGTTCTATTCTTTTGGAGAAAACAGCTTCCTTATTAATGTCTGTGGGTTTTTCTTTGTTTAGTATTTACAAGGTAGCTGAACATTCAGCACACAAACTAAACCACTTAGGAAGACAGTAAACACTCAAGTTATTATTTGTCAGCAGGGAACTAGCTCCTTACCTTCACTCTGTATTCCTAAATTAACCTTTTGAGATATAAAAACAGCACAAAGTTTAAACTGCAATTTTAGTATTTTGTAACTGTGCTGTTCTTTAATATCAAATTTTCACAGCTTTGAGTTCTTTTTAACACACATGCAGTCCCAAATAGCATCACCCCCATTTCCAAATTTTCCACAAGACCAGAGACAAACATATCACGTTAAGTAAAAATGCACAATGCTGTCCATGCTACCTGAAGACCTCACTCTAATTTAATATAGCATATCCCATAATCATCCTTTTTTGATATTTTTCATAGCTGATGATCTCAACGATGCCCAGGTTGATATGAGTACTTATTAAAAAATGTTGTAACAACCAAACTAACCCTATAAAATGATGTAGCAGATTCCACATACGTTGTTCCTACCTAATTTGTTTAATTTCTACAGACATCACAGCTAAACAGACTATTTATAGACCATATTTGCTATGGCTAAATATTTAAATGAACAAATTAACAACTGATGTTGATTTGATTATTCCAAATTTAAAATAATAGATTTCAAGGACTGATAAGCAACAGGTTTGAAATCATCCAAGGAATGACTTTTTAAAAAGCCACCATACTTGAGACTTTCAATTGTCTCTTGGTTTCTCTAATACTTATCGACTCTTCTGAAATACTCAGTAGTATGTGCGGATATAAATCTACCATCCAAATCTTCTATAAACCCAGTTTTTCAGCTTCAAATCTAGAATTTCTTTATCTTAGGAATTTTCTTCTGTTCAAAATCAACATATTATCATCCATCCTACCTAGTCTTGATATCATTGAGTGTACAACTGAAAAATCATTCACCCCAACCAATCCTTTTTAAGCCAGCTCCTTTAATTTGCTCAAACAGTTTTTGTTGCATCGTGATTATTCCTCTATGTCAATGTCTTTTGACATGTAACAGATAAGAAAGAGCTTGTTCTATAACATCCAGAGAACGAACTTCTCCTCAGAGGTGTACTACTGTACCTCTCTCTGTAACTGTGCCACTCCAGTAGCTCAGTATTAATATTCCTTACTCGAGCTGACCATTTTATATCTGATGCCTAATGCAGACTCCCCTACTGAAAATGTCTTAATTATTGCTGGATACATATGATACTCATAATATTTCTGTTTCACACTTAGGATATTGACTTCAGTAAGACCTTTTTAAGTTGGAAGAATCAATATTGATGTGATTTTGTCATTAAATAACCACTTTCTTTTCCTCTAAAATTGTAACTTTCCTCCCCGCTCATTCAGAAAGAGCACTGGTTTATTATACTACCTCAACTGTGAATTAACTTTTAGGAAACCCACACCTGGTGCCAGAACTTTAAACTTTCCTGCAATATAAACATAGGAGTTTGTTGATCATAATAACAAATATACACATACCAATAGCTTTATATGCTTAATTAAATAAGTATTTTAGTACATTCTTAAGGTTCCCAGCTACCATCATCTAATCCTTTGGCAAGACAGACCACGCAAATCATCCTACTGGTAATATAATTATCCTCAAAGAGCTTACCCAGGTGAAGTAGAAAAAACACGTAGCTAGCAGCAAACTTCTAGAAATATTTGTGCCACTAATAACAAATGTCACTAAAGCTTCAAATTCCTTGGAAGGTTGGTCCAAGCAAACAGAAGACTGGGAGCAAAAAAACTCTGATGTACAAAATGTCTTATCTCAAGGCATACCAGCTGTACCTTAGCTGGGCATATAAATAATAAATGAAGAAAGAAAGAAAGAAAGAATCGAAGCTGGAAATTACTTCTGGAGGTTGTCTCATCTAAACTTTTACCTAGGGGAGATCTAATTTCCATGCTAGATTAGGCTGCTCATGGCTTTGTGCACAGAGTTTTGAGTACCTCCAAGGATGCAGGTTGCACAACCTCCCTGGGCAGTTTGTTTCAGGGCTTACCGACCCCCATGGCAGAAGTATTTTCGCTAATATCTAACCAGAATTTCCATGTTTCAGTTTGTGCCCACTGATTCTTTTCCCACCACTGTGTACCTTCGTGAAGGGACTGGCTCCACCTCCTGCATACCCTGCTGTTAGGCAGCTGAGGATATGAGATCTCCCCTTACCCTTCTCCTCTTCAGGATGAATGAAACCCATTTCTCTCAGCCTTTCCTCTTAAGTCTACCCCAGTTCCCCAACCACTGCGGTGATCCTCTCCTAGACTTGCTCCAGTATGACAATGTTTTTCTTGTAATGGCCCAAACTGGCCCATAACTACAGAGGCAGTCTTGCAAGTGCCACATACAGTGAAATAATCACTTTTGTCAGCTGGCTGCCTACACTCCTGCTAACTCAGCACAGCATGCAGCTGGCTTTCACAGGCACGAGAACGCAATGCAAGGCACTGCTGACAAAGATATCCAGCTGGTTCTCGAGAACTGCTTTCTAGTCAGCCAGTGCCCCGCTTGCGCTGCTGCTGAGGTTATTCCAGCCCACGTGCAGGAATCCCTAAAGTGCCTTTGCAGCACCTCCTGGTATTTCTGCTGGCCCATCTCTCCAGCCTACCAACGCCCCTCTAACGACAGCTTTGCCCTCCAGCTTCTTGACTTCTCCCAGTTTTGCACCATCCACCAGCTTGTGGAAGGTGTAATCCACGACACTCTATGGAGCAATGATAAACACATTAAAAACCATTAGTTCCAATACTCACCATAAAAAGGCCACCAGTAGACAGCCAGAGGTCAGGCTGAGCTTATTTCCATTTTCCGTGTCCTCATGCCCTTGCACAGAACAGCTCTGAAGGTTTACTGTCCTCAGCGATCCTCTCTGGTTTTGGTTATACTTCTGACTTCTGACTATCCCGTTTTCATTAGCTCACAGAGTAATTATTTTTTTCCCTTTCCAGTTTACATCCCACACCTATAATCACAGTTCTTTGTATACCATCTGCTTCTACTAGATCCTTTCCGCAAAAATGAAGGGTAAGAGGAAAAGGGCAGGGAGAAAAGAAAGTAGAACATCATGTTCTACTCAACACAAAAGCACATCATGTAATCATAAGCAACAAAATGTTGTTTACCATGCCGGTCTCTGGTCCTTTCCTCATAATTTCCAAAATCTATCAGCTTCTTTGGGCATTGGCTAAGCACTCAAATAATGCTCTCACTGACCCATCCACTGGCACGTGACAAACTCTTTTAAATTCATGTTCAGTCATACTTGCAAAAATGTGTTGTTCCTTAAGTTCCTTCTCCCTCCCATATATACCGTATTCTGAGCATGATTTTTGTCATCTCACTGAAATTACTGGCATGGTCTTTGAACAACTTTTCAGCTTTTGATTGCTAACATTAACATTCAATTTATTTAAAGCCTCTCCTAGTGGTAGGCCCAAGTGATAGGTCCTCACATTCATGTGTAATGAAGGCTACTATTTTGAAGAGCAAATGAAAACAGCTGCCTCAAGCACTGTGTTCGGTTTTGGGCCCTTCACTACAAGAAGGACATTGAGGCCCTGGAGCCTGTCCAGAGAAGGGCTACGAAGCTGGTGAAGGGCCTGGAGCACAAGTCCTGTGAGGAGCGGCTGAGGGAACTGGGGTTGTTTGGTCTGGAGAAGAGGAGGCTCAGGGGAGAGCTTATTAGTAATTTTTACTAAACTGCTCTCCAAGACGCTTTATGGGATAGCTCATTTACATTTACAGTTAGTTTACTGGATTTATCTCCAGACTTCTAGCAACCTAATATTCTGTTGTCTAGTCATGCAAGATTTTTTATCCCACTTTGTCAGTGGTATTATTCTGAGACACTAGTATAGCTAATAAACAGTCTCAATGTCACCTACAAGTATGAAACATTTTCGGTATTTTGTTTTCACTTTTTCCTTTAGCTACCATACTCATTTGAGCTTTGTGGGATTCTCTCCTCTTCAAATATCCTTCTTACACAAAATACTGCCTGAATATCCAATTCCTCTTGCTGAATCTTATAGGAAGGTAGGTATCTTTAATTTTTACATTTCTGTCCCATGCTCAAAGAGCAGTTCAGTCCATCTTGTCTTTTTGGTTTTTACAATAGCCCTGCATATAGATTGCCTGGGAGAAAATATGCTGAAACTTTCTGAAAGAAAACTACCTAGCAAGCAATAGTTGGAAGAGTTAGACTTTACCTGACAGGAACTAGCTAATATGTTAGCTTGATGTTTAAAAATTATGTAAAGTGTAAGATACTAGCATGCTGTTTAACTTACCTCCTTGCTTATAAATTGTTAATTCTCGTACAGTTTCCAAGAACTGCCAGAACTTCTCATTACCATCTTCTGCAATAAATTCACTGTTTAAAAAATAAAAATGAATTGTCCATAGGTTGACTCTGTCCAAAGATGTACCATAGTAAAAATCCTCAGTTGCTTTAAAGTGACAACAACAACAAAGCGATAAAGTGTTAAGTATTTAATGATCACCTAATATCTCTACGGTATGAAATACAGAATACTCATGTATTTTGGTTAAATGAGACATTGAACAAAACCACTACCAACCTGAACTCAACAGTGAAGAGTTATAAAGCAGAGACTACTAATAACCACAAGCAGTTTTTCACTTTATTTTTCCATGTGTATACCAATATACAGTTATATATAAATCTACTTAAGCACACAAACTTTATTAAACAGAGCCTAAATACACAAATAACAACACAGTGTCAGGTTATAACTTTTAATCGAAATACAGGCTTATCAGTGACAATGTTTATTTTGATATGCAGGGGAAGTCCCCATTCTCTGGAGCACTTTTGGAGATGGGTTAATCGTTACAAGCATAAAAGGTAAGGTTTGCTTTACTCCAAACACCCTTTTTTCCACTTAATGTTAGCACTTTCTCATTTTGTTATTCTTAAGGGAACACCAAGGTTTGTTTATTGCCCCTCAGGCCTGCCAAGACGATCGACTTGCTATCACGAGCTTATTCTTTTCTAACCTTTACTTTGGAAGTTTGCCACCCCTTTGATTACAGAAGCTTGCAGTTATCCCTTTCATGGGAGCTCTCCAAGCAGCAGCAAACACGTTGAAATGAAAAACTGAGCACAATTTTAAACCAAATTGGCTGTGGGGCCAGAAACGCGTAAGAGAAGAAAGCATTTTGACTTTGTACTTTGAATTAATAATCATAAACTAACAGCGCCTTTTTACAAGGCACGTTTTACCACTACAGCTCCACACCTTTACTAACGCCTTTACACACCCTTTACACACCGTTACGCACCTTTACACACCGTTACTTCATTCATGAGACAGAACTGAGTTAACTGGGGTGAGAGGAAGGTACTTTTACTCCACCCACGACCTGGTACAACCGGAGAGGGGAAGCTGCTCAAGCTCCCCCCGCCTCCCGCCCCTCAGCCCCCCTCAGCCAGCGCAGGCACCGCCGCCGCTCCCCTTCCCCGTCCCGACGCCCGGCAGCGGAGGAAGGCAGCGGGGGGGCCGCACGCACCTCGCCTCCAGCAGCGGTGGGGTCGCCGGCCATTTCGCCGCCAGCCGGGCCGTCACGGCCGGGGGGGAGGCCGGAGCCCCGCGGCAGGGGCAGGGCCGCGCCCGCAGCAGGACGAGCAGGGCGAGCGGCAGCAGCAGCGCGGCGGCCGCCATGAGATGGCGGGCAGGGCACGCGCCCCGTCCACCCCCGCCCCCGCACGGGGTACCTCTGGCCCCGCCCACGCGCCGGCTGCCGTCTTTCTATTGGCTGTGCCGCGCCATCGCCGTAGGGCCATTGGTCAGTCCAGAAGCCAATCAGCGGCTGACGACTTATAAACAGCGGGGCTGGCGGGGGGGAGCTGCTTCTTGACACGCGGCGCCGGCAGGTAAGCGCATGCGCGGGCGGTGTGCTGTGGGGGGCTGAGCCGGTAACGGCTCCTCCCTCCCGTGAGGGTGCCGTTGGCGTGTGTGACTTGCCTGTTGAGGGTTCGCACCCGGCTGTGTCTTCCAAGAGTCCGGGCAACGGTAGTTTTCCTAAACTTTCCAATTCCTGTGCTTGGGTTTTGTGCTAATTAGGGGTTCTGCCTCGGCTTTCATTAGCCTAAAAAGAGCTAAGAACTTAGTAGCTTTGCAGAGAATACATATAGTCAATGTAGGAAGGCAGAAGCACTTTTTTTTTCTCTACAGAAGTTAGAACATATTTCCAAATAGAATTGGCAAGCTGTTTCCTGGAAAACTGTTTCCTGCCAACATACTTTTATTTTTTCTCAATAAACACACCTCACTGGAAAAAACTAAGCTACAGTTGTTTGAGCCAATGTCCTTATTTGCAGGCTTGTGTTACACTTTTCAAGCTCTTGGTCTCCAAGTTATTTATTTTCAATCTCACCAGTTACTTCCTTTCTTCCACAGGACTGCTGAGCTCTCTCTGTTCTTCCCCAGCTCTCTGGCAAAGCTGCAAGTGTTGGTGCAGGTGTCTCTGGATCAGGCTTGTAGGGTGTGGATATGAAGCAGCTCTCACCAGTTGTTTGTTGGAGAGATGAGTCTGCCAGCTGTATTAAAAGTATGGGGGATCACCTTCTCCAAAAGTTGGCTGATGAAGTGCAGAGCTTGAAGCTGAAATCAGGACTGCTCATCTTACTGCTACACCCAACTTAGTGTATCTTGCCAGCCATCACCTCCTGACTGTTCAAAACTGCTGTGTGGATGGCTAGAGCTAGTTAGGGCCCTAGTAAAAGGATCAGGCTATGGGTTGTATAGTTTAGTTTATTAGTGCTTGGGACTGGTCAATGTAATATCCTCTGTACAAATAAAAGTTAGCCAGATGTTCTGAAACTGCCATGTAGAAATTCTGCCCTAACAAAACACCTGTACTTACATGCTGCTGGGTCTGTGGTTTTGTTTGATAAAGGCATCCCTAAGGCCCTGGGGCTCTTTGTTGTTTGTTTTTCATTATTCCCACAAACTTGTGCAGTTATAACACCTCAGATAATTGTCAGATACCACTGACACATCTGTGTTGACAGCTTCACTGTAAAGCTTCACTGTAAAGCAATTGATTTAAGTAACCTCACACAAGACCAGTAGCGAAGCCTTCACATACTTCCAGGAAGTATATAGGAGAGTGTTTCTGTTGGGTCATGTGTAAGGCCAATAGTAACAACAATATTCAGTGTCTTTTATATGGAGAGAGACTAACACTGAGCAGCTTTATTTGTGCTGACAGTTCAGAAGCTGCTGCTGCTGACAGGGATGACACAACTAGGGTTATGTACAGATGAGTAAGTTTGGGTCTCTCATGTTTCAGTGCAAATAACCTGTGTATATGGACAAACTTTGGCATCCAGAGAAAATAAAACTATAGGTGATGAACTGTTAAAAGACACTTCCATTGCTCCCTAGCAAAGTTCAAAATAACATCTGGTCTACTTTGCAGGAATTATGTTACAAAATTCTGCACAGAATAATTACAGCTGTTTTAAATTAACAACTATCAAAACAAAACAATCCTTTTATGATTAAAGAAGTTCCAAGCCAATTGCTTTTTGCTGCTTCTTCAGCCATAACTGAAATTACTAAAGACGTTCCCTATGTATATACATTTATCAAGCGTTTTTCATAACTACATGTGATACTATGTGTTTGTGATGATGGATGCATCTGCCTTAACCTAATCTATCAATTGTCTTTGTATATAAAGTAGCTGTATTACATTTTATTTTATATTGATATTGTAGAGGCTGCTATTGTTACTTAACTGTGAGTTCTTAATAGCTTGTACTTGTTTCATACAATTTATTGCTTGCCGTACAAAAAGAAATAAAAATTTGTTGCCACTGGTTATGGAAATAAAACTACCTTTGAATTCAGTGGCAGGATAAAATGGTAGCTGTGAATCAATGGTCAGATAATTAGCCTCTGCCGAACTAGAGAAAATCATTGGTCAGGTTTTTCTCTTGAGGAAAGATCTTTTCTGCTTAAATTCAGGGATCTCCATTAGACAGGAAGAATCTCTCTCCTGACACACCTCTCTCTCTCTCTCTCTCCAATTTAGGATTATTGTTTTATTAGCTGCCTTAAATTTAGATAGGGTAAATGAAGTTGGAAGGGATTTCCGGATGTTTCATGTCCAACCTCCTGCTCAGAGCAGGTCGCTGAGATCTTTGTCCACTCGAGTCTTAGTGCCATCTCCAAGGATGGCACCTGCGCAACCTCTCTGGGCAACGTGATCCATTGCTTGATCAAGATGCAGTTCTGACTGCTGTTCAGAAATAAATACTGTTGTAACAGAGCATCACCTTCCTTATAAAGGGAATATTTATATATATACATCTGTATACCAGTATTTATATTTGTCTGTCTTCCTTTTCCTTTGGTACTTAAGCTACATTCTGGCCTCAGAGCAAATGTACACTTTTCAGAAAACTATTTCTTTATCATTGCACAAAGGCAGATTTTAATCTCTTAAGCAGTGTGCAAACCTAGAAGATGGAGAGCGGGCTTAATCTTCATTTCTACAGCAGTGTTATGTAATTAAGTATTGCAAATAACACTTGAACATTCCTGTACGTACATTCCATATGTATGAGAAAGACCCTCGGTTCTCTGAAACCGTTTTTCTGCAGAACAGAAAAAGAATTACAGCAAAATTTTAAAATTATTCATATCACAGCTGTGTAAATAAGAATTGATTATCATAGCTGTTTCAGTGTGAATAGAGGAAGTGATTAATGAATGCTTCTCTGTAAGATGCAAATGTTTTATAGTATTATTCATAGTGAGCTATGTCTATTTAATAGAAATAGTAGCAATAAGTGAAAATAAGTTGAGCTTCATCAGTGTATTCAGTTAGCTGAAAATAAAGCTTTTTTTTTCTCTTTTACAGGTTGAAAACAATTTTTGAGCTGAAGGACTCCCTTCTTCCCTAACTTGGAGGAACACAAATGACAAACACCAGTCAAAAGGTAAGCCTGTTATCTATTTATTAATTGCCAGCCTTCTGGGCGGTAGCTGCTGGCATCCTTTTACCTGTCAGTGTTGTTCCTGTGTCATTACGGTCAGAGCAGGCGTTTGAGATGTTTCCCTGGTGAGATTAAGTATGCTGCACTGAAGCACTTTTTGTCCATTCCGTTGGAAGTAAAGACCAGCCTGAATTATGTGATTAGCGTATCTCTGTGTGGTGGTATTATGTACTAACACAAAGTATATTTTATAGTCTGTTAGCTCTTCATTTTGATTGGCAGGGAAAAGCAGGTGACAGAAAAATGGATGTAGGAGTAGCATGAGCCTGGTTTCAACAGCTCAAAGAAGCTGCTCAGTGGCAACTAGGGCAATCAAAATTTATGCTGCTTTGCTATGTGCCTACACGTGCAGCTGCAGTGACAGTAAACGGCTCTCTTCAGGATCCTTCTCTTTTGGACTTCCATTTAAAAAAGAGATGGAAGCAAAATTTTGCTTTGTAAAATAAGTATAGAGGTTACGACTTCTTTATGGTTCTGAGGTGGGTCACAAGGATATACCTCCTGGGCTAGATGAGCCAACTTCCTATGAACCTGTGGGTACGCTTGTGTGGCTTCGTGGAGAACAGTAAAATTTGGCCATAATGGGAAATGCAGCTTTTGCAGTAAGCAGTGGCACTGCGGTGTTGTGCCAGCAGGACGGTGTGGTTGCGCTGATTTCTGAACCACGCTGGCTCCTACCACGCCACACCTGGGCAACTAGCAGTAGCAATGAATAAAAATAGAGCTTCTCTTTAGCACAGCAGGCTTTTCTCAGTCTGACTATGCCAGATCTCAGCTTGCTGAAGCAAGTTCATCACGTAACATGAGTTGGCACTTCTGATGTTACTAACTGGGGTGCTCCCACAATTATTCTCTTCTTTAGAGAACCCTGAGCTTTTCAGGTGTTGAACACGAGCATTTTTCCCATTTTCCCGAATTGCAACTTGTGAATTTGTGTATTTACTCAAGGAAAGGAAAGTACAATATCGTATGTAGAATGCTGTGGGGTTTTAGTGGAAACCTTTTTAAGTGGTTACGGACATGTTCGTAATCCCTAGGATAGGTCATATATAGCATTTTAATAATGCACTTTTGTTTGTCTAAGCTATATTGATAAATTTGACAGGCATGCAGGTCTGTGTACTTTATGTGATTTTTAGAAAAGACGTCAGCAGACAACCTGCAGACACAATCTTACTGCAACAGTGACTAATACTAAAAAACTGAGCGAGTTAATGTGGGATGGATCTGCATTGGACCTTAGTATTTAAACAGTAAAATGATTGAATTCAATTAAAGATCTGAAAGCTGGATAAAGTAGCAGACACTCCAGGTGAATCTTAGAAGGCATTTATTGTTTTCGTGGTTCCAAATGTGGGGCAGGGATGATGTGTGTACAAACAGGGTAAGTTTAGTCTTGGGCACATCACGCAGTTCAAGGAGAAATTCTTCTGACATCTTCTGCCTAAGAATAATGACCTAACTCTAAATAATGTAGGAAAATCAAGAACTGAAAGGAAGTTTTGTTTTTGTTTCATGTTGATTCTTTGAGATCTATCTCAAAGAGAATATGAACAACCGGTGAAAGGGTAAATTAATGTCAGCGTTCCAGTTGGATCCAGTTACTTGGATTTTCAATTTTTTTTAAACCAATTAGCCACCTACTGAAAGTGCACTGAAAACATCATGTGTTCTCTTGTATTCACCATCTCCAACCCAGTGATTCTCAAATGGTGCTACATGACCTGAAAATGATACACAGGTGATGCACCAGTAATATAAAAAATAACTAAAAGTGTTCTGTAAGGCTATTAAATAACCATTGTTACTGATTCAAATAATAGCCACACTCTTGTGTTTTAAATGTAGTTTGCTACATGCAAATGTATGGGAGATAATAACTTTGGCAAGTACAAGTTGTTTATATAAAAAGTAGCAAGTTAAGTATTTTTACATTACTTCAGTATTTGATGGGTGCAAAAAAAGTGCCTCAGGATAATTCTGAATACATTAAAAAAAAAAAACTGCAAAAAGGATTTCAGTGTGATAGTACAGGTGCATTTCCTGAAAAAATATAGTATTTCCAGAAATAAAGGAGTTGTATTTGACTTATAAACCTATCATTTATGAATCAAAATGTGCTGCTGCTACATGCGAGGTGGAAAATTTGAAGTACCTGTACAATAAGGTAAATCAGTGATTTTTCCCTTTTAGTCAGCTCAGTAACCCAAGCACTAAATCCTTGCCCGGAGGAGGTACGTAAGAAAGCATAAGCTAAGTTGGAAAATTAGCCCACGAGTCCTCAACCAAATTGCCTTTGGCATGCTCCCAGAGAGGTAAGCTCTGCTCTGTCTCCCTGTGGCCAGCTCTGCCTGCAGCGACGCTGAGGGTGACACCCGGGCTTTCACGTGGCTCTGCGGCTCCTGACTGGCTATGGCACTGAGCAACCTGAGGTCACTCTGAAGTTGGTCCTGCTCTATGCAGAAGTAGAACAAGATGACCTCCAGCGTGCTCTTTCAACCTAAATTATTCTGTGACCCTTAAGTGTGATTTATTTCAATTAAAGCTTGGTGTAACTAAAGCGAAACAGAACTAGTCACGCATTATTGTGTGAAGTGCAATGGGTTTGTTTCCATTGGAACAAATTCCAGTGCTGCTTTTCAGATTTTGCGATGTCCCTTTTCCTTGTTCCATCACTCTGGTAATGACAATAGCAAACTAGTAGCCAGGTTTCTCATCTCTCAGGGCTTATTTCATCTCACTTCCCAAATCTGAAAAAAAAAAAAAAAACACCAACTTATGGACAAGTCATGTAAACCCGTTCCTTTCAATAACTTACACTGAATATATTTAGAGGGAACATAGAAATATTACTTTTCAATAATGTAAATTAACATTTTATGTCCTTTAACATTTTATGTCCTTTTCAATTTATCTGAGTATATAAAATTTTCAATTTTTATGATTTATATGCAAAGCTAATTACAATCCATTGTCAAGACAGCTTTAAAAATCAATGTAAAAAATAAGTTATACATAAATGAAAGAGAAGGAAAAAGTGCAGCCACAAGCTATTACGCGTATAATGAAAATGGATTTATTGCTCAAGTCTTATTACCTTCTATTATTAAACCATTAAGAAGGTCCCTTAAGTTTAATCCAAACTGGAAAAGACACATTCACATACACGTATATATGATATTCCAGGCAAACATATATTAAATGAACGTTGTGAGAATTAAAACTCCCAGAAGAAAGATAAAATTTATTATTCCCACATTTCTGACATTAGTGTGATATATCCATAAATAAATTATAAAATGTGTACTTTAATAAGATCATAAAATGTGGGACAGTCAGGAATTACATTTTTTTTAGCACTAAAACATGCACATATAAATTCAATCACAGATTTGTATCAGGCTAGCACGTTTCTGTAGTTCAAATGGCACTAGCCACTCAAAAATCCGAGTAAGTCCAGTCTCAGTGAAATAACTGGTCACTGAACCTGCAAGGTTGTGGTTTATAGCTGTATATATGCAGATTTCTGGAGCTTTGCACCTGTGTATTGAAGTGATTGCACGTAATTAGCAATGTGATTATCAAATATGTTTTCACATACCGCATATAATTAGACTTACAGAAACACACTACATTTAGAATATTTTAATGTAGATAAACTTTGGGGGCAAAAATGAAGTGTTATTAACAAAATGCAAATTGTTTAACCTCTAATGTGCTAGCTTCTGCTTCTCCTGTATCTTTCTGTTAGCAAAAGGATTCCCAGCCATGCAAACTCAGGGCAGCTTGAGGTAAGAGCCAGTTCTGCAGATTTTTTCACCTCCTATCTGTGCTGCTAGAGCAGTGATGTGTGGTTCCAGACAATGGGACACTGAAAACTCAAGGCAATGAAAAAGAAGGAAGCAAGATTAATACTGGATGTATGCTATCTGGATGTAGAACTCTTTGTAATATCTTTGTTGTTAAAATAAAATGATTATGCGTATGGATAGATGGCTAACTTCTAAGATTATGCATATATATGGTAAACATATAAGTAATATCTCATTGTAAATTAATGAAAAATTATATTTATCCCTTGGTTTGTGATCAAACTAAGTTTCTGACAGGAAGACCTGGCTTTGTTTCTGTTTTCCAGTATTCCTTGATTATAACTTCCTAGACTAACTGAGGTTAAAATCAAACATACCATGTTTCAATGCCTGTTAGTTCCCAGTTATGCTTGGACATAGCCATGCACAAGTGTAATTGTTTAATAGATCAAATTCTGATATTTCACTCACCATCAGTAATCTGTAGGCCTCAATGTGACTATGCTGCTGTAGGCTACTTTTATCTTCTCTTACCAGTATAATTCCTACTCTATTTTAGCTTTCTCTTTTGCCAGAAACGTATGTGCAATGCTAGTTGTTTGTATGGACGTGCATCTCCTCACTGAAACACTTCAGCTTCAGGTCCAAACTAGCTGCTTTGACCAACCTGTTTTGATCTCTTCTTCTGACAGCCTGAGAACTATTACCTTGATTTTTGCCATTTTTAATATGAAATAACACTTGAACAATCTTCATGTCAGTTCTTCCTCTGAATTTACAGTTTTCATCTCTAACCTATCTGTGTTGAATGATTTTTCTTCCTTCTAGTGTTTTTTAGCTTGTCTTTAGTTTGTCTTAGACTGCAGAGCCAACAAACAGATCCTTCCTTGCTATTTTAAGGGCTAGAGGAATTACTCGTCTTATATTTTGTGCCACAATTTGCTGTTGTAGGTTAAAATTCCCAGTTCTTCTGGTAACTGGTTTTCCCAGCATATTTCAATCCGAAATCATAAAATGCAATAAATTAGTGCTGGAAACAGGTGTCTCAAATCATGACCTCAAACTGAGTATGAGTATCTAACCTGACACCTACAGTACTAATAACTTCTGCGTTGTAAGTTTTGTAGATTGGCCAGATTTGAGGTAACAGGAGAAATTCCGCTGTAGCCCCAGCCCAACTTACATCTCTTTTTAATTAAACCTAAATTCATCTCAAAAATTTTGGGAGTCCAACTAAACTTTTAACTGATAATAGAAGCAGTATTTTAGTGACTTTGATAGCACAAATTAGAGAATTATTACCATTCATACATTTTATGAATACACACACACACACAAACCAACAGTAAAACCAAATCTGTGTTACAGAAGAATCACTGATCGCATGCCTTCAAGTTATTAGAATGAACCTAGAAGGAAAACTAAGTTATTTGGAAAAAGCTTACTTTTTTATACTTTGTGAAGGCTATGCAACCCTGCTGTGAGTGTGTTTATCTGATAGAATGCTGAGAATTGGACCTCAAGAAAAACAGAAGTTCTAAGCAAAAATGTGAATACATTGTTTACTTCTTGGAAACTATCCCAATTCTAAAACATTTCTTCATGATGAACAGCACTGTTGAAATAATGCCTCCTCCAAGTGTGTAGGGTTGGCACAATTTTATGGTTGAGTAAGCAATTTGCTTGAACAGGAGATACTAAGGAGAAAATATTGAAGTGGTATTCCAGCTGGACCGAAGAGGGACTAGTAACTCAGGTGCTTATAGAACTAGACTAAGTGAATAAGAAAGAGTTTAAAAAAAAAATCCCTTAGCAGGAGTTGGAGCCCTTCTTAGAAAGGTCTAAAAACTCCTGGAGAGGCACATAAACAATGTGTGGTTTGTGAATTCAGACTTCAAAGTATCCAGGTCAGTTTGCTGAAATGAATCCAAGAAAGGTCTAGTAAGAAGTAGTGGCAACCCAGAAAGCGATAACAGTTCTGAACTTGCTGTGATTTCCAGTAAAGAGTTGGAGGTCGTTTATAAAAGAAAGGTTCAGACTTGCAGACAGCTGTGAAAGCCAGATAGGGGTGCTGAAAGTTGAGCCTGATCTACCGCTTGCCATGCTTTTCTTCATTTTCCACCTGTATCCCACGAAGATCAGATGAAAGAGATGAAGGAGTCTGAGATCAAATATTACAGAAATAATTTTTTCCATTTTGGAGATGGAGACTTCCTGAAAGACTTTTTGTTGTTGCTATTGGAACTTTTTTTTCCCTTTTTTTTTTTTACATCACATCCCAAAGGCTAAAAGATGAACCAAAAAATTGGTTGGAGGGGAAGTCTAGTGGATCAATTCTAATATTACTTCAGATTTACTTCAGATTTATTTCTCAGCAGACATTACAGTTTTACACTTCAAACAAAGCTGGGATGCCAATTTGGATAAAGTTAAGCTGTAATTGTCCATAGTAAATATAAAAGTCAATCTTGAAGGAAAAGACAAGATATGTCCAGAATGACTTTGCAAAGGGCAAGAGGGGTGGTTTGGCTTCTAGACCAAAGCAGAAGTGCACAAGATAAACTGATAGTGGGATAAGTTGTGTTTGATGGGGACTGGCAGACTAACATCACCTGAAATGAAGGAAGAGGGTTTTGTGTGGTGAGAGGACAAAAATACTGCTATGATGCATATCACCAGGTGGCAGTGTTACACAGTCTTGCAACTCCTATACTGTATGAGAAAATTTGGGGTCTTGGAAGGAATACTAATAGGAATATTTGTTAGTTTCTGTTAGGCAGAAGGAAGTTGCAGAAGAGACGGGTCTCTCCCTGCACTGATTGCCTGGATCAGTCAGTTTTGGGGATGGAGTTGCAGTCTGGGAACTGAGACGTTGACTTGGACATCACAGTCTTGAGAAAGGGGAATGTATTGGATGCTGTTAGGCTGCTCTTTGTGGGGAAAAACAAAAGGCCATGTTCAAATATAACAGATATCCTCCACATGATTGTCAGTGACTGAGTCCGTAGCACTCTACTTGTACCTGAATCTAGAAAAATATAAGCGGATGTGGTATGGATCAAATGCCTTTGATCTGTAATTAATCCACAAAAGCTGCTCTTTTAGCTACTCTAGAGTTTACATCATAAATATTGCAGGATTCAAAGGCTGGAGACTTCAAGGAGTGTGTGTAAGTAGGTCTAGGTTTTTCTCTGCACAGGACAGAAACGGGAGAGCAGTTTTCTGTGTCTGTCCTGTTAAATGATGTCTTTGTGTTGCAGATGCCAGTTGTCATAAAGAGCATACACAAACAACTCTATGTTTAGTTTCTTTGGGATTACAAGAAAACACTCTACATTTTGTACTCTTTGCCTTCTCCCTTTGCTCCAGGACCCGCATTTGCTGCTAGTCATTTGATATTGCAACCTCAAATAGCTGGAGTAGTTGCAGCCTCGCTCAAGTAGCTTCCCACTCACCAACTCTTGTCTGGCCTTATCGTGAAGCTGCACGTCTTCTTGAATGGCAGAATCAGCCAGAGGCTCCTTGTTAGCCAATTTGCAGGCAGTGGTCGCACCTCACATCATCCTTGCTATAGTTCTGATTACAGTTGGATTCCAGCAAGGGTCACCATTGTTTGTGCCTGGTGGCCATCCTGTTCTCCAGGCAGTGAACTCCAGTAAGCCCCTTACATGGTCCTACGTGCCAGAGATTTTCTCTGCTAGAAAACATATGGGAACTTCAACCCGAGTTTTGTAATGCTGATGCCACAGTCCTAAAGGCAAGAGAGAACACAGTTTTTCTTTCCTTAAAATAAGAACTGCAAATGCTCTGGTGGTGGAGTCTACATCAGTAAATTAAACATGCTCAGGAACTTTCTTGGATACGGAGGCCATATACTGTGACACAGCTTAACTTGCAGTGGTGCTCTTGGTGACTAAGTGGTGGTTGGAAATGTTTTCTGTAATAGTTTGACTCCCAAACTATGTCCAGGGATTGTTTGGGAGAGTGCTAATTCACATGCCAAAACCTAGTTAGGGCATTTTCTTCTCCTTTACTCTGCTAAATGACCATGTTGCAATGCCCAGGAATGATCCCAGGTGCTGTTTCATTTGCTGATGCCCACTGGGAATCTAGGGATGGGCTGTAGTGGTGCAAGAGCAAAAGACAACCATGTCTACTCAGTAGAAAGGACGTCTACCTATATACAGCTAAGCTTTGGCATTGATCTAAAAAGATCTAGCTCAGAGTTTTCAGAAATGTTCTTTTTTTTTTTTTTCTGGGAAACTATCTTCCCAACAACTGTAACTATATATATATATATTAATTTTTCTATGAGCAATTTTAAACTTCTGAGTGATGGTTGTAAACAAAAGGGCACCGAGTAGAATGCTGAATGTTCCTGTTGCCCTAGGTCAGTGCCTTACACAGGTGGGATTACCAATATTCAAAGCAGAATACGGCTGGTCATTTATCTCATGGTGAAAACAAGCAGCAGCGTGTAAAGAATGAATTTCAGAGGTATTTGCATATGGACTGGCACACGTGAAACATTTAAGACTATGAAGCAGCAGCATAGTATATATAATAAAGGAATAGTGAACTGATACTGTATCACACCCAGGACAATGTATGAAAGTAACTGAAGAACGTATTTTAACTCACATCTTTTGCATTATGATCTCTGCTGGACCTAAAATGTTGCTGCTTCTTTGTTGTCTATATCTGACTAAAGGAAAAAAAAAAAGGGGGGGGTCATAGGTTTAAGAAAGTTATTACCTACATAAAAAGAACAGCAAGCATGAGAAGTAAAAATTAACGTGTCGTGATGAGTTGCAAGAATTACAAGATGGTGAGCCGGTGACAGTATAATGCATAAATTACTTTAAAAGGAAGAATACAGCATTTAATGTGCCATTGAAATAGAAGGTTCAGTAACTGCAAAGAATAAAATTTAATCTGACAAAAAATAAGGGAGGTTTATACTATAAACCTTGGAACAAATTAATCCCAAAGAGATGAATGAAGTTAGCATGAGTCTATTAATTTAGCTATTACAGTTTTACAGTTTGCATCCTTGTGAAAAGGGAGAGACCTGGGACTTGCTGAACAATGAAAAATTGTTTTATGGGAAATCTCAACTGGCTACAAGTGTTGAAACATTTCAGGTCAGGCAGTGATAAATAATTGAAAGAAACCAACGTGACGTAAGTGTCACTTCAATTTTGCATTAATAGATTATTAGATGTTAACCTTGTCAGACAGGTAATTGCTGAATGAAATCATACTTTTGTACCTTTGCTTCATAATATCATTTTCTTAGTCATGCGTTTTGTACCAAACTTGATGTTGGCACTGACACTATTTCACATGCCCGTTGGTTCAGACTAGCAAATGTTGTATCGATTTCTAAAATAAACGGTAAGCATGCCAATTTTTATTTTTAGCAACTCAGAAAGTCTGTTGTGTGCTACCTGGGAAGTGCCAAGCAGAAGAGGCATACTGTGTTGGAATTTTAATACAGTTTTGTGCGTGTGTTTTCACATGTCATCTGGTAGAGATGACAGTAGAGATTGCATGCTGTTTTTAACAGGTGTTTGTTTTTTTCAGGTGGTCTACCTGAAATTGCTATGAGGAGTAGATCATTTCAGGATTCTCTTATTTGAATACTTGGTGAACTCTGAGCTATACTCTGACAGCACAGGATCTTGGAGAATTATTATGTAAGAAATAAGAGAACCTTAAATCTTATTTTTAATTGTTTTCTTTTGAAATCCATGGAAACTTTATGCAGAGTACCTGAAAACTAGCTTGTAACTAACTTTTGATTTTCCTTATAAGTAAACTCTTGTTGGAGACTTACAGCTGAGTTATATTTTAAAGGGAAAAATGTTGGGACTGAACAGTGTTTGCAGTTTTTTAGGGCTTTGTTTTGAACTCAGCTATGTTCCCATTAAATCAATGGAAACGCGACTGGATTCAAAATGACCCTTATTATTGCTTCACTGGGGCTGATGAACTACAGCCATTGACTTTGAAAGAACCTAACTAATTTTAGTGAAGTTCAGTCCCACAGGGCCTTGCACCATAGCACGTACATGTCTAAGGAGAACATAAAATACTACCAAATAGGAACACTGCGTTCTCTTTGTAGGGACACTCAGCACCCGCTAAGTGCAGTGCCAGGCAGACACCTGCTGGAGACCCCGAATGCTCCCCAAACCTTCGGCCTCACTGGCAGAACAGCTTGCAGTGTAGTGGTTACGGTGTAAACAACACTGTGTGCAGTTGTGAAGAACTAGGTGGTGGCTGGAGGTACTGTGGGCTGTAGCTCTACAGCAAGCACGATCTGCAAAACATCATTAGGAATATTAAAATTCATAAGTAAAAGGCTGTCCTTGAGAGCTGCATAAGCACATTCGTTTCTGTGGGCCTGCACGTACTTTTTGCCAGTTTCAGAAATATGACAGTTTTTTAAAGGTCAAGTTTCTCATCTAAACCTCATTATAAATGTTCTTCTCCTGTACATCCTTTCTGTCCAATAAAAATATATATATATAGATATGGATTTTTGCTGGTCTTCACAAATCAGTAACTGTGTTGTGCAAGTTTAAATAAATAAGAACTTTAAATGTAACTGTAATTCAGTTTCCCTGTTTAGTAAATTCACCTTTTCACGGAGATGAAGGTACTGTGTCAACAGTCTGGTATTTATTGAGAAAATCTTAAATTGTAATAGCACTTCTGTATCTTACTAAAAGCACTATGAGAGATACTTCAGTCTAAATCCTTTAGCGGTGTTTTTATTTCAAATACACAGTTACCAACACAAGCCATCCTAATGCTATTCTGTTACAGAAACAAGGCTATACTTAATGTTGCTTCTCTGTTCTGATGTTTGCTTGTTGGGTAATGAACAGGCTAAAGGTGAGAACAAAACGCTGCTGTACCTTATATTTATAAATATTCACCCATCTGTGGGACAGGCTCGCTATCACCCCTTGCTAGGGGTGAATTTCACCAGATAATCCATGGCGTTCTCTGCAAAGTTTCACTGCAGAGAGAAGTGCATCTCTCTTGATGCCTTGGTAAGATCCAGAAGCTTTTACCAGCCTAATACCTTAACAGTGTTGTGGGATCCTGGAAAAGTGTGTGTGTGTGTGATATGTGTGTGTGATACGTGCGTATGTGTGAAGTCAGGTGACGGATGGTGTTGTGGCAGCAACTTTATGAACATTTTCCAGCTTCCAGAGTTTTATCTCCTTTAGTTTAGGCTGTTTTCTAGCACTTTGCAATATTTCTCACAATTTTTAATAGGAGCTGACGTTCTCTTTCAAGAGTCTAAATACTCCTGCTTTCTGTATAAAAATCTTCATCGTAAAATACAGAGGTTTAACGGTTTTTATAGTTTTAGAGTTAAGTAGTCCCACGGGGATGTACTTCTCTGTTGTTAAGAGGTCTTCCAGAGTTGGTTGAGAGAAACTTAAGAAAGTTTCCCTAGCGCTGCCAGGCACCTAATGAATAAATGGAGTAAAGGAAGACATTCTGTGATTAAATAGCTTGGATGAGCAATCAGCCCGAGCACGACGTGCTTTGCGTGTTAATGCGCTATAACCCAGGGGCCGTACGAGGCTCGTATTTGGATGGGAGGTGCTTGTAACAGACTTTTACAAAATCCGGAGAGCTGGGTGCGGACAAAGCGGTGTTTTTGGCAAGGAAACGCCCGCAGCGCCCGAGGCGCCTCAGCACCAACGGGCCGTTGAACGAGCGGGGCCGTTCGGGAATGTTCGGGGCCGTTGGGGGGCTCCGGGCCGAACCTCGCCTCACGGCCCGGGCGCCCCGCTCACCTGGCGGAGCCCCCTTTCCCCCCTCATTGGCTGGCTTCCGCCCCGCCCCCGCCTCCTCATTGGCTGGCTCCGCCGCCCCCCCCGCGCGCTATTGGTCTCCGCTCGGTACCTGGAGGGGAGCGAGGAGCGGCTCCCTCTCCCCCCTCCTTTACTCTCCCCCCGCTCCCATTGGCGGCAGAGCCGGCGTGCCGGGCCCGCCCATTGGCTGCTCGGCCGGCCGCGTGCCCGGATTGGTGGGCGGCTGCGCGGCGCCCCGCCCCGCGGGGGGCAGAGCGGCGCGTTTGGGCTGGAGAGTTGCCGGCGCCGCTCGGCAGCGCGGGGCTGCGGGCGCCGAGAGCCGGGCGCCTGCTGCTGCCGGCTGGGGAGCGCGGAGCGGGGCATGGCCGCGCCGGGCTGAGCCGAGCCGAGCCCAGTCCGGGGCGGCGAGCAGCATGCCGCCGGCCGCCGAGCGAGGGGAGCCGGGCGGGACGTCCGCCCTGGCAGCGGCCGGCAGCGCCTGAGCCCGCGCTGCACCGCACCGCGCCGCGCCGTGCCCCGCGCGTCGCCATGGACGAGCGCTTCAACAGGTGGCTGCTGCCGCCGCTGCTGACGCTGCTCTTCCTGCTCATCGTCTACCAGTACGTGTCGCCCGCCTGCCCCGGCGCCGCCTGCCCCCGCCGCCCGCCGGCCTCCGCCGCCCGCCGCGGAGGGGACCCGGCGGACGAGGAGGAGGCGGAGGAGGCGGCGGCGGCGCTGCCGCGGCTGGTGCCCAAGTTCCCGTTCGCGCGGGGGGAGCTGTGCCGCCGGGTGCGCTTCGACATGCGGGGCCGCGACGTGATCGTCTTCCTGCACATCCAGAAGACGGGCGGCACCACCTTCGGGCGGCACCTGGTGCGCAACATCCGCCTGGAGCAGCCCTGCTACTGCCGCGCCGGGCAGAAGAAGTGCGCCTGCCACCGCCCGGGCGGCGACAAGGACACCTGGCTCTTCTCCCGCTTCTCCACCGGCTGGAGCTGCGGGCTGCACGCCGACTGGACCGAGCTCACCAGCTGCGTGCCCGCCGCCATGGAGCGCCGGGGCTGCGCCGGCAACCGCACCCTCAGGTCAGCCGCGGGGGGGGGGGGGGGGCAGGGGGCGCGAGGCAGCGGCCGTTAAACGGCGCGCGCCCGGCCGTTAGCGGGGGGAGGGGCCCCGCACGGACCCCCCCTCGCTTTCACCTCACGGCGTTTCGGCGGGAAGCGCCCGTCGGTGAAAGCGGAGCGGCCAATAAATAAGAAATTAATAAATAATCGAGGGCTACGTGTCCGGGGTCCGCCGTCCCGCGCGCTCCCCGTAAGGAGGCGTGCGTTTTGTTCCCGAGCTTGTGCCGGGGACCGAGCCCTGCCCGTCTCTGCGCGAGTTTCTCTCAGCTACGCATCTTTAGAAACTTTATTTTTTAAAATAAAAGCACAGCCATCACCGAAACCCTCCTGTGTATACGCGAGTGCCTCCGCAGCCTTGTAATTGGTATCTGACAGCCCTCAAACCCTCTTTAACCCCCCAATTCAGGGCAGCAGGTGAGATGGTTGAGTGCCCGTCGCCTGCTGCCTGGGGAGCTGGAAGGTTGTTGCAGGGAAAAAATCACCGTGTGGATAAATATCCCCGGTGACACGGGCTGTAGGCTTCTGTGTGCGCTGCTTCTCTTCATGTTAGCTTGTGTCCGGTCTTGGAAAAAAAATCTTTTCTGTTTTGAAATGGGAAAGTTGTCTGATGGCAGTCTCTCAGCGTGCAGGATAGCTGTAGGCGAATCGCTAAGTTTCGGGCTTTGTTCCCACTCATTTACCATGAAGTCACGTTTCCAGGCTAGAGTTAGGTCCTGTCGTTATTTGTATGACAGACCCTGAACATGTGCAGTTAACAAGGTAGCAGATCAATTCTCTCTTAAACTTTAACACTATAATGATTGCAGCTTCAATTTATGTAAAATACTTGAGGGGAAAAAAAGTCTTTCCTTTTTTTCAAGTTATATAGTTTTCCAGATAACACAATGTTCTTTCATTTTACTGCCCATCTTAATTTTTATGAGTCTGCAGACTGTACGTTTTTATCAGCACCACTCACGCATTGTTTTGGGTCTTGTAAAAACACATAGTCCATGACGCCCACGGGCTCGTTTTCCCTGGTCCAGTTTATCACCAAGGTAGCTGGTTGCTGTTGTTGAACAACTCGAAGATGACTTGATGTAAGCATCAAAGACGATAACAGGCCCTCCCGTACCACAGAGCTCCGCACGTTTGGCGTGATTCCAGCCACGATGATGTAATGTTGAGCGCCGGGGACTTGGGCTGCACTTGCAGGGTGCTGTTAAGGCAACTCGTACAATTTTATGAAAGACGTTCAGCTGGGGATAAATAGAACCTATGGCTTCATATGCTAGTGGAAGAGAAATGCTGTGGATGTCTTCAAGGGCAAAATAGCTTGGTGGCAACAGTACAGCGGCAAGGAATATTCAATAAAATTGTAAAGGAAACCAAGGAGGGGAGGAGGAAGAGTAATACAGAAATGTCTGAGAATACTTTACCTGTCCCTGGCATCCTCTCTTCTTTTCCTTTGTCATGAAGAGTAGTAGTAAGTGAATAACCAAGCGTTAAATTCAATGCCAAAGATTGCAAATGGGTGGTAAAAGTGAAGTAGTAATTTTTATACTCTTAGGTAGAAAACGTGATTATATTAATTGATAACTTTGAGTTGATTTACAAAGCAGTTCATGGCGATTATTCAGTTTTTTGTTAGTAATTATTTTGATTGAAGAAAAAGACAAGTAGTGACACTTGAACAGTTACAGCTAAAGTGCTTTCTTAATATTTTTTGGTTTAGTTAGGGAATGCTTTGGTTAGGATGGTATCTTACTTGGGCTTTCTGGATTCATCTTCACATAAGTGAGGGAAGTGCTGTGAATACTTATTGGTCGTATCATTCTAATACTTGCTCCTTCTTGTATTATATGCTGTTCTGGGCAGACATCTTTTTCTTTTTATCATTACTTTCTCTTTATAGTCGTGTAGCTTGACTTCAGGGTTATCTGATAGTTCATTTTAAAACTCCTTGAAAAAAAATGAAGTATGGAGTGGCTCTGCTGCGAATATCTTTGCTCCTGGTAAAGTTGGAATCAAGCCTAAAATACTTTGCTGGAGGACTGTACTATTAGAGGCACACATCTAGGTCTTTTTTAACGTATGAACTGAAAATTGAGCGTGAGGTGACCGTATGCCTAAAATAAGCAAGAAACTAGCATATGAGCCTAAAGTAGAGCATACAGACTTTTTTTAGTCATCCTTTAGAGCTTCTGAATGTATTTTAGGCATTAGACTTCCCTGATTATCTTAGCTTTTCTCTTCAGCCTTCCAGCAGTGGAGCCAGGAAATTAGGCTGAATTGGTTAGGTATATGACACTGGATTTTCTTAGTGGGTGGGAGGGCAACAGGACAAACCAAATGATGAATCTGGTACCCAGGTGTTTGAGCTCTTGTGTAATATATTTGAATATGTGGTGAGGATGATTCTATTTTTTTCTTCATAGCAAGACATTAATATAATCTATTCTTTCAGCTCTCAGTATACGTAACTGATCTTTAGCCACGAAGAAAGGAACTTTTAACACAAGTTCTTAGAAGAGTCCATGGAAAAAATAAGGGAGGGAACGGTCCTAAGGATTTGAGGAAGTGCGTGAAGCCCTACTTCACCCTGGATTTGTTGTCTTTCATGAGCAGTGCGCTTACAGATGTCTTACATCTGTAAGATCTCATTGGGATATTGCAGAAACCTGATCTTGGCTTTTTTCATTTTCTGGTGTTTGAGTTCTGAAATCTTGTATCCCAAGAAGGAACTCAGGGCAGAAGCTGCCACTGTGGCCCAGCAACTTGAACTCCTCCAGCCCGAGCACCAACTCTAATTTTGAGGTCGCTGGACCTATGGGAGACCTCTATGGGACTTATGATGTGATGTGTACTGGGTCCAGCCTAGGTACTTCAGTGTGAACAGTTGTTTGTGTATTGGATGCTGATGTGAAATCTTCATCAAACTCTTTGTTATATTTGGAATCAAAGCTATTCTTTTGAATGATATTACTTAAAAAAAAAAATAAAGGCACTACAAAACTTTTAATTTTTTCAGTCATTTACACGTTTTAATTTGGAGGATGTGAGATGTTCTGTTGAAATATTACCTAAGTGTTTACAGAATAGTGCTGTTAGTTTCTAACACTAACGCATAGCTTTCCCTCTTACAACAGTTGTTTTCTGGACAGTGAGGATATGGAGAAGAGTATGCAGTTGATACGGTCTTAAATTAAACTCATATTAATGTAGTTTTCAGCTCAGTGTTGCAAATAATATAATTAGAACATTGTGACTTCTCTCAGGATGCCGTTAGGTTCACGTGGAAGCTCTTACATCAGTAGCATACCCACCAAACATTTCACAGGAGACTTATTGCTGTACCCTGTACATGCAATTTGGGTTATTTTCTGTGCCTTCCAAAAATGGCTGTTAGAGGAGAAGGTAACGGAATGGTGCACAATCTTTTTGTAAGGAACGGTCTTTTTATCTCTGACCTCTCTGTCCTCACAGCTGATGTGTTTAGTTCTACCTCGGGAACTTGGCTTTCCTTCAGAGGCTATAGAGCTTCAACCAACGTTTATTGAGGACAAAAAGGAGAGAGAAATGATGTTAGATGTCTAAATTGGGATGCCATGGAAGAGCTGGTCTCAAGTCTGAGCAATGCCATTAGGCTGCCTCTGTAGACAGTGGGGAGGAGCAGAGTAGTACAGCCAGTCCTTTGCAGGGGCTAAGACATGGCTGAGACCTGATGAATTTCCCTCTGGAGGGGCAGCTCTTCCTTTCGGTGGCTACAAAGGAAGACTGGAGGGGCTGGTTTGGACTAGATGTTTAAAACTCGATGGGAAATATTGCATGTCTCATGTTGCAGACACGTGGTCCTAGTTGATATTAGGAAGAACTCCTTTACTGAAAGGGTTGTTAGGCATTGGAATGGGCTGCCCAGGGAGGTGGTTGGGTCAGCATCCTTGGAGGTCTTCAAAAGACGTTTAGATGTAGCCCTTAGTGATATGGTTTAGTGGAGGACTTGTTAGTGTTAGGTCAGAGGTTGGACTCAGTGATCTGGGAGGTCTCTTCCAACCTAGCTGATTCTGTGATTTTGTGATGTCTGCCTCTCAAGGTACCAGGTAATAATACCTGGTGTGTGGCACGCGGCTTGTGTGGCCTCTCTGCTTTATGTATGAGGGATTGAAAGGGGACCTTTAGAAGTTCTTATCAAGGCACGCTTTCTCCCTTGCTGGTGTCTGTAATATCATTAATAATTATTCATTATTATTTATTACTAGTTTGATTAAATTAGGAAGGTAATCTTTTAAACTGCACACTTGAGGGAACACTTCACTGAAACTGTTGTCTAATTTTTTTATATGAAACAGTGAAATTAGTCTAATTCTGTAAACCACATGAGCTTTATTATCAGTGCAGTGTAGTCTTCTAAAGTATTGATTTTCATTAATTCACTTCTATTATACTTCCCAGTTCTTCATGTCTGTTTAACTTGCCGTATGCCCTGTTAGTCTATGGAAGTATAAATCAGCAGTAAACCCATGAGTCACAGAACTGGGAGAGTTAAATAGAAATTAGCAGGTTCCCTTTTCCTCTGATGCAGTCCTATTGAGTTTTTTTTTAAAGCTCTAGCAATAAGAGCATAAGATGGTCTCCTTTCTTTGCAGCCATGGTAACTGTGATCATCACAAACACGTAAGAAGAGTGCTAATTGAAAATTAAGACTATGCTGAAGGTAAGGAGGAGAAGAGAACAAAAAGCTTCAAGTGTTTAAACTGAAAAACCTGCAAATTCTCTATCACATCTTGGTATCTTCTGAAATGAATGTTAGAGCTAGTGAGCTTTTATATTTTCCCCCCTCATAAATTTAAGGAACAACAAGGGCTGAGAAACTTCTTGTGATCCTGCTACTGACAGTCTGATGTGTTTTTTTTTGTTTTGTTTTAATCGCCTCCATTGTTGGTAACTTTAGAAGAACCCTTGGTAATCCCTTCTAGGGTTTCAATATCCTTACAGTTGGACAGTGGTACTGTCTTCAGTGCTCCAGTGCTCAGTGGGATTTTTTTTTTTTTTGAGGGACGTGGAGAACAAATTGATCCCTTGCTTTTTATTTGCCTGCTAGGTACTTCAGTTCCTAGGAAGTCCTCTTTCAACATTCCCTTATTGAAAAAAATAACCCAATCCAGCTCATTCTATATTTCTTTTAGGTCATTTTTATTGTTTTTCTTCTTTTTTGGGTTTATGTCAGTTGTTTTCTTGAAATGTGATGCTTCGGTGGTGGTACAATATTTCATCCATATATGTAGTACAAAGTAGAGCAGAAAAGATTACTTCATTTTTTCTGGAAGTTATGCTGTTGGTTGTACTTTTCAGTGACACTTGCTCATTTTGCAGTTGCGTGACATTGACTGTCCAGCTGGGGATTTAGACACTATTTATTTTCTCAGAGACTACTACTTATATTTCCCATTGTCTTTTTTATGACTCATTATTTCTGTTTAAGTATAGAGCTTTGCATTCATCCCCCACTTGATTTTGTTCCTCTTCTGCCAGTTTCTAATTTGCAAAATTGATTTGAATTTTAATTTTGTCCTTCCTAGCTTTATATCATTGACATATTTAATAAATGTGTTCTGTATTCAGCACCCATGTTGTTGATGCAAACATCGAATAGAATTAAATCCCATTGTAATAATCTTTTGTTTGGTAGAACTCCCTGGAAAGCAGTTCGCAGAGTTGTGCCCCTGCCACATTATTATTACTATTTTGCTAGGCAGTGTTTTTCTAGCTTATGACACTAATTGGAAGTGTTGTCTAGTCATACTATTTTTTTTAAAGGCATTTCCTTCTTGCTCTTCCTTTTTAAAGTAAATTACTATATTTTTAGAAGGAAATTTGACTTGATCCAGCTTGACTGAGACTACAGTGCTGTCTGGTAGGTAATCTTTTCTTCTGTGTGTTTTAAGCTCTTTGTTTTAGAAATCATGGCCACTGGAGTTAAGCTGAGCGTTGTTTCCTGCATCCTTTTAAGAGGCGCTGTTTGCCTTTCTCAGCCCTCTGATCCTTCACACGTCCTTCCGAAGCTTCCTGTGGCAGCCTTGGTTCTGTGACTGGTTCCGACCCCTTGATTAGCGCTCTCGGGTAGGGATTATTTTTATTTTCCCCAAGCTCGGTTTCTTTCTAGATGTGTAATTCACGTACGTGCTAACTGTTGTATTTCACAATTTTCTTCTTTCTGTTGGAATGACAGGCTTTCACCTGTGTTTTTTCAAGGGGGTCTGATGCTAATAAGACACTGAACTCTTCCATCTTACATAACAGAAGTGTTCAAAATGTTTATCTTGTTATTTGTTCGACCTGATTGTAGAATATCTTCCTAGAATATTATCCTTTACTGAGTACTTATTTCACTTTGCTTTGTCCCTTCTAGCTCTTATTCCAACTTGAACATAAAGACCTTTCATATTCTCTTTGCGAGTCTGGTTTGGTTTCTAATTCCTTCTTGTGCTTAAAAGCATGTTGTGGTTGAGCCTGCTCTCTTTGCATTACTGTTAATTGTGCTTGTGACCGTTTATTGTTTGAATAACTAGCAACTCTCCCCACCTTTTTGCACTGTTCTTGTCTCCTGTGAGATGTCTGCCCTCCAACCCAACCTCAGGAGTGGCAGACAAATGATTGATGGGGACAGAGCTTTCCAGCATTGCGGTTGTTATGGCTCTGGAAAACTTTTGACCCAAAGTCTTGTCTTGAGGCTGTTGGAGCTGTAGCAATAAGCCTCAGCAGGTTGCATTGCATGGGGGCTGCAAAAATGACTAGAATTCACGTTTTCTGCTCATTGCTAGTGTTGATGAAACAATGGTCAGCACTAATTTGGTTAGGATTTGATTGTTCTCATTCACCCATCACTGTAACTTACAGATACCTGTGAAAGTTGCACCTCCTTGCCTCAAAATTTACAGAACGTGTTATGAACATAATCACTTGAGCAGTAGTTCTTCTAGTGTCTGGAAGAGAGCTTAACATGATTTACCCAAGTGAATTTTCTTGCCCCTTTCATGCAGACCTCACTGCCTCTCTTTTTAATCTATCTTCTTACATATTGGGTGGGTTTTTGTTGTCTCCTGGATATCTTATTCTGAAAAATAGGCTAATACCCTTCTTGAAATGAAGGAGCTATTCTCTTTGTGCAGGAGCCAGTCAAAGAGAGTCTCGGGGACAGAAGTGGAAGTGTCAGTACCTTCCCCTAGGGCTGCCCAGTGTTACAAGACAGCAGCTGTTTCGACTCCTGTGTTAATAAGACGCTTTTTAATTTGTATTATCTAGCTGCCTAATTTAATTTCCAATCCTCTTGAATAGGGTATTGATTAAAACCCAATTCCTACATAGTTTTAGGTGTACGTGTTGGTCTGAGGTGGAATGGGAAAAGTTTCTGAGTAGTGCCAATAGAAGTTAAATCCGTGGACAGAGCCAGTGGCAGCAATAGGGATAAAATTGTAAACTTACTCTGATTTTTTGAGACCCCTGTGGGGGCAAGGGGCATCTCTGCCAACTCGGTGCTGTTAATCACAAAGCAGCTCAATGAAAAGGGTGGAGAGCCATTTGAACCGAATGTCTTTTCCCCTCAAGTGTGCAGGCAGCTTTTATATGTTGCCCTCTAAGTCAGTAAAACGTTTCCTCTTGGAGCATGGTGCAGCAACGGCAGTGAACTGAGCTCCTAACGTAAAGGCTTTGCTCTCTGTGCAGCATGAGACTTGATGAAAGCAAGGGAACCAATGTTCTGCAGTGCGTCTAGTATTGCGTTCAAACTTCTGCCTGCTCTCTGGAAGTATTTTCACCCCAAACTTAGATTTTCTTCATTAAGTACTAAACTAAATTGATTGTCTTAATGTCCTGAGTTGCCTTAGAAGGTAACTGAAAGTTCTGTCATGGTTCTGTAATTGCTAAACAGGTTTTCAGACGCAGTGTAGGAGGCTGATTTTGTGACCTGAAGGTCTAATTTGGCCTATCTGTATGATAAAGTGATTCAGCATTGACACGATTACTGATATAGAGGGGGGGGAAGAAACTAGTGGCAAAACTATCTTGGGGTTTTGTTCAAGGTGGCATGGATCTACTTTCCAAGTATATTCTAGAATGGCAACATCTATAACTCTTGAAACACCTGTGGTCTCTTTTCATCATCAGTGCTTGAGATTTCAGTATGTAGAGTAGTGTAGAATGGGTTCTTGCAATGATACAGTCTTCTATCCTCAAGCTCTGAGGACTGTGGTTGTTCTGCTGTAAAGCAGAATTTCTAATTTTTTGTGAATACTTAGCTGCTGTTCAAGAATGAAACCATGTAAGGATCATGACACTGTATCAAAACATATTCTTTAATGTGTGGGATGACCGTGTATCAAGGCAGGGATGGTAGCTTTCAGCATCTCTTGCTCAGACATTCTTGTGCAGGCGTTAGCTGTTGAGATTCCCCCAGCTTCTAAACTGCTTTTAGATGAGTTATTCTAACAGCAGTTAGAAGCTGCTTGTTTTTTGCTTACTGGTGGTCTCCAAGAGCAATTTGTTGCTTAGAGTTGGAAGGGTGAAGGAACAAACTAGTGATTTTTTTGTTTTCTTTTTGGTTTATGATGGCTTTCAGTAAATGAGTGCTGAGATAGCCTAAGACCAGTAATTGAGGGTTTACAGGGTCTGTTTTGCCTCCCTGTCTTGCTTGGGCTGAGAGAGAAAGGTTGGAGGGAGCCAATGGTAAGCAACCTTCATGTGTTAGAACTTAACATGGAGTAATACTTGAATGCCACAAACTCAAGAAATAGCTTGAAGTTGCTCTGTGTATAGTTTTGGCAAACATTTTATCTGGGTTTTAATATTCTTTTTTTAAATCAGTGTTCTCTGAAGTAGCTCTTGTGCTCTTTCAATATCTGCATCTATGCTGAGAGTTGTTTGAACTTTTGCAAAACACAAGGTCACGTTTCAATAGAATGTGCAAGATTAGAATGGATTATTCTCTATTTGTGCAAACAAGTGATTCTGTATTTGTTAGATAAATCAGTTTTTATCTGGGAAATGTAAGTAACAAAGGTGTTAGTAAGTAAACAATCTTCATTCCACTTTTTAGAATAAAATTTTCCATGTAAAAAAAACATATTAAGGGCTTTTTTGCACATCTCACGCTTGGACAAATGATAAAGCACCTCATTTTAGAGATGCTAATAAGCTTTTAAAATGCAGTAGGAGTACTGCTGCTTCTAGGACTTCTGCAGCATCTGAAGTCTAACGTTGTTTTAAAAATCAAGCGCTGCAATTTAACTGGTAGCAGATAATAGTTGAGCTTACTCCTGTACATTTCTCTGAAGATCTGGGTTATGGTCCACAGCTTAGTCATTTAAAAGGGAGGAGGGAATTGGGTTTTAATTATTGACTTAATCAGAATGTCTGGAACCCCTTCTCTTCTTCACGAAGTAGTGATCTGCCAGAAGTAGGTTGCTGTAAAGTGGATTTCAGACATATTAGAAGTGTAGTGTTAATACTTTGACATATCAGTTGTCAGTGTGTGTTAATGCAGGCTGAAGTACGGCTTTGAGTTTCCACAAACTGAGGAGATGCCAAGCGCATTTATTTAGTAATGGGAAATTTTGAATGTCATATTACGAATATGCTGCGATGGAAAAAGCAATGACCAGATGCAACGTCATGTTCCAGAGCCAAAATAATGAAGGATTGTTGAAACAAACAGTTATTCATAATCAACTTGACACTATGCTACCCAGGTCTGTGAAATATCTTGACGCTTCTGTGAAGACTGGCCATGTGGCTGCAGGTGCTGTCTGGTAGTCTTCAGGATGGTAGGGTAGTTGGGGGTGCTGACCTCCCTGAGACCAGTTACTTCCAGCAAACAAGTAAACTCGAAACTGAGTGTAAAAAGGAGGCATGCTTCACAAAAAAACTTCATCCAAAATATCAAGGAAAAGGTAGGAAGCCTGTTTAATGTAAGCTGGAGTAGTTAAATAACATCGCAGAAGATGATGTGAAAAGATATACATCAAACTAATAAAGAGGTTGGAAACAGCTGAATGGAATGCAAGTAAACTGCCAGCTCGGAAGGATGCGAATTACTGATTTGTCATCTGGGTGTGGGACTAGTTTCTCCCAGGTCCTGGGCAGTGTAGTCAAGAGTTTGATAAAAGGTCACCCGTGTGATTACAGAAGCTGAAAGTGTTTCATTCTGCTCAGTCACAGTCTTCTGTGGTATCACAACTGGAATAAAAGGCACTTACTGCCTTTGAGCTGTCAAGTGGTAAGCAAAGGGAGTTCAAGAAAACCTTGATGAAAGAAGCCAAATTTCATTGAATTGGGAGGAACTTTTTCTGGAAACTTCTAACATGAAAAATGGATAACTAAGAACAACTCAATCTGGATATATCGTATATATTATATAATATATACTTGTGTTGGAAATAATTACAAATTTAAAGAAGGATAGCAGTAACAAAATATTTTATGTTCTAAACAATTTAAGAAATAGTTGCAAGTAGGACAGAGCTCTTCCTCCAATAGCTGATCACTCAAAAGCCAAGCTAGTACAGAGCAATCTAGACTGACACAAGAGCTTTTCGGAGTTAGTAGTTGAATCATTAGGGAAGTTTGTTGGATACTTTCTCCAGATCTAATGTGTCATAAAACCCACCTAAATAGGAGGTTTGGTAATCTCAAAATATCACATGTTGACTGTATAAATGTCTTGTGTTACTCAAACTTGACCCAACACTGGAATGAGTATTCAATAACACGAAATGCTTGCTGTTACTGAAGCTGCAGTAATATTCCTTTGTTACGGAGGAAAAAGCCCCTGGCTGCTTTGTTGCAACTACCTGCAAAAGTAGCTTGTGGTAAAGCTGGCATCCTGGATAGACATGACTTTTGCTACTTAGTTCAGATTGCATCATTTTGAAGAACATCTCAAGAACTCTCAGAAAAAGAAGTACAGGGAGATGTATACAATATATTTCCAGGATGATGGACGTTTTTATATTGACAGTAATCAATAAATTGTAAACTTAGAATGCATGCATTAAAAGATAGGGTATAAAAACGGCTTAATTTTCAATGTTATGCTTATCTTAATCCTGGGATTATGTGCTGCCTCTGGCTAAGTTTTGCAAAAATTATTTTTTTCCCCCAAATTCTCAGTTAAGGTCTAATATTATTAATGGAAAGAGCTTTCTGACTCTTTAGACTTTGATTTGTAGGACTTCGGCAAGTTTCAATGTAGGTAAAATGAAATTTTAGATGCGGTAATGCAGGAAAAAGTATTTTTTTCTTTAATCAAGTAGCATATTTCTAACTTTTTTTTCTTGAACTGGCTTTTGTTTATGTAGCAAATAAGTTTATATCTCACTTGGTATATTTTCACACTCAAAAGCAGCTATTTGCAATTCTTAACTTCACTTCCACGTCTTTGCACACAGGCTGAGGCTGAGAATTTGGGGGTGGGTGGAATAGCAACTGATTGTGTTTGGTTGAGGAACTCCTCACAGTAAGAGGTGAAGTAAGAGAAGGAGCGTAGGAATCAGCTGTGAGCCTGAAGTGAGAGCCTGGAAGGCAGCAGAGGAGGGCAGGGAGCAGAAAAAGCTACAGCCTTGCAAGGTGAAAGAAGGATCACAGTTATACAATTTGAAAGTTCATTCAAATAAAACTTGGTTTAGAGCTTAAAGCTCTCCTTATGTTCTTCTATCTTTCCTGGAAGAGAAAGATGTAGACATTAATGAGAAATTCCAAATATTAGCTGGTTTGAGCTCTGGTCCGACATAGGTCTTTTTTTCCCCCCCCTCATAGGTTTCTCAAGAGTTTTTGTAAGAGACCCAAATGTTAAATTAGGCATCCTCAGCTCCTACACTGTAATTCCCTTGTAGCATAGTTGTTATATAATATTTCATCCTTTAACTTGACCTCCAAATTTAGTGATGGGAATAGGACAATTAGCTTCCAAGAAGCTTCAAACGTGAGTAAATTTCTGTAATGGCTGAAACCCTGTTTTCATGGCACAAGAACCTCTGTCAAGCTAAAGCCATATCTTTTCTGTTGTTGACTTAACAAGGTTCTGCTGAAAATAACTTTGTGGATTATCTTGTTGTTCTCTGCTACTAGGCACTTCTATTTATTATAGAATCATATAGGTAGGAAGGGACCTCTGGCAGTCGTTTAGCCCAAACCCCTGCTTGAAAGACAAACTAGAGCAGGTTGCTCTGGGCTTTGTCCAGAAGGTTTGAATCCCTGGAGATGATGCCACTGTCTCTCTGAACAACCTCTTCCAGCGTTTGATAGCCTTCAGGGGAGCAGAACTTACCTTCTCATCTAGCTGAAATTTCCCATTTTCTGACTTCTGTCTCAGATGTGTGGATGTGAAGCTTAGGGACACGGTTTAGTGGCGCACTTGGTAGCGTTAGGTGATGATTGGACTGGATGATCTTGTGGGTCTTTTCCAACCTAAATGGTTCTATGATTCATTTCTTCCTGTCCTAGCACTGCTCCGTGCATCAAGAAACAGTCTGCTTCTCACTTCTCTGCACACTCACACTTAGAAACTGACATTTATACACTTTTAAAAATATTTATATAGTGTCAGGGTATGTTGGGTCAAGCTTTTCTATTTAAATTATTTTTATCCAGAAAGCTAACACTTTTGTAAGTTTACATAATCAGACAGTGTTCTTTATAGCTCCAGCTTTTATCTCCAGTGGTAAATCTATTTATCAAACTGTTCACTGTTAAATGACAGTATGAAATCTTAATTGTCATGTGTTAACATGAAATAACTTCCTAGAATTTACAATGAAAGAACACAACTGTTCTGCCTTTTTTCTTACTCCAACATTGAGTCATTAGATCCAATTTTCAGTAGAGGTAAGGTTGGTTTGTGTAAGGTTCAACAGTTCTGGTTGTGTCTTTTTTGACAAACTTAAAATCGGAAAGTGCCTGATGAAATGGCTTCTTCCAAACAGAAAATTTAGGTGCCTAAATAAGGGGAGTAACTGAAAATAGCTTTTCCTAAAAAGCTCAAGTCCTCTGTAACACAGGACATTCTTCGGCAAAGTCTTTGCTTTGCTCTGCAGTCACCTACATCTGCCCAACGCTGGCAGGTCAATGAGCATGTAGATGTACGCTGCCTTGGGTTGTGCAGCGCTGCCTCTGACATCTGCAGATTATTTTGTATTAGCGTATATCTCTCTTCCTTTTGATTAAATTGTCAGATATCTGACAACGTGATAAAGAATCCTGTTGTGATATGGGTCACTAGCAGCCATCTAAATGGCTGCTGGGCATTGGCGTGGAGTAATAGTAAAACTGATGGACTGCATCTGACAAACAGATTGACTGGGAAGCTTAAGTGCGGCCACACAGAACTGCCGCTTTGATTAGCAGAGCGGTAGGACCGCTAGATGTTTATCGGTCTTGTTTTATGCTCTGTTACTTGCATTTCAGTCCATGATGAGGTATTTCCAAAGAAAATATTAAAATAAGTGAATTAGGAAGCGTTCATAGCAAGCACATCATTATAGTTGTTGTATTTTAAACAAATGTACAAGTTGTGCGTCATTTCGGAAGCTAAACTTGGCGCTGTGTTACTAGAGAATTTTAACTGTCTTATGTATGCATGGGTAAGAAAAGAGCTCAAAAGTACATGCGGTAGTAAAGAGTTTCTCTTCCACAATTACCTATTGTGTCCTGCTTCCTCCACCCCTGAGATCGCCGTGTCTTGTGTTATCCAGGTTACCTCCTCCACTTCTGATTTAATGTCTTGTCAGCCTCTCTATGCCCGTTCTGCCACATCGCTGTCCTCCCGATTTTGCCAGCTCTTTTGCTTTTGTCTTATGTGCTGCTCTTGTGTGACCCACATCCTCTTTGCAATCCACTCGCTCGCTTTGCATGCGGAATGAGCTGGCTGGAGCGGTGCTCCTCTGCTCTGCTTGCTTGGCAAAGTGCAGGCTTCAACTGTTCAGCTCTGAGCTTGTCCGCCCTGCTGAAATTCAGTGGGGCTCTTGCATTTTTAGCTCTTTGGTCTGGGACATGTGAGGGCTAACTGAATTTACTACTTTAATCTGTCCTAAATTCTTTGCTTTATTGTTCCCTCTGTTCCTAGCAGTACACAAAAGCTGATAAGGAAGAATAACTACTGTCTTCCCCGCTACCTGAAATGTACTCAAGGGACAGACAAAATGCATTTCTGTGTACCTTTACTATGTTTCTATCTGCCCCCTTTAGCAGCTTCTCAGAGAGCTTTTATAACTGTTTCCCTTAGATCTGTATTCAGTTTCTCCTAGGAGAAAATATTAAACGCTCACAAGTTGTCTCTATAGTGTATGCCTCATTCTTTTGCTTTTATGATGTCTTGGAGAAGAAGGTATTTAAGATTAGTGTTGACAGAGTTGGCAGAAAAATTGTGTGCTTTACCTTCAGCTATCGGTCAGCGGTACCGAAACCCTGCTCTGCAGGGTGAGCCACTAGCTCTGTCCTGAGGCAGGAGGGAGGGGAGTCCCTTCTAGCAGGGCAAGGAGGGTAGGTAGGTAGGTCCCGGATTTGTCCCCCTGTCAGAGAAAAGAAGGAAGGCTGCTGATGCTTCAGGACCCTGGGGGAAAAAAGGTGATGGCTTGATGGGACTAGAAAGGTATGAAGGGAAGAGGAGAACTTAGCTGCGTGTAGGGTAGGAGGTAACCCTGAGCCACGCAGAGGAAAATGGGATTTCGTGATAGAGGCAATAGGCCAAAAGATCCAAACAGAACATCTGTGTTTGCATCAAAACACAGGAATGCACATAGCTCTACCAAGCGAATTTTCAGCAGATGTTTTGGCTGGGGAGCGGCTTGATCAATCTCAGTCAAATCCGAGTTTCTCTCAGATTTTTGAGAGCCACTTTTAAGCAGTTAGCTTACACTTTTTTGTTACCTTTTAATAAAGAGTTGTTGGCTTTCTGCTTCTTGAATTCACGTTATCTGACTTCTTTTCTCTGCAGTCATGAGTTATAAATTAAGAGAAACAACAGTTCATGAAAAATGATAACTGTCTAATTCCAGGACCTGGAGTCCCAAGAGCGATGTGGTGTATAAATGCATAGAAGCTGCCTTTATTATTTGGTAATTGACCTCCCCTTCTTTCTTTTTGGAGTGCTTTCATTGTTTTCTGGCTTCTTAGTTGTATGCTCCCTGGTCAGCCTGGTGACTGCATGTAGTGGCAGTGGCTGCAGCAATGATTGATGTGGAGACTAAATTGCTAGACGCAGCTAATGAGTATTTCATGGAGCAGTTAGTCAGCAAACCTGAAGATGGAAATGCAGTTTTATGTAGTTCTGACCACTGTTCGCAGCATCTAGTTCAAAGTATTGCTGTCAAATAGCTCTGTAAAAATGTATTTAAACTTCTTACAGGACCAAACACTTTTCCCCCCCCTGCTTTTTTTAAAGAAACTACTTAAATAAAGTACTTAAAAATTGAAAAGCTTATTGGAGAGAATTTATAAAAGTAAAATCTTTGCAAGTGGCATGGGAATTACTTGAAGATGCCATGTGGGAGTCTTGAAGTAAATGCGTACACCTATCAAAGATATTAAGTCTAAAAAGAAACTGGTGTGGGTACCGCTAAACAGCAGGACAAGAGAGGTGGTTACACAAAGCTGTTCACCATGTTCTTAAAGTCAAGTTTTGTCTGCAAGAGCAAAGTTGAAAGGATCATAAATCCTGGCAGCATATGGTAAAAATGCAATGCAACTGAGGCAGATGCTTGAGGAACAATTTGCAGAAGACATAAATTAAACTCTTTGAAACGCTCTGGGAACACGAAGGAACAGGAAGCTTGTTAGAGAATGCGCAGAGCTAATAGATGATCCCTCTAATAGATGATCACTCTTTCTGTACTCCGGGAATAGAGCTGTATCAAAAAAGAAGCTACTGTTGCATGTGCATTCATCTTTGAGCTTTGAAGAAGTTCTGGATCTCCCTTGAAATGGAAGTGTTGGTAGAAGCAATTATGGAACAAGGTGGTATTTTTTTTAAGACATGAAGCAGAGGGTGTTCAAAGGTACTACATACCAACCTACCAGAACCAGAAGGTATTTAAAGAAGCTCAAGAATTAAAAAGCCAAACTACTAAATGTGGATGTGACTTTTCGGCTTAAAACTTGGTATTTGGAAGACTCGAAAGTAGCTTTTAAAAAGAAGCTTACTGCTAAGAAGTAGGGCTAACATCTGCAATGGGAAAACTAGGAGAAACTATTGTAGGGAATAGAGTTGGTGGGCAGCTTCTGATTATGGCAGAGTGGAAGGTCCAAGTGGCTTTTGAAATAGGGAATCATGCCTAAATAATCATACAGGATTCCTGAAAAGAGTCAAAAAAAAAAACATTCTCACAAGGGCAATCTGGTGATTGTAGTCTACTCGAGTTGCCAAGGACATTTAACAAGGCTTTTCCTCAAAGGCTGTGTGGGAAACTAACTTCTTACCAGATAAGAAGGGGGTTGCCAGCTCCAGCAGCTTTATGGAGACAAGGCTGCTTCAGCTCCGTGTTTCCAGGTCCAAACAAAAGCAAGGCTGAGCAAGTATGTATTCCTCATAGGCACGTGCATGAACTTATGTATATAATACGTGCGTGTGCAGGGTGAGCTGCAGAGGTCAGTACAGACAGACAACGCAACACTCTTCAAACACAGACAGTACCAGTGGCCTTATCCTGATTCCCTTCCATGGCTGATCAGGATGAATGTCCATTAGTGGGAAGTGTCTGTGTAATTACAATAATTTCAAAAACGTGTGTATATACACACATAAATGTATATATTCCTATGTTTAAAATAGGAAAAACAAACAAAAAACAGCACAGATCCCTTCTGGTAGCTGGCCTTGGACACTAAATCTATCTGGGAGCTGGACCTGGATCCACAATCTCCCCAATCTTCACTGGCTAGTCCAGCTTGGGAATTTCAAGTCACTGTGCACTGATACATGTATCCTGACTCACTCCAGCTGCTGGCACCACAGACCCTCTGACCTGTGTGTTGCTCTGGTTGTTCGCATTTCAGATTTCACTTGCTTCGGTCTCTACAGTTACTTGTGCTGTAGTCCCAGAATCAAAGAATGGCCGAGGTTGGAAGGGACCTCAGAAGCTCTGGTCCAACTCTCCTGCCAAGCAGGATCACCTAGAGCACGTTGTTCAGGATGGCATCCAGGTGGGTTTTGAATATCTCCAGAGAAGGAGACTCCACAACCTCTCTGGGCAACCTGTTCCAGTGCAGTCACACAAGCTCTGTGGTTTAACTCCAGTTGTTGGCACTGAAACTTCCATAATCACAGATGCACACATAATAGAGTCTATTCACTCAGGAAAATATTTAGGATTGGAGTTTAATACGAAGACTGGCTTATTAGGTGCAGGGAAAGCCCAGACAAGCAACTTGTTTATGTTCTACTAGCTGCTCTTATCCCCTTACCTTTCTGCTTTTGTGTGCTTGTTCTCCCTGAAACCCTCTTGATTCCTCTTCTCCCTGCCTTTAGTTTCTCCCTTATGCATCCCAGAGTATATCTTGTACAATTTTAAGCATGCTTTCCTTGGATCCCATCAGGTTTCATATTCCCGAAAGCAGTAACAGCCTCCTGAGGCTGATGGGCCTAAGCAGGCAGCCCTTCCAGTCACTCATTGTGGTGGGTCTTGCATCCCTCCTCTGAGGAGCTGGGTCACGGGCTTTGTTTCTCTAGGTGGGTTACTGGCGTTCCTTGGCCTGGCAGCATGCTTCTGTGTTCTTTTGTGTGCTTTGAGATGAGCTTTTTATCGTGTAGCCTAACAGCGCCCAATCATGTTTATCATTTAATTTGCTGAAAGGAAAATTTCTGTTACTTTGACTCATACTAACCTTATTTAGGTAAGCTTAGTATTCTGCTAGAGAGATCTGTGACTGCATGTAGCTTTATTACGTGTATTCATGAATGCAACAGTAGGTACAAACTACCAGTGCCAACCCCAGCCGTCCACACAGGTAAGGGTAGAGAGCGTTTGGTGGGGAATAGCTGTTTCACGAGTGAGAGGGTATTCCTGAACTGCCTCAGGAGGAGGGCACAGTTGACATACTAGAACTGCTTAGCAGGGAGCTGACTTGTTGAGCATGGTGACTCAATGGGATCAGTTAGTTCTGTCTTTACTGTGACCTACGGTTTCCAAAAATACTGAACAAAAATTGATTTTTCTTATCTCGAGATACAAGCTGATTAGAAGCACAAGTGAAAATGCTTTTCTGCTCAGTGTCCCTTTTGAGGGGGCTCTCTTCAAACTCGAATGCTGCAGGTGATAAACCCTTTAACCACACATACCTTTGCATATTTTTTTCTGATCTCAAACCTCCTTCTGGACACAAATGGAGAACTGAAAACCTAATTGTGGATCTTTCTGATATGCCTTTTTTGCATCCATAGCTAACTTGAAAACTTATCTTTTGGAGCTGAAATGTTGGTGTGAGAAGAATCTTTTCAAAAAGCAGGCCAGCAGCATCTTTTTATTGCAAAACTATTTGAGTGGGCTTACGCTATTTTTTGTTTGATTCAGAACAGATAAATGGCCTATGCACTCTCCCAACAATATAATGTTCTCAGTTATTGTTGATGCTTATATGATTGCGTTGCAAAGATGTAACTGCAACTTGCATGGAAGTTCACGCAGTAAACTGACTAGCCTTGCATGCTGCTGCAGTAATGTTGGCAAACCAAGGGTCTCAACAGGGCTTTTGGAGAGGAGACAGCTCTGAAGCTGTGGCGGTTGTCCTACAGCTCAGCTGTATCTGTATCTCTTGTTCTTCTGTATTGCCGGTGATGTGGCTTTAATTGAACTAATTGTCTATACTGTACACTGAAACCAGGATGTGAGACTTGACAGTTCGGGGCCTGAGTGAAAGTGTCTTTAACATCTTTGTGGGTGACCTAGACAACGGGATGGAGTGCGCCCTAGCAAGTGTGCAGATGACACCAAGCTGAGTGGTGCAGTCAATACAGCAGAAGGAAGGGATGCCATCCAGAGGGACCTGGACAAGCTTGAGAAATGGGCACAAGTGAACCTGATGAGGTTCAACAAAGGTGCAGCACCTGGGCCGGGGCAATCTCAGAGCTGAGCACAGCCTGGGAGAAGAACTCACTGAGAGCAGCCCTGCGGAGAAGGACGTGGGGGTGCTGGTGGACAAAAAGCTCGACACGAGCCAGCAGCGTGTGCCTGCAGCCCAGCAGCCAACTGCGTCCTGGGCTGCACCACCAGAGGGGTGGCCAGCAGGGGAGGGAGGGGATCGTGCCCCTCTGCTCTGCCCTGGTCAGGCCCCGCCTGGAGTGCTGCGTCCGGGGCTGGGCCCCAGCACAAGGAGGGCGTGGGGCTGTTAGAGAGGGTCCAGGGGGGGACCAGAAAGATGCTCAGAGGGCTGGAGTGCCTCTCCTGTGGAGACAGGCTGAGAGAGCTGGGGGTGTTCAGCCTGGAGAAGAGAAGGCTCCAGGGGGACCTTATAGCGGCCTTCCAGTACCTAGTATGCCCACAAGAAAGCAAGAGAGGGACTCCTTATCAGGAAGTATAGTGACAGGACAACAGGTAACAGATTTAAATTGAAAGAGGGTAGCTTTAGGTGTTAAGAGGAAAATTCACTGTGAGGAGGGTGAGGCCCTGGCACAGGCTGCCCAGAGAAGCTGTGGCTGCCCCATCCCTGGAGGTGCTCAAGGCCAGGCTGGATGGGGCTTTGGGCAGCCTGGTCTGGTGGGAGGTGTCCCTGCCCATGGCAGGGGGTTGGAACTGGGTGGGCTTTAAGGGCCCTTCCAACCCAAAGTGCTCTGTGATGATTTTATGAAGTCTTACTAGACTGAACCTGAGAGTGACAAATTAGCAATTTGTGATTGTTTTTTAAAAAAAAGTCTGACTACTAGTTTATATATATATTTTCTTGTGATTTGGAATAGTGTGTTAAGTATGGAAAAAGTCACCCTGCACTTTTAGAGCTTTCTATTTTTAACTCCTGGCTTTGTTTAAATGCAAAACATCTAGAGGACTCTTTTTTTAGTGGTGCATGAATGAGGATTGGTAGGAAAGAAAAGGACATGCGATGCACTGTTTTTTTAAATATAAATTGATTGCAGGGGTAAAATCCGAGTAGAGGAGGATAAAGTTGTGGGTGTTGCTGAGAGACTGGGGCCATTCAGATTCAGCTGAGTGGGGGAGTGGAGCAGGAGAAATGTATGTGTGGCTCAGCAGTGAAGTTGAACAGAGGTTGCTGAAGGTTTTAAGAGTTTTGAAAACTTGCTGCAATTGTTAATAGTTATTTTCATAGCCGGTTCAATCGAAATCGAACTGCCATCCATAGAACAGGTGCAGGGTGGAAGCTTATTGCTCTGTCTAGCTTTTAAAACCCACAATAGATGAGCTTAATGTATTTTCCTCTCTTCAAAAATAACTCAAATCCTAGAACTCTTAGCAGTTGCCTATCCGAGACTTGTACATTAGAAGAGTCTTTTTAGGACCGTGCTCGTTTTGAGAATCATTGATAGAGAAACAGTTTATAAATAACAGCGGTGAAATCCGTCTAACTTTTCAGAATAAATGCCAGCTCTTGAGGGAAGAAGTTTGTCCGTGGCCTAATTCTTTCATGCCTTGCAGGTACTCGGTTTGTCACATCAGTTTCAAGTTTCCTGCTCGTGGTTTCCCATATAGCGCTCCAACTCAAACTTACGCATTCACTTGCACTGCGACAGCTAGATTATAAATCCCCTGAATCAAAATAGTCATTATGGAATACAATGACCTTTGAGTGAAAGTTCTGTAAGCTTCATGTATATGCACCTTTTAATCCCTTCCATAATGAAAAAGCATTTTTTGGCTTGATGAGATGTCGGTATAAACCGTACTTGCACATGCAAAGAAGTTCTTAGATACATCTGCTGTGGTAAATCCTATTCAGCTGAAGTTCTGAATCTGCAGATTCTGACAGCTTTTTATTCAGCGCTACAGCTGTTAGCATAGCTACATATGGTAGCGATGCTTGGAAATATTACCTGTGAGTTCTTAAATATGTATAAAGCAAAGAAATCCTTTACCTTCATTTGGCACTTTAAGATAAACTACACTGGCTCTTGAAACTGCAATTTTAAATCTTCAGCTACAAGGCTTTTTTTAAAAAATAAAAAATAAGAAAAAGATGGGATGTTTTTCAGAAATGCGGTACAATCTCCTAGGACCCTGAATCAGACAGTGCATTTAGGTGGAATTACTTCCTCTATGCATTCCCATCTCCATTTTTATATCAAACAAGCTGAAAGAGACTAAACTTTTCAATCACTGAAACTAAAGGCTTTATTAGAACACATAATAAATCTGACAAGGATTAAAACAAATAATGAAAACCTCAGGGTGAGGTAGAGTTAGTTATAAGGCTGGAAACAAATCTATTGCTTGCTTCACATGCCATTCAAGTGTGTTGGCTTTTCCGTGGTCATTTTTTTCAAACCCAGCTCATTCTTCACTCTCCCAGTGTTTGTTTAGCTTGAGACAATCTGCAGTTTCCATCTCTAGCTTTTTCCTCTCGAGTCCACGAGAAAAATCTTGTTCCTCACCTTCTGATGCCTGACTGCGGTCCTGCTTTCTGATGCTGTTGAGAGCCCTGTCAGTCCTAATTGCCTTGTAGCTTCCTTGCTTGCTGGCTGTCCCTCTCTGTCACGTGTGTGTGTGTCTGCTGTGTTCCTAAGAGTGCTCAGTGTTTAGGGAAGAAGTCTCCTTTCTTCTCCCCACCATTCAGTGTTCTCCTGAGCACTTCTCTCAACTCATTCCATGTAACACAGCATCAGTATTGGAACAGGAATAAACAGGGTAGCATTCCTGCTGCCTGTCATTGTCTTTGCAAGTAGTGTTTTTAGGAATCTAATGAGTTTATTTAAGTAATCATTCAGTTTTGAAGTTCCGTCATAGAGGTATGTGTGTGTACTGTGTATTGTGTTCCTGATCTCCCCTCCTCTAACCAAAGTAGCTGTCTTAAATCACGTGGAAATGTTTTAGGATGTACCCAGCCAGAGGCGGTGTGGCCAACTTAATTAGAGCATTCCTGCAAATAAAAATGTTTTGAGGAAAACCTGGAAATTACTGTTTTAGACTTTACATTTCATAAAATATCATGTAATTGAAGAGCTTTATGGTGCTGTGTAAAAGGAATTTCGGGAAATAATGAAGAGATCAAATTCTATAAAGTATGAACATGAGTTCATATCCTATTAGTGTGACATTGAATGGGAATTTACTCATTCATGAGTTTACCATATTGGAGAGAAGAGGGAGATATATTGTGGAGGGAGAACTTCTGACAACAGAAAGCCCTTAACATTTTGGAATTATATGGGGAATATATGGAATATATAATAATATGGAATTATGTGGGGGGGAGGGATGGGAAGGACACGTTAAGCTGATGTCTTGTCCACTTCTTCTATTGAAAGTATATCAAGAGTGATTTTGGCCTTCTTAACATAAGAGTAGATAACTTTTTTTTCTTTGTTAGGTAAAGGTGACTGGCTATTCACAGTGTATGGAAGGGAGCAGGGATAAAGGTAACTCTGCATCTACCCACTACATTTTTTTGCGTTTTGAAGCTCCTTCCAGATAGATTTCCAAAGGCAGCCGCTCCTTGTGTTGTTTTGTGCTGTGTGTCTCTTTTAAGCTAAATTGCCCGCAAAGGACAGGCGGGCAGGCAACTCCAGAGGCAGAGTGACAGCGCAAGGCTTCCTTGGGATTCCCAGGAATTTACATGACAAATCCCTTGCTATATTTCCATTCTTCCACTCTAACATATGTGCTGCCATCATTAATGACTTACATATAAATAGCTATGGTGTAATGACATTATAAAATCTTTTTATTTGATGTGAATAAAAGTAAATTTTGTACCTGTATTCATATCCGATGGTGTTAGTTTCTAGCAATTTCTCTTCTAAATTGGTTGAGGAATTTTGATGAAATCTACAGCTTACTGATAAGCCTAGTGGTGGCAAATTTTATTACATCCTAATCTATTGATGCAAAAGTGACATGCACGTTTTATTGTAGGACTTAAGACTTCATTTTGTTCAAACTTGAGAATGAGTACACTCTCACTGGTTAGTCTTGCTCTAGGTTATCCGATATTGAGGATATTCAGTTTTGAAGAAGAAACACCTAGGTATCATCTTGGTGGGAAGATGACTGCTAATTAACCAAGCGTTTTACTATAACCTTCTTAGTAAGCATAGTTATTTGCTTTGAATTTATGGGAAGGGTGTGGAAAGATTCAGTTCAGTCCCATTAACAGACATGGGCTTTGACTTTGAGAAAAGAAAGGACAATCTTACCTGCAGTGAAAAGATAAATCAATTGATAGTGGTTGTATTCACACTGGAGTAGCTTCCCTACATCTCTTAGCAGTGACAGTGTGCAGCAGTGTGCAAGTCCAACAGTGGCAGAGCCCCTAATTTTTTTCCATTCTTCATCAGAGGAGAGTTCAGGAAAAAATTGTTTGTGTGTGTGTACATCAAAGTCATGGGTTGTCCTCAGGAATGACCATGACAAAAATCACTCCTGGCAAAGAAACAACACATCTAGGTATTTACTGGGGGCACTGGTGATGTATTTTAGGAGGCAAAACTCCTCAGAATGGAGTTTCTGTGCTGGTAAGTCAAGAAAAAAGTGAATTCTGATTGATACGGAATTAAGGGCCATTCATGTTTATGGATGTGGGTATATTAAACTCACTGAAGTTCATCTGTTCTATTTTAGGATATAATAACTGTCTACTTATTGCTGCCTAGCCTGTAGGCAAACTGTTCCCCCAGCACACATGCACACATTTTTATTTACAATTGTGTAAGTGTCCCTGCTGCATGCCTTTGCCATTCAGTCACATACTTTGCAGGCCTTCCAAACAATGTGTCCTACATTTGCATCTTCTGGCTGTTGGGGGGAAAGGAAAAAGGAAATGGTTTCCTCAGAACAGTTTTTCGGTTTATGTGTAGAAGAGAATGCAAAATTCCGAAGTTGATTAAGATTTAAAGTCATGATGTCAGCAGCATCTCCTTGTTTCAGGAGACGGAATGAATGCTCAGCTGTGTCTTCCCATATGACTGTGTTGCTGTTGAGAAACAGCAATTAATGGAGCGGTCAGGTCACTGGGCGATCTTAACTACTTTATGGCTTGCAGCCACTGAAATGTTACAGACTACTTGACTCGAAGACTTCGTCTGGAACAACTGACACTAGCTAAACTTATAATTTATGCTTATAATTTATGCATAATAATAATAAATAATAATAATTATAATAATAAAATTTTATAAAAATAATAATTAAAAATAATAAATAATAATAATTATAATAAATAATTTATTATTTATTAAACTTATAATTTATGCTTATAATTTATGCTGTCAAGATTCAAAGGCTGAGATCTCCACCAATGATTCTAGTGGAAGGAAATTCTTCTCAAGTAAAAAAATACAGAGAGTTGCTGTTGCTTGGTTTCTTTGGTACAAAATGAGGCTTACTTACCTTCTAATAACGTCTTCATCCAAAAGCCCCAAATTAATTTGACAGTTAAACAAAATAACTTGTCTCCTATTTTCAAGATAATATCTGTTTATCCTTAGGACCAACACACGCTGGAGGGCACCCAGCTGGAAAGCAGCTCTGCAGAAAAGGACCTGGTGGTCCTGGTGGACACCAAGTTGAACGTGAATCAGCAGCGTGCCCTTGCTGCTAAGAAGGCTAATGGTGTTCTTGTCTGCATTAGGCAAAGTATCACCACAGGTCAAGAGAGGTGATTCTTCCCCAGTACTCAGCATGGGTGAGGCTGCAGCTGGACTACTGTGCCCAGTGCTGGGCCCTGCAGTACGAGAGAGACATGGACATACTGCGAGCAGCCCAACAGAGGGCTACCAAGGTGGTGAAGGGACTGGAGCAGCTCTCCTGTGTGGAGGGGCTGAGAGAGCAGGGACTGCTCAGTCTGGAGAAGAGGAGGCTCAGGGGATTTCATCAATGTCTGTAAATGCCTGAAGGGGGGTTTAAAGAAGATGAGGCCAGGCTCTTTTCAGTGGTGCCCGGTGCCAGGACAAGAGGCAGTGGGCACAAACTGGCACCCAGGGGGCTCCCTCTGAGCACCAGGCAGCACTTCTGTGCTGTGCAGGTGATGGAGCAGTTGGCCCAGATGGCCTCCAGAGCTGCCTTCCAACTTCAACCATTCTGCAATTCTGTCAGTAAGGGTGCAGGCCTCTGTGTTAAGAATATAAGGGAGCTATGGTTTCAACCACATTTATTTAAAACCTGTTGTTTTTTTTTCCAAATCTCCTGTACTTACCAGTCCTTCAAAATCTACCAAGATCAAGCTTTATAAATGTTGTGCTAATGACACCATGATCTACTGCCCTCCCTCTAGTAAGGAAGTTTCCTTAAGAGACAAATGCAGTAAGCAGGCAGAGAGCTTTGTCCTTCTTGTTGCATTGGAAAGTGCAATGACAATTTATTCAGGAGTGCTACAAATTTCAGGTGGTTTTCTTCAGTATGTAATCCCAGGTTTTAAATCTGTTTTCTGAATCTGACGTTTGGAAAATGTTCTTCTAGAAGGGCATAACTATAAGTCCCCAGGAAATCTTTTATCCTTTTACAAGATTTTTTTTAGAATATATGAACCACTTCAGTGTCAGAGGAATGTTTGCAAACTACTTCTCTAAGGTCTAGTTGACTTACAATACCAGTAATTATTTCATTGTTAGAGAAAATTGTAGAAAATTTGATTGATCTGTTTTGTAAACTCCCAGCTATCAAATCACTTTTTTTGTCTGTTCTCTGTTGCTGGATGTTATTTATGGAATAGAGCAGGAAATAAATCAATGTTGAGATACTGGCTAATGACATCTTTTTGGTAATTTTAAAGGTTGGCAAAAAACAAAACACTGAACAGGTTTCTCTTTTTTTCTTTTCTTTTTTAATGCAGAGCAAACTAATGTTCATGGTAATTTACTCTTTTGACCACAAAGAATAGCATTACAGTTTCAAGAGCTAATTTTTGGTTCAAATGTGTCTAGAAATGAGCAGACATCTTCAAATTTGCACCGAAGTCAAGATGATGTTGTTGTTGAAGATTGGAATTGAGTGTGCAGAGCTAGGGCTCTTTAAAATCGGTACTGATATGTAAAGTTCCTGAAATGTTCACTGCTTCTGTTGTGATTACTTAGTTATCCTTGTCTGTTATTACTAAGGAAGCCAGCTTTACAATATACGTGCGCTCTGATGACAATTATGCTTTGGGTATATAGGCTTAAAAGGGTTTAAAAGCTTGTTTATGCTTGGAATAAATCTGGTACACTCGCCCACTGATGATGGTCTGTGATAGTCACGTGTAACTTTGTGTAAGCGTAATGGCAGTTGAGGGTTGGAGAGAGGACAGCAGAATTTACTCAGGTGTGGGGGAAAAGTCATTTAACAAAAGAGAAGAAACAAAGTGATAGAAAAAATATTTCTCTAAAGCATCAATCTAGGGCAGAACCTGGAGGCTGGAGGTGTCGTGCCTTAACCCAGCAGGCAGCTCAGCACCATGCAGCCATTTGCTCACTCCCTTACCCCTCCAGTGGGTTGGGGGAGAGTTGGGGAAAAAAGGTAAAATCTGTGGGTTGAGATAAAGACGATTCAATAGGACAGAGAAGTAAGGGAAATAATAGTACCAATAATAGTAATAATTATATATATGTTTATATAGAATTAGTTACTGTATTCCATTACCCAAAAAAATGACCTAATGGATTTTCTAGGACTGTATTCATCTCTATTTTGTGTATATGATACATATATTATTGGAGCTTCATAATTTCAAGGTCATGTTACATGTCCAAGATGCTATTGTGATTTAACTACAGAGTAATAAATATAGTACCAGAGAATAGAAGTCAGAATAGCGTGTCGCTTGTCTATTCCATATTTTTTTTAAGGTACACTAATAACTGCAATGTCTTTTATGTATTTTGGGAAAGTTAAAATATAGCCAGAAGGAAAGAAACTGCCTAAGAGGCAATACCGTGTGTTTCAGCATTTTGAAATCCATTTTCCTGTTTACACCTTGTGTCTTACCAGTGGAGGCTGCATTGGTGTCTGTGCAGAAATGCCAGCACATTTAGTTTGGTTTGTACCCATCTGTAAGAACATAAATGTTCCTCGGGCAAAATCTTTGTTTTCATTTAATGCTTGATCATTATGATGGTGTGGATGCACATATAAATTACTTGAAGTCTAATGTATTCAAACCGAACTCTAGTAAAACACTCTTCTCACAGATTACATTTGAGGATTTTTAAAGCTGAAGGATAAAATGTCAATAAAAATAAAATGGAGTTATATAGTGTTCAGTATTTTGATGTATCCCACCTGCTTTCATAGTAATGTAGTGAATGATACAAGCTGGTTTAAAAGTTTCTAAGTTCATTATTAACATATTTTGGTGGTAGAAAGCATAGGTAAGAACAAGCCAATTGACGTTGGGCACTTCACTGAAGGAACCCCATAACTAAGGTGGTACGTGTGTTTTTAATTTTACCCCCCTTGTCCGCTTGTACTTGGGCAGCACGATCGAACCTCCACTTGCACGATCGGCGGTGCAGATCTCCCCCCCACCAAGTCCTCCCTCGTGCACCGAAGAGGACAGATGGTGTTCACTTCATAAGCCGCTAATCAATATTTTATCTTAGCCTGGTTGTTCAGCGTGAGCCTCAGGCTCTGTTTACTATAGGCTATTAAGTCCCTATTACAATATTAATTTCCGTGTGGACTTCCTGTGGTGCTTGTTGAGGTAATGTTCGAGTACCTCACAAAAAAGCTTTTCTACAACCTTGTGATGAGGTAAAGGGATGTTATGGAGAGCACAAGAATATTAAAGATGAAAAAGAACACTATATTTTAGTGTCTGACCCTTACTTTGCAGCTTCTGGCCTAGACTGGCACAGCGTACAGTTCTATAAACCGCTGGGAGAGCTGCCAAACTTGTCCCAGCATCTGGCTTTTTAAGATGCTGTTTTTGATTGCCTCTGTAGTTGCAGAGTCGCAGGAAAAGATTTAGTCTTGTCTAAAAAAGACTTCAATTAAACCACAGACAGAAAGAGATAAAAGAAGGGAAATAATGTGAGTAAGGAAAAGAACTTCTGAACAGGGAAGAAAGAGAAGCTAAAACTTTACATTCCATGTTCAGGACCTCCTGGCCTGTTCAACACTGATTTATCCCTGGGGTGGACCTTTCCTAATCAATGACTTGGGCAAGGGTCCTCTGAAGATCACGGCAAATATTCCACGCGTCTAGGTGCACAGGGAGTCAGATCCAGGAGTATACAGGAAAACGTGTTGGCAGAACTCTGATGTTAGAAATCGTAATAAAGCTTCTCATTAATTTTGCATTTAAGCAAACTTCCTTTGTCCAGATGTTATATTTAGTGAGATGACTTCTTCCAGCATGCAACTGGTAAAAAAGTTATTGTGAGCAACAATTAGAGGACAAACATGAAGTATGATTATGTTCACATTCCCCTCTCCCACCAGTAGGGTAAGAAGCCATGGTATGTCAAGTTCAGCGCTGCTGTGGAGGAGGCAGAAGAATAGTTGGTCGTAAGTACAAAGCTGTGAGTAGTGCGCCTTCTGTTTCTCTGGTCGTAGGAGGTGGTACGTAGACAGGGTGCTCAACAGGATGAACTGATGTGCCAACCACCCCCAAAAAAAAAGAGTCCTAGCAAGTCGGTGTTAATTGCAGGTGCTTTGTTTCAACAAAACTTTGTTTTAATTGGAAACATCTGAAAATGCTCTTGAATTCTAGACGCCTTAGAGGACTGTTAGCATCTATCAGATCTCATTTTTCAATCTTTGTCGTGTTTGCATGAGTTATCTCATCAGAAAAAGGCAAATTCGTGACATCCAAGGCACATTCCATGAAAGTTCTTGTTTCATAGCTTAGGGTTTTCAGGTTTCTTGTTAAGCACAGTGCTGTGGGTTAACCCCAGCAGGCTGCTAAGCACCACACAGCTGCTTCTCTCCCCACTGTTGGGATGGGGGAGAATCAAAAAAGGTAAAAGTGCAAGAGCTAGTAAGTTAAGATAAAGACAGTGTACTAGGCACAGCAAAAGCTCTGCGTGCAAGTAAAGCAAAATAAGGAGTTTATGCACTGCTTCCCATCAGCAGGCACTATTTGCAGGAAAGCGGGCTTATCATGTGTAACAGTTCTTGGGAAGTCAGACGCCAAAATTTTGAATCCCACTCCCTGTAATGCCTCCATCCCCCCTCCGTCTTCTTTGCTCCATTTTTTATTGCTGAGCATGACACCACAAGGTATGGGACACCCCTCTGGCCAGCCTGGGCCAGCTGTCCTGGCTGTGACCCTCCCAGCTCCTGGTGCACCCCCAGCCTAAGAACCAGAAGAGTCCTTGGCTCTGTGCAAGCACTGCTCTGCAACAACTGAAATGTCAGTGTGTTATCAAGAATGTTTTCATCACAAATCCAGAACGTAGCGCCACTCGAGTTGCTTTGAAGAAAATTAACTCCATCCCAGCCAAAACCAGTATACACAGCCAGATATTTTTTTCCATAATCTTTCTCTTGGAGAAAAAAAAAAAAAAAAAAAAAAAACAACCAAAAAACTGGTTTCATGGGATTTTTTTCCCCTTCCTTGTACATCTGTGTCTATAGATGGATGAAAATCCATCATTTGGTTGGTCAGTTGTTCTTCCTCTCCAATATATCCCCTTAGCAGTACAGACAGTAGTCAAGATAAACTTCACCTTGCTGGTCAAATCTTGACAAAGCAAATGATCGGGGGTATGATGGTAGTCAGCCATACTGTATAACCTGTTTTTCCTCTAATAAGAAGGCACTGGAAGAAATTCAGTGGCTTGAGGAATGTTGTGTTCAAGATGTTTAGACCCAAAATAACAGACACACATAGCCTGGAATTGCAAGAAATTCCTTCCTAGTTTCATAGAATCATGGGATCATAGAATATCCCGAGTTGGAAGGGACCCATAAGGATCATCAAGTCCAACTCCTGGCACCGCACAGGTCTGCCCAAAGTTTAGACCATGTGACTAAGTGCACAGTCCAGTCGCTTCTTAAATTCACACAGGCTTGGTGCAGTGACTACTTCACTGGGGAGCCTGTTCCAGTGTGCGACCACCCTCTAGGTGAAGAACCTCTTCCTGATGTCCAGCCTAAACTTCCCCTGCCTCAGCTAACACCATTCCTGCGGGTCCTGTCACTGGTGTTTACAGTGAATAGGTCACCTGCCTCTCCACTCCCCTTCGTGAGGAAGTTGTAGACCGCAATGAGGTCCCCCCTCAGCCTCCTCTTCTCCAGGCTGAACAGGCCCAGTGACCTCAGCCGCTCCTCATACGTCTTCCCCTCTAGGCCCTTCACCATCTTCGTCGCCCTCCTCTGGACACTCTCCAACAGTTTAATGTCCTTCTTGTACTGTGGTGCCCAGAACTGCACACAGTACTCGAGGTGAGGCTGCACCAGCGCAGAGTAGAGCGGGACAATCACCTCCCTCGACCGACTAGCAATGCCGTGCTTGATGCACCCCAGGATACGGTTGGCCCTCGTGGCTGCCAGGGCACACTGCTGGCTCACATTCAACTTGCTGTCAACCACAACCCCCAGATCCCTCTCTGCGGGGCTGCTCTCCAGCGTCTCATCGCCCAGTCTGTACGTATAGCCAGGGTTGCCCCGTCCCAGGTGCAGGACCCAGCACTTGCTTTTGTTAAACTTCATGTGGTTGGTGTTCGTCCAGCTCTCCAACCTGTCCAGATCTCTCTGCAAGGCCTTTCCACCCTCATCCGAGTCCACAACTCCTCCAAGTTTAGTGTCGTCGGCAAATTTGCTCAAAACACCTTCTAGTCCTACATCCAAATCATTTATAAAGACATTGAAGAGGACTGGCCCTAAAATGGAGCCTTGAGGGACCCCACTAGTGACCATCTGCCAGCCAGATGTGGCCCCATTAACCACAACCCTTTGAGCCCTGCCCGTCAGCCGATTGCTCACCCATCGTATGATGTTTTTGTTAAGTTGTATGCTGGACATTTTGTCCAGTAGGATCCTATGGGAAACTGTGTCAAAAGCCTTGCTGAAGTCCAAAAAGATCACATCAGCTGGTTTCCCTTGGTCAACTAGATGGGTGATGCTATCATAAAAGGAAATCAAATTTGTTAGGCAGGACCTACTATCATGAACCCATGTTGGATGGGACCAATGACTGCATTGTCCCCCAGGTGCGCCTCAATAACTTCAAGAATCATCTTCTCCATAATTTTACCAGGCACTGACGTGAGACTGACAGGCCTGTAATTGCTAGGGTCTTCTTTCTGACCCTTTGTGAAAACTGGGATCACATTTGCCAGCTTCCAGTCTACTGGGACCTCTCCAGATTCCCAAGATCATTGAAAAATAATTGAGAGAGGTCCCGCGATGACATCAGCCAGCTCTTTAAGCACCCTGGGATGAATTCCATCCGGACCCATGGACTTGTATGGATCCAGGTGGAGCAGCAAATCCCGCACACGTTCAGGGTCGGTAGGGAGTTTGTCGTTCCCACCGTCATGGTCCTCCCGCTCATGGCACCCAGGGTCCTGAAGCCCATCATCAGCACTGAAGACAGAGGTGAAGAAGGCATTAAATGTCTCTGCTTTGCCTATGTCATTGTCTGTGAGGAGACCTTCCCCGTCAAGTAGTGGACCTATGTTTTCCTTGGTTCTTCTTTTTCCATTCACATATGTAAAAAAACCTTTTTTATTGTCTCTCACAGACATGGCCAGCTTCAACTCTAGTTGGGCTTTGGCCCCGTGAATTTTCTCCCTACAAACACGAACAGCATCCCTGTATTCCTTTCTTGTCGCCTGACCCTCCTTCCAGTAGCCATACACTTTCTTTTTCTGCCTAAGCTCCAGTAGAAGATCCCTGGTCAGCCAGGCTGGCCTTCTGCCCCGCCTGCCTGCCTTCTGATATTTTGGAATCGCCTGATCTTGTGCTTTTAGGAGGCAGTGGTTAAAGATTGACCAGCACTGATGGATGCCTATGCCTTCAAAAGCAGCTTCCCAGGAGACCTTGCTGACTAGTTCCCTGAGCAGCCTGAAGTCTGCTTTCCCAATATCCAGGGCTGAAGTTTTGGCGGCAGTTTTCTTTCTGTCACCATAAATTCTAAACTCAACCACTTCATGGTCACTCTGACCGAGACGGCCGCCAATTGCCACGTCTCCCACAAGACCCTCTCTGTTTTCCAGCAACAGATTAAGGAGGGCACCTTTCCTAGTTGGCTCCCTTAGCACCTGCACCAAGAAGTTATCATCTAGGTGCTTTATGAACCTCCTGGACTTGCTTGTGTCAGCCGTGTGGTGATCCCAGTTGACGTCTGGCAAGTTGAAATCTCCCATAAGGACGAGGGGAGTTGATCTTGAGGCATCTCTTAGTTCTGCAAAGAATAATTCATTGGCGTTGTTGTCCTGGCCGGGTGGTCTGTAATAGACTACCACAACGACATCCCCTTTATTTGTTCGTCCTTTAATCCTTACTCAGAGGCTCTCAACTTTGCCGTCCCCAAATTGAAGTTCCACGCAGTCCAGCCCATTCTTCACATACATCGCCACCCCACCACCTCGCCTACCCTGCCTGTCCCTCCTGAAGAGCCTGTAACCATCTATTGCAGCACATCAGCCTCAGGACTCATCCCACCAGGTTTCGCTTATGCCGATGATGTTGTAGCTGTGGGACTGGGCCAAGACTTCTAGCTCGTCCATTTTATTCCTCATACTGCGTGCGTTTGTGTAGAAGCACTTCAAATGCGCTTCCCTACACACAGCACCTTGTGGAGCCGACCAAAGGACCTCACTGGCACACAGTCCCTCTGATTCTAGCGCACCATCCCTTAGCTCATCACCGGCGTGCCTGGTTTTATCCCCTTCCCCCTTCAACTCTAATTTAAAGCCCTATCTATCAGCCCTGCCAACTCCTGAGCCAAAATTCTTACCCCTCTCTGAGAGAGGCGCATCCCATCTGGTGCCAGCAGGCCCAGTGTTGCGTAGACCTTCCCGTGATCAAAAATTCTGAAGTTCTGCTGGTTGCACCAGTCCCGAAGCCACGTGTTAATGTGATGAGTCTGTTTGTCAGCATCGATCCCCCCTATCGGAAGGACAGAGGCAAACACAACCTGTGCCCCGATCCTTTAAGTAGTTGCCCCAAAGCCCTAAAGTCCCTTTTGATTGCTCTCGGACTTCTCACTGCTACCTCGTCATTACCAGCCTGAAAGACCAGAAGCGGGTAGTAGTCGGTGGGCTGTACCAGACGCTTGACTTTCTTAGCTAAGTTTCTTACCCGAGCCCCGGGGAGACAACAGACTTCCCTGTGGGTTGGGTCTGGTCGGCATATCGGGCCCTCTGTCCCTTTCAAAAGGGAGTCCCCCGTGACAATAACCCTTCTTTCTTTCTTGACAGATGATGTAGCAATGCGAGGGGTAGGTTGCCTTGCCTTAGGCACCCTCTCCAACTGGGACGGGCTTTCATCTACTTCATTGTTCTGACTATGGTGTTCTAGAGCCTCGTACCTGTTACATAAGGGTAGATGGGAAGGTGAGGTGGGCAGGAACGGGGCTCGCCTACCACCCCGAACAGGAACGTACCTGAGTAGCCACATCGGTGACCGCAGCTGGAGAGGCTGCAAGAGATGTGGAGGCCACGGTTTTCTGCCTGGTCGATACCATGGCCGGGTTTCTCACAAGCAGGCTACCAGTACCAGTACCGAAGGGAAAGACCGCTGCAAGAGAGCGGTGAGGGGCCCTCCCTGCTCGCCCTGCCTGCGCGAACACTGTCAAATCGGATGTATGATCCTATTTTTCCTAGACTTGATTTCTTGGATATTCCTTGCCAGGTTTTATTGTATATTATTAAAAATATTGTTGCTAATTACTTAGTGGACTGGAATAAATGAATAGCCAAAGCAAATAGATACTTCAGTATGTATCTGATCTGTGTCTTGTGTTAAAGAATTGTACGTATAGCATACATGCTTAATGATGGGTTTATCTTTAGTTGGGGTATTCTTTTCAAAACAACTTTGGACCGAAACAGAGTTCATCTGAGAATTGATAGAAAGTCCTTTTTGTGCATTGTCAACAACTAAAGTAAAGTTGGCGAAAAAAAGTTTAATCTGAATGTCTGTGAAACCTCACTTTATCTCATGTATAACTAGAAAAAAATGCAAAAGAGGTTAGTTACCTTAAGTATTCTGAAATGTCAGAAAAATAATTCTCATATATGTGAAGCTGTTAAATGTGTGGTTTTTGAAATATGCTAGCTTAGCAACTTAACATTTAAATTAAATTCCATGGTTTCTCTTTGCTTCTGAATACTACACTGATCCATTTTCTCCAGATCAGACAAACTGAGCTGAATGTAGTGAGTCATTGTCTTGCTCAAATTACTATTTGAAATTTTTATATTTTCAATAAGTTATTCTGCTAGCTCCCTCTTCCATATAATCTCTACATACCAGTTAGCTTTCCTGCCATTCATCGTGTTTTAGCCACTTGTTGACTGTTATGATGCGATAAACGAATTTACTAAGGGTATGCTGTAGGAGTGAAGGAGAGTGTGAAGAAAAAAAAAGAAAAAGTGTACTCTACGGTCTTTTTCAGAGCTTGAAGGCACACTTCTTTTGAGGGCTTGGTTGTGCTGGAAAGGTAATCTGTTGTCATATTTAATTCATACATAATCTTCATCTCCAGTTCTTTTGCATTTTAAAGACTATGATATATATGTTTGTTTTATATTTCACCAACTAGAATTTTCTTTCTGTCATTTATTAAGAAATTCTGGTCTGTGTTTGATTAGGGGTTGCACAAATAATGGCATGTAGTTTATTTCTTGCCTGGTAGAAACGTTGTAAGTAATCACTTCTAACATCAAGTCAACTTGTATTTATAACATTTTATTTTCTTGTGGAGTATCATCGTGGAATTATTATAGAACGGCTTATCATTAGATAAAAACATTTTCAAATGTCTGTTGTAGAAAGGACTTTTTTACTACCATCATAATCCTTCAAGAAAGAAGAAAGGTTTTTATCTCTAAGAGTCAATCTAACTGGGAAGTAACCCATAGCTTCTTTAAAAACACCTTATCCAGCTGTAAACTTTCCCGGAGTTTGAATAAAGACTTTGGTGTAACTTAAGAAGAAAATATCTGTTTCAGTATCCTTTACGTGGCTTTAAAATTGACTGTTCTTACTATTGTGAGAAAAAGCAGAGACATAACTTAGTAAAGAAACTTAGGCATTGCTGGTTTTGAAACCAGCATCTAAAATCATGAGCCACCGAATACAAAGGCATCCCAGGTACCTGTGACACTTCTGTGGCGGAGTCACTGGATGCGGAGAGAATTTTCAGGGAGGCAGTACTATACTATCCACAACCAGTATTTCCATTGTTTTCCTACTCATCCATATTGAATCTCCAGTAAGACCAGCAAGACCATTCTTAAACTGTTATCATTATTATTTTTAAATTTAAATATCATTTTAACATTTAAATATATAAAACAATATTTGAGATTAACTTTCTTTGCATAAAAGGCATGGAAAAGTAATTTGACCAAATAATCTTCTAGATTTATAACGTGTACATAGCATACCTGGATTTTCAGTTTTTTTCTTTTTTTTTCTTTTTTTAATTTTATTTTTTAATGGAATAAGCTTACAAAGAACATTTGCTTCTCTTTAAGCAGTATAAATATAGGTAATGAAGTCATGCTAAAGTAAAATAGTTTGCGTGAACTCACGAGGAGCTAATTCCATTTCATTAACAATAGCATTATATCTTCTGGCTCTTTTTATACCTTTCCATGACTGCCAAAAATTTATAGTTTTCCTAGAAGTTTCATTGAAATGTTATGGCAGAGTTGATAAATATTAGGAATAATAAGCACAAGATTTTCATACAAGATTAAAACAAACAGACAATCTCTGATAAGTCTTTTGCCTTTACTGTATTTTAGACACTTACACGTTATAAATTAAAATAAAAGTGATAGCATATGATAGCATGAAGTCATCAGTGCATCAGTATTGAAGTCCATTCTCAGTGGAACTGACACCGTGGAATGGAATGGGTTTTTAAAAAGTACCTCAGTGGGAAGTAAACTGACTCGGTGGGCAATAAATTGGAAACAGTTTAATAGTCAAGGAATGAGTTTTGAATGAAGGTTAAGAAGGTACTCCAACTGTTCAGTCTGTTTTATCTGTTTTATGGAGCTGTTGTATTTCTGTCACTTAAGTATCCTGCTGAAGGCTGAGGCAAAACTGGAGCTAGTGTTTTTTTCAAAAAGCAGTGGTTTTGATTCAAGATAGTCACTTGCACATATCAATCAAAATGCCTTGGCTAGTCTTTAACTGTTCCCATGGAGTACAAAAAGCTGATTGTGGTTGCTGGTGTCATGAACGGATGGTCAGTGCCTTTTCTTATACCTTAAAACAGATAAAAGTCATTGGAATGAGGTCCTTCTGTGACTATGTTGTCATAATGTTAACCAACTGTTGAAGTAGCTTTCCAGGTTTGCGTGTGCTGTAACTGAAGGAGAAAGAAACCACAAAGTTGTGGATATGTGTAACCTGTGTACCTTAGTACTGTGATTTTCACTTTGGATATGTGAATGTGTGTTTATGAACAAGTAACCATACTCTGATTTTTTTTGTCCGCTCTACAGTATATGGTTTCCTTACATTTGTTCCCTCTGTGATTTGCTTTTTAAAACCTTATCATATGGGTGGCTCTTCATGTCACAGAGGTTGGGAAGGATGTCTGGAGATCTGTCCAAGAGGTCTAGGACAGGAACCCTCCTGTTAAAAGTTTATTTTTATTTTTTTACTGTATTTCTCAAGAGTAATCAGCTTATAGAGGTTGCTTTGGACTGTTCTGTTGCCTGTGTCTACCTCTGAGGCTCTCTGGCATGTGATTCTTTATTTGTAGAACATTTACTTATTCACAAAGGTGAATTCTCTGGGAATTTTAACGTATACAGTCATCTGTGGTACATACATTTATTTCTATGTGTACTGGCCTGTGTGTTTCTGGATCTGTTTTAGTACTGTACGTTGACATAGTCTGCAAAATGTGTTTGAATTACCTCCTAACTCTTATTTAAAACAAACAAACAAATAACCCCAACAAATGAACTTAAACTTTTACTCCACCTAATCAATAACAATGAAATAGCCCTTAACCCTCCCCCCCAATCAAATCAAACAACTAATAAAGTATTGGTGTTGTGAATTTCAGCATTATTCTCTTAAGCTAGAGTGAATAGTGCAAAAAGTACATCTTAGAAAATCAAGGATTTGTTTGAATGATGTAATAACTTTCTATATCTGTAATATACCACTCTGAACAGCAGAACAGCCTTTTTTGTGTGTGATAAAACGTCTTTGTGTCTGCTCTGAATATGCCATGGATATCTATCATGGATATCAGTCTCACCTCTGTCCCTGGAAAGGTGTTGGAACAGCTCGTTCTGGATGTCATCTCCAAGCAATTGGAAGAGAAGAATGTTATGAGGAGTAATCAGCATGGATTTACCAAGGGGAAGTCATGCTTGACCAACCTTGTTGCCTTCTATGATGGCATCACCAGCTGGGTAGACGGGGGCAGATCAGTGGATGTCATCTACCTTGACTTTAGCAAGGCTTTCGGTACTGTCTCCCATGACATCCTGATAGCAAAGCTGAGAAAGTATGGGACAGAGGAGTGGACAGTTAGGTGGGTTAAGAACTGGCTGACTGGCCAAGTGTGGTGATCAGCAGCGCAGAGTCTGGCTGGAGACCTGTGACTAGCGGCGTTCCCCAGGGGTCGGTGCTGGGTCCGGTCTTGTTCAACATCTTCATTGACGACCTTGCTGAGGGAGTAGTGTCTGCCCTCAGCAAGTACGCCGATGACACGAAGCTGGGAGGAGTGGCTGACATGCCAGAAGGCTGTGCTGCCATTCAGCGAGACCTGGACCGGCTGGAGAGATGGGCAGGAAGAAACCAAATGAGGTTTAATAAGAGCAAGTGTAGAGTCCTGCACCTGGGAAGGAACAACTGGACATATCAGTACAGGCTGGGGGACGACCTGCTGGAGAGGAGCTCTGAGGAGAAGGACCTGGGGGTCCTGGTGGACAACAGGTTGACCATGAGCCAGCAGTGTGCCCTCGTGGCCAAGAGGGCCAATGGGATCCTGGCGTGCATTCAAAGGAGTGTGGCCAGCAGGTCAAGGGAGGTGAACCTCCCCCTCTTCTTTGCCCTGGTCAGGCCTCACCTGGAGTACTGTGTCCAGTTCTGGGCTCCCCGGTACAAAAAAGACAGGGATCTCCTGGAAAGAGTGCAGCAGAGGGCCACAAAGATGATACGGGGCCTGGAGCATCTTCCCTGTGAGGAAAGGCTGAGAGACCTGGGTCTGTTCAGCCTGGAGAAAAGAAGACTGAGAGGGGATCTCATCAGTGTTTATAAATACCTGAGGTGTGGGAGACAGAGGGATTTGGCCAACCTCTTTCCAGTGGTTTGTGGGGGCAGGACAAGGGGCAATGGCCACAAGACAGAGCACAGGAAGTTCCGCACCAACATGTGAAAGAACTTCTTCATGGTGAGGGTGACGGAGCACTGGAACAGGCTGCCCAGGGAGGTTGTGGAGTCTCCTTCTCTGGAGATATTCAAGGCCCGTCTGGACGCCTACCTGGGCAGCCTGCTCTAAGGAACCTGCTTTGGCAGGGGGGTTGGATCCGATGATCTTTTGAGGTCCCTTCCAACCCCTTCGATTCTGTGATTCTGTGATTCTGTGATCTTCTGAAAATAATTATATGTCACTTAAAAATATATAGCTAAAAGATATTGAAATATAGCAGGCGTTTATTTGATGATCATCATAAATTAATTTTATGTATAAGCATATAGAAAGAAAGATTAATTGAAGCCCTTGAGGCCCACAGCAGTTTTTTATAGTAGTTGACATCTCTCAAACTGTTGCCTAATTAAAACTTTAGTCCTACACGGTGTTAATTCAGGTGCTTGAAATGTTAAGGATGCTGTTACAGGAATCTTTGAGGAGATCTCATTGTTGTCTCATTCTGTAGTGAAACACCCATCGCAAGAGAAGCTTTTGTAGTTTTATCCTGCAGTGTTTTCTTATATTGTGGTACTAGGATCTAGTAAAACTCTTAGAATGCAGTATTTTATTGTGTTTACCTCTGTTTGTAAGAAATTTGGGTGGGCTGGCTCCCCAGTGCAGTAAATGTCACTGTAACTCTTATCTGTTAACTTCCCTCTCATTTGTGGTAGCCCGTAGTGGTGACAGAGCTTGCAGGACAACATTTGGTGTATCTTTGCATGTGCCGAAGGCAGCGGTGATATGGAAAGGAAAAGCCAACACTTTGTTCAAACTCGTTAGCCACCTAGTGTGGGCAGTACCAACATAGCTGCTTGATTACTATGCAGCGAGGGTTGAGTTCGATGACTGCATGAGGAACGGGTTTTTACAACGCAGCAAAACCTTTGTAAGTACTGACTGGCGCTTGCAAATACTTCATTTGCTTTCTCAGATCAGTGTGTTCTTGACTTTCCTGGGACCTGGGTGTGGTAACCTGTATGCTTCCCTAAAACTTAAACTGTGTCAGCTTCAGAATAGCCACGGATGGAGAAAGAGTGCTGATTGCACAGCTTCTGTACAAACCAGACCAGGTAGGGCTTACGAGGTCCGAAAGGGAGCATCTGAATCCAGGTGAGAAATCTGCATGAACGCTGCCCACCATGTTCCTCGGTGGGCAGCATCACTGACATTTATTCTCTCCACTACACATATATATATATGTACATATATACATATATATGTACATATGTACATATATATATGCCTAATATGCATAATCCACTATGCCTAATTTATGTGGGTTTTATATTATACATGAGTTTTGTTTATTCAGTTTCTTTCTTGTCTTTCCAGTCTGGGAAGTTGGCTGTCCATGCGTACAGCTTCTGTAGAAATAGAAGCCGTCACTTCCAGCACACGTTGAGTTATTCACAGCTGTTTCTGGAAATGTGATCTTGCACAGAAAAGCTCCTCTATTTTTAAAACCAAGGAAGCTGCTGAGGCATTGTTACGGGACTAGGTGTGTGGTACAAGATGTCTCTTTTACCATTTTATCTTTAAAACCGGGTTGTGCTGTGGTACAACATACCACTGTGGCTTTACTGTCTTGGAGGACTTGTAGGTGTTTAGATGGTAGTCCTGTGAGCTGATTTAAAATGGTTATGAAACTACAGCAGAAGACTTCAAGCCAAGATAAACTAGCATTTTCTCAAAAAGAAGTCCTGTGCTCCTCTCTCTCATTTCAAGCACTGCGCCAGTGCTTGTTTCTCTCTCTCCCTCCTCCCCAGCTTCCCAAAGCTTGCGTAGCTGTGAAATTAATTGGGTTGGAGAACCATCTTGATTAAAATTAGCTGTGTTTATGTTCATGCAGCTGCGTATAAGGGAAGGAAAGCAGTGAGAGGATAACAACTGGGGCTAGGAGAGCTGAGACAGTTCCTTCTTCTGCCAGCTTGATGAGTGCCATAGGTTGCAATCAATCAGTTGAGCTTATCAGCTGTAGAAATATCCTATACAGTTGCAGCTTTGGATCACACTCAGATCAACAGCGATATGAAATTGTGTCTCTGTTAAGTCGTAGCAGTTGGCATCATAACGTGCAGTTAGGATTCACCAGTTTTCACAGGTTACATTTTTGGGGAGAAGCATGCGTGCTGAAACACCAGGCATACAGCTTTAAGGAGTCAAAAAGCATTAGAGAAATCTTTCATCCCTGAAAGTTTCAGACTAATCCATCCCTTTGCCATGAAGAAATAGACTCAAAAAATCAAGGAAAAAAAAAAAGAAGGCTATATTCCTTTAGTCCAGAGAATGTAAAGATTAAATTGGTTTTGGAACATCGCTTAATGTGTGGCATTGTAAATCAATTTTGATACTGGAAAAATGTCTAATTTACTTTATGCCCAGAGATTTTGCTTCTTCTTCTTCCTCTTGGTCTTTTTTTTTTTTTTTTTTTTTTAATTTTCTATTCTTTTTTCCACCTACCATTTTTTTCTTCCTGGTGGCAATACCCAGAATCTTCCCTGGTTTTCCATGCCACTGTCTTGCTATTCTTATTGTCTTCTGTTTCTGTGTGTCACATTCCACCCTTATTTTCTGTTTGAATCCTGTTTTCTGCTCTTTCTGTCTCATGCATGTCCCAGCCACCCAAGCAGCAATCCTACCAACCAGACACAGGATCTGAGCAGCTTACAGGCTGAGGTCTAAATGCAGCTGATATTTGAAACAAAAGGCCATACAACAGAAAGCCAGAGGCAATCCTTGAGCGACACATTGAAAAAAAAACACAACTCTTTTCATGTATGTCAGAGCAGGGAGGATCCTGCTCACCAAGTTCAGACCCTGCTGTCTGTGCATCATTAGCAAATACATTTTGTGTCTGCCCCATCTCCGTGAGCTGTGCTAAACCACGAGGGACTTTTCTGTGAGTTTCACTGCTACCTGCAGGGCTCTGACATGCAGGACTGCTCTCAGTTGTTTTGCACAGAAGCTGCTCCCGTAACCACATTTGTTAATTATATTTCAAGGTTGCTACGTGAGTGAAAACAAGCAGGTTCCTGGGCCATGTATGAAGCAGTTTGGTGTGTTGATGGGTGCTGGGTGGTGGCCGTCTGGGGCATTTGGGTGGGCTTGTGTGCTAGGTGGGAGCCTTGGCACTGGTGGGTGCAAGCAAAGTGAATGGCAAAGCTCCCTGACGGTCACTTAGTCTGGAGGGAAGGGAAGGGGCACGGCAGCGACCCGGAGACCAGGGACAGGGCTTGGCAGCTAGCAAGGCACATGGCGTGTTGTGGCTGAAGACTGGGAGACTTAATTTAATGATGTGGCTGGCCAAAGTAGTGGATCAGGTTGCCACGTGAAGTCGTGGAAATGCTCACGAGTGGGCACAGCCCCGAGCTGCCTGCTCAGACCGGCTTTGAGCAGGTGTTTGGACTCAGTGACCTCCGTAGGTCCCATCCAACCGAAATGACTCTGTATGATATTAGTACATCACGGCAGACTGGCTGGATAGCTTACATTTTTAGTGGTGTATTTCTAATCCGAGGGTTTTTTTAGTGTCACATATGCAACTTAGTCTATTTATCTTTGGGAATTACATCATTGTTAGCAAGATGCACACTGACATGTTGAGAAGCATACAGGAGAATAAGGTTTGCCATACCATATGAAATCCTCTGGTCTGTCCGGGTGACAGCTAGCTAGCTATTGCCACTACCAGACCTTTAAAAGAAAAAAAAAAAAAAAGAAAAAAGAAAAAAAGACTGTAGGGTCAGTATGGGATGCTATTATGCTGTCTTTTCCTCAATTCTGTTCTTCCATAAGCAGTTGGGCACCTCGGTTTCATTAATTGTGACAAATCCATTAATGCCAGTCCCTTCTCAGTTTCGACATTGACTAACTTTGGCAATCGTTTCTGAAATCTTACATAGCGCCTAATGGTTTTGTACTATTACCACTTCTTTTGTTGGCTTTTTATTGACTTACTGACTGTCCTCTTCCGTATGGAGAACAGATGGGTATCTATTAACTATCTGCACATAGACCACAGAGGCTTGCTCGTAACTTTTTAATAAGATAGTAGATTGCTATTGTTTGCTCTTGATCCTCTTTGAAGGAAACTATTCTAATTCTTTTCAATCTCTCTGTATTAGATCTTTTTTGCTACCTTTCTTTGAGATAACTTTGATGTCAGCATTTGTACAGATTCACTGTATAAGTAAATCTGTATTATAAGTATTACATAGCGTGTACGCATGAATGCATATGTGTATTTCCTATTATTCCCCCATCCATTATTTTTGTTTTCTTAGATCATGTTTGTTTTAAACTGCAATTGCACTTTCAGTTTCATTGAACGGTTCATACAGGAGCTGTCTCTTTCCTTTTTTGATAACTGTGAATTTATAATCTGTAATGGTCTATAAAAAGCTTAAATTTTCACTCCAAGGAGCCTTCAGTACTGTCAGAAAGAATTAAGGGGTAGGAATGTATTACCCATTTGGAAATCATTTGTCTTGATAGTTGCTTTCTGTAGATATTGAAGATTAATATTAAATTTGATATAGTGAATGTGTGCATAGACTTATATTTTCATAATACATTTCTGGACAATTACTCGCCTAAATGCATTTTCATGTGTTTAATGTAGACTTTTGTTCTATGTCCTTCGTATAAGCTAAATAAGCCAAATTCAGGGAAGAGGAAGTATGAAATTCATACCAAAATGGAAATCTAAGTCTAATTGTTTGCTAATGAAAATTATGTCATAGACCAAAAAAATCCTGAAGTTGTTTGTGGTTTCAATTCGCTGTAGTTACTACTTGGAATCCAGAGCCTCTCGTCCTCCCACATGTATGCCTTGTTCCTTTCCAGATATGCTAATCGCTACAGGGGGCGGTAGGGAGGATCACAAGTGACAGTACCAGAAGTTTGCGCATCTATATGTGGCAATAAGGAACCGCGGACTTCCTTTAACAAAGTACCTCTGAACTTTGTATTCAGCAGGCTTGAACCTTCATCTCTCGAGTTTTCTCTAGGGATTTTCCTTGTCTCAGGTAGGACTTTAAGGGCCAAAAATAAAATACACTGCTTATTTAAAAAAAGAGCAAAAGCGATAGATCTAACCAAATATGGGCTATGAAGGGAAGGGCCATGAGGTAAGATATTTGAAGTGCCTTATTTTAGATGTTTAGGTCCATATCTTTTCCCCAAAGATGTATGCAAAGGTTCTTCATCCTAATCCAGATCCTGGAATTATTAGGTAAAGAGTTTGTTAGACGGTGTTTAAAGATTATTTGCAAACATCTGTCAAGAGTGGGCCAGAAAAGGAAGTAATGGTGCCACTTCCTTGAGTGAAAGGGCTTTTAGTTGAGGGAAGTGTGCTGACATTCAGACGCTCTTTTTAATGTTAGATTGAAAATGCCTTCACAGCATTTGATTTTCTGAAAAGCTATTTTTATGTTAAATGCATTTCTTAACATTTGGAGTTATTCCACTATTCTGCAAGTCTAATTTATTTAATCGCATGTCCATCAGATCCCGAATTTCATGTATGTCGCAAAGTGCTTTTCAGCAAATGAGGTTTTAATTGTATTTCAGAGATAGCGGTCGAAGTAACAAATCTTGTCTTTACACCCATATTGGAACCTGATACGGATTGATTAAATGGAGAAGCTGCTGTAAAATTACTTTGTCTTATTAACTGTGCTGTGCACTTGGATGCAAAATGTATGCATTGCTCATCAAAGCTAAATGATGGCGTGAAATTAAATAGAAATATTTTAAGATGTAAGATCATACATATGCTTTTTATTAGTGGATGAAACCAAGCCCTCACTTTCTTACCTTTGTGGAAAAAGTTAACAAGTAGCGCAGTGCATTTCTGCACATCTTAACAGTGTCTGTCATGTGTGTATTCCTTCCACTTCAAACTCTTCTTAGTCCCAAATTAAGCTGCAAATTTTTTTTTTTATTAAAAACCACTTCTTTTTATGAAAGTCTCCTTGAAACTATACTTGTAGTGATTTTGTCAGACGTATGTTTTCATGCTGCTGTGAATATGTGTGTGTGCATGTAAGGGCTGTTGTCATGTTCACCTTGAGATACTCATTCTTCACGCGGAAGTGCGTAAAGTTCTCCTGCCACTTCAACTCCCAGTCAGGTTCTTAATTATGAAGGAGCTGGCAATGAGTGGAAACAGTTGAATAAAATGAAAAAAGCGCTCCTTTCATCCTGCAGAAGGGGATGCTACTGGCAAAACTCATACCTCCTTGTGAATTTGTAGTTCCACGTGCACCAGATGCTGATGCAACTTCACAATTATAGTAGAAGTACTACATTTTAATGCAGTGTTTAAACTTTATAAAAACAGATTTTAGCTATATTAGATTCTAACAGGTTTTAATAATGTTAAATGTAGTATCAGCTCAGTTAGTTAAAAACAGTATTTTAAATAAATTTTAAATATAAACTTATTCCCCTTGGCTTTTTGCAGGTTTTTGGACAGTACAGGCATTGTGATATGACCTCAAGGATGCTGATTTAAAATCTAGGAAGAAATATCTAAGACACAGACTCATTTTACGAAGCAAATTAGCCTGTTATGGAGTAGTGATGGAAACTTTTTATTTAATGATTGTCTTGTCTGTTGTATACCTAGTATACCTACTGCTGCTGCAGGAGGGTGCTAAGTGCCTTTGCTATGGGGCTGAGCAGTGCCTTGTGCTGCTGGTTTTGATATGACTAGAAAGGAAATACCGGTGTTTCTGAAGGAGCTCCATGCTCTTCATCTTGTGCAGAGCATAAACACAATGGAGTAATGACAGGTTTTGACGGAGTGGTTTGAATATTGTCGGTGAAGTAATTGCAGGCAGCTAGCCTGGGGGATAGAAGTTGATTGTGAGGTAGTAGGCTACCCGAGAGGCATCACCCTGTGAAGCAGCAGTGCCGTGCTGATACTTGTTAACTGGCCGTTGTGGCTAAGGAGGAAGAAATCCGCCTAGTTGAAGACGGAGCATTTTTCTTTCATTTGTACTTGTTGCTTAAATGAGAGCTCATTAGTCAAGTTTAACAGCTAGTAATTGCATTGACGGCTCTAAGTGTTACTGAATCAGCACCAGAACACTTAAAGTTATTTATACAGATTTACTGTGTTAGTAACTTTTGCATGAATAATTATGCCATTTAAAACTTAGCCTATTAAGGGGTCTTCATTTATATCATCAATAGTGAGGGTTCTCCCTCCTTTTCCCTTTAGTGATCTTTTAAGCCATTTTCTTCATTTATACTGGTATCTGCTTCATTTGTCATTGCTGAAGAGTAAAATTATCTAGTTTTAGGAAAGTGGCTTTTGTAACAGCTTGTGCATAAATATTTTGGCGGCTAATGGTTTTCGAGGAGATGAGAATGTTTTAAAGTCACTAATCGCAAGGAGTTAGTAGCTCTCTGCTCCTGGGAAGCTAATACTTTTTAAAAAACTTTACAAAATATCAATAAAGTGATTTTATTGAAAAATATTAAACTCTGTGGCAGCTTTTTGTCATTCAGTTGCAAAGCAGAAATGCCTTCCAAATATTAACTATTTGAATGGCCCTTAATAGTCATATAACAGATCATCTCTGTAAGACTGTATCGATTGGTCTAGTGAAGCGCTCACTAGTTTTCATCCCCGTGACTGTCCTGTATAGCAGCATACCTGTATGCATTTAAAAAAAACACACAAGCTCTCAAAAACAGCATTAAAACACATGTAAATAGGTGAGGAGGAACGCTGGTTGCTTGTTTGTTTTTTTCAGTATTGTATAAGGGTACAGGAAAAACGAAAAGCTGGACTGATTTTTAAATGGTATTCATGCTGATGTAGTATCTGTGTGAAAATTGTCCTTGTCCCCATACACGTGCAAGAGTTTCTACAAGGGAATTGCAGTCGGTGTTAGCCAGGGTCTGTGGATATTTGCACACATCCCATAGTTTCCTCTATTAGCTGAATATTCAAGGAGCCATTCATTGTGCTTTAGGTTGCTTAAACTAGTACTTTGGCACGTCGGACCTGAATTCCTGCGAAAGGTGGCACAACCCTCTACGATACCATGTGCCACCGTGTTCAGAGTCTAACCCTGCGTCTCTGACCTTGGTCAGGCATGGCTTCTGCTGTATTTGTAATGCCTGAGGCAGTGCAGCTCTCTGTAGGGGGCCTGATGGGGTGAAAAGGGGAGTCAAATACAGATTTAAGGAAACAAGCCGACAAGGCTATTTAAAACTTGCTGCATAACCAGGTAAGCACCCAGTAGCTGAGACACTGCGGTGTTTTCTGCCCTTTATTGGGACAGGGAGACTGACGGTTTTCCACGACGTGCTTTGACAGGCGGTTTTAATCCCAAAAGCGTGGTGCAGGGCAGAAGCCTTGTCAAGGCCTGGCAGCGCTGCTGGGAGCCTTCTCCGTGTGGCTGCTGCTATTAACCACAAGATGGTGCAGTAAAATGGATTGCAACCCGTGCGCGTTCATGCTTCTGAGTCACTAGTGCAGGAATATTCAGCTGCCTGGAGAGGGGAAGAAATCAAGAGGAGGTTTGTAAAGAAGTCTAGGGGTAATAATAGCCCGTTGTTTAGAAACTGCTCAGAGTGGTACTTAGTGCAGAGATGGTTTTCTTCTAGATTGCAAGTGTCAAACTCTCTTGCTGTATCTTTACAATCTTATTCATTTTTATTTTTTTAACAAATGAACTTTTTAACTGTGTGTTTCACTTGTGAATTGCATTTTGTTTTCCTCCTTTGGCCTTCAGTAGCTTTACTGCTAGAATAATACTAGGATGTGTTCCACTTTTTCCTTTTTCTCTTGTATTATTTGAACTTTTTTTTTTTTTTTTGGCAGAAGATGCATTATTTTCTTGTCTCTAAAAAGGTGTTATCCAGGTTGTTACCACAGCAAAGCATCAGACTCTTCAATGCTTCCTGTCTTTTAGATGCTGTTTTAATTCCTGTACGGATAGCCACAGAAAGCTGTACATTCTGCCTTAATGCATTCTCCCTGTTGGACGCTGGGTGTCTTGGACCTTCTCAGTGGAGATAGGAAGTTCAGAGAGACCTGCCAGCACCTGCGTTTTTTCAGAGGCCACAGGAACCTTGGCTGACTCAGTTGTTTGGGGAAAATACTTTTCTTCTGAGGCTTTAGCTAGCTGCTGTCTGCAAAACTGACAGCGACTGTGTCAGTAAAAGGTCCTTGATTTTGATCAGCGGTTCACCCTTCTTGTCTCCTCTCTGCAGGCCTCATTCCAGCACTGCAGAGTGGCACCATCCCTGCCTCAGGGCCAGGCGAGGTCCTGCGTCTGCCTGAATGTGTAACCCATGCTGGGCTGGGAAGTAAAAATGTTTTTATCCTCAGCAGAGCAGTTTGAAGCCTCTTCTCGTTACAGTGGTTTGTGGTGTTGAGACAGTCTCCATGTTCAGCTTCTACGCCGGAATGGCATGCTGCCTTCAGTCCCTGTCTGCAGGTGCCCCTGGCTGAGTGGGGTGGTTGGTGGCGATAATTAATTCCCCGCATCAGCAGTGGTGTCACCACCGCTGGCAGAACCTACTATGGAGTGGCTCCTTCTTGCAGGAAGCAAACCTGTAACCAGGACCAGGCCCTCTAAGAAAAGCACCAAGAAATACTCTTGATGCATAGAAAACATCAGTTATCTGAAGGTACTCTTCACAGCTTGGATAAAACTCGACTTCCTAAAATTAACAAGGGCTGATTGTTTTTGCTGAGATTCCAGAGGCAGAGCCATCTTTGTAATCAAACTCTTGGAAATCCTTGCATTTGTCATTACTGTAGCAACAGCACAGCTAACCCCACCTGCTGTTACCTGCAGTGTTTTGGCGCTGTTGAACGACTGAGAAATCTGTGCTCTGGAAGCCTTCTCTCTTGTATTTCTCTGCAGCTCCCTATCTGATGGCAAGAGTGAGCATGAACAGCTCTCTAAAGAGTGGGTACAAGTGTCCTGCGCACCTTATGTCATTTGCCTTATGACTGCTTATGTTCTTGCACAGGAGACAATCTCTTTGGCTCTCATGCTGGTGCTTAAGGACCCCAAAGCATCCAGACCTATCTGACTGCCCTCTGACATCTGTCCATAGTGGAGCATTGGCTGTGAGGGAGGCAAGATCTTTGACTCCTAATGGTCCTCTCCCATCCAGCAAGACTTTATGGCCATCTTAGATACCCTGTCTTTTTGATAAACCTGCAGAAAATGAAAACTCCATTTCATTTTGAAGTATTAAAAAAATCCTGCAAAACGGCATGAGCATTTTCATAGGCTTCTAGTGCTTGTCTGGCGTTTGTATTTGTGCTATAAATGCAAAATGACAAGTCAGAAAGGATTTTCTAGCGAGCGAGAGAAAGAGAATATGCAGCACTATAGTCCTTTTCATTTATTTGACTTGCTCCTGTTGTTGAAATCCTGATAGAGGTTTTCAAACCTAAGCAGAGTTGTCAGATACTAGTATCTGCTAGAAAGAGGCTTCATAGTTGAAGGATATGTTTAGTTCTGCCGCAACTGCCTGAATGTGTATTCTGGCTGTTTGCACGCTGTGTTCCTGCAAAGACTTGTTATCAATGCAACCTACAGCCTTTCCGTCTTGTGATTCCGAGAGAAATGTAACAGGACGTATGTTTTTCCTCATGCCCCAGATCATTATTGCTATGGATTTATTTATTTATTTATTTGGCTAAAGATTCTTAGAATACAGTCATGGGAAAACTGAGCAAATTAAGTACGTCCTTACATGACTGCCTAAAAGTGACATTGTCGTGTTATTCTCACAGTTATTTTGTGGTTATACATAGTTTTTAGAATTGTTGAAACTGGGAATACTACTGATCATGTTGTTTCATAAAGAAGATAGCTTTATAATTTGTCCTGTTTCCTAGAATGATGTCTGAATGTTGAATCGTGTTGCAATCAGAGAAGAGTATTTTGCTGTCGCTTTCAGCTTTATTGCTATTTTCCCCTGGCTCTGCTCCTTCTGTGGCTGTTCTCACTGTGGTATGGAGGTATGAATTTTTGTCTTGTGTGCTTTTTTTTTTTTTTTTGCATTGAGTTATCTGAAATCTGACAGAAGCGTGGCTGCCCGAAGTCATGCTCTTCTGTTGTTATGCCCGTGTACCATTTCCAGACCGGCTCAGTTGATGTGTCAGCCTGAAAGATGATGGTACAGCCACGGGGACTGATCCCCACCTTGTGGCCTACAATATGGAAGCGCTGATCTAATATCGAGAAAGCCTCTGTGGCGTAAACACCTAGAAGAGAATACCCTGTTCTTTGACAGGGAGATATCAAGAACAGAATCTTTTATACCCCAGAGGGAACTTTTCTGTGGCTCGGAAGAAAATAAAATAAACCATTTCTCTCAGGCTTCTCACAAGAGAACCCCCCTGAGGAGACACGTAATTGGATACAAGAAACATCAGAAATTACTTTCAGCACGTGCTTGTTTTTGGCATGCCGAACTCAGTAAAAGAAAGGAAGGCAGTTTCTAAAGGCCCAGATTTTGGGTAGCCGTGGCACACGGTTCTGTGAAACTTGTTGCAGATAGGGTGTGCTTCGCCCCCTTCAGCCCCTGTGCTTCTGGAAGGGTTTCCGAGGAGGTGTGTTTTGGGAGTGGGAAGGAGCCTTCAGGTCGCGTTGCTGCCTGCTGCACGGTAGGCTGATAGCTTATTGCTGAGTCCAGACATGACATGGAGTCCTGTGATGATCGGGGGGGGGATCTGGGTTGTCACAGAAGTTAGCTCCAGCTCGTGTTGGAGTGCCAGCAGCTTGCAGTGACAGAAGTGCTTGGAGAGCCTCAGGGGTGCTCGTGGGTTCTCACCTGAGTGCATCGGAGCTGCTTTCAGCGGTGCCTGAGCCGCACGCTGCCCCTGCGCTGTGATCCCTGTGGTGGGGAGGCATGGAGAGAAGGCAGGTGCCTCACGACAAGGGAGCTGTGTTTTGGTAGTAAGTACAGCTGCAAGCCTGCATAAATTGATAAGTGCAATAAATTAGGTTGGGGCTACAAGGGACTTGGTGGAAAAGGGAGGAACATATAGCAGCACTTTGACTTCAGACAGATGATTAGTGTTATTTTACCCACTACCACTGCTAAATGTAAAACAAATCTGTATTTGCCAACCGTATGCCCCGCATCAAAGCCTCTTCCACAGCGTAAGAAAGCACTGCATAAAAGTGTATAATGTCTTTTAGCCTTAACAAGACATCTTGTAATTAGATTTATGTAAATGTATGATGTCTTTTAGCCTTAACAGGACATCCTGTAATTAGATTTATGTAAAAGAGAAGAAACACAGGTTTCGTCTTTTGCTGTTTGAGCAAGGTTTTCTAAACAAATGTGTCTCTCTGCCCTAAGTACCGTGCTGCTGCTAGACTAATTAATCATTTCCATGCTGGATAGGGTTCATCGGGGAATGACCTACAGCTTTGAAACTTCCTGGAGCTACTACTTGTGTATGTTGGTGAATAATTAAAACTTAAAATCAGCGTTTTCCTTCAGTTGCTGAGTTGTGTGGCTTTGATCAAACCAGCGAATGCAAACTGAGTGACTTGCAATGTTAATAATGTACTACTGCTACTTTATTGCAACATCTGTACTTGTCTGACTATAACTAGAGAGGTGCCAACACATTAACTCAATACACTTTATACCTGAAATATCAGCTTAATTAGGATCATTTATCAAAATGACACTTGTTTCATAAGGCCAAATCAAATTGATTACTGTTGTTCCTGCTGCACTTGTGCATGCATTAAAAGCAAAGCTTTCAGAAACAAAGGTGTGTAAATATATATCTTGTATTGCATAAAAATGTACTGTTGGAGAAAGCTCAAATGTTTAGAGGTATTGATGTCTATAAAAGAAAATACAAACATTTAAGTGATTAAATAGTCCCTCTGATCATCACATCTGACTAGTTGCAGCCTTTGATATGTTTGCTCTCATACAGTGGGAAGTAACAAGGAAACGTTGTCACTGTTCCACAGATGGGGACCTGAGAATCAGAGACCTAGGCTCAGATTTTCAAGTGTGTTTGGTTGCCTCAAGGGCTTTTGATGGCACTAGGAGCCAAGTATCTACTTATCTTCCAAGGTTCTGGATTTAAGTAACCTGAAGATCAACTGAAGTCAACCTAATTATATCATGTTTTGGGAAGGTAGTACTCAGAACAACAAAACCATTTACAATACAGATAAAATATTAATTTATTTTACAATGAAGGGTACTTTTATAGAGGGTGAATGACGGCTGTACTAGCCATATTTCTTTAAATTGAAATCTGTTTGGATCCTCTTCTAAATGCGCTATTGCAAAATGCTGTGTGCTCAAAACACATTGAATACATTTGAATAATGTTGTCTGAACATCACCTGTGACGTGACTTTCATGCCTTGAGGCCCATATGTTTAAGGTTGTGAAGTGGGAGTGATCCCATCAGCCCTCTAGTTCCCTTGGTAAGTCAGAATTTGAACTTCAAAAAGTGAGTAGGATCAGCTGGGGTTAAGTAAATGAAATAAAAACCCAGCTAACAGAAGAAAGCAGAGCACAGCCATTCTGAAGAAGTCAATGTTTCCTCTTTAAAGATGAGGAGCTCAGTGATGGGAAGGATTCAGTTTCAGAGGTGGGATTTGAGTCTCCTGACTCAAAATTTGAGGACTGTATGAAAAGAAACGTTACATGTCATCCACGTCAGCTCTGGTAAGCTCTTGAGATGAGATGTTTACAAAGTAAGCATAGGAAGAATGGCTTAGAGGAGAGGAAAGGAATGAAAGTCAGGCCCAAAATTGTTTTGCAAACTGTATCCAGCACAGTTTTCAGCACTCTACTTTTGCAGGGAATTACTGTATAGAAAGGAGTCCTGATGCTTGTCTGCCTGAAGACAGCAGATGTTAGTATTTTAGTGCTATGGATGTTTGTGACATAGTAGTGAGCTTCTGCTGGAAAGCTGAGGGCACAGTTTTAGAATTTCAAAGGAGCTTGGCAGTTTGGAGAAGTGGTCTGAAGTACGTGAGGATTCAGGATTCTGCTCTACTCCCTGCTTTAGCTGCTAACGCTAACCCCAGAAACGAAGTATGGGAATAACTCATTTATTCTTCAGTTCCTCAGAAAATGTATGAGGTTGTAGCTGAATCACAAGTTGCGTGTAATTCAGTGACGGCTCTTCCAACCCAAACCAGTCTATGATTCTGTAATTATTCTGCCCAGTTCTGGGCACCAAATTTAGGAAAGATAAGTACCAGTTAAACACGGTGCAGGATAAGAATATTCAGGGTCTGGACTATGTGACTTCCAAAGCAGAAGTGAAGAGTAGGGAAGTTTTCTCAATGCTTAGGATAACCTAAATGAGAAGCAGTGTAGAGAGTACAGAGGGGAAGAACTCCGTTTATCTGCAGTAGACCTGCAAAGAATTAACAGCAGTAAATTGCAGTAAAACTTTTTATTTTTTTTTTTCTTCTAATGATTAGGAGACACTTAGCAGCATTACCAGTGAATCATCAGGATGTTTTGCCTGGAGATTTCAATTTCCAATCTCTGAGGTCCTTAAGAACGAAATACAAAACACATTTGTTAGGGCTGATAGTTTATTGTCCCTTGTAAATCTATTTATAGAATGGAAGCATAGAATGGAGGCATCTTAAAGCCCACCCAGTCCCAGCCCCCTGCCATGGGCAGGGACACCTCCCACCAGACCAGGTTGCCCAAAGCCCCATCCAGCCTGGCCTTGAGCACCTCCAGGGATGGGGCATCCACAGCTTCTCTGGGCAGCCTGTGCCAGTGCCTCACCACCCTCTGAGTGAAGAATATCTTCTGAATATCTAATCTGAATCTACCCTTTATCTGATCTTTGAATTTTATTTGACCTTCATGACCTAAAGTACTACTTTTTGGGGCCTGTGTACAGATGCTTTGGAATAAATGCTTTTTATGAAACAATGCATAAACAATATCCTACTCACTGAAAGCAAATGAAGCAAATGTGAACCTTATTTTGGAGACTTTGAGTGTTCGCATAGTTCTGCAGATTCATTTATTTTATTTCACTGGAAACTAAAATGTAGAGATTGATTATGTACTAGATTTACATGTTGGTTTTGTACCTTCACCACAGGTAAATGAACTTTTCAATATAGCAAAAAGTTTTCTCTTGAAATAATGGAAAAAAAGCAAAGACCAAATACACTTTGGTGCTTAGTCTTTGTTTTACCTTGGTGACATTGCAATTTGCCAGATTTATTTTTCATACTAAAAGAAGAGAAAATTGTTGCTACATTGGTTTTCCAACTGAAATTGAAAATATGCTTTGTTCTGGCCTATTTATTTTTAATTCTTTCTCTTCAGTTCTTGTTGCCTCTAGCAAAACACCACTTCACCCTAGCAAACTATTAAAAGAAGTAATATCCATACTGCGCGTTCGGCCCATTCCATCAACGCATGAACCTGCCAGAAAAATGTCAGAAGAGACTCCAGTTCCTCTCACATCACTCTGGTGAATTACCCTGGTGACAAATTTTTCACACTGATATCTTGTTTGCCTACTTTTTTTGCTTTATTTTGGAGGAACTTATTCCTTTTGTTTGTTGCATTGCTTTTCACACGTCCAGTGGCTGAAGTGTCCCCGGCATCACTGTGTAACTGTAGACACACTGAGGTGTTAATTAAATGTGAGAATTAGGACTCTGATTCCTATTTCTTGTGGAACAGAGGGTGGCATTTTGAAGAAATACCCAGACTGACTACCTGCAACAGCCCTGGTTTGAAACTCTTCATCTGCTGTGCGAGTGCTGGAAAAGGCTGAGGGCGGTACACATCCACTTCACTTCGTGGTGGTCCTCCAGAATGCAAATGCATGGCACCAGAGGTTTAAAATAATATGCCTGCTTAAACAGAGTGGCTGAAACATGGGGAATATGCTCTCTATTTTAAAGATTCGTGCTCTTATCTAATCTGCTGTTATCGTATCATGGGACTAGAATTGGAGTACCTGAAATAGCTTGTGAGATCCTTATAGAGCTATTTGCTTAATGGATAAACAGGATAAAATCTGCAAATAAGGACTAAGTTTTAGACATGTCGTTTCACAGTATTAACCCCCTGCTTATCCAAAACCCATAAAATTTGCTAGAATAGTATCAATGTGCAGTTCAGGTATGTTTCCCATACCAACCCTCTTCTGGTTATCTAATTTCCAGATCCTGAAGAATGCACGTGAGGTGACTTTTCAATGGAAAGGATTCGTGCAGGGGGCTTGAGGAATTACATTTTTTTCTCTTAGCTCTGATGCTGTGAGGGGAATATGAACTGATAAAAAAATGTGTGGTCCTGAGTATTCTCTTGCAATTAGTTAAAAGGTTGAAATAGTGCTAAGGAAAGGGTCTTTACCCCTTCAGATTTTACAATCATGGCTTTGGATGACTTTTTTGGAGGGGTAATATCCAGATATTGCTTGAAGGAGCATATCATACTTAGTTGTGTTGGTATATTGTTTTGACAAGAGTGAATGGAGTAGCTTTTGATGATTTGTTTATCAACAGTTAAACACAGAAGACATTTTTTAGGTTTTCAGAAACATTTTCTAGCAAAGGCAGTTTTGGAGGATGGTCTGTAAGATGAAGACTACCTGATACATTAACTAGCAGTGTGTCATGCTTCATTATGACAAATAGCTTCCAGATCAGCCTTGCCCATTTGCTCAGCCTTTTTTCATCCTAAGAATCACGTAGAGTCTTTTGTGGAACTTTAAAAACAGAAAAGGAATTCTTCATATTAATGTGCGTAGCATAGGGGTAGTGTTAATTTTTAGTGTTAATTTCTCTTTGTGTGCATAGGTAGTACGTCAGTGGAATTCCTTTCTTGCTAAAGAAAATTTACCAGAAATCCATCTGGGGAAAAAAAGGCAGCTGCTTGCTGTACTGGTTTATCATAAAAAGAACTTTTGCCTTTCACTTTTGGGTACCGAGTGTTTTGTGTTGTTTGCAGTCGACAGTCTGCATAGTTAGAAGAGATTTTGAAAAACAGCAATGAAAACAGTGGGCTTACCCTGAGCAATCCCAAGAAAGTTGGGGTCCCTGATTGGCAGGTAATTGATGTTGTTGAAATGTTTCCATGGAGCAAGACGTGTTAGCATAAGCCCTCTTCAGAGAGAGACTTCGATCAACACAAAAGAGTATTTTAATCTATACAATAACTACAGTTGACTTTTTACACAGTAAATGAAATCTTTGAGAATATAAATTTGTTGTTGTTTGAAAGCAGTATAAAAAAGAACTGTGTTAACACTGCTTTTTCTGCTTGTAGTAACACGTAGCCATTGCATACACGTTGCAGAAGATGAAATAATGTGACATGAGATTTGTGATAGCTTCATATTGTTTTTGGGGTTTTGGCCCAGAAAATGCTTTTCTAAGACTTTAAGGTAAGCCACCTATGAGGATGGAGAGGTCTGAATGGCTTCGTCACGGAATTTATCACTGGCAAACATTATTTATTTATTTTTAATGCATACAGCTGAAGTCCCTGCTAAACTTAGTAGTGTTATCAGTTTTCTTCATAATTCTTGGTAAATATATGCCAGAACAGGTGAAGTTACATATAATAGCAACAATATGCTACCTATAATATTGTTGTTCAGAGAAATGATTTTTAAAAGCTGTTTCCAAACTGCACAGAACTAGAGAATTTCTTCACTCTTATTACAATTAGTCTTTCAATTAAAAATGTTGCTTTTAATACTTTGAAATACATTGGACTCAAGTAACTTACAACATTTGAAGTCTTTAGTTTTTTCATGTATGCAATGTAATTTATATGACGTGACAGGAGAAGTGGATATCTAATCCAAATCCTACTTTCATCCTGGATGCTGTTTGAAAGTGTTTCTTCCAACTGTGCTTGTGTTGCAGGAGCTCCATCTGATCAGTAAGTTGGCTTGTTTTGCCTGGAAAAATATGAGCAGCTAACTAGCAGTTTTGCTTAACATTTCAACCACACTTAACTATGAAAACATACTTTACTTGAAATTTTCTGAGTTTTTTATAGAAAGTTGCAAACACATAAAGAAGAACATTAATTGATCTTAATTTCTGAATCTTTCCTTTTCTCATTTCATGTCTGTCTGGTACCACTAAGTATCACGTTTCCTCCCTTGCTATTGCAAGTAAACCTTGGTGCATACACAGAATGGCTATCTTCGTGGTTAACTGTATGAAGTTAAGGAGGGGCTGGAGGGAAGGGAGACCTTTTAGAATTCTAGTGTGTCAAAATAAACCCTGACCACTAAAACCTGAGTTAACAAGAATGCCATCACACCACTAGATCCTTTCCCTTGATTCCTGATGTACATTTATAACGTGCATTTTATCCTTATTCACAAGCTATGATTATTTGTCTGTCTCCTGACGTTACTAAGATTGTATCTTCATTGTGGGAGGATTGTTAGGAGTACATATGAGATTTAAAAATAAAGTAAAATAAATACAATTAGATTTGTGTGGCAGAGATGCTGGTTGGTATGAGAAGGGAGGTGAAACAGCAATCACTTTGTTTTAATAAATAGAAAATCAAAACAGTTTAATCATATCAAGAACATTCTGTAGTAGGAGATCTTGCAGCACGTTTACTGCAGTCTCCCATGAAAAGAAGTCGTTTCTATCATAACTAAAGTCATCATGCCTAAAGTGATAGACATCAGGATAATTCACTTCCTGAGAATGTAATTGCTGTACTAAAAATTTAAAGTGAAATTCATGTAGTAGGAAAGTAGCTATGATGACATTCATTACTGCTGTGAAAGAAAGTTCATTGGGATTTTATGCAGATGATACTTATGTGATATTATTGAAACAGTAAGAAAAAAGCTTGGTTTTAAATGGCCTCTAATTTGGAAATGACAGGCAGGAAACTTTGACCTATTCTTTTAGATCCAGTATGTGTTTCACTAGAAGAAATTGAATTGGAAACATAAGGAAATTTTTGCCGTTAACAACTAAAAAATGGAGAGAGATCAAGCTTGCTTGAAGGATGAACAGCATGTTTGCTGTTTTGTTCCTGAAGTGTGCCTGTCCAAGGCTTTGATTCTGCTCTGCAGTCTACTATCATCTTTTGACCACTATGTAGCCAAAGTGACTTCAAAATCAACTTTGAAAGTAGTATGCTTAAAAAAGAAAAAGTGTGTGTAAACAGGCTTTTAAGACAACTTATTGACACTTGAAGCAAGAAGCAAAGTTGCCAAGTAGAGCTGAGCTGAACCAAGATGTTAAGGGGTGGTGGAATTGTCTTGTGTCTCTAAAATTCTCTGACAGCCCAGAAAGAACCTCTTGAGGATTAACTCTGGGAAAGAGTTACCTCAGCCTCTGAATCTAATGAGGCAGCATTGTATCAAAAATATTTTTTTTCAAAAAATGATGGGGCTTTTAAAATCTAACTGCTACTTAACCTTGTCTATATTTGCTCATAAATTGAGAAATATTTCTTGCTTTAAATAATAATATTTGTATTTGTTCCTTAATAAAGTTTAAACTGTTACACTGTCTTTGTTAAAGCTTAACTCTTTAAACTTTAACTGCTAATTAAACCATCTTTTTAGATTGTTGTTGCAGGAACAAAGTAGCTGATGGAGTTTTCTCAAGAGCCTATTAAATCTCTCTGTACTCTATTATCAGCTTTTTGGGACACCTTAGGAATGGGTGATTGTAAAAGAAAAACTGGTAACTGATTAAAAAAATGTGTTTTTGAATATTTTTAGATAAACATTTACATGCCTGTGGAGGTTTCCAGTCCCCTAGTTACAACTTGTGCTGGATTGACTGCCACCTCATAGCCACGTTAAAGGAGAGGGGAGAAGGCAACAGCAATTTGGACAGAAGCTTCTGAAAGTGCATTTGTTGCCTATAGAGGATGCTGCTGTTCTGTCAAAAGCTAACCCCCCTCAGTGTTTCATGAGCACAGAAGCACAGAATGGTTGAGGTTGGAAGGGACCTCTGGAGGTCATCTGGACAAACCTCCCTGCTCAAGAAAGGTCTCCTAGAGCACATTGCACAGGATTATATCCGGATGACTTTTGAATATCTCCGGGGAAGGAGACTCCACAGCCTCTCCGGGCATCCTGTTCCAGTGCTGAGTCACCCTCACAGCACAGAAGTTTCTCCTCATGTTCACATGGAACTTCCCATGTTTCAGTGTGTGCCCATTACCTCTCACCCTACTGCCTGGCACCACTGAGAAGAGTCTGGCCCCATCCTCTTGACATACTCCCTTCAGAAACTTACAGACATTGATCAGATCCCCCCGAGCCTTCTCTTTTCCAAGCTGAACAGTCCCAGCTCCCTCAACCTCTCCTCATATGAGAGATGCCCCAGTCCCTTCATCATTTTAATAGCTCTTTGCTGGACTCGCTCCAGGAACACCACGTCTCTCTTGTACAGGGGAGCGCAGAACTGGCCACGATTCTCCAGGTGAGGCTTAACAAGGAGTACTACCACTGATCACAACCCTCTGACACCTGCCATTCAGCCAGTTCTCAGTCCACCTTACTATCAACTCATCCAGCCCTCACTTCCTGAGCTTGCCTATGAGGATATCATGGGAGTCAGAGTCAAAAGCCTTGCTGAAGTTCAGGTAGACAACATCCACTCCCTCTCAGTTGTCCCGTCAGAGAAAGCAATCAGGCTGGGTGAACATGGTTTCCCTTTGGTGAGTCCATGCTGACTACTCCTGATCACTTCCTTGTCTTCCGCATGCTTAGAGATGACCTCCAGGATGAGCTGTTCCACCACCTGTCCAGGGATGGAGGTGAGGCTGACTGGCCTGGAGTTCCCTGGAACCTCCTTCTTGCCCTTTCTGAAGACTGGTGTGATTTTTGCTTTCTTCCAGTCCTCAGGCACTTCTCCTGATTTTTCTCCATGGCCTTTCAAAGATGAACGAGAGTGCCTAGCAGCGAAGTCTGCCAGCTCCCTCAGCACTTGTGGGTGCATCCCATAAAGGCCCATGGACTTGTGGATGTCAGGTTTGCCAAAATACTCTATAACCTGATTCTCCTTGACCAGGGGAAAGTACTCCTTTCTCCAGACTTCTGGGTCTCTTGGGTCAGGGATTCCTGAGGGCTGGCCTGGGCAGTGAAGACCAAAGCAAAAAAGGCATTCGGTATCTCTGCCTTCTCTGCATCCTCCATTACCAGGGTTCCTGATCCATTCGGTAGTGGGCTCACATTTTCCTGAGTTTTCCTTTTATTGTTGATGTATTTGAAGAAGGCCTAGCCTTTGCACTGGTACCTGTGCTCCTTGCTTTCCTTGTGTTGCTCTGAAAGGAACTCCAGCTCTTTGTAGATGTTGCCCTGTATTGTCTTAAATAAAGTTTCTCTTCACCTAAAACTCAAAACAAATAACATTGATTTATTTATAGGTGAGACCACTTACAAGGGAGTTGTACTGGACAGTTGGCAGACAGAAGGTCACTTTACAGACTCTTGTAGGAGACTTGTAATGTGAATTTGCTTTTCTGAAGGCTGTATTGTGGACTATCAGTCTGTTCGCTTCAGTTCATGTAATCCAGGTAATGGTATAATTTGTAATGCTTAAAACATTGCAACAGTGCAAGTACCATAAGTTTCATAAGCTTGTTATATCTACTGCCCTTATCTCCTTGGCTGGGGCTTCCCTGAAGGAGACCTGTGTCATATAAACAGTCTTTCTGACTGTTGAATATCTCCAAGATAGTCAACCAAGAATTAATCAATGTCAGCATTTGAAAATAGTTGGAAAAAATGAGATTTGGATTTCCAAGATTCTCGCATTCATCTTTTTCCAAACACTTGGAAAAAAATTCTCAGCATTTGTACATGTACTGTTTCTAGTCTAGGATAATTGTAAAAAGACATTTTTCTGCTTGTTATAGCACAGTATTTCCAATGCATAGTCTTTAAAAGATGCCTTTCATTTATCTGAAATCTTCTGTTTACATTTTACGTTTACAGAAATAACTCTTGACATTACAATACTTGTGGCTGAAGTACTGTATGGAGTGAATGTGAAGATCGTACTGCAATTTCTCAGAACAAGAATATTCCTCTGTATTATTCTGTACTTGACACTAGTCTTATTATGCATAATACAGATGCGCTGAAAAAAACACAGTCGTCTTTTCCTTGCAAGTTGAGGCAGGAGTGACAGGAATTCTCAGAAGGACTGATGTACATTAGAAAGACAAAGGAGGGTTTGTATTGCATCATTAATCTTTTTTGTTAGTTTATTTGTGTAATTTGTACCTTTTTTGTTAGAATATGGTATAGGATTTATCCACATTTGGTTCAGAAGTTAGTTACGCACATTAAAGTTTCAGAGACGTGGACATACTGGGAAGAGTCCAAGAATGACCACAAAGATGATGAAGCACCTCTCCTGTGACGAAAGGCTGAGAGACCCCGGACTATTCAGCCAGGGGAAGAGGAGGCTCAGGGGGGATCTCATCAATGTGTATAAATACCTGAAGGGAGGGTGTGAAGAAGAGGGAGCCAGGCTCTTTTCGGGGGTGCCCAGTGTCAGGACAAGAGGCAATGAGCACAGCACCAGTGCACCAGGCAGCACTTCCGTGCTGTGCGGGTGTCGGAGCCCTGGCACAGGTTGCCCTGAGAGGCTGTGGGGTCTCCTCCTTGGAGATCTTCAGAAGCCACCTGGACATGGCCCTGGGCAACCCTCTCTGGGTGGCCCTGCTTGTGACCTCCAGATGCTCCTGCCAACCTCAACTGTGCTGTGATTCTGTGATTTGTATTTCACTGTTTATTGAGGAGAAAACTGCCTAAAAACTATGTCCTGTCATCTGGTGCACCATTCATCTGGTGCACCAGGAGCTGGGAGGGACGCAGCCAGGACAACTGGCCCCTGCTGGCCAGAGGGATGACCCATACCTTGTGGCGTTACGCCCAGCAATAAAACCAGGGGGGACGGCTGCTGCTCAGGGACTGTCTGGGCGTCAGTTAGCTGGTGGTGAGCAATTGTGTTGTGCATCACTTGTTTTTTAATTTATTGCTTTTTTTTTTTTTACTTGTTTCCTTCCTTTTTCTTTTTTTCCTTTCTTATTGAACTGTCCTTATCTCAGCCCATGAGTTCTTGCACTTTTCTTCTCAATTTTCTCCCCCATCCCAATTCAAAGGCAGAGACGAGTGAGCGAATGGCTTTTTGGTGTTTAGTTGTCTGCTGGGTTAAACCACAACAACAGTGCAAGTGGTAAGAAGTTCCAGTTATACCAGTTCCTAGTCTGGCATTTCAAAAATAATCTCCCTAAATTTAAAGTTGATGATAATTAAATTTCAGATTTCTTCCATTCAGCTTTGTGAAATTAACAGCAATGTACAAATCCAAATGATTAGTCACAAAAATGAGTGTTGTTTTGTTAGCTGTTTAGCTACAAGTGAATTTTTAACTGTTTTTGGAAAATAAATTAGCTTTTATTGATTGAGACCATTTTAAATGGACTGGCTTACATCCTTCATCACGAAGTAGGAATGTTTTTGGTTTTGTCATATTTCCCGTTTCCCAGACTGTAAAACAGGTGGGTTATGAAGCTTGTGCTTCTTCTCATCTCTCTTGCCAAACATAGAAAAGTTTCATATAGCTCAGAGGTTTGCACAGTTTTATGGTAGTTACTGCCAGCTAAACTAAGCAGACAGAATTATTTTGGGTAGAGATAAGGGATTGCTGTGCATCTCCCTAGGGTATGCTTTGTTTCTGTCAGAACGCTTGTTTTCTTTTCAGGCTGGGCCATCAGAGAAATGCCAGCATTGTAGTCTGGGATAAAGGCTAGAAACTTTTACTGACTGACTGCAAACTTTTTCTGGGGAAAATAAATGAGCAAGTAAAGATGTGCTTGAATTTATTTTCGTAACAAGTTTGGTTTCCTACCTTGACTGTTGTTTTGGAATGATACTGTAAGCTTTGTGAACACAGCACCTCTCCCCTTCCCCAACCAGCTCTCCCTTCCAGCATGCCCCGTCTTCACAGTCTCCTGCACTTAGGTGTTGCGTCTACATGTCAAGAGCAAAGGACAAACGTATCTGGAAGAGGAGAAGGACAAGAGGCCTTGGCAGGAGCAGTCTTCCGTAACAGGTGGTTGGCAGTGGGTTGCAAAATATCAGCGTGTGGAAGTTCTCATGAAGCCTGAGCAAGTTCTTCGTGGCCCTTGCAAGGCTGCATGAGGGGCTGCAGTCCAGACTCTTCCTCAGCCAGCACTGGTGATGGCAGAGGTGGAACAGAATCGACAGCAGATGGAAATTTCTGTGCTTGAAGGGATATGAAGAGTTCCAAGATGCAGAGAGCTCTAAAGGTATGACAAGTAGCAGAAAGTTTTAAAGTTTATGTATTCCTGGGCATGCCGAATGTGATCTTGTCTTCTGGCCCTGGTCATTTTAGTTCATAGAGGAGAGGTCTTAGATGCATCAGAGTGAATCTAAGGGCCAGTTTTGAACTTTTTATAAATCTAATTGAGAGCACTACGTTGTATAAATGCTTCAGCGTGCAGACATGCATACTTATGTCCAGGCTGTAGCAAGTACAATGGTGTCCAGGTCAGCACAACAAGAGATATTACATCTTAGATGAAACAAGCTAAGCGTAGTGCCTTTATACGTGATATCTCAGCCTTTGCTAGCAGCTCAAGTAGCACTTGAGTACAGGCAGTTTTATTTCAGAGGATATATTTTAAAAAAATCTCTTTTCATGATGGCACTTGAAGCAGATGTAGTGTTCCAGGGAACAGCATAGATGACTGTGAGGTAGATGAGTAGATATCAGTATCACAAGTCCATTATTTCTGATCTGTAGCTTCTGAATCATTTTATTTCAAAGTATTTGCTCCAGTTGTGTTTGGCATCAAGACAGCACATCTGTTTGTGTTTAGGAAGGTGTGTGATATCTCCCAGCAGTCAATGTCTTGGAAGAGCTATCACGGTAATGCTACGTGGCAACCAACCATTTCTCCCATTTCTCCTAATCCTCCTCCTCTCAGTGTGGGGGAAGAGGAGGAAGAAATTTGGCCTAAGTAACAATGTCGGGGGCTTTCTGGGGGTGCTGAAAGGTTCAATACAGCAAATTAAAACTTAGTCCTCAGGTATATTTATATTGTACTGGAACCATCAAGCTTCATTTTATTTTTTCAGGTGTTTGCTTGACATTTACAGTTAACCTTTCTAAAAAACATCAGTTTCTGAAACTCATCAGGTAAATTTGGCAAGGGTACTGGTTGATAAGCCTTTGAGGAGGATAAACCTAGATGGGTCAGAAAATTTGGTTTATTTTTCCCTTCTAAAGTAAACTTTGTTTTGTACTGTAACAGAGGGAGCCTAAAACTTGTCTCCAGGTTTGTGTTTTGTTGTGCTCCTCACCCCATAGCTCTTCCAGAGGGAACAAATGAGACAGCGAGCAGATTACAAAGTAGCAAAGACTTCCCTTCCCTTTGTGTTTAGCTAAGCAAAGAAGATTGATTGTTTCAGAGTGTATGTCTCTGTGTGTGTACGTACAAAATCTATCATAAGTTAGTGCTTATTTTGTACAGGAGTGAAGGCTTATCTACTTTTTGAAGTAGGTTCAGTGACTGGAATGATTCTTCTGAATGTAGTTCATAAACATTAATGAGATATAGCTCACTGCTGACTGTCTTTTCAATAATTAGTCTTTCTGACAAATTGTTACGTGCTTTTTTTTTTTTTTATGGTTCATTTCTCCCTTTGTCCTTCTTCTGCATTTGTTTGGGCAAGGATGTAAGTATCCTCGGCCTCTTCTCTAGCAAGGACAGCAGCAGGTATCTCGCAGCTTTTGGTCAGCAACTGCAGGGCACTGTGTAGTCGTATTGAAGGATTACAAGAAAAAAACACGTTTTATATATGATTTATATAATTGATTTATCTAAGAACAGTTGTCTTGCTGTTACGGACAGGTCAGAAAGGGGATCTGCAAAGATTTTTTCTTACCTTCCAGGAGAACCATAGAGACGTGCTTTCTTTTTTGTATTAAGTGGGTTGTGTTCAGAGCCAGAACATTTTCTCTCCTTTCTGTTGAAACAAGCTGCTTTGCAGTCAGGAATGCCAGAAAGAAAGGAGTAGATGTTGTCCAGTGATGAGGAAGTTTTTGGAGAAGTTTGTTTTGTTTGTATGTTTTCTTTCTTTTTCTTTCTCTTTTTATCTTCCTTCTCCTTCCTTCTCCTTTCTTTCCCTTCTTTTTCACACATTCAGGAAGCATCTGATATAAAATGTATAAATACAGTTAAATTTGAAGAGCTTGGTGTAGAGCTCTTCACTGAGGTCCCTTCCAACCTAAACAGTTCTGTGATATGTACTGACATGAGTTACCACGTCCAGTTACTATGAAAGCAGTTTCATTAGCATTGATGTAGCAGTGCCTTGCTCAAGTATAACAGTGGTTCTTCCAGGCTGTAACTCAGAATCTCTGTTCCTGTGTGACTTGAGTGCTAACGAAAAAAAATAATCCACTTAAATCAGTTCATTGGGAGCTACACAGAGAAGGAAGGGGACTGAAACATGACCAGTACATCTCCCTGTTTTCCTGTACCCACAACTGCTTTCAGCATAAAATTTAAATAAATGTTGTCCTTTGTTCCTTTTTAAAGCAAACAAACAAACAAACAAAAAAAACCCCACTTCATTCTTTGCATCCGTTTCTGCAATTCTTGTCTTCCCTTACTTTTTGTGGTGTTAAAATATTTTATTTAAACAGTGCTTGCAACATGCCTGCATTGTAATATGTGCAGAATAATATCAGAACTATTCTCCACTCAAATTTCATTGGGGTAATTTATTTTAATTTTTTATTTTTTAAATTATCAGCCTTTTTTGATAACTTTCCCTTTTAAGGGGACAGATTTCCAGCTTGCCTTTTCTGAATCAACCAGAAAAAAAAAAAGACTCTAAAAAGTAGGTTTGGATTCTTCCATTTTATTTTGCAATGTAGCAGTTCCCAAAGTTACCATGAAGATGTTCATCTTTGGCCTTCTTTTAGAAGCATCAATGCTTTGGACCTTTCCACTTCTTCCAGGTATTCAAAAATACTTTAAAAAATAAAATATATAGGAACTTGATGTGTTTGAGGACTCTGTTTTTGTCATGTGATTTGATTAATTCCAAGGGAGAGAACCCTTACAAGTATATGAAGAAATAGGCTATTAATAACTGAAAACAAAGACAAAAGTAATGAATGCTGTTAAAAGGAGCTTTCTCTTCCAAATTTTTTTATTTTAATTCAATTCTGTTCAATTCAGAAGTGGGTATAAGGCACGCCTTTTTAAGAATCAAGATATTCTTAGTTCTGTTTCTCATGAAGTGACCTGTTCTCCATAGTCTGTGGTCCTCCTTAGCATTTCTTTTTTTCTTGGCTGTTTGCTAGCTTGAAAGTTGAATATTGCTTTGCTATCTCAGTGTGTTAGGTATAATTTTTAGGAACAATGTAAATATCAGTTGGCAAGTGCTTTTAATATAAGTTTATCAAATAGTGCTATTTATTTGGCTATGGAAGTATATTTATTTTATTGCAAAGATAAACAGATTTTGAAGTTCCTCCTTAGCACATTTAGCCGTGGTACGTGAGGCTCATCACAGGCCAGGTAGAACTGACTGAGTTGTAGCTTCCAGTTGGAATATTTGCAACACATCAGCAAAATACTGTCAGGATGGCAGGGGAGGGATGAACTGGGTGGTTGAGAGGGGGGAATAGATGTGCCACCTATATCTGAATAATATTTTCCTATCAGTGCAGATTTCCAAGTATAAAGAAAAACAAGCAAACAAATAAAAAGACAATTGATCAGTTAAAATCAGCTGCCTGAAGAAAATTCCATATGGATCCAATAGTGCTTAGAGAGAGTATTTGGAGGTCAGGTTGGTTAAAGACAAGGTGTTTTGCTTTATTAATTGAAAGCACTTTTAGGTTTGGGGGAATATTTAGTTCTTATAGAGAAAATACCTCCATTCTCAGCAGCATTGTCATAGCATTATTTTCAATACTTTTTAATTTTAGTAACATATTTACTCTGACTTTGAAATAATATAGGAGCTTCCCAATTCTCAGTGTATAATTGCTCTACATCTCTCCTAAATATGATAAGAGTCTCTTTTATGTATTTATACTACATTTCCATATTTTTCTCTCTTCATCTACACATGCATATTTTGTTTTTCTGGAACTTAAGTGTAGGCAGAAATAGAAAGTTGTTAACAGCTCAATATGAAAATAAAGGGGGCCTACAGGAAAGCTGGGGAGGGACTCTTCATCAGGGAGTGTAGTGATAGGACAGGGAGTAATGGCTTTAAACTAGAAAAAGGGTAGATTTAGATTAGATATAAGGACAAAATTCTTCACTGTGAGGGTGGTGAGGCACTGGCACAGGGTGCCCAGGGAAGCTGTGGCTGCCCCATCCCTGGAGGTGCTCAAGGCCAGGCTGGATGGGGCTTTGGGCAGCCTGGTCTGGTGGGAGGTGTCCCTGCCCATGGCAGGGGGTTGGAACTGCATGATTTTTAAAGGTCCTTTCCAACCCAAACTAATCAACGATTCTATGAAATTTAATAAAGTTTCCTTTGCTTATTTTTAAAATGTTAGTCATCTGATTTACGGCTGGATAAACTGTCAAGCTGAACACTTAATATTGGTCAAACCATTACTTACTGTTGTAAGTAATTGGTTATTGGTATGTGTATATTGGTATAAGTAATAGGTTATTGGTATGTGTACTCTTTCAGCACAGAAATGTTTAGTAACTTGAAAATGATCAATCTTCAAAACAGCAGCTCGATTAGCTCCCTTAGAGCACTGGGTATGGTATGAGATTACTAAAAAGCTATGCAAAGTTATTGAACATAAAGCTTTATTAAAAATAAAATATTATTTGTGACTGGAGCTTATGAACCAAGGAATCCAAGTTAGGGCCTTATCATATGGCCTTGGGGCAGAGAAGAAAAGTGACTGCAGTAAGTTTAAAAAGCGTAAGTGATGTGAAGGGGTGCGGAGTTCCAGGTGCGCGTGGAGTCCTGCAGAGTCGTTTTTGCAGCTGCATTGCAGTAAGGCTGGATTTCAGTTGGCCATCAACTTTGTTTCTGAATGTGAGGCAGAAGGTCAGTTTTCAGCCTACCTTCAAATATTTTAGAGCAATCTTTTTATAAAAGCACTGAAGCTATTGACTACTGTAATCTTACTTTTGTTGAGGAGTCAAACCTGGTAGTCTGTGCAGAATATTTCTTATTAATTCACCAAACTAGTCGAAGTTTGGGGACTGTGTCAGTGGTTAACAATGTAGTGACTAACTGGTGAAAGTTCTGCTGGCATAAGCTCATTTAAATAAAATACTAATATCTTTGAAGAAAGAAAGAAAAAAATCTCTGCATCTGAAGGTGTTGATGATTAAGGACTTTGTCATGCTTGGAGTAATTGCTTTAATTAGCTATTAAACAGGCTTCAGGGTCAATGTGAGAACAGGTTTCTCTCTTTCATTTGATTTAGTAGGAGCAGTTAATGATTTTGTTTTTATTATCTTTACTCTCTTCTTTAGAATTATTTACTTAGCACATGGAAGGCAACAGATATTTGCTATTATAAAATCAATTTCATGCCTGACTAGGCTATCTCTTCCACCTCTGTCATTACTCTTGGTGCTTGGGGTGTTATCTTGGGCTTATTTGTGTTTATACAACTAGATGGCAGTGGGCCTTTCCAATAATTATTTGGGGATTTTGGACCCTGCATCAACAAACAAAAAGTGTTCAAAATAAAGAGTTTTTAAGTATGCTTGTACATGACTGTCCCATTCCTTCCTTCTAGAAAAATATGACTACTTAATTTTGTATATCATTAAACACGTAAAGCACATAAATACTAAAAGATGTCAGCTGACTTTCCCTTTAAATAGAAGAAAAATCTCAATAAGAACTGTAAAATGTATATATAGATAGATACTCCCATTTTATTCTGGTAATTAAGATTTCTATGTACATTCTGCAAAATAAGATTAGACAACTAAAATGTTGACAATTAGTATTTACCACATTCCATACATTCCCAATATAAGCCCACCATGATCATATTTTTTTTTGTTTTGCATTAACAAATGTAGTAATAATTTAATATATTATGTAACAGCTTTTGAATCAAAAAGGACTTCTCAAAGAGCATGTAGAGTTAGCTGTCAGAATATTTCTTCATTGGGTGTTTTTTTTGTTGTTGTTTTTGTTTTTTTTTGAATGTCTGCTATCTATAACTTAAAAGATTGTGATATGCAAAGAGAAAAATTTGAAATAGTTCACAAAGATCACATACACAGGTTCCCACAGTGATGAGCTGTGTTGGTATGTGGTTTTGGTGAGCTTGTCTCAACTCAGTTCAGCAGTATTCAGATCAATACCCTAAATGACATGGTTTTTAGCTGTGATCCTCAAATTTTAGGCTACCTGGCAAAATGTGGTAGAAAAGTAGTGATTATTTTTTTCTCCCACTTAGGTAAAGTCCATGTTTTGGTATCTGGGAATTGTTTTCTTTGTCTTCCCAATGGTGTCAAGAACCATCTTGGTGAAAGAGTGGATTCCTGCTCTGTTACATTCTTCTCCCTAGTTTAGCAGCCATAGATCCTTTCTTTTTCACTTTTTCTGTGAAATACCCAACATTGCCAATGATTTCCACTAAAAAAAAAAAAAAGAAGAATTGTGCAACCTGAGCACCCGTGGGTACACCTGCAGAGCTTAGTGCTGTAGCGGGCAGACTGCCCCAGAGAGCAGTGAAATGGGGATGGACAGTACCCTCCAGCTCTCCCTCCTGCCAGATGCTTGCCCTCCCTGTGCTGTGCAGCGGTGTCTGAACTTGGCGTGCATTGGGCAAGGGAGATCCTGTGGCAGTGCAGAGAGTGCCAAGCCACTGCCCTTGAGATTTGTGATCTCTCCCTTGAACAAAAAAAACCACCACCACATTGTGCTAAAAAGGGTAAAGGGGAACATGGGTGGGCCAGGACGGGATGACAGTCCACATATAAACCTTGGTCTTATTTCTGCAGGCAGTTATAATCACAAGCTAACACCTCTTCTCTGAGATCTCTCATTTCTCATGCCTTTCGGGACTGTCACCAGAACTAAGATGCTGAGTCTGTCCAAGTGAACGGACTGCTTTATAAATTTTCATGGCTGCTTCTCTTGTGCGCTGTGCAGATCATCAAAGCTCCTAAAGTGGACCTGAGAAAAATACCGCTTCTTGCAAGGAATTGAAATAACTTTATTATTTATTTATAACAATAACTTCATTATTGTTAACTTAATTACTTACCTTTTTACATATGTAGGTGTGCATGCACATGCATGCATAAATGCACATGCATGTTGTGGAAAAGGGGCAGTAGGATCAGATACCAATTGCCTAATGTTCTACCAAGTACACCTTGCTTTTTATGTTTCTCTTTTGGAGAATTACCTATTAAGCATTAAATGGAAATACTTGAAATTAAATAGAGATTTGAGATTAAAAAAAAATAATATGAAGACAAAAGAGATCAGCGTTCTAGTGACTGTTACTGGGCTCTCCAAATTCAGCCTGCTGCTTTGGGTATTGTGGGACGCAGCCAAAGAGCGGCAGTCATATAGAGCCGAGTGGCAGCAGGACCTGAGTGTTGCGGAGTTGCCTTGTATAAGCCTTGGAGATGATGGACGTTTAATAAAGGCCCCTGGATTTTATTGCAGTTTTACTCTTGGGCTTGCAACGTGCTGTTTGCCTTTGGTTGGGGAGCTCTGTTTGTGCAAGAGGCTCTGCTTCACTGGTCTGCATGTTGTGGCTGGAAGGCTGGGAGGAGACGGTGGTCTGAGGCTTTTGAGGCAGAGAACCAACTGTGAAGGCAAGTTTAGTTTGATCACTCTTGTCGTGCTAACCTTGCACGATGGTGGCTATTGCGGTGAAAGCTTTTCTTGTCTTAGGTCGAGTGCTTAACACAAAAGATGGTTTTAGGGGTTGGGTAACACTTTGGAGTCTCTCTCTACTGTTATTTTTAGAACAAATTGGGGCCAGGGAGTACTTTTAAAATTAGACTTCTATGTTTTTTGCATAGGAATAAATGATTCCTTTGCTCAGGAACTCTGTTCTAGGACCTGTTGATGGGTGTTCAGCCTGTTTTCCTTGGAGTGCTGGTGGTCATGCGGCTTCCCCTTGCTATCAGTACATTTGCACTTTTAAAAAAGCATGTGGCACTGGAAGAAATCCTGGTTTCTGTGCTTATTAATAGTGAGAAGTAATTAAGTTTCTGGGTTTTATTCAGTGATTAGTTATTTTGACAGTGAAATGGCAATGGAGATTCTATCCTATTGATTTTTTTCTTTTTTTTTTTTTAAGACAATGACTTGAGTTATAAGATGTAATTTCACCCTAGCTGAGTAATAGCATCCCATGTCTGTGTTTCCACACTAGTCAGCTGTTGAAGAGTAGGACTGAAATAGCAACACAGCTCCATTGTCAGTTCTTCATTGTCTGGGACAAAGTCTGGAACACAACAAAAGAGATTGGAAAAATCCAAATTATTTGCCTATGTAAGATGTCACGGAAATATAGCAAGGAAAATCTGAGCATTCAGTGTATGCCATTATTAAATTGTGGCTGCACGCCACTGAAAGTGGTTTCTGCAGAAGAAAGCTGTCCCTGCTGTGCACCTCAGTGTGCTGGGCTGCTGAACGTTCAGCCCCCTTGTCCTTGTCCCACTGTGGGACTGGTACATCGATAAGGGATGGCTTGCTGCTATACAGCACTGGTCTCCAAAGTAGAGAGTGCACGCTCCCTGGCATGTGCAAGGCAATTGGTTGGGTGCAGGAAGAAAATGTTTTTTTTCCCTTTTTTTTTTTTTACTAATAATTAATAAAATAATATAGTGTTTATTTAATCTTTATTTCATCCTTTTTTGTCTAATTATTTTTTGTGTATGTTAATGTATGGCATAATGTATCAGTATAGTATATAATTTAGAAGTACATGCATTAGGGGTCGTGCTCAAAATTTTATTATTCATAGGGGAGTATGGTCAAAAAAAGGTTTTCTTTAAAGGCCACTTCCTCTACCTTAGGAATAGTATCATATCTTAATGAGCTTTTGCAGTTACGTTGGGTGATGCTGCTGTTTGTAAGACTGGCATAACTTTTTAATTTATAACCTTAGCTTGTGCATTGGACAAGATTTCTGCTAGCTCTGACCAGTGCAACTAAGAATCGAGTCTCCCATAAAGGCAGTGGGGAGGAAACATGCTCCCCTGGCTGAGGGGTGGGCCAGGAGCTTAACTTCCAGTTTTCTCCATTGAAAGCTGCCAGACGAAGGAGAAATGACTGCATAGACTCCCTATGGATACATAGTTGTGGATGCCCCATCCCTGGAGGTGCTCAAGGCCAGGCTGGATGGGGCCTGGGGCAACCTGGTCTGGTGGGAGGTGTCCCTGCCCATGGCAGGGGGGTTGGAACTGGGTGGGCTTTAAGGTCCCTTCCAACGCAAACCATTCTGTGATTCTATCATGACTATTTCTTTCAGGCCAATATGGTATTGAATTGATGTATGCATGTGTGGTTAGCCCATCTCTTCAGGATTTTGCTGCACTTGAATGGTCCAGGGGTGAGACCTGGAGTGTTTCATGACAGAAACATTCCTATAACGTTATGCTAAAATGTGATGCATGCTTGTAGTGCTATGTCAGATTGCTTGCATCATAGTGGTGAGCTACTCTTCTGTAGTATGCGTGCTTCTGCTCTTACAGTATGTTGTACTTAGGTTCCCTTCTGGGAAAAGGATGTACTTTGCAAGTCTTTAAAAGAGCAGTTATGGTTAAAGACTTAAACACTAGAATTGATTTCTGCTCAGTAGCATGTCTCATATAGACTGTTAATCATAGGGACAAAGTCATCCTGGATGGACTTCTCCAGACCTCCTGAATGTACCATCTCCTGGTAAAACTTGTGTTACCTAAATGTGAAGATAAGTAGACTAGAACAATAGTAGCAATGTGTTTGTTTTGTTTATTAACATATTGATTTTAACAGGATTCCCTTAAGTTCCTGCCATCCTTTTCTCTGAGATTTCACTAACTCATTTGGTTGTTGAAGTCAGAAGCAAACTGTCTTTTGACCTTGTGTGCCAGGTTGTATTGTCAACGTCTTTACTTAAAGATATCTTGTGCCGCACCTCGGGTACTGTATCCAGTTTTGGGCCCCTCACTACAAGAAGGACATTGAGGCCCTGGAGCGTGTCCAGAGAAGGGCTACGAAGCTGGTGAAGGGCCTGGAGCACAAGTCCTGTGAGGAGCGGCTGAGGGAACTGGGGTGGTTTGGTCTGGAGAAGAGGAGGCTCAGGGGAGACCTCATTGCTCTCTGCACCTACCTGAAAGGAAGGTGTGGGGAGCTGGGGGTCGGCCTCTTCTCACAGGTAACTAGTGATAGGACAAGAGTTTATGGACATCTCTTCTTTAGTGGGTGACATTGGTGGTAGAGGAACGGTTAGACCAGATGATCTTGGAGATCTTTTCCGACCTTAATGATGCTATGACTTGATGATTCTATGATTAAGTGATCATTTTGCAAGTAGTTGTAGAACCTTTATAAAGATTAATGAAATATTTTAACATGCCGTGCTAATTTAACATGTGTTGGGGCTTTTACATGTTTTTCACTGGTAAGCTTTTTATCATGTATCCAGTATTAATGAAATTTGATGGTGGATTACATATTACCTGTAATTGGCAAAAGCAGAATTTAGAAAGCGCTTAACTGTTGTAACACTTGATTTGAACTGTTGTCAATTGTGCCTTGTATCCTTTCGTATTTGGTAGGAGCTCATTCCTTTATTCCAAACCTTTGTGCTACTACTCTTTACTATGGCTATTTATTCCTGCCTTTTTGTTATCCTCAAAAGTTAAGATGTATGTAACTTTTATCACACTGGTTTCTTTTGGTATAGTTCAATGCTTTGTCTTCAGTGTGAACTGAGTAGCTGGCAGTGTTTCTCTAAAAGTTTTGAAAGAATGCTACTTGTGTGTATTATTAGATAAAAAGAACAGAACCGAACACATGATCAGTTACCTTTTAAGATGGTGTATTTCGAAGAGAATCAGGTCAGTAAAAACTGGTGTCAAGAAAAACCATTTTCTTGTGACTTATTTTTTATCTAAAAAGAGTTTCTAGGGAGACATTCTGGGTAAAATGATACCTCTCTTCACTATTCTTTTTTCTTTCCTCACTCTTCACACAGTACTGTGCTGTTTTAGCTCTTCTTAGGAACAAGTTAAAGCTGGTAGTCTGTGGGATTTACTCTGTCTGTAGAATTAAATTAAACTTTTTAAAAATAAAGTAAAAGTAGAGAGTGGTGACATAAGCAACAGGTAATCCCCATGCTCAAATCAGAATTAAATTGGTTTTAGTACCTCCATAAAATCTTTGCATGAAGAAACTACACCAAATTGAATACATTAATCAGTATTGCAAGGGTGTTGAAAGTCTTGTGCATTTTTCAGATGGGTTAGGTTAATCTGGCTGGTGATGGAGATGACTCAGTCCAAAAAGCTTATTCATTTGCTATCCTTGATCCGACTTTCTAGACCATCTAAGTAAATTCCATGTATAGATCTTTACCATGTTGTATAGCACATGCTCTTATTTTAAGCAAATGGTTACAAAATATGCAAACAATGTATGTGTAGTATACATGGACTGAAGCTAAATACAGAAATCTTTGTGAGAAGTTGATTAATATGTTTAACAGCTGTATCTGACTAATTTTGTGACAAATACTGCATTAGTGCTAGGGACTCCGTCCATAAAGTTGTTTGTGTATTTTGTGAATACCATGGAGTAGGTGACTAACGGAGTGTATTTGACACAAAGTGTGTACTAACAAGGTACAACACCGTGAAATGGTGTGCGTCAACAGAGCCTTCAAGTTATATTAATGTATATATGAAGCATTTGGCATGAAACTGATGTTATCGTAGAACATGTTGGAAGGCAGTGTTTTCTGAAATCCTACTGAGGCCACAGTATCAGAGTACTCTCACTATACAGGCCACTTTTCAGAGGCCTGATAAAAGTCCTGTGTTAACTCTGGCTCAATGTGTGCGTGTGGCTTCTCCCTTTTTGAGCTTGGCAACCACCACTTTCATCTGCGTGTGCACTGGTGTACTCACTACGTATGGGCACGCATCAGTGCACACCCACAGTCACCTCCGTTCGAATGGAGGGAGCTATCTCTGGGGCTGTGCTTGGAGCACCGCTAGCCAGCGTAGCTGGTGGGTGTCTTCTCTGTCATGGTCATCCTTGCTGAGGCTCTTCCTGCTCAGTCTTACAGAGGCATCCCCTGACATTTCCAACAGTCCTAAACTGCAGCAGACGTGTCTTTACATTATTCCCACTTTCGTGGCATGCTTCAGCTTGTGGCTGTCAGTGTTGCAAGTGTTGGAAGTTCTCTGGCAATCGAGGACTTACAGGCATAAAGAACGGCTTAAACTGCTCTAAACAATTCTTATTCCCCCTTCCATTGCACCAGCAGCACTTCTTGCAGCCTAACATTAGTACTGAAGCTGTTTGCATCCTTGGAGAAATAATTCATACCTTGCTGTGTGGATGTGAGTGGGAGTGGTAGCCGTGAAGATGAAGAGGATATCTTAACAGCGTAGGTGTCCTGTTAGAAAGTGCTGTGGTCCTATGGTCTGGTAAAGTAAGCTTCAGCATGTTGGTAAGTTCTGTCATTCCGGTCAAATGTCATGATGCTTGCTTAGTAATTAGAGACAGCTGCCGTTGTAGAGGAGAGGTTAGGTTCCTTCCCTTTCAAGTCAAATCAAAGGATAAGGTGATCCCTCTTGATTACAGGGGATTGGCGGATGCAGTTATATCTTTCTGTCCAACACCTGCTGTAGCACTGGCAGCAGCTAAAAGAATGGTCGGGTGTGATGTACCCAGTTCTGTCTTGGGACTTAAATGCTTCACAAAGTTTCTTGTTCTTTAGGCTGCCTTCAAAATATTGAAAGGCTCTAAATCGACACAAGCTGCGTTGTGATACAGTTTCTTGGATTGATTTTCTAAGCAGAAAAATATAATCTCCAGGACTGAATATGTACATTACTATCTAGCCAGGCGTGATTAGGAACCATCAAAACATGTTCTAGATACTATTATACCATGTCTGAGTAGTGATCCTGAGGGCTAAAGAAAAGTGGCAAAAAAATCTAGCAGCTGAAAATAGAGAGGTTTGCTTAACATGCTCTATATGCAACATTGTGAGTGACATTGGTAGGAGGGTGATGGTTGGACCAGATGACCTTGAAGGTCTTTTCCAACCTTAATGATTCTATGATTGTATGCACAACCAACATAATAGAAAGCTTTTTTTTTCCATTAAATGGAATGGATATATTTGTATGTCTACATGTATAGTAAGTTAGGCAAACATCTTCTATCTTCTAATCAAAGATTTCAGTGTACACAGTTGATGAACAGCTAAGAGATTATATAGATATTCTCATAAGTGTCACTGATCTGAGTATGTTAAGAATGCATATACAAGTCTATATTGCACAGCTATGAGAATCGTTCTCCTACCTCCTGTAAGTCCAAATATTGCTTAAAGATAAAATGCTCCTATTTGTCCTAGTAGGAATTTGTTTGAATTCTAACCTCCCTAAACATATTTATTAAAGGAAATGCAGGGTGTTGGCATTGTTGCAATTTTGAATGTAATTACTTTCTCTGTCTTTTTGTGCAGATTAATTTCTGAAGGTATCCTGTAAAAATAAGTGGAGTTTCTTGGAATATTAACATGGCACTCAACAGTTATCCTGCAGATCTCGGGGTGGTAAACAATCTGTATTCTCCAACAGCTTCACTATATGGCTTAATTTTTCCAGCATGTTTTCAGAACATGTGTTTTCATAAGACTGAGCTCTTCATTCATTCTTCTACTCTTAAGTGCCATGCAGAGAGCCTGATTTACTCTTCAAATTTTCTTCTTCAACTCATTTTTTTATTGGAGAGAAACTGTTAGCTTCTTTAAACAATGGAAATTAGTGTGAATTCTGTTACGGGTCTTGTTCAGATCTTGGGTCTTGTTCTTGAAAGTATTGCTTTGTTGATCCTCTTAGTAGATAAGGGAATGGCTGTGGACGTTGTCTATCTGGATTTTAATAAAGCGTTTGGCACTGTTTCCCACAGTGTTCTCCTGGAGAAACTGGCTTCTCCTGGCTTGGACAGGTGTACAGCTCGCTGGGTGAAGAACTGGCTGGATGCCGGGCTCAAAGAGTCACAGTGCACGGGAGTTGGTCACCAGTTGGTCAGTCCAGTTGGCAGTTGGTCCCCAGTGGTGTTCTCCAGGGCTTGGTACTGGCATCACTTTTGTTTTAACATTTTTATCAATGATCTGGATGAGGGGATCGAGTGCACCCTCACTAGTGAGATGACACCAAGTTAGGCAGGAGTGTTGATCTACTTGAGGGTAGGAGGGCCCTGCAAAGGGATCTGGATAGGCTGGAACGACAGGCCGAGTTCAATCGTATGGCATTCAACAAGGCCGAGTGCTGGGTCCTGCACTTGGGTCAGAACAACCCCAGGCGCGGTATAGGCTTGGGGAAGAGTGGCTGGAAAGTCGTCCATCAGGAAAGGACTTGGGTGGCATCCTGGCCTGCATCAGAAACAGCATGGCCAGCAGGACTAGGGAAGTGCTTGTCCCCTTGTACTCTGCTGTGGTGAGACCACACTTCAAATATTGTGTTCAGTTTTGGGCCTCTTACTACAAGAAGGACATTGAGTTGCTCGAGCTTGTGCAGAGAAGAACAAGAAAGCTGGTGAAGGAACTAGAAAACAAGACCTGCGAGGAGTGGCTGGGGGAACTGGTTGTATAGTGCTGAGAAAAGGAGGCTGAGGGGAGATCTTGTTGCTGTCTACAACCACTTGAAAGAAGGTGGCGAGGAGGCTGTGAATCTATTTTCTCTGGTGACAAGTGACAGTACATAAGGCAACAGTCTCAGATTGTGCCAAGGGAGTTTTAGGTTTGATATCAGGAAGAATTTCTTCATGGAAAGGCTGGTCTTGGAACCGGCTGCCCAGGGAAGCAGTGGAGGCCCCATCCCTGGAGGTTTTTAAGAGATGTGCAGGTGTAGCACTTAGGGACATAGTTCTGATGGGACTTGGTGGGTCAGGCTGACACTTGGTGTTGCTGATCTTGAAGGTCTTTTCCAACCTAAATGGTTCTATGATTTAGAATCTTTCTTTGAAATAGCAGTATATGTTTATCACCGAAAGATAATTCTGAACTCCTTTCAATTTGTCTCTCATCTTGTAAGACATAATGTCCATTTTTCACAGCTCAAAATACGGTTAACCTGTTATGATGGGTTGCAAACCAACCAGTTTGTCTCCATTTCAGTAACAACCCCTGCCTCAAGGGAGACTTTGAATATTGTATTTCTGTGGAACAGATTCCCTTTCTATTTGATAGGAATTAAAAATAATATAAATGACTTTTTTTCCTACAAGAAGCCTTAATAAGGGTCAAGTCTTTATTGTTCTTGCATAAAAATATATGAAAGTCTTGCCTGTGAATCAGACAGCTTACCAACATACACTAATAAATGAAATTCAAAGCTTGGGAAGGAGGATATAATGAGATAAAGTGCAAATAAAACAATTTGTTTTGTTCACATTATCAGGAATATATAATACTATCATATCTTGCTTCCCTCTGCTCCCCTCTCCCCTTGTTGCCTCCAGCTACTATTACTGTATTTATCTGCCTTACTTCCTTAATGTAGAATATGTAAGGATTTTAAAGTATTTCATTCTCTGGTATTACATCTATCCTATGTATGTTATAGGAAAAAGTGCAAACTTGAGAAGCTTCACATACATTACAACTTCAATTCTTTCCTACCTACCCTGGAAGTCAAGGCCAAGAAATATAATTTAAAAATTAAAGAAATGTGCTTTGCACATAAAGAGATGAGATTAATTCTTTTGATGACCTCCGAAGTTGATCACATAGCTCGGTTATGTAATAGAAGCTTATTATAAAGACTTATGTGGAAAGTGCAGATTTTCATGGAAATCTGGGATGATATAAATAATCACCAGTAGGTCTGTCTTCTGAATTATTCATATACAAAAGCCAAGTTTTCTTTGTCTCTTTGTTGAGCACAGATCTTTTTTTATCTTATTCTGAATGCAGTGTTACAGGAAGGTTACAACAAAATGAGAAGAACTTGCATTGTCAAAGTTTCTGAAGATGGTCGTTACCCCAGTGCTTTTTACTTGAAATGTACGAATAAAATACACAAACGGATGTCTTGACTTAAACCACCAATCTGTATGATTGTTTCCTGTTGGCAATAGGACAGCAAGAGTGAATATATTGCCTGGATTACTCTCCAAGCCTGTGGTGGTTTTTGTTTTCTACAGCTTGGAAGACATTTAGTCCAAAAAATGTGTCCAGTTTTTAGAACACATGATATTTCTAAGGTCTTTTGCAGGTATTTGAGCATGGAAATTCATAGGAAAACAAATAGTAAGGAGTGTGTTCTGCTTGTGAACCTGCCACACGTCAGCTTCCTTTAATGTTCCTTGGTTCTTAGACTGGAAAATGCACTGAGCAGTTGTTCTGACTCCATTTTCATGCCATTTGTTATTTATAAATTACTGTCCTATTTCACTTATCTCATCATCTGGACTGAAGAGTCCAAGTGTATGAATGATTCCTCAGATTAATCTTTCTTTCTATTTGAAGGTGCTTGCTGTTCTCTGTACCTTTCCCATTTATATCTATTTTGTGATAAGAGGATCCAACAGTGTGCAGAGTGTTCCAGATGTGGTTGCTCTATGAATTTATACCAGGGCACGATGTCCTCTGCTCCTGCTGCAGAATAGTTAGATTATCTGGAGACAGCTGACTGCAGCAGATTCATGGAGCAGATTCCCATGAAATACTGCTGGGCAAAGTCTTTCCACTCTGAATACTGCCTGTTTCTTTTTCTTTGGTTTTCTGTCTTTCATAATGTTACCTATCCAAGCAAGGACATTCCTCTTGCGCTGTGACAGCTTTGTGTCATTAAGAGCTTTTTGTGAAGTTCATTGAAAGATGATTTTTTGTTCATATTGCCTGATTGGATTTCTCATTTGCTTTGCTCACATGCTGAACCTTCTTTTAACATTTGTCAATCATGATACTGCTTTACAAAAGCTTTGCTATCTCTTCCCCAATATATCCCGTTTATCTGTGTAGTCATTAATTCTGTTTTTTGGAATAGTTTCTCCCACTTTTTCTGGCATTGTTGCAAGGCTTACTGCTTTGTACTTACCTAGATCTTCTCAGGAAACATTTTCAAAAGCTAGTGTCCCATTAGTCATGTTACTCTTTTGGTATGGAGGAAGTTTAGAGAAGCTGCATTATTTAGAGTCTGTGTCTTTTCCAGATTGCTTCTTAAATCTTTTCTGGCATGATTTCTTCTCTTTTAGATTTTTTGGCCTGTCAAAATTGTCATTTTATACTGTAATTTCATTAAACCCATTTTCAAAGACTTTTTTTCTTCTAATAGCCTACCTTACTCTCTTGCTCAGCCATATGGTTTTCATCTGTATTTTCTCTAATACCTTGACAGATGATATACCTCTGTTTACCCTTTAGTATAGCGTTGTTGAACAGTGTCCAGATTACCCACAAAGCTTTTCCTTTCTATATTATTTCCAAAATTTTCATGATTTTTCATGTTTCCATTTTTAAAGTTAAGCCCAATGCTAATGAAACCTTCAACTTCCGTTGTTCCTGCAGGAGTGCTGCATCTAAGTACCTGATTTTTCCGGACCAGCCCTTCAACAGTTGTATGTGCTCACTGTGCTGATCCAAGCCATCTCAAGATTTGCTTCTCCAAAGTTGGACGATATCACAATTCTTCCTTTGGGCATAGTGCCCCAACCAAGTACTCACCCGGCCTGTGTGGTGCTGATGTTTGCCATTGATGTTGCTTCTTGGCCTTGCAGCTCCCGATTCTGTCGGCATGATTCCATCACCATCAGCATCCAGGTGACATTGAGAGCTGTAGGCTATGTCCAGAACTTTAGGTCCAGAATTTCAAGCTAGAATTTCTGAAGCTTTCTTCTATCCTGTGTGTTCCTAATTTGGCTTGTTCCGATATTCATAATGAATTGATTTGATGCCCGCTGATTTTAACAGGAGTTTAGATAACAAGCTCACATACAGATACCCACTTTTCACAATCTTGAGTAGAGTCCAGCTTCTGTAATCTGCCACGTCTTCACCAGGCTGCCCACCCTGCATCTGCTCTGGTACCACCGCGTAGTTGTCTGCACAGAGGTGCAGCCTTTCTTTTCCTATCAACTTCTTTCTGTTCCTGCCCTTAGAGGAGTGCACACTTTGTGCACGAGGCAGTCTGCTGGTGGGGAGGACTCAGCAGTCCCCTCTCCTTGTCTTTTGTTAGCACAAGACTACACTTGGTAGCATTTAGTTAGACTGCGAGTGCATGGTCATAGCCTTGAACTCCCCATTTCCCGTAGCTTACTGGTTCCCAAAGCTTTTTCCCTAGCACTTGTTTCCAAATTTGTTATCATGTACCCTCCCACCACAAAATTGCATGGCAATATAAATTTTGCTTTAAAGCCTCATCTGTACAGTTTTTATATTTATTTAGCCATTTAATAAGGAGAAAACTACTCAACTCCTAATGTGGATACATTAACATCACTATAAAAGGTTAGAGGAATGATCTTTGCTATCAAAAGTATGTTTTACACTAGTGTAATTAAAGTCATGCAGCTTGTATCCCTAGAGATGATTTCTAAAGTGATTTTGCTAATAGCACATAAGCAGTGGAGTGACAAGTCTTCAGCGAATTTCTGAAGGTCACTGGAGAAAAAGGATCATTAATAGCATGAAAGCTAAAGCTCAGTTGCCCTTGGATTTATGTCCTTTATCTTCCAAAGAATTCTTCCTCCTTTTCCCCTGAGCTTCTCTACTTGTATCTCTGATGCCATTTAGTGCTTTGGCCTCTCTGAAGCCACACGCGCACAAACACATAGCCCCAACATAATTATTTCGATTGGATGGGACCTCTTGAGATCATCTACTCACCTCTTTGCTCAAGCAAGGTTATTTAGAGCAGATTGTCCAGGACCATGTCCACTTAGGTTTCAAGTATATGCATATATTTATGAACACTACACTGAGTATGTGGTATTCATTAGTTAGGTGATGGACAATAGATCAGTCAAAACTCCTCTGCCTTCAGTAAGAGCAGTATGTAGGCATCTCCTCTGTACTCTGCTTCTCATTTTTGTAGAAGTTGGAGGACCGCAATTATTTTTGTTTCCAATCCCTTCATCAGATTTAGTTGAAGTTGGCCGGCAAGTTTAGAAGTTAAATGTGACAAGTGAACAGATGTAGGACTGCCTAAGCCTCATTTCCTTGGAGGCTTAGACAGTCCAGGTTAAAAATGTCTCTATTTTTGGGTTCTCTTTACATTACCAGACTAATGTAGCATGAAGCTGCTCAATTGTACTGGAAAGTTAAGGGTTGGAGTTTGCTGTTTAATGTGTATTGTATGAATGGAGTTACTCCTTTCTAGTGATAACAGCAGAGTATGTACAATTTGCATTAGAAATTGTTAAAATACACCTCTCAAGTGATAATTATAATATTAAAAGGCAATGTATTTTCTAAATCTTGTAGCTGATGTGGGTCTGAAGAGAGGAATTCTTTTCTGCTGTTAGAGAAGTTTTGGTATTTAAATAAATGTGTTGGATTCCTCTGTCACTTGTGAATCTTACTTTTCTGTTTTAGCATTGTAAGAGCTCGCTGAAGTTAGTGATAGTATTTCCTACCAGATTCAATTTCCTGAGAGTAAATCTGTTGTGTCTCAGTGCAGGATGGATGAGGTAGAAGTAACTTCCAGCAAGTACATCGACTTCAGCTCGGCAGAACAACCCCAAAAGGGTCTGTGTCTTAAACACTAAATGAATTTGTTAGGTACAGCAAGAAGATTAATGCTGTGACTACTAATCATCTTGTCCTTGGCTTCTCTAACTCTTAATTAAAAAAAAAAAAGCCACATAAAACTTCCCATAATTAAGGCAGCTACAAAGAAAACTTTGTAAATGCAAAGACTTCTTGAAACGTCTTGGTGTGTTTAGGCAAAATGTGACAATTTCAGAATGCAGAATTTTAGATCAAATTCTAATGACAGTAAACTGTGTCATAAACGGAAAACTTTCCCAGAGCATGAAAAAATAGTTTTGTGTGTACAGCAAGTGGTAACATCAGTATGCATGTAGGGTGTCACCGTTTAGCATTTGGTTTAGAATCTGATACTTTCTTCACGTGCAATTGACTTCTTAAGGAAGAGCATTTCAGATTTGTGTTTCTCTAATGAGCAGATTTTCCTGAACATCAGCTGGTCACATGTTCCTCAGAAATGAGAGTGTTTGTGTTGCTGGCCTGTTCCATACCCTTAGCGTCTGAATAGCCAAATGCGCTCTTTCTGACCTTCAGTGTCCCTCCAGATGTAGGCAGACACACGTGGTCCTCACCTGGACAGGGGAACTGTGGGAGTGATTCTGCAGTAGACGGTATTACTGGGTGAGTGTTAAAAGCTAAAACTTTGGGTAATGAAACACTGCATTGCTGTTAGATTGCTTCCTGGGGGTGAACATCACGGGACTTTCTTACCTTTTTTTAATTTTCACATATTTCTCAAGTTACATGGCTAGCGTCAGGTGATCACTGTTTGTGGGGGAAAAAGATAAGGTATTACAATTAGATATGCATCTGCCAGAAATGTGCAGTACCAGGAAAACTGCATTTAAGCTGCCTGATTTCAGACGTGAAACTGTTTTTACTGTTGGGGTCCATGCCAGGTTGTGCAATGCTGTCTTGGTATGGTACGGAAGATTAGATGTCTCTTAACTTTTGGTCAACTGCACCTTTTTATTTCTTCCCTCTTCCTTCGTCTTTTTCATCTCCTCCTCCCGTCCTCTGCTGCCCATGCCAGAGATGAGACATCAAACTGATCATTTGAAAGGTGGGTAATGACAGGAACACAGCGTGGATGGAATTGGGCGATGAACTTGTTTCCATTTTGTGACAACATTTTAAACCAGTGATAGCCAATTATAAACACTATTCACCAATTAATGGGAAAAAGCAAACAACAGAAGTGTGGTAATTGCTTTGTAGTATAGGAGTGCCTTGAATTAAATCTAAAAGATATTTCAGGTACTAGAAATAGTTTAGCTATTGCTCAGCAGAATAAATAAGTCTGCGCTCAGCTTTCACACCCAGAGGGCTTCTAGTAGTGAAGACGGCTTGAAATCAACCTTAAGTGTCTCTACTTTATTCTTCATTGCGGAGTTAGTTTGGATATATCCCTCCTACAGGAAACACTGCTCCTACTGAATGAAAAATGAGAATTGAATTGAAGAAGTTCAGACTTGGATTATATGAGTTTTACCCATAAGAGCATTTCATTGTGTTCTCATGACATGTTGAGGTATAAGTCAAAGACTCTGTCTGTCAGCTGACTCACCAAATGCATCCTCTTTTTTCTCTAAAATAATTTCTGAAGCTATTGGCCAATTGTCAGATTGGATAAGAAGAAAAAAAGAATTCCCAAAGGTGCTCAATTTTCAGTGACTGCCAAAAGGAGAAAGTAAAATGGCACTTTTATCCTCTGGAACGGGGAGCTGGGTGGAATGAGCCTTTGTCCTCTTCCAGGTGGTGGCAGCCGGCTGGGCTGGGCATCGGTACGCCTACTAGATCGTCATAGCATGTGTGATGTCAGAATACACTGTGCAATGCTCATGTCACAGGAAAGCTGAGCTTAGTGCCCAGACCATGGACATGGTTGGCATAAAGGAGACGTGTTTGCTAGAGAAGTGCTTTTCGTTTCACGGCTCGTGATACGGCATAGCTACAGGAATTGTAAATAAACCAAAGAGTCTGCCCAGAAATGATTGTAGGTATTGACAGTCCTTTCTGTCCTGCCTTAATTCACAGTGGACCAAGAGGATATATACAGCCTTGAAATTAAATTAGGTATGAGATGGTCATACATTAAGATTAATTATTTTACTTCTGTGCTTACATTTGAAATGGGTGGCTTATGACGTGAATCGGGTAGAAAACATTGCGTTAGCTGTTACAACACTTTTTTTTTTTTAAGAAACACGGCAGTGTACTTACATTAGGTAATATCTTTTTTAAGAAGACTGATGGTGTACTTGCAAGGATGATGATTTTATAAAAAGGTTCATTTTTTCTTTTCCTTCAGCTGTCTGGCTGAAATAGTTGTTTTTGCTGCCATCAGATTTACTTAAATTTATTGCATTGGTAATGATTTGTTAAAGCACAGAACACTGAATAGGCGTCTTAATTATTGTAAATTATGAATATGTTTTAGGGGTTCATTGGAAGTATAGATGTTATTAACTGTTCCATGACCTAAAGAATAAAGTCAGTTGGGGTTAGAGGCCACTTTCTGCAGGGGATTATTCCTAGGACAAAACACTGTCCTAAAAGTAATTGGTCAATTCTTCATAACTGAACATCCTTTAAATATGTTACATTTTCACTGTTCACATAAGATGGATTCTGTTGATAACATTATGCAAACAAATGATTTTTAAATTTATTTTTAACTAAAGCAATGTCCCACATCTTGTTTTCGTCATCATTCTTTTCAGATTTTTTTTTTCTGGTAGCTTGTGAAGGTTTTTCATAGGTTCTGTAGGCTTTGTCCTATTCACATTTCTGGGAGGGTTTTGTTCTCTTCTAGCTTTTGTTAACAAAATAGGTTTTGGTTACTTACAGACACAGTAGGGCAGCAAACTTTATTTAATTGCTTCAAAAAGCATTGTTATGGATATGAATAGCTGCAGAATAAAGGAAGGAACACAAACCACAGAGTACTGAATATCAACTCTCATCCGTAAATTCCTTTCTGAGGGAATTTTTTTGTCCTCATTTGTTTAGGAAACAGCAGTAGCAAGGGATTTCACAACAGTTGTCAACAATTATTAAAATCATTGGAGTTGCATCCTCTTACTCCAGCGGCGAATGTAGTTCTGCTTTATTGTTGTGAAGAATTGTTGTGCATTATGTTGAAAAAGAATTAGGTTTGAGATGCCAGTGTTTCCTTTTGAGAATACGTGTAGAATTTTCTGCTACCCTATTTTAAACTGCATGTTAGGATTTGTGAAGATATTGTATTTATTCTTACAATTGTGTTATTACTGTTTTTTTTATTGTTATTATTATTATTATTTTTGTAAAGCAATTGGATTATCTATGGTGTTTGAAGTACTTTTGTAATATGTTTTTCTTTTCCCTAAGGGCATGTACATAATGTTAGGCTATTTTCAGCCAGTGTCTTTTAACTCATTTAACAAAGTTTGACTTAAACCTTAATAAAAATTTGTCTTCAGATTAAGTATCATATGTCATATATAATACGCTTTAATTTGCACTCAGCAATTATAGCTCTGCATGGAAAGGGAATGTTGACTTGATTAATCACACTTAAAGACTGTTATAGTGAATAAAAAGGAAAGTGGTTTGACTTGATTTCTGACATAATTGCTTCATTTGGATTGGCATCACCCTCTACCAGTTGTTGAGAGCAGGGGCACTGATTTCATTTAAAGGAATTGTGCAAGTGATTAACTGATGCTGAAAGTGATAACATTTAAACACAACTTTGTATGAAGATCTGTGAAAAGAGAAGAAAAAACTCACTTTACAATACCACTGCTGTAGTGCATTTTTTTTTTTTTATCCTTAATCCCTCAATTACTACTGTAATTTTGGAAAACACTTATGCTATTATTGTCTCTGTCCCTTCTATAGAGAAAAGAAATGATGCTGTGAAGAAGTGGGAAAATCATTTTGTCCTTTAATCATTTTAAGGTTGCAAAAAAGCTGTAAAGCTTCATTTTCAGTGTTTTTGCTTGTTTGTTTTGTTTTGTTTTGCCTGTAACCATTTTTTTCTTCTTAATGGTTTCTAAATAGAATTGGGTTTGTCCAGCTATGGCATTTGTAGGGCAGAAGTCCAGTTTGAAGGCTCTCTTCAGTTTAGAGCTGTCTTGCAACATCTGTCTCAACTTCTGTCTTTCTTCCCTTGGTGCTTGAGTTAAGTTCCTTGATGCTCATGGTCATATGTTTAACCACTTGCTCAGAATTCCCAAGGTACAGCAGTTGTGGTAATTGTGTTGAAACATTGTTTTCTACATTTATGTTGGCTTTAAAGAAAGAGGTATTGCATTTCAGAATTGATAAAATAATTGCAATCCAGATTTCAGTGAACTTCTTTGTTTTAGTACTGGAGGCTTCCCTGGATCCTTGCATACAAAAAAGGAGGAGGCTATTAAGCTACTTGTCAGCTCGTTTGTTGTATAAAAACAAATCCTTCCTCATTACTGTTTGTATTTCCACAGTTGAGAAGCATTGGTCCTGCACGTGTACACTTATGGCAGGCTTTGGAGTGCGTTGGTCATGATGCATCTTGGCAGAGCTTTTGCCTTCCTAGGCACTCAAAATCCTTTCTACAGGTTCTTTCCCGTAGAACTCCCTCTCTTTGTAGGCTTCCTTCTTAATAATAAAAACCTCAAATGTGTTAACTCTGTTCTAATACGCTTCCAGTTACTTATAGTTTTCTCTACACCTAACAACTGCCTTTACATCTTAAGTGATAGGTCAGAACTTTGCAGTTTGATCCTTAATACAAATTTTCTTCTTGCATTGTATTTTTGTATGTTGTGAACAACATCTACCATCTTTTCTCAGTTTTTCAACTCTTCATATTCCAATCCTAGTTTTCGTGGGTAGGCGATATCAGTGCCAGCATCATTCTCTTGCCGTGCCTGTTGGAACAGCTGCACGATGGGCTGCTAGCTGCTGGGTGCTGGCCTCTGTGGGCTAGCAGGGCACGTGCTCACTGAAAACCAGAGCAGATCTAGCAGACGTCTTCTCCCTCATTGACATGTGCTTAGTGGGTATTTGTATCAACGGCACCATGGCGAGGTAAGTGTGCCACAAGCAGTATCGGTGGGGTTTGCTCACATCTCGTACGGTCTGCACTGTTGCAGAGCCTGGGTTGTGAGTGCTCTAAGTGCAATTCCTTGCTTTGTACTCTATGCTTCAGGGTCTTTAAGATGCAGACTAATTAACAGCAACTCTACAAGTGTTTCCGTATGGCTATTGTTTCAAGAACCTTAAAACCCTAAGCTAGAATTCAAGATGCTGCTGCTAATTTTGCCCTCCTGCTCCAGTATTTATAGCATTGACAAAGATGTAGCAAAACTTGAGAGTGGGGACAAGATTAAGAAAGAATCTCTGGCAATATAAACTCTTCTTCATGATGGGAGAAAGAGAAATAGGCCACAGGATGCTTGTTTCAATCTTACCAATTTGACATCATGAGTACCTGCAGTCCAATAGATCTTTCTCAATGTGCTTGACCTTGCAGAAGCTTGAGGAAGTATAACTGTTCTTAGGGAGGAAGTTTTGCTATCTAGTGAAGGTACTGTCAACTGCTTCACTGAAAAAAATGACTGACTTATGCTGTGTCTCTGCAGAAGATTTAAATTATTCGTTACTGGGCAGTTCAGGCATGCTGTATCTCTTTCAAGGCTTGTCAAACAGTATTTTTGGCTATGAACTGAAGTGGTGGAATGTAACAGTATTTTGGTTCCTGGTAAAAATTAGGAGCTTCATAATACAAGATAGCTGTCGGCAGAGACAGTGATATTTGATGCCTGCCGTTACTAAATGTGACTTCTGGTTACCTGTAAGTTTACCTTACCTTCCCAGCAGATCTCTGCACGAGCATCTCTCACAGCGCTGGGAGATGTGTCTTGTGGGTGTTGGGAGAAAGCCCCCAAAGTCCAGTTCGATGATGTTAGTAATGAGATGTTCGTTAGCTGTTTGTATGTTTTCATATACATACAGTATATGAAAAGAGAGAGAATGTTTTGTCAAATTGTGAAGAATCATGACTTTCAGACCCGTGCCTGAGGAGCTCCTGGCTATAATGAAGCAATCAAAAGAAAGCAGAATCACCCCCAGCAGAACCCTCAGGTGCTCTTAACGAGGCTCTTAACCTTCTTTGATAAACATTGACATTTACTTACTTGTTAGTTTACAATGAAATCGGGTTTGAAAAGAATATAAAGATTTTGGGAGGCAGCTCTAAACGCAAGAGTCTCAAGTTTGTTATTGAATGAGATGCACAGTACTGCACTGAAAGTTATCTAGTCTGTTGTCGAGCACTTTTTAAATTTAAAAACTTTGCAATTTCAGTACAGTCCTCAATAATCATCTCCTTGGAACTCGAGCTATTAGGAATTTCTTACTAAGACGCTTTAGGTTTATCCTTTGGTGAAGTACAAACACAAATGTTTCCAAACATTTAGATCATGGGAAACATTGCATTTTTTTTTTGTAACACCAGTATCCTTTTTTAATAATTTTGAGCTAATCTTTAACTATTTGAGAAGAAATGCATCGTCTTTATTAACATTCATTGTTATATAAAGCTATGTGGCCTAACTATTTCTTAACTAGTTGCTAGGTGACTATTTAAAAGGATGGCCCTATTTAGCTTGTTAAAGGAAATATGTGCTTGCTTGCATAGTAAAAAAGAAGAAAATACCAGTCTTAGCAGTAAAAAATGTTGAACCTGTAAATATTCTTGCAAGCAAATGCTACCCATTCATCATTGTCATGATCACTGAGGGGTAACACACCAATTCTCTGAGAACAGTGTTTATTCCTCTCCTTAAGTAAAACCTTAAGTTGTTATCTGCTCTGTAATCTGCAGAGCTTGCATGTGTCTGAAAAAAGAAATTGTACCTAAACCTATTGAAATGTGGATTATTTCTACAAGTAACTCAAACATCCAAATTTAACTGGCAGCCCTGTATAATGATCCTATGCTGTGTCGTTTCTGGTATGAATAATACAGAGAAGGTAATCAACTGCACCGAATTCTTTCAGCTGCCTTGATCAGCAGGCCCCTCACTGACATGAAGGTCACAAATCGTGACCTATGTAAACAAAGCAGTTTTTGCTAAAACTGCCTTCATAGATATTTACAGAATCCTGTGGAGATGCCTCACTTACCCACTCCCACCTCCCAGTAGCCAGCAGGTGAAATGCAGGTGCTAATCGCAAGGGACACAGATGTGTAAATGGGGTAACAGAGTATGTTTGGATGTGAAAACTGTTCATTTCTGCTGGCAGAAACCTGGAAACTGAGCATCTTAACTACCTACCACTGTGTGTGCTGGGGGGGTAGAGGGGTATAAGGAGCTATATTCATCATTATGCTTTGCATGTAAGTTATTTGATTATTTATTTGCGTTTGTTAGCGTGTCTTTACAGTCAGATGCTTTGAAAAGTAGTTTACACGTAGCTAAACAGGAACTAAGTGAAATGAGCTGCTTTTGGGTTGAGCAAACTTAATATGTTAATCTTGGCTTAATTTAATTTGTTCTAATGGTAGCAGTGAATTTTTAAATGGTTCATTTGGTGCTTAATTATTGTTTAAGGGATTCAGTATACTTTGAAAACACTCATATTGGTATCAAGTGCAAAACCCATTCATCTGGGTACATTTCTTGTCTTTCCACTAAATTGGATATGAGCAATAACAGGAGGGAAAACTTGTTGATTTTATTGCTTAGAGACAGCAAAGGTTTCTTCTAGAAAGGCTTTTAATGTCATGATACGTTTTATTTCCTGTAATGTCGTGTGAGAGGCATATTCACTGTTAGTGTCAAGCTTTTATAACAAGTAGAGGTCTTTTCTTGAGGTTTTCTCAAGAGGCTGCAGGAGATGCAGAACACTGTCAGAGAGGGGGCTTAGAGGTCATGTGTTCAGATGAAACTCAAGGGTTTTTTTAATATAATTTGCATTTCTCCTATTTATTAAAATTATTTGCATTTTTCTTTGCAGAAAAGATTTCCAGTTCTAAATGAGCTTAACTGTTTTTTAGGCAGCCTTGTTGATGGAGTTCATATCTGTTTACAGAACAGATAGAGCACAGCATATGGTACGTTGCCATGTTACCATGTTAAGGCACATGTAATGTAACATGTTAATATGATAAAATATTGTGCAGAGCGATATGCATGTAGAATTTGCTCTGAAATCACATTTGCCGTGCTGCTTCGACAGCCTCGCCTTCAGTATTCCCATTAATCCCTTTTCCTAGGGACTTACCCTGAGATCACAGACCACTGAGTAGTTTCACTGAGTAATGGGGTTGGGGAAAAAGGGCAACAAATGACTTGTCCTTAGGTAAATACTTTCTGGTCTATATGGAATCTATACATATAGATGTTAAACTTTCACAATTTTATTTGGTCTCAAAGCATCTAAGATGTAGAGAGCATAAAACATGGTAAATGGGGGTTGCGTTAAGTTGTATGGGGGTGGGGAACATAATTAATGGATTTAAACACTTGCAGAAAGGATTCTGATAGCACCTTTGTGCCATCCTAAGCCCACGTCTGCTCTCCCTTCCCTCATCTTGTGCTCTTATTCCGGGTCATCTAGCGCATCAGCTGCTGCACGTGGTACAATTGAAATACCATCTCTGCAGTGAATCCTGGTACAATTTATACTTGTTTGTATCCAGGAAAGCTCTCAGTTCATTTGGTGGCTCTCTGTTGGAAACGCTGCGCCTCCAGGTGTAGATAGTAGGGTCACAGTGGGGAGTTGCTTCTTGTTAAGTGAAGATGAGGTTTGAATGCAAACAGTAGGAGACGGGCTCGTATTTTCTGCTGAAATTACCTTCAGCTTATACTGTGGCAGGACTATAAATTGAAAAGTGACAGACCTGTCCTGTAATGCACTCCTTGAATGTGAGGATTGTATACCTCATTAATAAGACCTGTTTTTGAGTCGTATTTGAATGCATTTAGGTCTCATTTGCTTTCACGGTGTGGTTTAAGTAGTATCTGTATAATATGCTTCAGTCCTGTGATCTGACTGAGAGCATTAGCAGTCATAATTATCACACTAGGAGCAGCTACATTACAGCTTGGCACACCCAGCTGAGAATAATCAGTCACTAAAAGTTTTTGTCAATAGCATTGTACCTCCTTGGTAAATAAGTCCTAAAGACTGTTTACAACATTGCCTTTCTGATTGTGCCTCCCTTTTCTCACCGACTTTTTCCTCTGGAACATTGTTAAAATCTCCTCTGCCTGGAAAAGAAATCAAAGTAAAACCTGTCTCTTCAATAGGAAAAATGCTCTTTTTTTACTTTCTTTTTATTTTGTTTAACCTGGTAAACTGCCAATTCTCATCTCTAAGATTAATATATCTGTATTTCTTCTCTCAAGGTGGCCCTGGCAATCAAGTCATATATTCTTGAAGTTTTCAAAGAGATATAGTTATCCTTTCCAACGTAGATGCACAGATCTAGTACAGCCTGTAGGCAGTATTTAGTCTCCACTTTCCTTACCTGTTGTCTTGGGATACTCGAGCCTTTCTTCAGGAGCTAATAGATTTTCTGATGTAAACAATAGTCACTGGTGCCTCCTGATTAACTTTATGTAACAACCATCTCGAAAATTTAATTTGCCCATTTTTTCCTCCAGTACCATAATTTGAGTTTGGGATGAATAATATTTCAAGCTACATATAAGTTTCTTCAATTAATTTTATTCCAGTTGATGGTGGCAGTGCATAGTCTCGCCTGTGAGATGTTCTGATCCCTGCCCCCCTCTCCAAAATCCTCTTGCTTCACAATTCTGCGCGGAGTCAACAGCACTAGCTGTTTTAGTGTTCAAATGAATATTTTGCTCCCCAAATATGTCTTCAATAAGGTTAAAAGTATGGTGAGCTGAAAATGTTTTAAATGTTTTTATTGAATGAAAAGTGCTTATCAGCTCCCGGTTTTTTTAATCTGTTTAGATATTCTTTCTGCCTTTCCCATCTAAGAGAGGGGAAAATCCAATGAAAAATCAGAGATATCAGATGATCTTTGGATATGACTTTTTTTTTTTTTCATTTTTTTTTTGGAGAGAGATGTAATATAGTGCAGTTTTATATGCTAACTTTTTAAAGTTCAAAATTAAATAAGGGTTCGAGGTTACTTGTTTCTGAACTTATCCTTTGAATTATTTCAAGACCCATTTCAGATGATTTCAAGTTGGGTGCTTTGCCATGAAGCAGATTTTTGAAGTACTTAGAATGAGTGGAAAGTGATGAGAATGTTGACTTTTCCCCTTGAACACTAAATTTTGTTTTTTTCCATTCTGGTAACTGAAAAAGATTGCTAAATGTAGTCTCTAAACAAACCAACCCCGTTCCTACAAAATATCTTTCTTGTTTACAAGCAGTGTCACACATTGAATCTCTCTGAAAGCATGCCTCATCTACACTTTTCAAAAGATGTATGACTTTTTCTGTTAACTTTGGCAACGCCTATTTTCTCACGCCTGAATTTACCAACTTGCTTCAGCAATTCCATTGTCAGGATATGCAGTTGTGATGTTCGTTAGGACGACTGCTTGACTAGGGTGCGAGTACAGTTGCTCTGCCTCTTGGAGATGCAGTAAAGATACACCATTAATTTTATTCACCCCAGTTCAGTGGTATTAGGTTATAAACATGCAAATAAGTTTGAACTGCCTTTGTCTACTGCTCTGGTTCAGCACTAGAAAGTAACAGACGCCCTTGCTTTTCAGGCAGCTACTGTATACTTGCCTCTGCTCCTTTTGGCAAGTAGGACTTGGGAACGTCGATGGTGGGGGAGCAGACACAACCCAAAATGCTAACACCAAAATTCAAAGGCTAACACCAGACAGTGACAATGATTTCCAATCCCGAATAAGCTATTTTTTATTTATATTTCTTTCTAGCATTATTTTTATACGCTGATTTCTGGTATGATGCTCAAGAATTTGCACTATATGAGGATGTGTTTTTGTCCTCGTGATTTCATAATTAATACATCTCACATGATGCTTGTTTCATTTTTCTCTTGATATAACTTGTAGTATGTATTTATTCTTGTATAAGAAGGTGCATTTTCAGTTATGATGGAGAAACATAAAGTGCAACAATAAAGTTGAATCCTAAAATACTCTTAGCCCTCAACTATTTCTTTCTCAAACTGTCAGAAAAACAAAGTTGTAAAACACAATGGTTTTACTTCCATATCAATGGATAAATATATCAATAATGTAAGTCAATAATGAAATGTTTAAAGCTGAAGTTGTGAAATATTGGTGTAAAGCATATTTCTTCATTGTAGACTTTTTTACTAAATGCAACATCCATTTCTGTAGCTAGTTTATACGCTTAGTTTATTGCTTTTAAAAATGAAAAGCTCATACAATAGTGTGTGCAGATTGGAGATCAATAACCCATTTTGATGACTAAAATACTGCCAAAGCAAAAGTTTGGAAACTGAGTTTAGAATAATGCTCTCTAGAGACGACATCGATTTTGGGGCAGCATCTTCCGTGAGTGCTGACTCTGGGGTAGCCCAGCATTTGCTGGGGGGCTGCTGAGAAGTCGGGCCAAGTGCTGGTAGAGCCCAGAGCGTTAGGCAGGGCCAGGCGTCTCGTCACTGTGGCCTGGCTTCACGTGGCCTTCTTGGAGCATTTGCTCCTGTTGAAATGCTGATATTCTAGACCCCTGTTAGTTCAGCTGTGGTAAATCTTGACCGTTGAGCTTCTTATTTTTATTTTTTCCCCTACTTGAAAATTAGAGTAAATGATGGATACGGAAGGCAACAATTTTGGACCTTGAAGTGAAGTGTGACCCACAGTGACTGTCTGCTCTCCCTTCCAATTTAATGATGGAGTATGTAGACAATAAGATTTCTGTGCTTTTGGGAGTGAAACCAAGAAGTGAGTCAATAAATTGCCTTTTTTCCTAGTCCTCTGCAAAGCTGAACAGAAAGTCTAATTATAAATAAATAAATAATTTTGGGGGTATTGTTAACAGCTGCCTTATTGCCAGTGCAGGTCACTTCTAGCTCTGCTGTTGTACTGCTGAAGTCAATTACATTATTATGGGGCAGGGAGTTGGTCTCTGGAGCATTTCCTAAGATCCAAACATATTCCAGTCTTTAGGGTTTAAGATTTTTTTTTTTTCCTGGGAATGACGAGCAAAAAAACTACTGACAGTTTTATTTTCTAGTCTGTGCCCCTTCTGCTCATGCTGGCTATTTGTTAGCTCCTTACTGTGGCCTCTGTCATCGTTGCAGCAGCACTGCCAAAAAAAATGAAGAATGAAGAATGGAGAGTTTTTTGACATTCTGCAAAGTGACTTCATGTTGCTTCATTACACTTGAATGGGAAGGAGATGGGGGAGGATAAGAGGATCACCAAGTCCCTTCTGAAGTGGAAAATGTAGAAGCAGCTTTTCAGAGTCTGAGAACTGTGCTTGAAAACAACTTCTAAAAGTTCTCTTAATTCTTTTATTATTTAGGACCGAAATAACACATGCAATCTTAGTGACTGGAAATCCAACCTATCATTAAGAAATCATCTGTACTTATTGCTTAAAAGTAGTGTATGCTGTGTACAAAACAGGTTGAGTTCCAGAGTATGTAAATACCGCAGAAAGTATTTCACATCGCTGTAAATGTCTCATGCTGAGGCAGCGCGGATAGTTTTGATTTCCAGCCAATACCAGCAACGTCATGTAATTGTGAATCCATCAGCTGGAGTTAGCTGGTTGGTAGCAGCTAGTAGCCAGGCAAACTGGCTGGTTGCAAATTTACCAAGAACCATGAATGTACTGGAGAAGAAAGGGCTTTGAAGTAAGGAATGCCATAAAACTGGTGATAAAACTGAGAACCATCCCATCGTTAGATCTGTGAGTATTCTAGCATTTGCTGGAGTGTAAAACACAAGGTGTCTGTTTGGAAGTAAATCAAAATCCCAGTAACAAGCCTACCTTTGAATGTGTTTCTCTAAGACTAAGAAATCCGTAGTATAAAACTGAAATAGGCTACTGTTTCCTTGGTTTGCGCCGTGCTGCCCGTGTTCTGGCAGAAGTTGTTATAGCTTGGGAACTTGCATGCAGATTTTGGTGTCCTCCAAGCCCTTTTCTAGTACAGAATTGTCCTCAGCAAAGTGTATGTTCCTAGCTCATGCCATGTTTGTCCTGTGAGGTGTACTTTGTAAGCTGAAGATGGAGCTGCACGGGGCACGTGCCTAACTATGGGATGGTCATGGAGTACTGAAGGATGGTTGTGGTGGTGGAGGCAGGCAGGTGGAGCTGAAGAGTGGTTCTGGGAAGTCGTGCTGAGGCTGGTGGATCTTGGGATCAGAGTCACTGGAACTGACATCAGGATGTTAGAGTCTCGTGAGGTCGCAGTGAGAGGTCAGAGCCAGTGACTGTGTTCAACATCTGTGCGGGAGCTCAGAAAACATACCAACAAAATTCATCAATAACAAATATGCATCAGTGGCCTGTTGCTTTTAAAAACAGTCATTATGGTCAGGTGATGTTCACAAATGTTATGTGTAGGATTGCTGATGAACAGGACTACTTTATATACGCTCTAAATACTTTCAAATTCCACTAACCAAATGAAGGAGAGTATAAAAATGCTAGTTCACTTTGCACAGTTAATTGTAATGTAATTAAGATCTGAAAAATGCGTTATTGATTATCTAGTAAGGGGAAGCAGCATGTACTGCAACATTTCACTGATAATTGCATTCCTAAGTACTGGTTTGTGTTACTTGCTTTTTTCTTTTTCCATTTCATTCCTGTATTCCACTTGCAGTGTGAAGACAGTGGCTATGAAAGCCTATGGTAATTGGACTGATTGTAACCTGAGCGAGATTGGATTCCTAGAGAGCAAGAGGTGTGACCACTGTTAATAGACCAGATAGAGATTAAACAACATGGGAAAGATTTTTATGTAAAATTCAGGATGGGCCTAAATAGCACCTTATTTATTTTACTTTTCCTTCAGTGGCATATCTCGGTTGGTTCATGCTAATGTGATAGTAATAATGCATTTGTTTAGAAAATTAAAAATTAAATTTTGGTAAAAATTAAATTGTGCTGTTAGATTAGCCTTTTTCCTTAAGTAACTGTATTTACAGGAATATACCGAATATCAGATGTTCTCAAAGCCACTGCTGAGAAGACCGTCCAAGTCTTAACTCTGCTATCCTTGTAGGAGGAAGCATTAGCAGGTGTTGGCTGGGGATACTCAGTGGGAGGAAGCAGGTGCTGGGTAAAGACCTGGTGTTTTAAGCAGCTGGTTGAAAATATGATACAACCAAGGGTTAGACGTTGTTGATGCTTCAACCGTAACGTCATTGTGGGGCATAGTAGGAAGAGACCTTGCAACAGTGGTGTTATCTGCCATCAGGACTAGATAGAAATACGATTATATACAGTGAGCTGATTCTGTGCATTGGAAAGGTTGTTGTTCACAATGGCCAGGATTTCACTGCCCGTGTTGCTCATGAGGACAGCTCGTGGTCTGTTCAAGCTGGTCTGTTGGCCCATTGCACAGCAAGCTGGTCATGGCACAGTCTGTCTTGGTTCTGGCACCGTCAGTTCGACATTTCCACTGACACGAGTGTGCTTTGGTGCTTCTGGGGTGCTGTTGCACCAAAGAATCAGACGCACCAAGAGTTTTGATTATTTAAGTCTTCCTTGCTGTCCATCCCAAATTAAGAGACTGCATGAAAATAGCTGTAATTTAGTTATCTATCTGTGACCTTGTGTGTTTTAGCCTGTCATCCTAGTCAAAGGAGTTAAAACAGCAGTGAAGCCTAAAGAGTGATTTAGCTGATCAGCCACAGGTCTCTGTCGTAGGAGAACTGAATTGCTCCCTAGGATTTGCTGACTGCAGCAACAAGATTTCTTCTGAGTATAACAGGAATTCATATACTTATTTTTAGGTATCTCTACCTGGAGCTGAATCATACCTACAGTCTGGTGCAGGTAGGGGATGATTCATAAGGGAAGAATATTTTTACTCTGCTCGAACACTTAAAGCATTCATTTTAAATAAGATCTCTGCTTGTTTCTGTTCACACACTTTTGCTTTTTAACAGCTTACCTCTTACCGAGCGCTCTTAAGATAAATATGATGATGGAGAAGAACAGGCTTTTGTTCAAAACTTAAATCAAAATCTCAAACAAAGCTCAGAATGCAAAGGGATTACCAGGAAGGTAAGGTTCACAACCAAGTGCCAGTTGGCGTGTCCTGCTGACACCGGCTGCCCGTGTTCTTGCAAGTGAAGAGCAAGCCAACCTCTATATCAAATACCTGTGAAGCTGAAGGACTCAGCTGACCGACCCATTCTGAGCACTATGTGTTAATAACTTTTTCTACTAAAATGTGTTGAAGCATGGAAAACAAAGGCTTTTTCCCCAGAACTTGGGACCTAGCTTCACGGAAAATTTTGATGCTGTTGATCTTCCCCTTGGCCCTATGAGTTTCTGTTCCCTCTTCAGAGGAGTGGTATCTACAGAAAGTCTTCCATTTCCAGTGTGGTGTTTTTAACCAGTCCCTTGTAAAACTGATGGATAATCCAAACCCAAAAGTTTGCATCTTCTTTGCTTCAGAACAGGTCAGTTTTTTGTTTCCTAATAGGAAAAGTAGATTTATTCTGTTTTCTGTGCTATGCACAAAGCACAAGTTCTTAGGCTTTAATGTGAAGTTAATTTTCAAATTCCTTGCCAGCTGTAGTTCTTAATGTTCAAAGCAGCTTTGGCCAAGGGTCCGAACTGTTGATGTCTGTTTTATCCAAATAGAACTAAAACCTTTGAACGTTTTCTTTGATCATCTTATTCTTTGATCAGCGGCACACGTAGTTGTGTAAATTTGCCTGCGTCCAGGTGTTCTGCACGTAGATTACCAGGCAACGAGGAATTTTGACAGGTTTGGTTAAGCATTTAAAGCTTGGAGTGAGCATCAAAACCAAACCCTTGAGGGTCTGTCTTCCTGCCTGAACATCTGCAAAGTGCGATTTCCATTGTCATATAGAGTACAAGTAAGAGTGAGGGAAAACAGATATTTAGCATTTGAGGCATACAAAGCCAATTTATTTCATGTGGATTACAGTACAAGATTTTGAGAAGGATGGCATTTAGTTGTGTCTGTCTGATGCAGGATCCTCTGCTGCCTTACATTTTCTTAGCTTTATTGATGTTGATGGAAGTAGGACAACATAGACCTACTGAGGGTTTCTGGGGATTTGATTTGTAAACTTGCCAGAGCTAATAGGGAGAGATTGTACGAAGGATTGCTTTGTTGTATGTGGCCTCTGCACAAAAAAGAGAGCGTGTGGCTGGGTTTTCACTTGGGTCAGCACACATGGTTGTGCATATTGGCTTCCAGCTGCCCCAGTGCCAAGAGTGAGCATCTGTTTGGAAGGTGCTGCTGTTCTTATGGGGTTAAGGGTGCAGGCGGGGTAGTGGAAACCAGATGGCAAGAAAGACCACTCTTTGCCTTGGTCTTGCACTGCGTGGGGCGTGCTTATCTGAGCAGGTCCTGGAAACAACTGAAGGCACTCTCAAGTTGAGCTGTACTTGTAAATGACTTCAAGACTGGAAGCATGGGCTGAAGGGGACTTGCTGGTGGACAGAATGAAATGGTAGGGTCTGAACTGAACAGGAGGGCATAGAAAGTCTCTGTGTCCCTACACACCAACACTGCTGTTTGAAAGGAAGAAAGAGAGAGAGGAGACCAGATAGCATGCAAATCACACAAAGCACTTGGAGCTTTGGGTTATGAGGCCTGTGTGGGTCAGTGTCAGTCTGAGACCTAATAGTTGAGGCAGGGCTAGTGGGAAAGAAGTAGTTGTCTTATATTTAGTGCATTGGGGTAGTTTTGAGGGGGTTGCTGCCCATTAGCATGTTTTTTTTTTTTTTTGATTTATTTTTTAGTGTGAAACTGAAGGAATATGTGGCACGCTTGGGATGCTTTGGAAGTACTTGAAAAATCGGTGTCCACATTGGATCATATTGGAGGACTGAGCAGAGGGACCTGATCCCAGGGCAGTTTATTCCACTGCCCTTTTAGGAGCAATTTCTGGCTGCTGAACGATGCCTGGTTATTGTTTTGGAAGGAGCAAAGTTGACTTCTCCAAAGCAGAGTCGCAGAGCAAGGTGATAAGCTGTAGGAGTGTGAGAGTGTGGGTCCTGTACTCAAGCATTTTCCTTGTCCTTCTTTCGTTTAGTAGTATCAGTATGCCTTGTGATTCTGGATATCCTGCTGAATTTATTTATCTAATTGTCTCTCTGTTTGTTTACCTTTACTTCTGTCAGGCTTGCATATATATTTTCTGACTAATACAGAAGAGAAATTCTTGGACAGTTATTCACTGTCCTTGAATCCATTACTGACCAAGTTCCTCTCCCTATCTGTGAACAAAACAATTTTGGAGGCCTATCTGTCTTTTAATTTTTTTTTTTTTTTATTGTGTGACCTTGGACTTAACAAAATAATCTGTTACTAAGTAATTCATCCCCCCTTTCCTTTTCTCCTGTTTTTGTTCAACCCAGTGTCACCGTGATATGGTGGACACTTGAGTTTTATGTAGTTTTGTCCCTCTCTGTCCCATCATTTTTCAGGGACTGCTTTGGTAAGATGCATCCTCAGCAGAAATCATTGATGTCAGCATTGCATGTAGAATATGTGTGGGCTTTGTTTTGGGCACACACTTCCATCTTTTGATTGGGTATTCTACTGAAGGAATTCAGCATTTGTGTTGGGCCAGGACAAATATCTCCAGAGCATTTGGTCTCTTTATAGCACAAGTTGTCTTATGTGCACATCTTGAAGGTTTGGTTTGTGTCAGTATCCTGACAGTCGTTTCCCAAAGACTGAGTGCATTAGTCCTGTATCTTTGTTTTGGATGCAAAGAGCAAGTTCACCTAAGGAGTTTTCAAAAGCCTTCCAGACAGTGTTGCAGATATTTCTTCAGTCTCTTGATGAATATACAAAGCCATTAATTACTCATTCTGCAAATTACGAAGTTTGTCATGACAATCCTTGGCTCTGTCACCCCTAAATCCATGTCACAAGACTTTTTTTTTTTTTTAAGCTGTAAGGGCTCATTTTATGATTCTTAGGACCTGCCTTTCAACTCTGGAAGACAGGCAACCCCACGCTGTATGGCACCCAAGTCTAAGCTTCACCTTCCAGTCACATTAACCTTGTCCTCAGGAAATACAGAGAAAGTCCTTTCAGAGTGAACCTCTCCTGTTCCCAAGATCAATGCAATCATCCCTGCAGATCCTATCCTCTGAGGGCTGTTTAGTGTTTCAGAGAGCTGCCGTTTTCATCTTTCTATAGCGACTGTGGCAGCTTTTCTCTTGAAGAGCCGGTCCTTGAAGAATGCCGATGTTCACATCGCTGCATTAAAGCGCAGGGCACTCAGGAGCACGATTGCAGTTTTCCATGGATTCAGTTTTACGTCAGCTGACAGAGTAGTGCAAGGTCCCTTCTTTTGTCTCAAGTGATTTGAAGTCTGGAAGTGTCATCATCCACTTTCAGTACAATTTATTTTGCTATTGGTTTCATGGACTTGCCAAACATTTTTGGCAGGTGGTCTAGGGAGTTTTATTTCTGGATCAAAAGTAGGAAAGGGGTCTTTCTGGTGGCTGTCAGCTTTATCAGGAGATTGAGGGGCTTCTGTCTCTACTCCCCTACCCTCACCCCTATACCTAGAGGGTTTAAGCGTTGTCTGTGTCCCTCTTTAGTTCCTTCCTTATGATGTGCCTGATTCTTCTTTATTCCTGAGTCACAAAATTCAGCTGCCTCTGCTTTTCCCTAGACCTCCTTCTGTGCAACCAAGGGCTAAGTCATGCTTGTCTCATAGGCAGTGGGTATAAAATAGTCCTTCCACCTGCCCGGGAGCAAACCTTTCAGGTGGCCTTCCCGTAAGTGTGTGTATAACTAAGAAACCAAAGAGGCCAACAGTCTCCTCTCAGCGCCTATTCAGTGAGATAGTAGCCATGTCCGAGGTCATGTAGAAGCTGCTAAGCTCGAGTTCCCCCTGCTTCACCCTGGTCAGGGTGTATCAGTGGCTTTATTTAAAATGGCTGCCATTCCTGACGTGTTACAAGCAGCCCTTTCTCATAATCCTAGTCACTTTTAATCAAAACCCATTCCAGACACCCCTTTAAGTGCTGTGCTAATATACTGAAGAGTCTTGTTCCACTTGAGTAAGCTGTCTTAGTCACTTTTTCTCCAAAAGGTTTTGAGATTTATATCCCAGTCTGAGACTTGGTGTGTGTCACGTTTGAAGGCACCTGCAGCAAAAAGGTGCACACAAACCAGGACGCAAGGGACAGTAACAGTGGAAGTTGGTTCACATTGATTGTCCAAGTGTGTGTTCAGTGCTCGTCCTCCGTGGGTGGTGGTCCTGCAACCCCCTGATGAGAGGGGAAAAATGACACGTTGCTTTCAGTATATTTGTAGAGCCAAAGGAAGAGCGTGATGTATACCTTCACGCATTACAGATGCTATAAAGACAAATTTCCTCCACAAATGTCTGCAGGAGCTGGATCCGCTGTATTGACAGATATGTGGAGAATGCATCCTAAGCTGTGAGTACTTCCCTTTATTGTTCTGCTGGTTTAACTGGCTGTGGAAAAGCTTACAAACTGCAGTTGCTGAGCTTTTCAGTTAGCATACTCCGTGTACTTACTCAGAACGGAGACAACCTCCGTTTCAGTCTGTAGATCAGATGTGTATCTTCCTGAAATGCAGTTACGCTGTTGATACATTCTGCTTGTACAGAAAATGAATGCGGGTATGAATACAGCTTTAACAAATAATCTTTGGAAATAAAATGCCCAAAGCAGGATCCTATTGTGAGGATTTGTGTGGTGTTGTGGTGCTCTGTCTAAAGCTGTTATGACAGAATATCAAAAAATGCAAACTCGGAATAAAGAATCAGGGTTTTCTGGACTGAAAGAATGCCATGAAAATTGGATTGACTTGTTGCATAGCATCATTGCAGGCATGAAATATGTACAGTGGTTCTTAGACACTTTCTAAAAATGTGTGTTTTCAAGCCATTCCTCAGGTCTCCTTGATACAGAAATTGCTTCTACTATTTCAGACTCTGTCTTCAACATGCCAGTTCTTTGAAGGTGGTTTTCAGTCTGAGACCTTGTTGTGTTTTAATCACTTTTCCATAGCAATACTGCAGGCTATTACGGTCATGACACTTAAGTGCTTTTCTGCCCTTTCTTGTTCTCTGGCACCCTAATACCTATCTTTCTTTATACCATGTGGGAGAAAAGATGGAATTAGGATTAGATTTTTATTGTAACCCTTACCAAGATGGAGCCCTCTGATTTATGATGGAAACCAGTAAGAAGTTGTGATGCATGTGAGGTGCATTTTTGCCATTTATACTTGTAAATCAGCAGGGAAGTGACCCAGAAGTTATGTGACTTACGAAGAGCATTGTTAATATAGACCTATCCAAACGGTGCATGTGTTTGTGGACATAATTCAGAAATAGGGTGATGTGGCCAGAGAGAAGCAATCTGGATCGATGCATGGTGCGTATTTCTCATTTTGCAACCCCTCTTGCTTCAGGTTCAGGTGACTGGAGGGAGGTGGCTGTGGCCAAGCACAGCAGTGGTCCCTCAGAGCAGTGCAGCGATTCCGACGTGGCTGGGAGAGATGCTAAAGCAAAGGAGATAGCAGTGCTCTGTGAACAGCGGGCTGTCAGTGATGGCTCTGAGATGCACGTGTTCTGGAAGCCGAAATGTTTGCCGATATTGTTGGTATTGCCCCTGCTCCTCCCACCCTCAGTTCGGGAGAGGTAGTGGACAGATCAGAGGTGGTGCATGGGGAGGGGGTTTGCAGCCCCGGCTTTGTCTTCTTTTTCTTTCCCAGTTCCTTGTGGGACATATGGTAGTATGCGATGGCAATCTGTCTTTGATTGACTAATTCTTCTTCAGTCTTTTCAGTGAATAAAAAAGTATTTTTGATTGCCACATAGCTAAAGCAGCTATTACCATCCTCTTATTCTCCTAATCACTTATAATTGTGGAATAGAGTACTTCTGGTTACAGACTCGTCATTATGCAGTTACTCCTTAAATAGTGCGACTTTCTCTCACTCATTTTATTTGGTCTCCTAAAGAAAAATGAACAACCTGTTTAGAATAATTAGTTTGCTAAAAATAAATTACTTAAGTTGGCTTTCCTTACTGTAGTTACTGTACAGTACAAGACAAGAGAGAAGTGAAAGTCGAATGCTCTCATTACACTCAAAGTCATTTTTTTTTCCACAGGTGACAGTTAAGAAATGTTAATACATGCTAGGAATGCGTTTATTAATGGGACTTGTGGATACTGGGACAAAGCTGTCCCATATTCCACCACCATAAAGCATGCTAATCTCTTCAGTTGATGGATTCTTAAATGAACTGATTGAGAGAATAATTGGGTTGCTCTCTTAATCCTTAATTTGAAATATGAATGAGAAATGCTTTGATATTTATATTTGCATAAGTTAATGTTTTCTAATTGATTTATTTAATACTTTCATGTTGACATAATTGTTTAGTATGTTTGTTCACTCTGCTTTGGAAAGAAAAAAAATACAGAAACAGAGGCTTACAGTTTTGCTATTTTTCAGCATATTTTGAAATGCCTAATAAGAAGGTGAGAAGGCAAAAGATGCTTGTGTGAAGTTGTATTATTTCCGTTTTTGTTAGCTGTCACGTTTCTTGTGCGAAAGCCCGCAGCTATTGCCTGACATTCTGGCTTGGGAGGAAGACACACAGAGATGTCGCGGTTGCCTTTCTGCTTGCCCTTTCACACTTGTATTCGTGCAGTGCTTTTATGTTTATTTATGTTATAAAATTGTTGAAACGTGATGTCTGTTGATTTTCTCTATGTCAACAGACAGAGTGGACGCTGCAGACTGGACAGTGAGCCACAGGTTCGATAGTGCCTTCCATGTTTTCCTTTATTTTTATTTAAACTAGGTATTGTCATGATGTCAAGATTTTAAAAAAATCTTAAGAGGTCTTGTCAGCATCTTATTCTCCATCATGGAGGAGAATTGTTTAAGATTTCTAATGTGAAGTCATCGAGGGATCACATGGGTAGGATTAGGCTTCTCTCACTATATTCTGAAAATGTAAGGGTCAGTTCTCCTGCTTGCTGGGGAATTATTCTTAATTTTCTGTTTACACATGCAGTATGTAGCAAGGGAGAACGTTGTTTTTCCAAAATATGCTGTGCAGAGATCTACAACAAAGACATTAGGAGATTCTTCAGAAAGCTTTGTACAAAAGTTTTTCTTAAAAATTGTTTTTACTGGGAAAGTCAGGAGCTTCAAATAGGCTGTGGCTTTTGTCACGCTTCGTGTTGGTCTTCAGGCAACCCAGTGTTTAAGTTAATGCAGTCCCCAGTGTAATCGGTTCCATTGCAGCTTTCTTCCTATGCTGTGCCTGGCAGTTTTAGCTTTGTTTATTTTATTTTCTCTGTCTTTAGCAGTATTGCTGTATTCATTTCTCATTTGCTTATTTACTGTATTCTTTTTTTATCTTTTTTTTTTTTTTTACTAATTTACCTTAACTGCTGAGTTATTTAGCATTAATTTTCAAAATGCTGTTTAATTATATAGTTCAACTGCAAAAAAAATCTTTACGATTTTCTCAAAAATGAATTCTGGCTGCCTTATTCAGCTCCACTGCTTCTTGGAGTTCATTGTCTTCACAATATAAAATACTGTGCCCTTGTGTCAGTGTTGTAGGGTTGGTTTTGTCTTGTTTTCATTTTTCCAGCTTCTATGTTTTAGTCTCAGAATAGCTCTCAAGTCCTTTGTACTTGCTGTAAAACTGTAGATTTTGTGGACCCGGAGCTATAGAAGAGGGGAAAGAAGGAGACATTATGGGAAAAGGGACTTGGTGCGTATATTACAGGCTCTTCTTATTATTGCCTGGGTAGACTGATACCAGTTGCTGTCAAGTCTTTCCTCAGTGTATTGTAGCTTTATTAGATTCTTCCTCAGAATCTGTCCCACATCAAAATTAGTCTCCTTCCATCTTTAGTTTTCATTTAGATTTGGGTAGGAAAGATCAGTAAAACCCAGCATAATGCTGATTGTGCTTACACCATTGCCCCAATATGATTTGTAAAAGAAAGCATAGTAGTGTGCTCATCCATCAGAAAGGCAGGTTTTCCTTCTGATCTTTTTGCTGCCATGGATTTATAAGTTCATAATACCATAAGCTACTCCAGTTTCTTCTCTGTCCTGTGGGACACTTAATGTTGAAGATCAGTTTTTTCCTGGAGTTGCTGCCATCTTAATGCCTCTTAGCTTTTTACGTTTGAGGAATAAGCCTGACTTTGCTCTGCTTATTAAGCTGAGATATATAAGCATACGTGAATGTCCTGGTAATTAGTCTCCCATTGCTCTGTGAGAAATCTGAGGATTTTCTTCTGTGTGGCTGGAGGTGATTTTTTTTTTCCCTTCAGCCAGCCAGATACAAAGATGTGCTATAGAGTGTTGTTTTGTTCTCCTTTTTTATTATGCATAATTACTGGTGTCTATTAGCATCATTTCTCTGGTAATTTGTATTCTCAGGGAGGAAAGTAAAACAACACACCGTAATCTAAAACTGGACGTTGGCATCTATACAAGCATCGCATTATCTTGTACTGTAAATGCGTGCTTGACGTCGTGCCCTTTCATGCAGTCAGAGGGAAGAACTAAGAGGCATTTAAGTCACTTTCTACCGAGCTGGTAACTGGATTATTTACTTGTCACGGGGCAGCAGTGGTGCTGGAGCGTGGGGATCGACCCGCAGCTTTCGATGTCTTCGATACCTCCTGCCCGCGCACCGAGCTTGGTCGCGGTCGGCCTGCGCCAGCAGGTCGATTGATGTGCATGGGGGCCTGCCAGGCAAACGGGTGAACCCAGGCTTAGCTGAAACGCTTCTTAACCAAAATTGATACCGATACCTGCACTTAGCATAGCAGTAAAGCCAAAGAAAACACTATATAAAACAATAATAAAAAATAACACTTCCTACGACCCGCTCCACTTACCTCTGGCCTGCTGCCCCCACCGTGCCTACCCTGAGGGCCTCTTGGTCCTGCGCACCTGCCCTGACAGGGGGCTGCGGGTGTTGGTGCTGGTTACTGATCAGGATGGGGCCGTACTGGCTGTGGTTCAGGTCAGGGAGCAGTGCAGAGCTTTGTCCCAGCTCCGATGATGGTGAGGAGGCTCCAGTGCTTCCTCACGGTTGTCGGTCCTGCTGTCCCTCCAGGTCTTTGGAGGATCTTCCCCCTCTTCACTGCCAAATTTGCTGCCGTGCCAGGTAATGTCACCACTCTTTTGGTCTGAGCATAACATGAGTCCCCGAATCAAATACTGCTTAGAATGATTTCATCTAGCATACCGTTTTCTGTTCTTGTTGGTCACTCCCTTGTGTTAACTTTGGGTACCAATCATGAGAGTTATTTCCTCATGTTACTTTTGGGATGCTGCCATCAGTAATCTCCAGGCAAACATTTTCATCTTTCTACCAGTCATGCTCAAATCCTCTCATATTTCGCTTTTCCTTACAGCCAAGAGCTATAAAGACTGCTGTACGTAATTTGTCTCTGGCAAGGTCATAGTGTCAAAGGAGGTCTGTGTGGATGCATCCGCAGTTGTCTGTGTGTTTGGGGAATTCTTTCTGAAAGTCTTTGTGAGGTAGCGGAGGACGCTATATTTCTGGCAGGTTGAGGGGAGAGAGGAGACACAGGCATCAAACAGCAATGTTGCAAGATTGTTAGGATTTATTGCTGTGTAATCGTGGTGAAAGTCTTCCAGCTTTTCAGGCCTGTCCAGGCAGGACCAGACTATCACAAGTTCCTCTGATTAGATTTACAGACTCATTAAGTAGGCTGTGCAGACTCATGTCTGTTGTAACTAGTATAATTTAATTTCATTAGTAATATGGCTATATAGTTTTTGATTTCATGGACAACGATGGTGCAGCGTGTTTGAACCACAATAGGTATTTTTATTGTTTTATTTTCATTAGTAGTATATTTCCTCTTTTTATTTTTTGGACTTGAAGACATTATCCACTCATATTTTCGTGTTTTCCAGTGTGTCTCAGACTCTAGGCTTACCCTTTGGGCTTAATTATGAATGCCTGTCATGTCTGCAATTACGTTGAACATAAGCAACAAAATGTTACATGAGTTAAGCTGGACAATAGCCAACTTCCTATCAGAGAACAGCAAAGTCAAGGAGATAAGAGCTGAAAATTAAGCTAGAGATTTTCTTATTGAAACTGGAGGATGTACTTCATTGTATTTTTCACTTTTAAAAAACCTGCAGCCCTTGCTTGCAAGAGTTAGGAATAAAAAATAATTGATGTCCCTTTAGTGTGATAAAACCATGTGTTATAGTTAATTGAGTATAGAAGACAGGATTTGTTTGTTACCATTGTAACATTCTGTTTAAAAACTGTACATACAGAGAAGTCTAATTTATCAGAAAACCCATTCCTTGTAACGAACTTTTGTACTGACCACTTGATTTTGACCTATCTGGCTTTTTTAAATAAGAATGATCTACTTGAGTTAGGAGAAAAAGCATTATTTGTCTTTTGTCACAGATGCTTAGTGAAATCAAGGGTGTGCTCCATGCATGTTCTTAATAGTTCCCAGTGGGATTATTCTAAGACAAATGTATTCTTTATGTAAAGAAAAGAAAAAGAAACCAACCAAACAAACAAAAACACTTGCAGGATGATTTTGATCTGTTCAGGGATCTTTATGCCTTCCTTCTTTTGTGACACCAGAATGTGCTGGAGGTGAAGCAGGAGGCATGCTGGTATAGGTAAAGCTGAAAGTCCATTTTAGTTGAACCCTGCATTGCACCTGTAATCAGGGCAGCCATCGAAGCATAGTGTTCTACAGGAAAAACAGTAATTGTCTTGGCTGAAAACTTCATTAAAAAAGCCAGGAGAATTTTAAATTAGCGTTATCAAGAGAAATTGGTAAGGATACATACAGACTGCTACTTGGTGCCTCAAGGAAAATTGCCATGAAGCTGCATATAATGTGGAGGATATTTTTTCAGTTCCCTTTCCAATAATGGTAGTTGTCTAGATAACAAGCAAAGGTGTGATGAGAAGTTGGATATAATTGTTAGAATCATTTGAACTGAATTACAGTCACTTTATGAAGGACAGCGAGAATAACAAGGTAGGTAACACCGATTTTTAAAGATTTCATTACCTTTTTTAGAGTTACAGAGAACAAAGCCATGGTCTTTTCAATGTGTGTGGATCAATATGCTGCTGGAGGGATCTGTTACCAGCCATCAAATGATACTACAGAGTAGAAGAGTTCCTTTAAGTACCACCGTAATTCACAGTTAATAAAATGGTGGTGTTATGGTGAAACTTCAATTTAAGTGACATTTAGTGGAAGTTCTGTGCAGTTGGACATAAAACAAGCTATTGTTGCCAGAAGATGGAGGATAATTTGCTAAAGCAAAAAGGTATCACACTGAAAATATGGTAAGTCAATTCTGGGTTTTGTTTTGATGGATAAAGATGAACTAACCACTGGACTGGAAGCTGATGGTTGCAAAGGGACCAGTAATCCTGACCTGATTATATTTAGTACAGGGAAACAGGGCAAGTTCAATCACAAGCTTATATCGAAAGGGCTAATTTCCCAGAACTGAGGAAAACTCTATTTGAAATCGTCTGGGAGGAAAATATGAACAGAAAACCGGGAGTTCCTTAAAAAAAATTAAAGGAGGGACCCCAAGGGACTATAGCTAGTAAATGAAGGGGAGAAGTGAGATCTCTATTCTGAAATAAATTCAGATCAAGAGAAATTAGTAGTGTGTCACAGGCTTATGAGTAAAAAGAAGTGGGAAAATAGGCAAGAATGCCAAGTAGTTTCTTTCTATATTTTAAAGTGTGTACCAGAGAATGTACCGATGGGGTTGCAGAAATTCCTCATATTTTCAGATCTTTTAGTAGCAAAGGAGAATTGTGATAAATCACATACAGTTATGGAACAAGAGCTACTGTTACATCTGTTCCACCAGTGCTGGAACAGGAGATCGAGCAAACCTACAGAAAATTGTTGCACTTGTTTACTGGGTGTTGAAAAGGCATTTATCACTCAAAAGGTCATATCTTAGTATCATTTAGTACCCGTCCTCAAAAACTTCACTGCTTTTAAGGGAAAAAATTGCAAATGCAATGCTGCTTATTGAAGGCTTTTATGGGCCCCCCACCCTTAAGTTCCATCTATGCTATGGATTAAGAAATGGCATTACCACAAAAATAAGTCATTGCTAGTATTTTAGATGTTGAATCAACACAGTTTGGCCAGCTATGAACAAATGCAGGCTGCTGAGTTTTTTTTTTTTTTACTCCATCAAACTAAATCTTGGAAAGACTATATTCACCAAGAAAGCAACTCAGAATAACTGTGCACTGTAGTTCTGCAGGTGTCTTCCAGACGTAATGCATTTTGGAAAGATTTATACCCACAGCAAAGAGGTTCTGTAAGTAGGCTTGAATCAGAGGCAGCGTGTCCTGTTCTCATACAGGCATTTTATATCCTATTGTCGTATATGTTCTGCCCTGTCCAGAATCTATGTTTTGGCTGGATAACGCAGACCTCTCCTCAAAATCACAGTAGTTTAAGATGCCAAATCCCTTCACCAGAAGAAATAAAAAATGCTAAGGGTCTGCTTCTAAGATGTTGATGACAGCCCTAATGAGGGTAATAAAGTATAGGATGCCTAGTATGGTAGGGTGGTTACAAATTAAATTACAATGTGAGTTTCTTAGAAAAATAGGGGACAACTTTCTTGTGGTTTTGCAAAATTTAATCAGCTATTACAAGGGAGTAACAAGGCATTACTTACCACTAATCCATCTAAGCACCTGTTTTTCATGCTACTTCAAATGATCTGTCTTTTGTTCAAATAAAATAACGTCAGATCTCTTTGCATGTAATCACCAACACTGATTTTTCTTATCCTTCCCAGCTTTCCAAATTAATGCAAAGGAAGAATGCTTATATTCTTTATGTGAAATTTGATAAAACTCGCTTGAATCAAAAAGCTGCAAGAAATCTATGTCACTAATCGTTGTTTCCAAGTGATCCAGTAAATTAACATGGTGCTTGATTCATCTCCTGCTTATTTGAACCATGCTTGTCCTCAGCAGTAGCAGTGCTTTTTAAGCCCTGTGAGGTTCTTATCATAGAATATCCTGAGTGGGAAGGGACACCTAAGGATCATCAAATCCAACTCCTGGCTCTGCACAAGACCACTCAAAAGCAACTAGCTTATCTGCAGCATGATGATGATACAATGCTAGTACAATTCATCAGTGGTACAAATTATACTACATACATTAAGCATATCAACAAGATATATGGTAATATCAATGACTCTATGAAAAATAAGTTTTTCTGGACAAAGTTAGGGAAGAACCTCCTTCCCTTTCCCCTTCTTCTTCTTTCCCCTTTCCCCTTTCCTCTTCCCTTTTCTCTTCTATATGCTTTTTCTTTTTCTTTCTCTGGCTAGATTATCTAAGGATGCAAGTTTAATGAAGTGTTTGTTTTTGAAGAACAGCATTTTTAAAGGTTATCTGAGAAGCGTGATGTGCTCATAGTGAGGAGTGAGTTTTTATGCACTCTGTGTGCGGCATATTTACAAAAGTAACTGTGATATTTGTGAACAGAAAGGCTTAATTCTGTCTTTGCAGGTTTCATTTCCTCACGTTCTGCTTGTGATGGCAGTGGTATTAAGAATCTGCCGTGGCCTTGGTTATGGAGTCATTTAGACGTGTAGTCCTGTTGGACATGAGCGGTTCATAGCTTTTTATTGTAGTTAAGTATGAGAATACTAATGAATACTTATTTAATCCCCACCACTTGCTACGGTGTAGTTATTGCAACATCTATTTGCTAGCCTCTCTGGGTTACAGTTACACTTCACAGACTTCAGGGAAAGAGATTAAATTACCTACTTCAAGTACGTTTTACTGCTTTATCAACAAGATATACGCTTGTAAATATTTGCAAAGCTAATGAACGTTCTTCTTCACAACGCTGCATGTGCTTTGGTTGTGGGTCAGTCTTGATCCTTCAGGGGGAGAGTGGGACAGGATATCGCATTCGTGCACTGCAGACTAGTGCCACTGGGTACTGAGTATGGGTTGTTGGGTGGAATTTCTGTTCCAGTTTGGTCTGGATGTGATGGCCACGGTTCATGTAAGTCCAGGCCTTAAAATGATCCTGCCTTCCAAACCACCCCTTCAAAGCCCTACCTGGGACCTCTAGGAGGACGGGGCAAGGCAGGTGCGACTGATGGGGTTTTGTTTGTTTCTCTGGGAGAGGGAGGCCAGTTATGCATCCAAACGCCTACCAATGCCATTTGTTCTTCTCACTTCTTAAACTTGTTTGCCTTCCTTATGGTTCCCCAAATAATATGTGTTGATTTCAGTTTTGATCTCCTATTAAAAAAAAAAAAAACACACCTTTATTTGTATATACTTTATACGTGTTTAGTATTTCACCCATCTATCATGCTCTTTCTGTTGAAGAACCTTGAGAGCGACATGTTTGTCAAAGAGAGAGCTTGGTCATGTTGTTACTATCATCTTCCAGGTAAGTGATAAGCAATCTCTGTAGGTGATAGAAGTTACAGCATCACAGATCATGAGGCATGGGAGATAAAGAATATTGTTGTGGTCTTTCCATGGACAGTGGAGCTCGGTTGTTGACTGTATGTGCCAAAGGCTGTGCCAGTTCATTATAAAACCCAGACTCTGTTTCTAGCAGAGTTTGGTTAACAGTGTCTTGCCTGTCCTTCTGTGAGATTGTGTTGTGTCATTTTAGCTCTGAGTGGTTGTTGTGTTAATAGTAGCTTGCACTTATTCACGGAATCACAGAATAGCTGAAGCTGGAAGGCACCTCTGGAGGCCATCTGGTCCAAGCCCTGCTCCAGCAGGGCCACCAGAGCAGGCTGCCCAGGGCCATGTCCAGGTGGCTTTTGAAGGCCTCCAAGGAGGAGACCCCACAGCCTCTCAGAGCAACCTGTGCCAGGGCTCCGACACCCGCACAGCACAGAAGTGCTGCCTGGTGCTCAGAGGGAGCCTCCTGGGTGCCAGTTTGTGCTCACTGCCTGTAAGGTTGCCCCCATTTTTCTGTAAGCTCTTGCAAGTGTAATGAGAATTCCAAATCTGGTCTCCAGGATGTGATCTTCCTATAGAAAGAGGTCAGCTGCAGAAGGTAAAGTCACAGAAGATGATCTTTTTGGGCTGATCATCTATTCCTGTCCCTCAGTCCCAAAGCAAAATCTGTTGATTTTACTGTCAGATTAAAAGCAAGCTAGGCAGATACCTCAAAAGAGATTTCACAAATAGTGATGATGGTTTTCCTTGTATGTTGCATTATTCATTAGACTCCTCTTTTATTTTTTAAGATTCTAGTATAAGAGTATTCGACTATTAAAAAAAAATAAATCACAATTTAATTCAAAGAATTTATAAGCAAAGTAGTATATTTGCTCTGCTGCAATATACAAGATAATATTTCTGAATTTTGATTCCAAAGCATCATTCTGCAGGTCAGAAAGGTGATCAAGTTTGTCTGTTGGGTATTGGGCTTCAGCAGCTTTTTTAACCTCTGCACAGTATGAAGTGTGTGTTTGTGTGTGTGTGTATATATATATATATTCACATATTCACTCTGGCACTGTAAAGAGCAATGCTTGTTAAATTCATTGCTATTCTGGCTTTTCAGGTCTTCCCTTTTCTTTAAGAGACTTAATAATTTTTAATTTTTTTGTGTGTGTTTAGTGAATGTTTCACTATATGAAAACTGGAAGTTACAGTGAGGATGTAATAAAATGTTCTAAAGAAACAGGGACAGGGATAGGAAAATTATTTAGATCCTTTTAGAGCATTAGTGTGTGTCTATAGCATCTGCAAAAATATTTGATGCTCAGAGTGACTATCAGATCAGAAAACTTCTATTTAAAGTCATGCCAGTTTTATATCACTGAGCTCTATTGTTTTCTGTGCTAAACTATTTATGAAACAATTCCAGGTTTCTTCAAAGAAACAAATTAGAAAAAGTTCTCAGCAGACAGTCATAAATTTTCCTTAGTTTGGTTGTGAGGTATGAGATTCAATTTGAGCTTGCTTTATTACCCTGAACAAATAATTGGATATGTTCAGAAACACTGAAAATAGTTATAAACGATTTGTTTCAATCTGTTAACTGAAGTTAAAATAACGTTAGCATAAATTCATCCCTGAAATTAATAGGTCCAAAACACTACAACCGATGGGAATTGGGGTTGATTCTGTCAGGTGTAAACTCCTTGCTATCAGCTCATCCTCTGCATCTAACGGGTCGACTCCCTCAGCTTTTCAGCTTACATCCTTGCTCCTTTGCTAGAAAGGAGTTCAGTTCAGAAAGAAGTCCTTCCAAGTGAACCACTAGTAGTATTCCATACTTCTTTCTGTCATGTGTACAGTTTTTATAAATGCGGTTAATAACATTGTGTTATTTTATAGGTGAAGCAGGCAATTATTTCCCCTTCACACTTTGCCTAATCCCTATTGCAAGCGGTTGGCAAATTTGTTACGCTAGTTTAACGGAAATTCTGTGGAAATAAGAGAAGTTGGAAAAGTGGTTCTTTGATGCTTACCCATTTGCACAGGTGGGCATAATACAGGGAAGTAAGTGTTCTCTCCATACTGTATGAGTCTTAAAACCCCAATGATTGGATGTGATCGGGTGCTAAAAGCTACCCACTGCAATGTAAGGTGTATGCAAAGCACATGCTTCCTCCTTTCAGCAGATCTGAATATGCACAGGTGACAGTTTCAACAGTTAAATCATTATTATTTTGCACACTTGTGCTTGTTATGCACGGACCATTTATTGTAGGTATTTAAGGAGAACGCTCGTGGCCCTCCCAGAAGGTGAATTAATTAACGTGTGCACAAAGTTTTGTAACATGAAGCACGGTAAGTTACACGGAGCTAAGAGCTTGAGAAGCTGAATGAGATGCCATTTTACCCAACGTGGAATAGTTCACGAGGTCTGCAGTTTGGAAATGTCAACTACTAAGTAGCAGTTCCAGATACCTTAGAAAATACTTACAGATAGCTTCCAGTCATTATACTTTAAGATGAGATTACTACTGTGCACCTAAATGAGATGCTTATTTCAGTCTCCGAGCAGCTTAATTTTAAGACGCCAAAGGTCAGGGAGGCTCTAGTAATAATCTAATAACAATTGACTGCACGTTTCTGGGAGATTTAGCTGCATTAGAGCCTTGTTGCTGAGAGCAGGATGAATTAGTTATTACTTAACTGGCATAACTGGAGGCAGTCTCAGCCCTCTAATATGACTAATACAATGTCATGGAGTGGCCAAAGGCACCTAATGCTCGGACAGCTGTTCTAGAAACTCGGAGCACACTCACCGTGGTTCTCTGCAGATTTCTCCGTGTCCCACCTAATAAGGATGCGATTGAGTTGGGACTGAGGTACCTGATGTCGTGGTTTTAGCTAATAGGCGTCAGGCCACGGTTCTGGAGGAGTTAGGTGTTGAATGCATTCATTCAAGTGTAAAAAATATTTCTTTTTCTACAGATGATGAATCTCACGGCAGCCTGAATCATTTCAAAGCCTGCCTCCCTCTGAACCTTATTATGATCGGATTGCATAATGATTGTAAATGTGCTTTGAGATGCACAAATTGTAGGCACTAAGTAATTGAAAAGAATTTTTCTAATATTGATAGCAAAATAATATTCTGATCATGACATGTAACAGCAATTTTCTTGGAACGCTGAATGGACATTTAAGTCTCAAGACCAGAAGCTTATTTACAGTTTAATTAAAGTAAATGCACATTAATAGTGATATTATTAGTATTCAGTATCTTTGGGAATGTACAGGCAGTTAATCTTCATATTTCCTAGAGGAATAAACGATAGTTTGGGGATGACTAATTTGATGTAGTAATTTGAAATGTGATTTTGAAATTTATTTATATGGTTTCAAAGTTACTGCTCATTTATTTTCTGGCAATCTAGCGAAGACAGTTTAAAGAGGAAACTTCTGGTTTTCAGTGAGTATATTTGTTCCTTAAGTTGGAGATAAAAATTCATGTGTGGGGGGGGAAGGAAAGGCGGCCTTGCCATTGGAACTTGCTTTTTCCTCTGTCTCCCATCCCTGCCTTCCCCAAGGTGCAGAGTGGTGTGAGATGGGAGGAACTTGTCTGAAAGGAGGCAGTTGTGCTCCCACTCTGAGTCTCTGGTGCTCACCACTTCATGTAACTCACCGGACTGGCAAGAAGCTAGGCTAGTGAAAGAAGTTAAATTTCCTTCTGGTTAGTGAGTTGAATAAGCTCATGAAAAGATGTAAGAGCTAATGTAAAAGGATTGCATTAGTAAGGGAAGAGGCAAATCGTTGCTCCTTAAGCAACAGTGAGCTGCTAGATTTGCTGCTAGGCATGGAATTGCCCTCTTAGTCTTAGTCTGGGTTGGTTTAACCAAAACATTTCTGTGTGGAGACTGACACCCTCCAAAAGCAATGTCCAGTTGTTCATGCTGGTGTTGTCTGAAGTATTAAATTCTGTTTGAGGAAGCACTTGGGGAAAGCAGGAGGATCAGCTAAAGAAGAGGTCTGAGGAATCACTGCTGTCACTCTCAGGAATCATGAATTCTGTCTTTCCAGTCATTTATTTCTTCAGTGTTTGGGGATCTTAGAGATACCATCTCTATTTTATTGGGCATGAATAGGTAGAGCTGAGTTTTGTGAGCAAACTCAATTTAGGAATAACATGAGACAGTGTGTGGAGTGAAAAAGATGTATCTTTCATGGAAGGTTTTTTTTTTTTTTTTTTGTGGGGAGAATTTCCTGCAAATCAGTTACAGGTCTTTAAAGGAATAAGAATGTTTCAGAATGTGATAGAGCTGCTTGATATACTTAACTTGGATGTATTTTGACAAAAAGATTTTGACACAGTCCCCTCTTACAGGCATGAAAGGCTTTTTTATGGATGGATTTAACGGCTGGTTAAGGACAGTAGACGAAGAACATGGTCCAAATTTTTATAGTGGCAGGAGATTGTGAACAGCATCTAACAGGAATCTCTTGGAATATGTACTGCTCAACATATTCCTGGATCTGGAAAAGTGATGAATAATGAAAAGACATAATTCTGTCTAATTAAAGCATTAAATTAAAACCGAAGAATTACAGAAGAATCTCATGATGCTCAGTGACTGGGCAATAATGCAACAAATGAAATTGTGGCAATAAATTCAAAGTAGTGCATCAGGGATAAAACTATTGCTGCTTACACAGTGATGGGCTGTAAATTATCCATTAGCACTCAGAATAGAGGTCTGGAAATCATTGTGATAGGAGGCTGAAAATGCTGGTAGTGTGCTTAGTGCCAGTCAGAACAACGTTAAAAATGATTAGGAGAGGAGGAGAGAACAAAAAGTGTTTTGTAAACGTGTTATGTGCTTGCATCTTGGGTAGGAAACAGCTTCGGTACAAGGTGGGATTCAGGGCTCTCCAGTTCACAAAAGAGATGATTGAGGAGAAACTGATTGAGATATATAAAAGCATAAATGGCTTGGAGAAGGTACATGGCAACAATTGTTCGCCTTTTCTCAAAAAGCTAGATGAGGGAATATCCAGTGAGATGAACAGGAAGCATCTGTAAAATAAATTAATGCAAATAATGTTCGTATTATGCCTAATTATTACGTGGAACTCTGCAAAGGTCAAATGTCCACCAAATGGATTAGGCAGGGAGGGTAAATCAAGTACTGATAAACACAGTGGTGTGTACAGATTGTTCAGCTTGGGAAGTCCTTAAAATAGGGATTGCTGATAGTGGGGACAGTTAGTATGCACTTCCCCCATTTTTTATGCCATTTTCTTCACCATCTCCTATCAGCTGCTATTAATTTGACATTAAATTGACACTTGGTCTTAACCAGCTCAGCTAACCTTACAGGTAGGTTAACATTTAACCACAAGAGGCATATGTGTAAAAACAACCATATAAGTAGGCTCTTAACTGCACTTACTCAAAATGGATGGACCTAAAAGGAATTTGTGCATCTCTGGTGGGTCCTCAGTCCAGACTGATGATGGGTCTTTATGATCTGCATTGTTGGAGACATAGCAGAGATGAAGGGAGACTGAAGAGGTGAGACAGGGATAGAGATGGACACTTAAACAGTGTGTATGTAGAAAGCTTTGGTTATGGTGAGTAGGAGTCCTGATCACTAGAAACAGGTAAAAAAAAAAAATGGAAGGGCAGCTTCAGAGCAGTAGATATTCTGCTTGTAGCTTTTTTCTGTGCTTGACTGTTGGTAAGGTAAATTCTAGAGGTTAATATTGGTTTCACATTTTTGAAGATAGCATCATGTCTTTCCTATTCCAACTTTCAGATTAGAAGAAAACATTTAGGGGACTCTAGACCAGTGGGAATTGAAGACTGGGGGTTAGAAATTGAAGGCTTATTGAGAAATTTGCTAGAATTTAAGAGGGAGATTTCCCTTAATATGATGGGAAACATAAAGTTTACAAGTCTGGATCTCTGACCTGTCTACCCAAATATATTGTAAAAGAAAGTTGAGTGGAAAACAAAGCCTGGAAATTGGCATATAAAAAGCTTAGAGGTGGAAGACTATGGAAAAAACATGGAAAGGAACACAGTACTTGTTTTTTGACTGACGTGTTAAATCAGGAGTTGAAGAGCTTTGGACTTTTTTTACATTGAGTTCTTACTTTTCAACTTGTCTTGAAAAGATGAAGTTGGAAGACCACCTATGGAGAACTGTAGCTGAATGGAAAAATTTGTGTACGACACCTTATGTTGAAGATTATTTCTGTATCTTAAATGGTGAATCACTCTGTGCACAGGAGTGTGAGGAATTGATATCCTCTGCTTCTCAAGTTAGTCTGCATAACAGCACAGTAAATTCCTTTGATGCTCTTTCACAGGTTGGTTGCTGTGTTTCATAATGTACGTCTCTGAGATGAAGAGAATTGCAAGAATATTCAAAGTGATTCAGAAAGGATGACACAACACAATGTTGTTGTTGTGACCCCATGACATAAGACCATCCATCAAAGCCATTAAAAAAGAAAAAGTTTCATTGTCATCTCACCAAAGGACAACCTTTTTCCCCTGTTGTGAGCAAAATCAGTCGTGAGCCAGGAAATTCCACTTAATTTAGTTTACTGCAGATTTATTTCAACTTCAAATTACTGATTTTGGTATTGAAAAATAAGATGAACAATTAAACTAACACTCAGAGAAACCACCTCAGCTTCAGTTGAGACACCCCTCCTTCCCCTTTCCTGGGCTGCCATCCCTTGGCTGTGTGCTATGCACAGTCCCTTCAGTGAGGCAGAAGTTGTCAGTGCGTTGTTCCTTGTCTTTTTACTGCTCCTTGTTTGTTACTCAACTTGTCTGGCATGGGCATCTCTTCTCTTGGGGGCTGCACCTACCCTGGTGTGGCGTCCTCCACAGGCTGCAGTCCCCTCAGTGGTGCTCCTCCTTCTCCGTCATTTTCTATGCTTCTGCCCCTGCTTGGGCATCTCCTCTTTTTCCTCCTTTCTCTGCAGCTTTTCTGGGAGCTCTTGCATTGCTTTCTGCAGATTGATGGTCTCAAATCTGATGTAAACAGATTGGTAGCTAGCTGGAGACAACTGATGACATGCACAAAATACCCTAAAGATACTTAGGGAACTTATGTTGAAAGACAACTGACCGATTAATTTAGGAACTTCACTGAAGGAAGAAGATGAAGAGTGAAGGTTGCATCACACTCCTGATTTGGGCACCAGAAATCCCCTCCATGTTCTTTTGGATCTACTAGCTATAGAATTTCTGATTATTTTCCTATTCTGCACATACTATGTTTAATGTTGTTACCAAAGAAACAGACTTGCACGTAAAAACAGAAGTATATGAACAATTGCATGAATATTAGAATGCGGGAAATGTTAATGCTCCAATTTTTCAATCCTTTATTCTTCTAATTATGAAGCCTGTCCCAGCAGTATTAGTCACTGATATTTAGTGCTAATTTATCTAGACAGTAGTGTATGATATAAGATACAATCTTTATTTTAGTAGTGTGTTGTTAACTGCCTCTTGGAAGTAAATGAGTAGATTAAATGGGAGTGGACATATTGCAAACTTAAAAATTGTGCTGAAATCTTTGACGTGTGGTTTCAGAATTTTGTCTTTACATGTATGGCTATGATTTTCTGCCACTTCTGAGCTATTTATATCATGGGTAAAAGGATATTGATGAGACTAATTTTTCATGTAGTATGCATTAGTAGATCAAAGGAAAATGTTAGATTCTGTTAAGTTGGACCTCTTCTTCTCCATAAAGAGAGACAATAACTAATATACTTATCAGAGATCCTTTATAAAATAAGAACAATTCAGTAGGAAGATCAAAAAATTATCAACCAAATAAGAAGAAATTGATAAAGATCTGGATTTGTGCTGGGGCCAAACTTGTTCAGCTATTCAGAAGTAGCTTGGTGATGCTAGATTGTATAGATCATTGTGGAAAGTGAAAAGAAATGGATTAAGAAAAAAAAAAACTGGCAAGCCTATTATTCTGGTCTTCTAGATAATTCTGTGCTGTGAAGCACTGAACCAGGATCACCTGATATTTACAGATGAATGAATCGGGATGACGGGTGCATTGTGTGTGACATAAAAACAGACCACCACATGATGTTGAGCTAAATATTTTAAAGTAAAATTAGCAAGGTAATTGTGAATAGGAGAGAATGCTCTTCAGAGTCTTCTTAGATTACTGTAAGTATGTTGATAATACAAGAAAAATAACCTAGCGCTAATGTCTGTAGGTGCCTTTCACAATCTCAATGATAAATTTGTAATTACTCTGTCCAAACCTACACAAAAGCCATGACTAAGATTCTCTTCAATTGTCCAATGAGTAATACTGAATCACTCTACATCATCGAGCTATTAGAAAAAGTGGCTGTATTCATGGGTGAGAATCTGTTTCATCACCTGTTTCCGTGTGCTTTAGAATTTATTCAAGTCAATAAGCTGAGAAAGAATTTAATCATAACCAACCATTTGACCTACCTACATGTGGCATGAGTGCTTTAAGTAATTTTTTTATTTCCCTATGAAGTAGTGGAGACAATGCGTGCATTCCAATAGGAAGTGTGATTTGATAGTTGGGAAGTGCACTCTTCCCTTTCACTGTGCTAGCAATGTATGACGGCATATGAGAGAGATCACAGCACTTCTCAGAATGGGATATTAGAAGGTAACCATGGATGTTTTCGAATACTGCTTGTTATTTGTAATGTTACGCAGCTGACATTCATACACGCGTGATACTTGATGTCTCTGGACCAGGATCAGTCTTGGTTATGCTTTTGTTGCCCTAGCAGCCACTCTTAAGATTTATGTGACTACCTCTGTACACTAGGCAAAGTATTGAAAATGTTAAGGTCCTCTAAAATACAGTATGCATGAGTCTGCGATTACATGCTTGATGAACACTTGAGGAACAGCTTTAAAAAAAGAAAAACAACAGAAAACTGGTCACACTTTCCTAGTAATTCAAAACCATGAAAATTTATAAGCAGAGTATATTCCTTTGACGTTTCTAGCACTACTGACTCAGACCTCTTATCAGATTTAATTTATAAACTAACGCTGAGGAATTAATGGAACTAATTTGTTGCTCAGATGATTCATTGTGTTGTGTATTCGCTCCTGTTGAGTTCTGTATATGTATTTTTTGAAAAGTAGTAAAACAAGTCTGCATTCACCGAAGGAATTATTTATTTTCATCAAATACAGGTTCTTATGCCATGCAGTGTTCTATTTAATGAGCTATTCTTAGGGCGTTTGGTTTGATAGTATGCCTGTATTTCACTGGGGGATGACTTCCATGGGATATGGAGATGTGAAATCAACCTAGCTTGCTAATGTTTATAAATCCCCCCCTTTTTTTTCCCCTCTGCAAACAGAGATCATTGTGTAATCAAAAATGAAGTTCTGGCGAAATTCTTAGCTTTTTACCTAGTTTTTACAATATACTTTAAAAGCATCAACATGCTTTATCACTCTTTTTTTTTAATACAAAAAAGTTGCAACTATTTGAAGAAAATATAGACTCTCCCAAGCATCAGCATCAAAAAATACCCCCCTCTCATTCATCCCAGAGGGTTAGTCATGTTGACTGAGCACTCGCTTGCCATTTGCTCATATTCATTGTGCACTTCTATGCATCATTAATGTATGATGGCCACATCCTACAGCAGATATGATCTTTTCATTTCCCTGAGCTGTTCTTGGTAGCCCTCATTGTAGGGTGTCAGGTTATCAGGGACACATTTGAAAATACACCCTCTCCTCCCTGGTTACAGCAGCCTCTTGGATCTTTGCAAACAAGTTTTAGAACATCCCCGTGAAGCGAGGTGGTGCTGTCATCCCTGCTCACACACAAGGAAAAAAGGTACAGAGATTACACAGAATAATTTTGGGCTGAAGAGTTTGAGGATGTCTGGGGCTGGACATTTTTATTTGGTACTAATTTACTGTGTTTTTATATCAACAGCGGTTGTAGCTATTTGTATTTATTAAATAATGAATCAGACCTCCAGCTGTCATACTGGGTGTAGCAAAGACGCAGAAAGTGCAGGCGAGGCTGGCTGGGCTCGAATTTATTGTACATGACTGAGTTGTCTAGGTGTGAAGGATGTTGGGTGCCCAGTGTCCTTTCTCAAGTCTGTGGAGGAGAAGCTCTGCAAGAGAGCAGTCAGTCCACCTGGCCACCTCTGACATGGGGGTAGATGCCTGACGTACGTACCTCCAACTCGTTGAGAAGAGTCTGGATCTTGGTGATTTTCTGCAAAGAGAAGTCGTGATCAACATCACACAGGGCTTGCACAGTGTTGGCGGTGGCACATGGTTCTCCAGTGAAAAAAAATCTGAATATGTTGAAACTCTGTGGATTCTTTTTTCCTTCCCCTTGATGGATCATTTGCGGTGGTTGAATTTTTTTGCAGGAAGTTTCTCTATCAGGCTTTTCTTAGCATGAGAAAAGATAGCACTTAGCTAACATTACTGGAGAGTGACAGACTATCGCACAGGGATCAGCAGAGAGCACGGCCATTCCAGGAGAATGGAACTGACTTTGCGACGAAGTGCTCTCCAGTCATCGTAATGTTACTTGCACCTGTTTGCTCACTGCCCACAATTTTTTTTCCTTCCTTAATGTAATACTCTTCATGCATGTTCATGCCTATGCATGAACTATTTTATTCTTTCTACTTTTTTTTTTTTTTTTCCAAGCTGTCATCTAATATCCCATCCTTCTCTGCTCTGGTTCTGCTCCTACTCCTTTCCCTCTCCCATTTTGCATTCTTTTTCTTTGTGTCTCACTTCTGTGAATCCTACATCTTTCTTTCATTCATATCCCTCATTCTTCTGAGTTCTTGTTAGAAGTGCGTATTTGTCCCCCCCGCATCCTGTCTCGAGGGGCAGTACAGAGTCTTCCTTCTACAGTTTTCTGGAAAGGAAACTTGTAGTGACTCTGGAGAAGCAGGACTGACGGGAAAATAGCCTGCTCCATCTGTATGTATCTAGCACAGAGCTTGCTTAACTCTGTGAAGACAATGCTTGCATTGTGCCAGCAGGTCACAGGAGTTTTGAGAGGTGATGCACATGGCATCTTCAGAGGAAGGAGCTGCTTAGATCTCCATCTCTGAACTAAGCTTGACGTAGGTGAGGAAGAATCTTTCAAAGACCTGTACACTGGCCAGCTGGAGTGAGTGGCTAAAGAAATGTCCTTGGTGGTACAAGGTAAGTGCTAGATGGCCAAAATGTGAAGGCCCAGGGTTTTCTCATGATTTGGTAAGACAAAGACAAGAGCTTAAAAAAAAAAAAATGTTTCTAAAACTCTCAACCTCAGTTTGCCCGCGGAGCACGGTACTCTGCAGATGAAATAGTATTACCATATTTTAGTTCTACTGCCTGTTGTTGCAGTACTAATTTTGTCATCCAGATAGCTGCTGATGCAGTTTCTGTTGCGTGCTGCACATTTACAAAGTCGGTACGATTAGGAGAGCTAGTTTTGTGTTTGTGTGGCCAGGCTGATGGTTACTTTCAGACTCTGCATAAACAAAGCCTTAAAACATGGTGTCCATCTGCCATCGCATCATTTAGCATCAATTAATAAATGGCCCAGCACACACAGATGTTTTTCTAGTGTGGCACTGACTTTTTACAGATGTCTGTGAACCTTTTGGCTGAGTTATAATTTTCAGCTTCTCTCATCATTATTTGTCACAGGAACATGCCTGGTCTGTTTTGAGACTTATTTAAAAAGTAAAACTTGAATTTGTTCTCTCTCGTGACTGGGCTATTTCTCATATTATTTGAACAGCTTCCTGCTTTCGTCAAGAAAAAGCTTAGAGTTACAGATCTGTGATAAGAACAGAATAGTTCCAGATAGCATCAGCCCGAGACCAAAATGAAACGCCGTTGTGCTATTGTGTGTTGTATGCAGCTCTGGTCTCCCAGCCTCAGAAAGGATGCGGTAGCAGTAAGTAAGGGATGGAACAGATTCTGCCCACAGAAAGATTAAAACAAAACTCTGCAGCTTGAAAAGGAGGTGTTGTAGGTGGGTTTTGATAATGTTGGGAATGATAAGGAGAGGGGGAGAGAGCATAAACGAAAAACATCATGTTCTTGCATAAGTCCACCGTAATCTTGCATCCTTGGGAAGGAACAAATTCTGTGTGAAGAGACTTTAAATAAAAAATTGAAGAGAAAAGGAATTACTGATGGGGAATAGAGTGAAGTATATAAAATCATGAATGTCATGGAGAAGGTGAATAAGGAATAATTGTTTGCTATTTCTTACGGCACAAGAACAAGGGGATATCCAGTGAAATGATCAAGCAGTAGCTCTAAGACAAATGAAGGGAAGTACTTTTTCATGATGTGCATAATTAAATTGCAGGATTCATTGCTGCAGAGTGTTGTGGAGGCTTAAAGTCTGAATGGGTTCAAAAGCAATTAGACAAATTCATGACGGATACTTCCATCTAGGGCTATTAAGCACAATGATGGGAATTGGGAATCCCTAAACCACAATTTACGGGAAGATGAAAGGTTGCTGGAGGGTTGGGCAGAGGGAAAGAAGCATTGCTGTATGAAATAGGATGGCATATTCTTTTCCTAAGCATCTAGTGTCAACCCCTGCTGGGGCTGAGATGCCTGTAGATTGGTCCCAGTCTTTTTTTAATGAGAAATTAGAAAAAAAACTGGTAAGAGCTGTTCTAAGGAAAGCCAGTCTCATTGGGGGCTAGCACAATGCACTAAATGGCCTTTTAGGCCACTGCCCTACCCTTTTTAGTTTACATCCATGCAGCTGTGTTAAGGAAAATATGCTGAAGTAACTCACCATGCTTAATTTAGAGAAAGTTATTAGCAGCTTCGTGCCAAGCTGCTTAGGAAGAAACAGATTTCTGATCCTTTTGTTCTCTAATTCTTTGATTTCTGGATGTCTGGGTTTACGGGCTTCAGCTTCGGGATATGAAGAGTGTTTTGTGCAGGAATGGCCTGCTATTAAGGGTAGTATTCTCAGGGGGAAGCTCAGTTGTCAGTCCGAACTGATCATTGAAGCCAGGTGTCTGCACTCCCACAAGCTGTACGTAATGACGAACCTGATTTGTTAAAGTTTCTTCACAGAAACACAGGGTGGTTGAGGCTGGAACTGACCTCTGAAGGCCACCAGACCCAAGCCCTGCTCCAGCAGGGCCACCCAGCGCAGGCTGCCCAGGACCATGTGCAGGCAGATTTTGAAGGCCTCCAAGGAGGAGACCCCACAGCCTCTCAGGGCAACCTGTGCCAGGGCTCCGACACCCGCACAGCACAGAAGTGCTGCCTGGTGCTCAGAGGTGTGGTGGTGTAACCCGGCTGACAGCTGAGCACCACGCAGCCACTTGCTCACTCCCCAGTAGTTGGATGGGGGGGAGAATCAAAAAAGATAAAAGTGAGAATTCATCAGCTGAGATAAGGACAGTTTAATCAGAAAGAAAAAAAAACAAAAAAAAACAACAAAACAAAAAAACAAACAAAAAAAAACCACAAATGCTGCACAACACAATTACTGCTTACCACCAGTCAACTGATGCCCAGACTGTCCCCAGGCAGGAGCAGCCACCCCTGGCCAACTCCCCTGGTTTTATTGCTGAGCATGACACCACAAGGCATGGGACATCCCTCTGGCCAGCCTGGGCCAGCTGTCCTGGCTGTGACCCTCCCAGCTCCTGGTGCACCCCCAGCCTAAGAACCAGAAGAGTCCTTGGCTCTGTGCAAGCACTGCTCTGCAACAACTTAAAACATCAGTGCATTATTCTCATCCTGCAACACCAGCATTCAACACCAGCGTTATTCTCATCCTAAATCCAAAATGCAGCACCCTACCAGCTACTAGGAAGAAAATTAACTCTATTAATATTATAATTATTACACTAATATAGCCCCGCACTTTGGGGGCTATAATTGTAACAGAGCTCAAGGTGGTTTAAGCAGCCAGCTTTCGAAACACATATGACCATGCCTGGGTAAGAGTCAGGAAGCACTTCAGCAAAACAGTTACCTTTCTTTTTGTATTGGGTGTCTGTGGCTTAGGCTGTAGGACAATGGATGCATGTGCATCACTGTTTGAAACTTAGGTGCTCTCTGAAAGTCTTAGACAATCTGAATTTCGCTTGATGTTGTGATGCTGTTATTTCAGGAGCATGTGTATGCTCGCTGGTAATCTACCGGACTTGCAAAAGTCCTTTTTTTTCATTTTAACATACAAAATTACCTGCACGTTGTATTACAGACATTGGAGCAGTTACCAGAAGAATCAGATTGGAAAAAAAAGCAAATTTCTTAGGTACAAAGCTAGGCTGGGTTCTACTTGCTTTCCTTTGCAAAAATAAGAATTTGAAGAATCTAGATAATACTGTTTTTTCCTCCTGCAAAAGAAGCATAACCATTTACCCATGTACAATGTGATCATGTAAGCTACTTCTGTGATGCAGCAGTGGATGATTCATTGTACTGGATTAATTAATGCTTTGCCACCTTCAAATAGAATAGATACCGTTCAAAGAGGAACATTTAGACTAAATGCATCTGAGAAGTGAATTGCATACTTGTAATTATTTTTAGTTCTTAAAGTATCTGAAAGGATTTTTGACATTTCGAAATGTTGTGAACGTCCAGCATTTATGTAATGCTTTTTATTGAGAATTCCTATTGACATTTTTTCCTGTAGGTTTTTGTATTTTTTAGCATTCATCAAGCGATGAAGGATGCTTAATATTTCTGGGAGACAGAAAAGAAAGGCTGTGATTCACATCTGAGAGCTTTGAAGCCACCAGAAATTGTGGGTAGGGAGATGTAGTCTAGTAGGGAGACTACATTACCTTTATATTCCATTTTGATTAACAGCTTTTAGTGTTTGTTATACAGTGGAAACCATAAAGCCAAACTGCAATACGGAAGTGTAAACAGAAAACAACTTGGTCATAGTGGCTACCTAACGCTTGGGTGTGGTTTTACAGTCACATATAGTAGAGGTTCTCATGACTAGTGCTGGTTTTGTAGTCTCTCAAGATTTTGAAGTGGAATGTAATGATACCACGGAACTAATCTGAGTAGCCAGGCTTCGCTGAATTCTGTGGCTCCCAAAAAAGCCAGGATTTTTTTTTTTTTTTAATGTCTTGTGTGTTACTGTGAATATAAATGCTGTTCAAGCAAGGAAACATTAGTGTTTTGCGTGTACAGGAAAAATCAAAAATGAATTGGTGACATCCATGACGTATTTTTTCCCCTTCCCTGCATGTTCCTTGTATTAAGACTGTATCACTATCTCTCTGATGAGTTTTGAAGCTGGTCATACTGTAAACGTCCAATCTTTTTAGACTACCATTTGCAGAATGAGAAACCATTGGTACAGAATCAAGGAGTAGCAAATACATTTGTAAGTCTTAGCATGACAACTCTGAATGTAATACATAATAAACGCTTAGGACTCAGTACCGAAAGATGAACTAGAATAAGACAGGAGGAAAAACTCAGTATAATTAAAGAATACTTCTACTGTTAGCTGACTTGCGCCAATTCTTGTGCAAGGTTCCTTGCTTCCAGAGAAAGGTATCTTTTGAGCATTTGTAAAACAGTGTTTTAGCTGAATAATGTTTTATATGAGACTTGATTGTTCATTACCTTTTGTAATAGACGAAATAAGAATAACTAAATGTGAGCAAGAGGCAAGTTCAACAAGCATATATAGATGCTTTTTCCCATGACTTAATGAAATGGTGAAATTTTTTACCACAGTATACGTCTGTGTGCTAAAGGTTGAAAAAAACAAGTTGTTGGAAGAAAACTCTGCTGAGGGTTATTAAACAGAAAGATACCATCTCTGGCATGGGAAATTCCTGAGCTGAAACCTCCACCGAAATTGGAAGGATATGCTACGGAAAAAGTACTGCAAGTTTGGGCTATTTTTGTAATCTCTTTTAGGACTCTAATACTTGATGCTGTCAGGATAACAGATGAAAAACATTCAGTCTTGCAGAGCATCTTCCCTGGGTTGAGTAATTGAAGCATTACATTTCGGAAAGAAACGGGTTAGCCAACATTATTGTTCTTAATTATTGATTTACTTGATTTTTTAATACCAATTTACTGTTTTATTTTTCCATACCAGAAAGTTGCAAGTGGAACATTCCCAGCATCGAATCATGCTTCTGTCTCACATCCTTGCTTCAAAAGTTCCATCACTGCTATTTCAGTTCCCTTTTATTTATTTCAAACAGGGGGAACAGCAAAATTTCACCTTGCTCTAAGGACATTTCTAATTTGTTCTTTGCTACCTTTATCAATTTCTCTGTGACATTCAGGTCTGCTGGGTACTCTAAAAATGCTCCCTTTCTTGAATGCAAGAAGATCGTGAACTCTCCACCATGGGGTTCAGTAGCATCTTTTTATATTGAGTAAAGGGTTTCTCTTTCATTCTGAGGTATCCTGCCAAGCTTGCAATAAGACCTGTCCCTTCTTCCATACAGGCATTGGCTTTTAATAATCACCTCATTTTAAGCTGATTTTATTCTCCTCTTGAAAGAGCTAATAGCTCAATCCAAGCAAGGCTGATAGATTTGAAGTGGGACCTGGGTGGTCCCTAGTTGTGTTGTCCTAACCTTTGCCAAATTTCCATCACCCCCCAAGTCCGTAAGCACTTTTAGCTAATTTAGCTCCGGTTAAATTCCTTCGGTGCCTGAAAGTTTGCTTGTGCGCGCTCCTGGCAGTGCTAGCAGTCTTAGCAGAGAGGTCTGTCCATCATAGACAGGAATATTTTTAAGTCTCCTCTGATCTGGAGAGCCCTTCAGGTGTGTACAGGTCACCCTGTATACATGTGACAGAAAGAATGATGTACGTAATGTGGTGACCATGACTGTAACTGAGAAGCAGAGGTGGAAGTGTCTGAGCATGGTAATCGTACTCAGAAGTACAGTGCTTAAGATCCTTAAAACAAGAAGAAACAGTTGTGCATTCCTGTTTCTTGATCCAGACCTGTTCATACTCTTCACTGATGAGGTAGTCATTGGGCTAAAAAGAAAATAGAACCAGCTCAGAGCAGGAACTCCCTTCACTTTTTCCTTCTCAGAGAATACCTGATCTTCTGCCAAGCCCTGCTCCCTGGTCTCATCCCCTCTCTTTTTGAGGTCTTGCATACCTTTCTGCCTAAGGAGCACAAGGTGCCTTTTTCTTTCCCCCGTAACCGTTCTTGAGGGTCTCTGGGGTGTGCTTTTTTGCTTGTTTTGGGGGTAGGACAGCCTTGGTCACCTGTTAATACATCTTTAGAGTGCAGGGCACATGGAGTTACATCCTCTGCATCTGGTATTGACACATACATTGTCAGCTCCCAGTGGACTCTTTCTATTCTAATCTTTCCTCAGGATTGTAATCCTGTATTTAGTTGTAAAGGAAAAAGCAAATATTTAAACATTAGGACCATACTTCCAAAATAATTTTCCTTATGATTTTGATGTCCTCCTGCAATTACAGCAGTGTACATTCTTAGCCTAAATACCACAATATATATATTACTCTATTCCCCCACAGTGAGTAGGAAGAACTGTTGCATTATTTCACTTAACTTAGATTAATTCATAGCCAAATCATAGTACTAAATGAGTGTTAGGCTTTGTATTAGTTGTAAATACTGGTCTAGGTTTATTTGTTTCTAATTGCTGCTTCTCTCTGCTATTACTTTGCTAGGGACCTACTCTGCAGCTGATGGAATATTGATGTGGAACAAAAGTCACCTAAAATGCTCTCTGAGCTTGGAGGAACTTTGTCTTCTGCTCGGTATCACAGATTTCCAGCTAATACTTCCTTTGCCTTGCCTATCTTGTCTGATAGATGGAAAACATCTCAGTCACACAGGTCTTACATTAGTTCGCGATCTTCAGTCTCCTTTCTTAAAGAACATTTCCATAGTTTACCATTTCTGTCTTAAAGCTTCATGTAACTTAAGCAATTACTTTGGGTCGAACACAGCCCTTTTCCTTTATATAAAGTTGATGATGTTCCTTGAAGGAGCAGTCCCGCAGTACTTCTGGAACCACGTTATTCAAATCCTTGGTGAGAAGAAGCAGGCCTGCCAAGCACTGAAGTATTAATGAATAATGAGGCTAAGTGTATTTCATTTCTTCCAAACTGCTGTGCTTTATTACTCACCCTGAGAAGTCCCGTCTACTTATCCTTCTGAGATACACAGTAGAAATGAGTCATTTTTACAGGTAAATCTGTCCTAAAATATGTATTTCTTGACTTGTTTAATACTACAAAAATAGCTTTTCAACAAGCAACACACGTGCCAAAAATCATTTGCCAGTTACTGTGTTTGAAGCTAAATAATTCAATATTGAAAGTTATTAAATAATCAATAGTCTTTGCCAAGATAAGTGGTAATTCTAATAAACAGTTCATGTGAACAAAATCATTTGATTCAAACATTTGTAGTAGAGTTACTTAAATAACTGTACTGAAATCTCAAGAACATTTTACCTTCTTTCTGTTTCTGTTCTATCTTAGTGATGGTTTCTAATAAAATAGCTTGTAACTCTAAACTTTGCCAAATTTAGTGGTGATGTATAAAGCAGTTCATATTTTATGTGGATATTCTGGATTTGAAAACAAAACCAAACATCCTGTAAGGCTGTTCAACTCCATAATTTCACTTTTAGAAACGTAAGGTAAACTTGCATCTAAACCATACTGACTCTTCCTTTAACAGTAACAATTTCTACATCTTACTAAATTCTGAGATTTTTCTTTTTGAAGCCTTCTGAATTCTGGAAAACTTCTTTCCCACCTTCGTATAAATACAGTGATAGTGGTTGATGAAGTTCAAAAATAAGACCAGCACACAGAATGCTCTGTGAACTCCAAATCTCAGGAGGGAGGTCTGTGATGGGTCTGTGGAGGGAACATTTCTGCTGCGAGGATGCTTCACGGCGCCTGCTGCAGTGGAACTACTGAATATGCTCGTGGAGTGCGTGGAGACAGAATCGTGAGTCAAACACAGCAGTAGTTATTAGGCAGATGGGTAAACTGCATTATTGTGGTGGATTGGAGCACATTTCCTGTAGTTTTGCAACGTAGCTAGGATTTTCTAGATATTAAGGTTATTACAGAACTAGAAACTCAAACTCATTTGACTCTACATAATTTATCTAATAGGCCCTGTGTTCTTCAGGATGACATCCGCTTTAACCAAGGTGAATATGAAAGGCATTCTCTTTTAAACCATCAAATAAAATTTAATTGCAATGACGCCTTCTTTTACATGCACTTAAGAATCTGCTTGGGTAATACATTATTCAAACCCACGAGGCAAGGTGTGTGCTGTACCTCTGAGAAGCTGCCTTACACTGCAATTCCTGTCCACCGTGGTGGACAGTGTAATGGAATTGCTTCTTAATTACAGAGTTGTCCTTGATAACAGTGAGGAAAAAATTGGATTGGACAGTATTGATTCCAAGCACTTCTGCTCCTCTTTGGGGACATTCCCAACCAGCAAAACATTCACTGACAGTCAGATAAAACAGCTTAAGTTCACCCCATGCTTAGTTTAATCAATAGGAGCCTATTTACATTGCAGAACGTTGGCCATGTTAATTTAGCCCTGGAAATATCATCATTATGTGCCTCAGAGGCAGAATAGAAAATGCATTTTTGTTAAATATGTACAAGTCTATCCAAGTTGCTTGAGTTTTCCCTCATTATCTTTTAAAAAGAGTTTAGGTCTCTCATAATATTAATTTGGACAAGTTTTATCCATCTTTCATTAGCTGCATAATAATGATTCTCTCTTCGTAAACATTTCATTTGAAACGCATTGAAGAGCTATGTGCCATCCCTCCTACATCAAAAGGAAAACTGAAAGCAGAGTCATCATGGGCTACAGTTTAATTTGGAAGAACGTAGGTGCAAAAGTTCACCTTCAGAATTTTTAGCACCATAACTCACAGATTTTGTCCCCTAGATAAAAGAGTAATAGTGTAGCCTCTTCGAGAGAAAGTGGGATAGAGTGAGGTTGATTGATTTGCCCACTTCAACTCAAGTTGCGTGATCCAAAAGTAAAGCTCAACAATGTATAGGACTGAAGTGCTTTGCATGGGTAGTCTATCAGTCTAATTATAAAAGGCTGTCATCCGTGTGATGTGTTTTCTCATAATCTGCAGCCAATGATTAAAATTCAAAACAAATAATAATGCAATTAAAACAACAACAGCAAAAAACTCAAGCCAAACACAAGCAGATAAAGATTCACATATAGGTACATCCAATGTTCAAGTTGCCGTGTCCAGTTTTGCCTCTCAGGTTCTTTGTTTGCTCTCAGCATTTTCTCAGCTGTGAACTTTTTTTCCTTGCTACAGTAAAACTGCGCTACAGAAACCAAAATGTTTCGAGATTGCATTTTTGGGATTTGAAATCCCTGATCATATTACTATTACTTTTATGTATTCTGTGGCAACAAGTCCATTAGCAAAACAAAGAGGGACTACAGTGAAAGTTGATGAAACGAACATAGAATTTAGGCAGGATATGGAAGCAGATAATGCAGGGCTGCAACACAGTTCAATTCCTTAGATGTGGGAAAAGCAGCAAGCTAATAATATTCTCAGCTATAACCATAAAAAAACCTGTAATCTTACAGTTTTCTTATGAGAAACAAGAAAACCTGGAAGAGTGATGGCTGTGGCTTGATCTCTGCTGAGCAGAGATGGTTGTATTTTACAGTTCTGGAGCAAAGTAGAACTTGTTCTCCACGGTGTTGCTGTAGGGACCGGTGGAGCTCCATGGACAGTTGGCATCGATCAGTGTAAAATGAAAGCAGGGGTTCCTTTGGTTGCAGCACAGACCATATAACATGTATCAAGATGCAGTACAAGTCTGCATTTATAAGTCCTTCTTAAATAACTAAATAGAATGGTAGATTAAAGTTGTTTTCTTTAAAAAAAAAATACTTCTTCTGTTAGAGTCTTCATCACCATCTTTTTTTTTTTCTAACCAACTCGAGCCTTTGTAGAGCAACTGGCCGTGAGGTTTGTAAGTAATTTCAAAATACATACCAAAAATACATCTCATGTACCAGTAAGAGCTGTTAACGAAGGGATAATTGAGTGGTGTCATATTATACTCATCTTTCATTTTTTGACCATTTAATTTCATATTATGCATGAAATGAGAGTGAACCGATTTATTTCCATGTGTGATCCATTTCAGCTATTCTTTTTTTTTTTTTTTTTTTTTTTTTTTTACTATGGAAATTAAATTAATGCTCCTTTTCATCTCTGGTCTGTGAGTTCAGTGTTAAATCTGAGTTATGCTACATCCAGTACTGTTGTATTTAAGAACAAAAAAACCTTGCAATTACAGAAAAATGATGTAATTTAAATAGTGTGATTTTAAATTAGCTTTGTCTGGCCAAAGGACTTGCTTCTGTAGTAGCAAGATGCATAAATGAGAGAAAAATGCTGTATTTTAAATGTGCTTTATATCTAATTTTTGTAATGTAGTTTGGCACTGCAAACATAAATGAACATTAACCAGAAATTTGGACTTTGAATGATATTGCATGCTTTAATTAGGCTTTTGGTTAAATGTGTTTACATTTCTTTTCCATTGGTCGTAGCAATTTTTTACCCTTTTAATTCTGCTATTTAAAACGTAATGCTACGCTTCTCTTTAAAATACTCAGATATACTTACAATTTGATTTTTAATATATTTTTTTTAAATCTGGTAGTGAATACATTAGCAATCTAAAGTCTGTAATGATATTTTCAGGCGCTCTATGTTCTAGTCAAAAATAAATATCCAAATTTCAGGATCCCAGATACTGTTCAAACATCTAGTATTTTGCTTTTGGGCAAGCACAGCTTTGAAAACCTATTTCATTTTTGTCTGACAGTAAGCTGCTGTTTCCCTGAAATTTTGCTGCATCAGGGCGTGCAGAACATTCCTCCGTTTCTTGCTCTGTAAATGTGCAGAGTTTAGTTACAGCTGCTTTGACAAGTTTTCTGCAGTGGTTCCTGGTACTGTTAGAGGTAAAATCCAAATGACAGTTCTACATTTGTTCTACCTAACTACTTGTAAGCAGATCGTAGGGTTCACATTTAGACAGTTGCCTTTTTTATTTAAAATAATGTTTAAAATTTTTCTCTCGATCCTATTTTTCTGCGTCCTCCAAAAGAAGAAAAAAATTCTGGATGATAGAGAAGAAGCGGCTCTTTCTATTCTGTCTTAAAAATAAATACCAAACCTATACAGTGAAGGGAGGAAGAAGTGTTCTCAGAAAATTGTTTACATAAAACACCGTAGTCAGAAAGTGATAAAGAATAACTATTTTTTTTTTAGCAGCTGCAGAACATCAGAATATAGTCTTCAATTCCCTTACATGTTTTGTAATGCAGATTCCCTTTAAAGTAGCCTTGCCAATGTACCTTAAATATATTTTAGAATTATTTTACCATGAAATTAGTTTTTCTCCATCATTGGCTTAGTTGAATCCTTCTTTTTGATCTATGCTGGGACATTAGAAGTGAAGCCATGGCTGCACATACCATTTTAGTAGGCTCCTATCAAAATGTGCTCTGCAGTAGACCATACCCCATGCGACTGGAGGTTATTAGTGTAGCGTGGCTGCTGTGTAACCTGCTTCTCCAGCTCTCACCAACCGGCCCTACTTAATTCCCACCCTTTATACTTCTGCCACCAGAACGTATTTACGTATTTATTAACCAGGGGAAGAGCGGAGAAGAGAACTGCCATCTCGAGAAGAAGTGCAGAACAGCACAAGGCTCTTCAGGACGTCCTCTTGCCTTGCTAATACCTGCCCAGCCCAATTCAAACTCCAACCTCCAGAGTTTCTTGCCCTAGTAAGCAACCTGCAAAATATTGCCTTCCTTTTAACCTTACATGTTAGAAAATGGAGAGCGATTTTTGGTGTGTGGGTTAAATGAACCACTTAGGGGAAATAAATTGTTCTGGAAAGACAATTTTGGCTTACTAATATTTCAGTATCCCTGCCCTATTAATGTTTGTTTTTTTTTCAATTTTCATTTGTAGGTAGTTCATTTTTTTCTGTTTGTTATTATTTTATTTTTAAAGTGTTATAATAGCTGTAGGGCAAATTGTTTATTATTTTTGATTTACACAGGCAGTTAGAGAACTTCTATAGTAAAAATCAAAGGGCACTTTGTTACTTTTATGAGGAAATTAAGGTTACATTGGAGCAGTTGAGCCTTATGTTAGGGGAAATTTTTTCATAAGTCTTCATGGTATTTACTTGCCATTTTTTCTTCGGATATTCTGTGATGCTTTTAGGTGGATTATTATTATTATTTAACTAGTTTCTTGCCTATCACAAGCAAGAACTCAGGCAAATCAATAGAAGATTTAGTAGCAAGGTTTCAGAATTGTGAGCACCCCACTGCAGCTTTTACAACTTGTCTTCCTCTGACGTGAAACACAAGTAACTTTTTATTTTTTCAAGTAAGATCGTTATGAGTGTAAGGCTGCCCTAATCTAGGTTTTGTGAGAACAAGGAACTTGGAGCATAAAGAGAATACGGATAATGTTTTAAAGGTAGTCCACAGCAGAATCTGTTCCACACGTGTAGGAGCCTTGTATTTGTTACCTTCTCACATATGCCTACCATTGCCTGTGTGAGTATAATCACACAGTATCATTTAAATACATGAGGGCCATTTTTTCCCATAAGTAGTATTTTAAGAACAGAAAAAGAGAAAAAGAAATCTTTTTTTTTTTTATTATTTTTTAAATGAGTTTATATTAAATCTATTGCAGTAGGTAACATCTGGGCAGCACATACAAAAATTATCGAGGCTCCTGCAAGCACGCTGTGTTCTGCTTGTCTGCACTTCCACCCCCCATAGCAGGCACAGGGACTGCACACACTCAGCATCGGTTGGGAAGAATAACCTTGGTTCAGAAATGCATCAAAATTGGTTGTCTTAAGTGTTTGTAACTAAAGAAGATTATTTCTCTGAGCAGCTCTATGCAGCAAGCTCACTGTTAATGCCCAGGTGTTGTGCTGGATGAAGAATGGGAAATGGATTAGTGTGATGATAACTTGTCTTTTTTCTTCTCTGTTCTTGGAAGAGGAGTGTAAACTGACATTAAAAACAGGAGAGCCATTGTTGTTAATGTCTACATATTAATAAAAATGCTGTTAATGACAAACAGATACAGGCTTTAGACATCTAGATTTCACCTGAGTTCAGGAGTCCAGCTTCAGCAGGATCTACTGGTGACCACTGCCCATACTGTGAGTACAGGCATCTGCTGCAGACCTGTTTTGCCAGGGCTCCAGCCAGAGACACTCACAAGGTGTCCCCATGGCTCCTCTCTGGGTGCTCACCTGCGTTTCCTTACCAGGAAAGCGAGGCCATGTGCAGAAAACGAGACCTGCTGCATGACCCAGTGTCCCACTGGGCTGTCGCCTGGCATGTTGATTCAGGAATTAGGAGATGCAGAGGGCTCATGTCAGAGATGTAATCCTGTTCCCTCAATTTGGCAGTCCGTGTTTTCACCGGAATTTAAAGATACATATATTTGCACCCTGCAGTTGTCTGACCCTTTAATACTTAAGGACAGCGTACATACTGCGTGACTTAATACTTCAATAATTTGTAAAATGGATTTCCATTTTAACACAGCCTGCTGGCGGCAATGCAGCCTGGGTTTTGTCCAACAACTGAAATGTGACGTGATGCATGAATGTAACATTTTTTTAAAATGCTCATTGGTATTTTTAGAACATCTGCACTCGGAGTCCAGCAGCCGGATGGGCGCCAGCCAGTTGCTGTTTGTCAAGTACTTCTTTCTAGCCACCTCTTCATGTTGCACATCTTCATACCCCAGTGGTAAGCACGGGAATGGCAAAAAATGACTGTGTTTGGTGTTCAGTTTCTCAGACTGGGACTTTGCAAGTCAGTCTGTTCAAGGGGATGTGGAACATCGTGAAAACTCTTTTGCAGACATCAGTTGTCTGCTACAGTGAGCTGGCTTGCATGTTTGGGACCTTGACTGCTCTGCTGAAATCATGTAGTCTCCAGCTTGTGAATCCAGGAACAGCAAGCGTAAATTCATTTTGTTGGGGTTTGACTTGTGGTTTGGACAAATAAATCAATCCTGCACATAAATCAGCTCTCTGCTTCCTGAGTTAATTTTTCACTCAGCCCAAATGAATCATCTTTCCTAACCTGTTCAGGCCAGATTATTTTCATTGCTGTTCTGCAGTTCTCTGCTTTCAGTTTACCATTTGCTCTGGCTGCTCTGCAGGGCTATCGCACCCAGCCCCAAGACAACTGGGCTTTCTGGTTTAGACCATTTTTTCCCACCTGTCCTGTGAAAAAAACATAGCTGCAGGAGCTGCTCTGCTTCCTCTGGAAAACTCAGAGGTTTCAGGACTTCATGGCCTTTGCTTTTCTTTCCTCCTGTCCTCCTGACCAAGGGGCAGCTGCGAGTGGGTCGTATAAAAGCCCAGGAATGAATAGGCTCTTCCACTGTCTTACAGCAAACTGAAAAAGGGTGAAACAGGGTTTTCTCTGTGTGAGGAACAGTGACCGAGGGAGGGATGTATGCGGTGCCACAGTCCCGAGTTATTAACCCGGACCTACCATTATACAAAGGGTAAGCTGGGCAGGATTTGAGATGATTTAATCCTGCTCCGGGCAATCTTGGGAGTTGTTTCTGCTTCGACAGCCCTGGTGCCTCACTCAGCAGGATGAATTTTGTTCCAGGAGCTGAGGGTCTGACGGTTTGGTTTTGTGATGCTGAGATCTCAGGCGTGGCCCTAAGGCCAGCAGGATTACTATCTGTCTTCTCACTAATGTGTTTTGTTTCTTGTACACGCTTACTACCTTCTTTGCTGCATCTTTCTGTCTGTTGCTGCTGACGTGTACTGCAGGCAGAGAGTCAGCTTGAACTGCTTACAAGGAAAACAAAGCATCTGTGAATACTGGAAGTAATTTCTGTGTACCCTTCTTAGCTTTGCTGGATAACATGAGTAAGAATAGTAAACTATTAGCATAGTTTTGATCCTGTCTGAACAAACCTACTGGGAGGGGAGAAGGGAAAATAAGACCCTTGAGATCAGTATTGGACACAGGAACTGCCTTTCAGATGACTCAGGGCACCATGAATTTGGGTGATACTTCCATAGCTCGGAAAACATATACAGCATGCTGTACCTGGTTGTGACGTTATTAGAAAACACAGCGTTACAAGTCAAGTCTCCTGTGTGGAGATGTCAGAAGGTCTGACGCTGGTGTGTGAGCCAGGCAGAGTTAGAGCTGTAAGAGTAGTGTATGAGTAATAAGTCAGCTGAGTAAACTTATGCGGGAGAGGGTTTACACTACCTAAGCTAACAAGTATTTGTTATTTGTTTTGAATGTTTATTTTCTGCTTGTTGTAAGCTAAGCTATGTGAGCCCACTTATATAAGCTAACACTAAAATGTAAGAGAAGACATTTATTCAACTTAATACTGATCTGAAGTGCAGTTGTATGATTAAAAGTTTTGAGTGACTGAATGATACATGGCAGGCAGAATTCATAGTCATGTGCTGGGGGAGAGAGGGGGAATTATCCTGACTTTATGTATGTAGCAGTGAGCACTGAACTGTTTACTTCTTTATTTATGAGAACAATAAAGACAAAGAAAGGTATGGAAGAGCTTCTGCACAAGTAATGATTAAATAAACCTGGACTCAACATCCATGAAGGAGATGGCTGAGCAATGGATATAAGCAGGTCTGTAGATGCACAAATGGCATGGAAAAGGTGAACAGCGAGTGTTCTCATACAGGATCTTTGTCTCCTACTAGATCCCAGAGACATCAAATGAAGCTAACAGATGGCAGGTTCAGAACAAAGGGAGATGCCTCATGTGGTTTGTCATCAGGGATATTGTGCGTTGCAAACACTTGCATGGGGTCAGAAAATGAAGTGAAATTGAGTGAAGTGGAATAAAACAACGTCATAAAACACAGAAAAATCTCTACCAAAGCACAGAGGTACCCTGCCTGTGACTCAGGATGTTGCTGGTCTCCATATAGCTGGGAGCATATCCCTGGAACGTGTCTCTGTTTGTTTTGTTCTTTTGCTGGAGATCCTGAGCTTAAGAGACCCTTTGGTCTGACTTAGCAAGAATGCCGCTCCATTTCTTTTCTGTGCTCTCCTTGCTGTGTGGGGAAGCTGGAATTCAAAAGAGGTGTGCATTTAGGTTCATTCAGTTGTAGCAGATGTCTGAACAGATCTTTCTAATAAACCAAGCCATCAAGGATTCTTGGCCAGAGCCTTGTCGTCCCCTGCTTGTCTCCTGTTCATTACCAGAAGTGAGTCTAAGCTGCCTTTTTTGTCCTCAATAATGTGGTATAAGAGGTTGCAGAATATATTAGACTTGTATTTTTTTATTATTTTTTTAATTGTCCATGAATTTTATGTTGTCAAAACTCTGTGCAAGTCTAAATAACATAGCTACAGAAATAAGTAGTAATTGAAGGGGGATGGGGCCAGATGAGCTTTTTATAACATAACCTAATGAAAGGGGAAAAAAAAACACCTGCAAGAATGAGGGAGGGAAAAAGTCTGTTGAGATCTGAAATGAGATGGAAAGCGATTAAAGCAGAGGAGGAAAGGGAAGTCTGATTAAAGATAAGGAATTCTGATGATGTGACCTTTCATGCCCGCTGCATCTTTGATGGCCAATGCAAAGTGAAGGGAAGGGTTGATTTAAAAGGGAAAACAATCTGAGGTTGGTTCGCACACATCAGGAAAGGAGTTTAATGCAACCTTGAATTGTGTGTTAGAACAAAGCAGGAAGGAGTACAGATGAGTGACACTGGTGTTGTCGTGGCCCTTGTGCATGTTTAAGGGAGGCAGAGCATGCTGTACACAGCAGAACTGGGGAGGCGTGACGTGGCTGTGGTGTGGGCAAAGGGCACAGAGCTGCAAGTGGACTCTTTCACTACAGCTGAAAATGTAGCGGGGGCTTGTACAGATAGTACTACAGAGACAGTAGTGAAACTGGGGCAATTGGCTGCACGATCTCGGTTCTCAAACTTGTTCAGTTCCCAAATAGGACAATCAATTTGCCCTGTCTGTCTTGTCTGAGAAACTGTGCCTCTGGTCTCTTAACCGTCATATTGGCTGCTCCTGACAGATAGCAACTGCTGCATGATTTGCAGAGGAAGGGATGGAGTCAGTGAGAAGGATGGAGGAGCTGAGTGAAAACCAAAGTGTTTGCTATCATACCTTTTAGGTCTCACACGTACAAAGCTGGTTTTGCTGTTGTGGAAATGACATGTTCTGGTCTTGGCTGAGGTAGAGGCAGAGATGGGCAGCAGTCTATCTGGCTGTGGGGCTTCCTTTGGCAGCGGTTGCTATCTGTTATGTAGTATGACTTGGCTTATGGAAGGTGAACGAAGATGACCAGTAATTTTGTGAACCCTTCCTGTGCAAGGCATGGCAGGAAGGGACAGAGAAGCAGGGGAGTTTGAGGAGGCTCTCCTGGAATGGTTAGTGCATGCTTCTCAATGGTCTTCAACATTTAATTTGGGGTTTAGTGTCTTTTCACTTATCTGTGGGAGCTTGAGGTGGGGTACGAGTTATATTTCCTTCCCACTGAGCTTCTGGGGGAAAAAGGAATAAAGCCAAAATCCCGTCCCACTTGCCCCCTCAACTCACAGTATGCCCCTTCTGGGACTGTATCTGCCTTGTGTGGCTGGAGGTGGTCTTTAAAAGAGTCTGCCTTGGTCCCTTCTTGGCACAATGGCCTGCTGTTGGCTTCTTCGTCTCTCTGGGAATGATCCTGGCCTGACTCTGATAACAGCAATGGGGCAGGAGATGGGGGGATGTCAGGCAGCTTTCCTCTGCTGCTGACGCCTCTAAAAATATCTTCCTTGAGAGGTAAGTGCTGCCTTTCAGCCTTCAGTGGGCCAAGCAAGCTCATTTGCAGGGCTATGCAGAGGAGGACTGCCATCAATCCTTTGTTATCCCTTCAGGCTTTTCATTAATTAACACATTTTCAATCGTAAGTAGATGGCTCAAAAGCCTTTCTTGCGTACAAAGAAATTTGGTTATCCCTGAACATCCCTAGCATTCTTATGAGTTATTGTCCTTTTTCTTACAACTCTGAAATTGATTATTGTAATACTAAATAATTTCTTATGTGTAGAATTTCCTCCTGTCTAAAAAAGACTTACATCTCAGTGCTTCAACACAGTATTACCCATTTCTGCATTCATTTATTCAAAAATCTTTCTCGGCTTGGGACAGTCCTAAAAATGGCCAGTTTTTTCATCCCTACTCACAGAGAAAATGGAAGTCCAAGCCTGGGCTCAGCAAGCTGGCAGTGGGGAACTGGTGATGAGGATGACATCCAAAAAGGTTAAGCAACAATAAAACACTACATGCCTATGTTTTTCTTATTCTCCTATTGAACCCAAACTAACAGGTTCAACTGGGATAGATGCAAGTAAATGTCTTGCCCGTTCTCTGACTTTCGACATTGACAGTGGAGAAAATCAGGAAAGGCTGTGTTGGAACAAACCAGTAACGTCTTTTTTTCCAACATCCAACATCTGGCAATGCTGCACGATAAGCATCTGTCATGGTTTATTCTGTGAGGCACTGCAGGGTTTTGTGCCTTTTTTTTCCCTTATCTATTGTAATTCCAAATTCCCATCATCTTACATAAGAATCTAATATCTTTATAAGCATCTAATCTTATTCCAAATCCCTCTAATCTTTCTGGATAACAGATACAAGAATGTACTTATAGTTTCCATATGTATATATATGGAAAGACTTCCATGGTTAACTATGCGTGATTTAGAAATTTTTTTTAAAAGTTATTAATTTATTAAAATAGAAATATCTTAAAATTAAAAGATCTTTATTGAATTTAAAGATATTGCTTTTGTTTTTCAGTTTTGTTGTCTATTCCATTGCTTTTCTGAAATTATAAAGAGAAGACAGTCAATGTCTTAGCTCTGTATTATTTTATTGTATACTCTTCTTCCTTTACTTCTGTCCTTCCTAACCTCTCAGGCTTATGATCTTTATAATGCACCTTAAATACCTCTGCTTTTTCATTGTCCGCTTTTTTATTTTTTAATACCTCTGTGTTTTTCATTGCCGGCTTTTAAATTTTGCATACTGCCTGCTATAGCTTTTTATTTTTGAGATACATGACAAGAAGTAGCAATTGTTTATTCCATATTAACCTGGATTATCACATGATAAAACTGAGCAGAGAATTACATTTTGTTTATTCGTTAAAGGGCTGAAGTGGGCAACAAACTAGTTTTGTGCTTTTCGAGTTAGAGTTGTGTTCCGCTAGAAGTGTGTTCAAGGAAAATTCCAATCAGAAGAGGTGGGGAATTTTAGGTTCTTTGTTCAGATTTAAAAAAAAAAAAAAAATGTTTGGAGAACTCTGTTTTCAAGATGAGATGGAAACTCCAGCCAGGTTCTGCAGCAAAAAGAGTGCTACAAACTCTTCCACAAATCCTGATCAATTTAATAAATCTAGTGCTTTGAGGGGTGGGAATCTTACCTCACCTACTCGATAATCGTTTCCAGTAACAGACTGGTCTTGCCTGATGTCTTGAAAATGCTTTTAATTTTTAATTTGCAAATAGTACTGCTGATCAGGAACAACTGTTGCTAGGTCTCATAAGCATTCCCAGGGATTTTAGCCCTTACGGCACTAATCTAGCATTGCACACACCTTTTTCTATCTTAATTACAAACCTGATTGTGCACTGCTTCTCGTTCTAGGAAAACAAGCGTATTGTTCATATCGCTCGTGTGCCTGCATCTTGTTGTGCCTGGAAGTACAGTATGTAAACCCCCTTGTTGGCTATGGCCATGACCCCCACTGATTGCATCAAGCCATAGCTGGGAAGGATTGCAACTTTGTAAGAAAAATAGCAACAACTCGCTGTTTCAAAGAGAATAGAACCCTTAAATTAGACCTTAAGTGCATGAAATGAGAGGAAAATACACTGCGATCAGCATTTCCAATGCTTTTCCTCTCACTTCTCTACAAAGTGATGATAGAAGTCCAAGTTTACTTTTGCTAGTCTCATTAAAAGTCAGCAGATCATTTTTAGCATAGGAAATTGTAAAAACACCTGGTAAATTATATACTGAAATAGGTTAATTATTAGCTTTTTCCAATTGTAATGAAGCGACTATATATTTACCGATGAACAGTGCTATGTGGGAGCCTAGATACTGTTATTGAATTTAAAACTCCTAATTTAATTCCATCTTGTTTTCCCTTTGATCTGATTATTCCGAATGGCAAATCTATCATCTGTGTGAACACTGGGAACATTGACTTTTATTTGGGATGTATTCAATTTTAACAGGTAAGAACCTTGCTTGTATTATTTCTGCAGCATAATTTTCACCTATGCCCTACTTAGAGCAGATGACAGTGTTTTCATCTTGCGCTATGGAAGATGCTTTTAATTAGTTCAGTGTAGTCGGCTATGAATCATTTGCTGTCCTTGAGTGCCAGAATTGATGACTGTCATTATGATACTCTGAAGAAGTGTGAAGGAATCCAGTTAATGAAATAGCCATTTGGGCATACTTATCACTTCCATTTATATTTTTGTTTCAGGAGCAGCAATAAAAAAGTTGGTGGTTCACATTTATGTTCATATTTAGATCAGATGGCTTTTGTTATCTGTGGTATGTACAGATGCACGTGCAGACAGTCAGATATGAAAAAAATATGAAAAAAAGTTATGTAATTGTTTAAAGAAAGTACTGATCAGTGCATGGCACATGGGATGGTGTTTTTGTGACATATGAGGAGGTCATAAGTAGCTGCTGACTGTTAATAACAGGGCTTGAACTGGTAGTATGGTGACTAACTCTTTGACTCTTAGGTGTTTTCTTTCCTCGGTTCATTTCTATGGTTCTTTCTTGAACATAGTTTGTTCAGAAGTGTATCCTCGCCTGTTTGAAAATGCTCATCACAGTACACACACATTGGGGAATCAAGAGGTGGTGTGAGCTCCTAAAATGGCACAGGTTTTCAACTCTAGAGGGAGAAAACTCGTGTTCATGTCACAATTCTGACTCACATGTTTTAAAACTCTCCTTTGTGTCTAGTCGTCTGAGAATTGTAAAATACTACATTGTCAAGGCTATCAGTAGTTACATGAGGACGGTGTGGAGCCTGAAGGAAAAAACATTCCTCTTCTTGTACAGAACAGGTGATGCATGGAACAGAGTAAAGAAGCTGTAAGGCACGAGGCCCACAAGGCAAAAGTAAATACTCACTCAACCTGACTGCAGAATGCTTGATGGTTGTTAAATGTTTACATAATTGTAGTATGTTTATATCTGCTGAATTTAAAGAGGAGGAAAAAATATGACTGGTGTTTGTGTTCATCTGGGTTTTCTCAAACATGTTAAAAATTAGGATGGCTAAAAGGAGCAGGAAAAGTGGGAGCTCTAAATGTGGTGGGGGCAAACTCAAGGCCTGGTTGGATGGGGCTTTGGGCAACATGGTCTAGTAGAAAGTATCCCTGCCCATAGGAGGGGGATTTAGCGATGGGACTCAGTAGGTCAAGCTGAAGGTTGTGCTTGATCATCTTGAAGTTTTTTTTCCATCCTAGATGATTCTGTGATTCTAACTAGACGGTCTTTAAGGGCCCTTCCAACCCAAGCCATGCTATGATTCTATGCAATCGGTGTATGGGCAACAAGCTACATAACACCTGCCTTCACTCAAAACAACTGGTTATATTTGCATGCCAAAATGTTTGGGAGAAATTATAAGGAAACCAGCAAGAACCTGGTATAGAGGGACCTTAAAGTCTAATTGATTAAATAAATGGCTAATGTACTTAAAGAATAATCAGTTTTTGGATGCAAGTCTGTTACTTAATACTGTAATATGTATAAACTGTTCTTGGTTCATTACCCTGTATTTGGTTTATGTGTCAAGGACTTGGTAGCTGGGGGCTGCCGGGGTGGCCTCTGTGAGCAGAGCCCAGCAGCTGCCCCATGGCACATCAGAGCCAGCTCCAGACAGCTCCAAAAGGGACCCACCGCTGGCCAGAGTTGAGCCAGTGACATTGGCTGTGCCTCTGGGAGACTGGATTTGAGAAAGGGAAAATAAAACTGCTGTAGAACAGCAGCTGGGAGAGAGAGAAGCGAGAAAACATGAGTGAACCAGCCCTGCAGCCCCCCAGGTCAGTGCAGCAGGAGGGCAGGAGGTGCTCCAGGCACCACAGCAGCAGTTCCCCTGCGGCCTGTGGAGAGGCCCCTGGTGGAGCAGGCTGTCCCCCTGCAGCCCACGGGTCCCACACGGAGCAGATCTCCACGCTGCAGCCCGTGGAGGAGCCCCCGGTGGAGCAGGTGGATGTGGCCTGGAGGAGGCTGCGGCCCATGGAGAGCCCCCGCAGGAGCAGGCCCCGGGCCGGAGCTGCAGCCCGTGGAGAGGAACCCACGCAGGAGCAGGGGGTCTGGGGGGAGCTGCCGCCCACCCGTGGGGGACCCGTGCTGGAGCAGTTTGCTCCTGGGGGATGGACCCCGTGGTACGGAGCCGTGTGGGAGCAGTTCTTGAAGAGCTGCTGCCTGTGGGCAGCCCCCGCAGGCTCAGTTCGGGCAGGACGGCATCCCGTGGGGGGGACCCCGCGGGGAGCAGGGGCAGAGAGGGACCGTGAGGGAGCGGCGGAGAGGAAGCGTTGGGGACTGATGGCAGCCCCCATTGCCTGTTCCCCTGCGCTGCTCAGCGGGAGGAGGTAGGAGAAGGGTGGTTGGGGGGAAGGTGTTTTTAATTCACTTTTAGTTTCTCCCTGCTCTAGTCTGCTAGTGATAGGCAATAAATTATATTAATCTCCCTCTGTCTGTTTTGCCCATCATGATAATCGTTGAGTGATCTCCCTATCCTTATCTCCACCCTTGAGCCCTTTCCATTGTATTTTCTCCCCCTTTCTGTGGGAGAGAGAGTGGTTTTGGTAGAGTTCAGCTGCCCAGCAAGGTAAAACCACCACATACCCAAAGGCCTGTGCAAAATTTTCTGAAGTGTTAAGCAAATGCGTGACAAGGAGAGGAAGACAATTTGTGCTACTAGTATTTGGAAAGGAGAATACCAAGAATACACTGATATAAAAAATACAGCCACGTTCTGGGGTTAAATTCTTGACAGTTGTTTAAGAAACTATCAAAGACAATGGAATTTAAAGATAGATAATTAAATAGCATGGTAATATTCACACAGTTTGGAAGGGCAGTTAATAGCAAAGGTGTTTGAAGATGTCTCAGTTCAGCTTGCAAGAAACCTTAGAATCTGTGCAAATCTGCTCAACAGAAGTGCCTTGGCTTTCACTTGGCTTCTCAAACAAGCCAACGCAATCCTTGCAAACCTCTTCCACCGTTGTTTTTTAACATGATTGATTCGAGTGCACTTGTCTGAAAGGTTTGAGACTTGTTCCTTTTCAATACGGTAAACAAAATACAGTGGTTAGATTTATTTGTAACTGAATATAGTAGGTCTCGAGCAGGCTTGTGCTCCCCGCTGCGTACCATGCAATCCTCACAAGAGCAGAGCTTTAGGAGACTGGTATCTTGTAGTCTCTCAGGTACCCCTGTCAAATTGTAGATAGCTATTTTTGTAGTTTTAGATAACTGGGTGGAAGTAACTTGGTGACAGTTTTGGGAACTACAGGTCTTCTTCACAGACAGAAATGCCAATCTATTTTTATAAACATTTGTGTTAGCCCTGAAATTTCTGGATATAAACTGTAATTAGTAGCAGGCAGAACAAATACTCAGGTGTACCCTGTCCTCTTAAGACAGGCAGCAATACTGAAAGATGAGGTCAGTTCTCTCAACAACTGAAAACTTCATTTCTCTTTTTTTTTTTTTTTTTTTTTGGTCCTCTTGTTGCAGTACTTGGTTATCAGTTTTGTCAGAATTTTTGCCTTTCCCTGCAATTCTGATAGGGCCAATGGTAGACCTGCTCATTTGATTTCTCATCATCAAGCTCAGTAACTTGAGCTTTAGGAGTTTCCCCAGTCTACACCCTTACATCTAGAATACTTAGACTTATGGGTTTCAGCATTACAGCTTTTGAACTTTAGATATTTGGCCCTCAAGACAGAATTTACTATCTGGAGTTGCAAGCCTTCATCCTATATGTTGTGAATAGGAATTATGTGCTTTGGAATGGTTTTCATGAAAGGCAGCATACAAATAATAACTGAAGCCAAAGAAAGCACATCTCTGCAGCTGGACCACTTTTGTTCTGGTGCAGACAGAATAGGAAGAGACAGTTGTCATTGCAGAGTGAGCGTTCAGTACAGAACATGGCTCGGAAGCCCAGTGGTTGGAAGAAAGAAGACCAAACACCAAGAAGAAAGGTGTTTTCAGGACAGTTCATGCAGATACCCCTGGCCATATCCCTGTCTTGAGAGTCAGGTCTGGAATTTCAATTTCTTTGGTGTCCTTGTGCTATATAGATACGGTATTTACTATCTCTGAATTCAGAATGAGGCTTTTTTTTTCTTTTTTCTTTTTTTCTTTTTTACCCTGCACAACACAACAATTTCAACAGAAGGCATTAATGATTCGGTATTGACCATTCTCCTAAGTGGCTTCCAGTCAATATAGGGAATAGAGTATTGTGAAAAACATAAGAGAACATCCCCATTCTCTATACTCCAGTAGGCAAAGTTGTGCAAGTGAGGATGCAACCTGTGAGTCTGGCCTTCGCTGGAAACTCAGTGTACACCACAAGGTGGGTGCTAGGGTACAGCAGAGCACGCTATGTCCCTCTCCTGAGTTTATCTCCGTCTTGCAGAAAGTATGTACAAGCTGATGTGAATCTGGGAATATCCATCCGGCACTTGAAGATTGGCAGGACATGGTCACTCTTGGTGACTCCTGAAAGCTGGCATCCATGCCATCCAGATCTTAGGTGAGCATCACTAAAGGAGCATGCTTGGCTAATATTGACTGGTTGGTATTGCTCCATTGCCATTTCAGTGACTGAAATTGGTACTAAGACAAAACCACTCCATGACAATGAGCATGGAAAGTCTATGGGAAGTTTTCTGCTTCTCTGCATGCTTTCACTGATAATAGTTCACAGTGATTTGATCAGTCCAGCAGAGATACATAATTATGCTGCCACGTGGTGGATCTGTTAGCTGATTCAGCACTTTATTACCTAAGACTTAATCATCTCTTATCAACTTGTGCAGGCTAGCACAATAATACTTTTATCTGTGTTAGGAGAACAGGGGTTTGTCCACACGGGGTCACTCAGGAAAACTAATCCAAATTGATTTTTAAAGTAGATTAATTAAATTAGGTTCCATCTCTTCGAATTTACTAAATGGCCAAATTTAAGTTAGTTAAATTAGATCAAATCCATGTTTAACCTTTCTGCTTCAGAATTGCATTGCCCTTAATTTGATTTATTTTAATTCACTTAAAAAAATGAGACAAACCTAACTGTGCTCAGTTATATTCCAAATCAGAGAGTTTGATCTCATTTAACTAAAGAACTTTCTAGCCAAATGCTTGGTTAATTGGGATTCAAGTTTGAGTGTCCTGAGTGAACAAATATCTAGAAAAGAAAGTACTGAGCATGTGACTTATTCATTTTTTTCTTAATAGTAAAACAAATAAGGTCTGCTGGAATTAACATATTACTTTCTGTGGCTGAAAGTCTTGTTTGTATCCTCGGTAAGACTTTCATGCATGAATTTAAAGATGAAAGAGAGTGCTAATATTTGACAACAAAAGAATTAATTTTATCTACTGATAAAAATCGTACTATTAATTCATTGTAATTTGAAATTCTATATGCAAAGTACCTGATTATAGAGCTGTTAGAGCTTGCCCAGCACTAATAGCCAAGAGTTACCCAGATGTACCTTATGCCTGAATACGTTACTGTATCAGTGTGATACATAAGCTCTATGTGGTATATTGTTTAACCTTCCTATGCTTTTAATGTAAAAGATAATGATGTGTGTCACGAGCAGATTATACAGCAGTTGGTAGCAATACGTATTTGACAATTCTCTCATTCGCAGTGCCTTGTGCCTCCGGCACTCTCTTAATGGCCAGTGAAGCTGGGCCTGACCTTGACAGGGGCTTGCAGTGCAGGAGGAGTAAATATTTAGTTAGAATCACCAGAGTGAAGTGAGGTCTCTGATCTGGACTGGTAAACTAAGGAATTAGTCAGACTAACATTGTCTCAGCCAGTTCTTTCCTGATTTATATAGCAGCCCTCCGTGGCATATTGCTTATTTATCACTGATAAACTGTTCTTGCGCAAAAGTTTTTTTTTTATATATATTCAGTCCTTCACTGCTGTGGGCTTTTGATAACATTATGATTTATATTTACCCATGGTTTTTCCTGACTGTGGTTGAATAACAATAAAATTCTTGTTGATTTTGGGTGGTCAGATGAAAACTTAGAGCTACAACCAATATATTAATCAGTGCCACCTATCAGAATGCTACGGGTCAAAGCAAAAATTGATATGAAAGTTATTTTGTTTTGTTATCATAGTAAATGGCATAAAATATTTCTGGGTTTTCTTATCACTGGTAATGCATTAATGTTGGCTTATCCTCCTTCGTAGTCTACTGCTAATCGGTAAATGATTTTGATTTTTTTTTTTTTGCAAGGATTGTATATTCTAGAATCAATTTAATTTTTGTGGAAGAGTGATCCTGCATGTTTTTTTGGATTAAATTATTGTGTTTCTTCAAATGTCTGGTTTTGTTTGGCTGGAAAACTGCTTTCGAAACTGATAGAAGGTTTCAGGGCATTATTTTACCACTACTTAATGACAAAAGCAATTTAAATTTAGAGATGATTTTTGGCATAGAAAGCCAGTAGTACAGGTGAATTGTATATAGTCTTCCTAGCTGAGCAAAAAGGTTGCTTGTAGAATCCAAAAAAGTTGAGATAAAGCAGGCATGGTATGCAACGCAGTAAGTCTGTTGTTATCCCAGAGAAACACATCATACTCCATAGAACCAAGATGACATCAAATTCATTGCACTGTCCGGCCCCTTAACGATATGCAATGCTGCAAGAGTAACGTCAGCCACCAGTGACAGGAGGTCTGCAGAAAAGAGTGAAAAACTCTAGAGATGCTTATTTGAAAATTATTCTGTATTTTTCCAAGATAAACACATTGGATGGCCTGTTTCTCCCTACTGAAATTCAACTCCCAAGCTACTTTGATGTTGCTGGCTTTCTAAAGTGTTGGCAAACCGATTAGAAGGTGTGGGATATGAACTGGTGTTGAGTCATGCATAATTTGCCGTGAAAAATGAACATACCAAATGTTCTGAGGTGTAGTCTGCATGCTAAGGCTTATTTGTTTGTCCGTTTTGGAACATCCTTAGATATTAACGCCTCAGATGAAAATAAAATAAAGAAGTAAAAACCAAAGGCAATATACAGTGGCTGAATGCGTGTCAAAGCTGGTGAGCACCTTGTCAGTTCACTGGAGTCTTTCAAGAACCCTCTTTCTGGTACTGTCCTACCGAAGTGTGATCACCCTCAAGTGTTGTTCTTCTAGTTGATATCCTGTGTTAGAAGAACGCCTGCTTTTGTGTTCTGATGTGCGAGGTACCCCTTGTAGGAGGGGGCCAAGAGCTCTCCTGTGCCAGAGCCAGGTCTGAAACACCCCAATGTGTGCCAAAACTTAAACAAACCAGGCACGCATACGGTGCGTTTAAGAAAAACTGGCCTCAACTGCCAAGAGTAGGATGCATAGGAGGAGAAGCGTGAGGAGAGATGTGAAGAGATGTGTTTGGAGAAAAGACAGGAGAAATGGAAGAGAGGTACCCATTCAGGAGTAGGGAAACCCCTGAAGGAAACTGCAGCCCATGGAAGACCCATGCTGAAGCAGGTAGACCCCTGAAGGGACTGTGGCTCTTTTAGGGTCAGATACGCCCACAAAGGGATTGCCTCCCATGGAGGACCCGCACCAAGGGAGGTATACGTCCAAAGGGAGTGCGGCACGCAGAAATCCCTGATGCATGGGCACCCCCAAGGGGAGTGCTGGAGTATGGGCACTCCTGAGGGACTGTGGCCCATGGAGGGACCCACGCTCAAGCAGAGGAGCAGGAAGAAGCAGGGGAGAAAAACTGCAGTACAATTCCCTGAATCTGTTTTACCTGTGACATCCAATTAGACTTACTGTCAGTGACATGTTCCAAAAGTGTATTCTAAATACTCTTTTTGGTCAGTGAAGCTAAGAAATTGAAATTCTGTGGAAAATTCAAAACCTATAAATTCTAAATTAAAAATTAGTATGAGAGTTTTCTTTCAGGGGAGGATTCTTATATTTAGAAAGCTATATATTTATCCCTTCCAAAATAAAAATGACCAGTAGCCATCTTGATTTCTGCAACAATTTGACTGTGCTGCAGCAAGCAAGAATTAAACTGGAAGCAGTAATTAAAAATGGAAGGAGTTCCTACTTGTGCAAACAGCTATCACCTATTATTGCAGGCACAGCTGGATTGATCACCATATATTTTTTCATATCAATAAAATAATAATTCATTCTCGCCCCATTTTTTAAAAAATACATATTTTCTATTAACCAAATCAGTAGATAATTCTTGTTTTGTAAAATTCTTGCATTCAGAGGGTTTCTTCTAGTGAGTTTATTCCTGTAAAGTTTCCTTAAGGAAAACGATTCGGGCTGACATATTTGGATTTTTTTGTTTGTTTGTTATCGTTAGTTTTTGTTTTATCTATAGGCTTTTCACAGCGGTTTTCTTCTGCAGTTTGTTAAACACGCATCTTTCCTCTGTCTCTCCTTCTGTCTGCTACTAGTGATAGTGTTTTATTCTGCTTTCATTAAATATTGCCCTGCTTTTCCTTTAATTATGGGAGGTGTTTCTGTTTTGTCAAAGATAAATTTGCCAGTTCTCTTTGTGTTGGTGTTGAGAGAAACACTACTACTTCATGTCTTGTGGTTAATTTATCTCTTAGTTTTAATGCTAATCGGTTAAGACATGATTAACAGTGTTCCTTGGTCCTCATTTTTTTTCTGTCCAGAATCTATTTTGACACTTGAATTAATGCTTTCCTACTTGCTGTATATTTACCCAGAGCTTAAGTTTGATATTTTTCTGTACTCTTTTTCCATGCTCTGTTCTTCAAAAATTATTTTCAATAATTTCAGCTTGAAATTTTTCACAGAAACTTCTTAGGGAGATAGGGTAGTTAGTTAAGAAAGCGTTCTTGAAATTTCTAAAATTAATGACAAAAGACTTTAAAAACGTTTTTGGAAGCATTTTAGAGCAAAGCTTTTTATCAGATTTTTTAATTGTACAGTACATTGTTCCAGAAGCATAGGTAAAGGTGTCTCAGGTTTCAGGGCTAATTTACTGAGCCAACATCTTAGACCTTTTTCAAAAAATGAAACAAGTCAGAGCCAGTTTAATATTATAGTACTGAAATAGAATTATGCAGTGTTCGAACCGTGCCTTTTGTGCCAGCCAGAGTTTCTTGCCTGTATTTCATTGCCTCATGCTTGCCATTTCGTACTATCTAGAAACTGTATAACAGAGCCTTTAATAAAGCATGTCTGCTAACAAAAAGTTTCTCATATCCCATGAAAATTATAGAATTCATTTCAATCCTTCAGGACTTTTAGACTTTTGAACATGCTGCAGATGTTCCCTATGATACCGTGCTGGCCTTCTCATACCAGGCAACTACCACGTCTATATTTTTGCTGGTGGAAACTTTTCAGATAGGTTATGCAGTATCTTCTTCTTTTTTTTGCCTGTTGTATTGCTTAGCTGCTAAAACACCGACCCATAGAATCAGAGAGTCACAGACTGGTTTGGGTTGGAAGGAACCTTAAAGACCACCCAGTTCCAGCCCCCTGCTGTGGGCAGGGCCACCTCCCACCAGACCAGGTTGCCCAAAGCCTCATCCAGCCTGGCCTTGAACACCTCCAGGGTTGGGGAATTTCCTTTATTTCATTTGCTAGATGGAGGCGGGTCAGCACCCTCAGCCCCCTGCCATCCCAGAGCAGTTGATGAGTGATGTTCCTCCCCATATTGAGGCGCCCACGGAGACCTTCTCACATTTCTCCAAGTTGCATATTTTTTCCAAGCGTGTTTGTGAATGTACACAGGTACGAAACGTAAGCTTCAGGGGATGGAGATTGTTCAGATTGAAATACGTGCATTGATTTCTGTAAGTGAGGGAGTCTAGAAGAGTTCAACTCCAACTGAAAAGAGAAGCTGTTGATTAACTGCTCAAGAGATGACACCTAATCTAACAAGGCAACATTTGCATATCTGAGGAAGTGAAAGGAGGGTTATTTTCAAGGAGTGGCAAAACTGTCTCCGGAATAAATTAAAAGTAATTTAATTATGGGCGTCTGGGTGGTGGGGCAGGTGGGGGAGAATTAATAAACACATTTCAAGGAAAGAAACTTAATTCTGTCTGGACCCCAAGGAGACTGCAAAGAGGAAGTTATCATCCTCTGAAGTCATCAAAGTGTTTGCCACTAGCAGTGGGCTCTCTGTAAAGAAGGTAGGGTTATCTCTGTTAGGCCAGGACATGCAGAAAGTCTCAGAGTGTATCAAAGTCACCTGGCTAGAGGAGAAAGCTTTCAGGTTTGATCTTGGTGTAGATGGGCTAAATCCATTTTTTCTTTTAGTTCCTCACCTTCTTATAGACAACTTGTAGCTGTGTTGACTGTTTTGGTTATGCTAAATTAATACTTGGGGTTTACCTCTGCCTATTTTGAATGAAGAGTGATTTCAACAGAACTAGCTGAAAAAAAAACCCACCAAGTTTCTTAATCAAAATGAAACAGAAAATTTACACTATGACAGGAGCTACACTTATCCATCTTATTCTTAGGAGCTGATAAAAAAGATTCCACCTTCATAGAAGGCTTGTGTATGGGGTTGCCCTGATTTGAAGAAATGCTTTCCAGTTACAAATAATAAGAGCTACTGACAGTGCACTTTCACCTCCCCACACCCTCCTCCAGTGGAAAAGGTATGTTTAAACAGATTCTGGGTGAAAAGATTAATATTCTAGAGAGCAAACCTCCAGAATATGTATCTGAATACATTAGGTAGTTCTGGGGTCACCTACCCTGCACTTCCCAAAGTGAAAATGTCCTCAGATCACACTGGGCAAGTCAAGTCTTCAACCAGGGCTGCTGTGGAATTAAGAACAGTGCAACTGCAAAGAGATAGAGCGTGTCAATTTCATTGCTGTTGTTGTTTGGTTGTTTGTTTTTCCCTACATTTACAAGGCCACATTCCTTTGGACCCAAATTACAATGTCTAACCAGCATAAGGATGCATTAGCTTGGGTCAGAGCTGCCTTGAGCATGTGCATCCTGTAATGCATTATTTGATGTAGATGTGCCTTCAGCAGTTTTAGAGAAGTTGGACTCAAATTCCATAAATATAGCTATTTTTTCAACAAGTTGCAAAATATAATCAGCAAATTAAAAATAAATTGTAATAACGCGATCCATCTTTTCACAAATATGGTTATTGACAGCAATCTTTCTATTTTGGGTTTGGGCTTAAATCTCAGGCTCATCTGCTCATCTTTCTGAATCATCACACTAAGCTATTAAAGTAATTTTTTATGTCAAGATTAAGCTTACTTTAGAGAGTCTTGTAAAATTCTTCTGTAAGATTTATATTGCTACATACAATTTTTCTCTTGCACTGTCCTTGTTAGAGACAAGGTGCTTGAGTAAATGAACTCCGGAATTTCATGTTTCAGCAACAAGTAACATGACAACAGGCAAACAACAAGTAAACAAGTGAGGAGATATTTCAAAATGATGCAAATATGGATGTACCATTTACAAACATGCTGAAGCTACCATATTTCAAGCCTGAAGTAGTTCTCTCAAAGGCTGAAGATAATGCTCAAGCCAATTCTTAGGCATTTTGTTCTGCACATGAGTAGTATTATATAAGCAGCCTTATATATATATAAGCAGATATCAGCAGATATATAAGCAGATTTTTGATGAGCAGTGTCATCAAGAATGGCAACAGTCTCATTCTGTCTTGTGTTGACAGCAGAAGTCCCCAAATAAACTTATAAGGACTCGGAGTATCTTTTCGTTTTCTGATTATTCCATTATGGTATTCTGGCAAAGCCAAGAACTGGATGCAGCTCCTGTCATACTATGTGACTATGAGCCAAGGGCTTTCAGCTTGCTATCGGCGTAATTCGAGTTAAATCTTCTCCTTTCCCCTTTCTTTTGGAAAGGAGATTATATTAAATGAGATTGTTTTTTTCAGTTGTGAAGGTCTGAATAACAGAGGAAGAGGAAGAATAGGAAGTGGTTGTTAGTACTTATTAGTATGTTTTTTTCTTCTTTTCATCATGATTAAAATAACCCTCTCTAATTACTGCTCTATTTGACACTGTAAAAGGGCTGCGTTTTTATTTTTTTATTTATTCTTTTTAACAATTTAGCATGCATACTATGGTTCTAGACATCCTTTTGCAATAATTAAAAAAAAAAAAGAGAAAAGAAAGTCATTACACTGATGTTTTAGGTTTCTTTTACAGGATATACTCAGCGTATATCCATACTACTTGCAACACCATGGTGATTTACTGTGTGGTGAGGAGCTGAATGCTGAAAGCAGAGATAACATCATGAGCATCATGCACGTGTGGTTAAGACAACTGACCGGAGAGCTCAGGCACTGTGGGGAGGGCAGGAATATCCACTGAACTCCTGATGGTAAAGGTTAGTGGTCAGTATCCCAATTTCCTCCAACTGAAGGGTAAAACTAACATGTTAGATAATAGTGCCTGAGCTTGGTGCAATCAAAGATCTCTTGTCCTGTGCATGTTTTGCTGACTCCTATTCCCAGCCACTCCAGGGATGAAGGATGTTTCTTTCTGAAGCCAGTGTAGGTACAGTTTTTCAAGTGTTGGAATAATAGCATTTAGATAAGCTGTGTTCTTCTATGTAATGTTATTTTCTGCTTCATTCTCTTCAAGCAATAACACAGCAAAAGAGGACTTTGGTATGTTCTGTGGCGTAACTGGATGATGACGCATTTGAGAGGTGTCAAGCACACTGAAGCAAAAATCTTCTCCCGACCTTGTTACTGGAGCTGACCAAAGTTGTTGGGAGAACCTGGAGAAATAAGTTATGATACATTCCAATTTAATGGTTACTTCTAAACAGCTTCTGGTTTCCACACAATTTCCAAACTGAACCTTCTTGATATTGACAAGTAATATTTTAATGGATAGATTGATTGGACTGGCACAATGAATTAGCCATCAGCTTGACAACCATATAGCATTATGTTGTGTATCTGTTTACTCAGCAGTGGGTGAAATGCAAGAGTCTATTGAAAATCAGATTTCCATGCTGCTTTGTCAAAGCAAATTTAATCACAGCTAGAACATGTGGCATCCATCATTTCCACTTCAGAAGACATCAACAGGCACAGATCAGCAACAACAAGCACTGCTGCCACCGCTGTCTTTGACTCACATGGAAAATTAAATTTACCCATAGATTTTTGATAAATGAGGCAGTCTCACTCATCAAACATGATTACTTAAGTGTTCTCTGTTAAAATAATCCCAAATAGCTTTGTATCTAGAAGCAAAGTCTTACTCCATTTGGCTTTGAGTCATTCCTCCTGATGCGGGGTAGGCTTTTGAATATCGCCTTGGCAGTTTAGGCACTGCTTTCTCTTCGTTTTCCTTAGAAACCCCAGGTCTACAAGGCTGCCTATTTCTCCCTGTGTTTTATTCACCAGCTCAGCTATGTACTGTAATTTATTCTATATTTTTCTCTGATATTTCAAATTAATACATGTCTTTCTACTCTCATGGAGATATCATGATTGGTAGCACACTGGCAGCATATTGTAAGAAATTTCAACATACCTTAAGGAGTGAAACAATACAGAGAACATGTAAAAATGAGACCAATTGCTTTGTTCATGCCTCGAGTATGGTAGAGAGTATTTGAAGTATTCAGATTTAGATAAAATGATGAAAAACATTGTAAGTATTAGTTCTGGATGTTTTACCTTTAAAAGTTTAATATCCTTTAATTTATCATAGACAGTTACAGATTAGCAGCTAATTAATATCTTTATTCAGTGATCATTTTTTCCCCTTCTACTTTCATTTAGAATGGCCAAGCATGTGTTTTGTAACACCATTGTCTATTGCTATTATTCTTGTTAAATTTTAATCTGATGTGTTAATGCCTCCATAACTGAGTCCAAAGCCTTTTTCTTCTGGACATGAAGATAACAGTAGAATTTTTCTACTTCCTGCTAATTGAGCTATGATTCTTTAAAATTGTCTCTTGTCTTACGCTGTCTCTTGTAATGTCTTAAAAAATTATGTCATTAATTGAGAGGAATTGGTAGTCACTAACACATCTTCAGAGAATTGTTTCACATTTACTGTTTTGAGTTACAGTACTGCTCCAGAGGTACCTTGCTTGCAGACTGTGTGAGTTCAAACAATAATGCTTCTGTGTTGCTATGCTTCCTCAAGCATCAATATTTAGTTGTTTATAAATATTTTTGTATTTACAATACAATCCCTAAATTGCTTTCCTTTACAGTGGTACCTTTTTTTTTTTTTTTTGAGTCAAATGTCTGTTTTTTTTCCTGCTTCTTTGAGATAAGCTCTTTTCTTTACATCTCCACCAGTAAAAAAAAAAAAAAAAAACTGTAGTGATGGGGTGATAACCTGCAGATGCTGATTAAATTGTAAACTTTTTTCAAAACATCTTAATTAAAATATATGGCCATATTTATTTCATGCAATTTAGAAGTCTGGACTCAACAGGCTAGTGTGAACTAATTGGCTAATTCACCCGAGTTGATTCACTTAGTTTTAGTCAAGGGGGAGAAATAGCTATTTTGGGGGGGTGATTCACCCGTGCTAGGAGAGGCACCTGGAGGAGGCCTGGTGATCACCTTCTGGAGGCATTATTCCCTCTTGGCTGTAAAAGGCGCCCGGGATGAGAGTGCTACCTGGGAACGCTAAGCGGTAAGCAGAGTTTGAGGAGGCAAGCCAGGGCTGCCTGTGGTAGGCACAGCTGTGCGGATGGGTTGCTGGTACCGCTGGCACAGCGTGGTTGTGTCGCACACCCACCCCTGGGAAAGCCGCACGAGATGGTGGTCCCATGCCGGGAGTTCCTTCTGTGGTTTGTACTGCTGCTGCACAAAGGTTGCACAGCAAACTGTCTGTGTGAAGGCTTGTATACCACACCTTGTCCCTTACTCTCCTAGGTAGTTGCCCTCCAGACTTACTCTCTGAATTCTCTGTTATCTGTACTCGGACATCTGTATCAGGGACATTTGTGTGAGGTGACAGTTGAATACGTACAAGAACTAATCGATCCCTAAGGATGCAACAGTTTTGTCTCTGTCAGACTGGTTTATTTCTGTTTTTCTAAGAAAAATACGAAGCTGATGAAGTATAGCTTACCTATCAACACCAAAAGGGATTTCTTCTCAAAGGCTGAGAGATGTTCAAGATTTATGACTTTTTCTGCTGTCTGATTTGCTGGTCTGCATGATTTATGATGAGCTTGTTCCTAAGCTAGCTATCAGATCGTCCTTTTCATACCACAGTCTCTCCTGTTAATAGTCAGTGCAATTCAAAATTACTTGTCACTGGGCCTTCCTATATCTGAGTGTGTATTGATATGCATCCAGCCGGCAGCAGGTCTTGCCCATTAATCTACTTTCTTCTGGGTAGACCTTACAGCTTGAAGGTACACTCGGGGTGGTAACAGTAACTTGATGTTTGGAGACCTGAATCTTAGACACCTAGCCAATGTGGACTTCAGCTCTGGTGTCTGATCGTCAATAGCAGGTGAAGTATGGATTGGAATAGCCAAGCATAGTGTGACTTTCTGTCCCCTTACAACAGCTCCCAAATACGGGTGACCTAGTTTCTGTGCCTCCTCATCTTGTCCAACATGAAAACTCTCTGTGTTTGTTGTCTACTATGCCTGAATTGAGCGTTAAGCTGCTGCTTTAGGAACTAACAATGAGGAGAAACTGCTCGTTTTATGTATTCTTTTACTTCATGCCAGCAGAGTAGATTTATTAGATTTTCAGAACAAGACTGTTTTTGAATTTAGAAACAACTTGTTAATGCAAAGGCTATGAAATTGAATCTAAGCAGTACTCACTGTCAACTGTGGAATAGTAATGGACCTGTGATGTTTGGGATTGCTGCCTTTCCCAGCACACTGGGTCTATTGAGACTACACACCTATGTTTTTTTCTTTCATATAAGACAAAATATCTCTTAGTTTGCATCCTTCACTCGTTTCTATTCCCAAGAACAGCGTAATTAAAAATGTCTGCAATGAAAAGGTGAGTTGAGGCAGAAAATTAAATTTGATTGTAGCTATCCAGCCTAGCAAACAAGTAATAGCTCTACTTCAGATTTTGAATAATAGAGTAACATAATGTTAATGCAGCTGAACTTTATTGATAAATAACTTTATTCTGATTTGTTTTATAACAAATAACATTTCCTTAAATTTTCATTGCAAAATTTCTGGACACTGTTTGACATTGTGGTATTCCAAAACTACTAAATTCATGAAACTTTAAAGTTTTGTGACAGTTTTACTAAGGTACCCGAGTAAGAAAATTAGAAGTTGCTATTTTAGTTTAGATAACTGCTTTATAAGCAGTACAGAAAAGTTAGGAATAGGCTTAGTTGGTGTTCTTAACAAAGTAAAAATACTATCCCTTCCTGTGTGTCTCTTTATTTAGTAAAGAAACACATATCCAGTTGTTTGGACCCTGTTAGGATATTATTCCACTCCACTGAATCAAATGCTTTTTCAACATTTTATGGATATTTCTGTAATCACATGATCTCAATAATTTTAACAGTAATGTAACAATATCTTATGCCTTTTGCTTTGATATATATACATACATCAAGTTTTAAATAACATGCAGTATTTTTACAGTGGCTTAACAAGAGAGGAGTAATGCATGAAGCAGCTGGAAACATCTACAAGCCAATGTTTGTCAATTATCACTTGTATAAATACATTTTAAAGACCAGGGCATCCTGATTTGCTCAAGTAACAATCTCATAATTGCAGCAAATACAATTCAGAGCACACAGTTCTGGAAGAAAAAAATGCTAGGGAAATTTAGGGGGATGGCAATTGGGATTAGAAATAGCTGCTTGATTCCTCATGGAAGCTTTTGTTTGTAAGAAAGTGAGATGTTTTCTCTGTAAGTTTAAGCTTTTTTGTTGTCTTTTTTACGGTACAGGGGACAAAAGTGGAAGACTTTAATGAAAGCACACATCAGTTGTAGAGGAGAACATCAAGACTTTTAATATAACTTGTGACCTAAATGTAGTATGACCTGTGTTATCACCTGTCTCTAAAGGAAAATAAATCTCTCTTCGATTTTTGTTTTGGTAATTACAGACCCTCACATATCAGAAACCTTGGCTTTGGTTGTTTCCTCTCATGCGAGGCTGTTGTGGCTACCAGTAATCCCTGAGCGTACTGTCTTCATTTTGGAGCCACCCTCACCTGTATTGTAGTCTCTTCAGGAGACTCCAGAGGAAGAGTGAAAAAGTCTTCATCACAGACATGACATGTACCGTGAGTTGGCAGGTGAATTCAATCAAAACAAGCTTCCAACTCATCCTTTCCCTCTGACTTATTTATTTAGAATGAAAGGTACTAGACTTCTATCTGTTTCTAAAAAAAAGTGTGTGATAACTTACTGCATCTTAGCATCCCAACTCTCCCTTCAAGTTGTCTCTATGTCCCACAGAAGTTCATAACTACAGTTTCTGATCAGTTGCAGCATATCATTCAGACACTGGCAAGACTTGTTTTGCTTTGCTTTGCTTTGCTTTGCTTTCTTGCTGAACTCAGGAAATCACAGAGCTTTCTTCAAAATCCTTCATACTGGATCCCTATATACTAAGGTTACTCGAGTAAGCCACATGAGGCAATATCTTATCATCAACCTAGTCAGGTATTGGATGCTGAGAATTGCTTGGGACGATCCAAATCACAAAGACCTCTTCCCATTCCTATTGCTTCCAATTTCTTGTCTCTTACAGCCCGTATGTGCTCTTTCCAAGGACAGACAGACAGTCTGGCTGAGCCAGAAGAAGGCTTGAGCCTGCTTTTGTTACTCAGCTGTTCAAAACAAGCTATCACCATCTCTTCATTGCTTGGGAGCCATGGGGTGAGATCGAGTTGCACTGGGTAGTTTCACCACGTTGTATGCTGCTCTAGCTCAGGTCAGCACATCTCCCTGGAATTTCTGGATTGAACTGGGGTTAATTTCCAGTTCTCTTGTCCTCCAAGAACATGCTCGTGCATATGCACACTTAGCAGCATGTTCCAGCAAGGTCACAAAGTGGCAGTCAATTTTTGGAATATCCTCAATGTAAATCTGCTCAAGGCAAAGCAAGGTCTTCTCCAGATCAAGGCTTGCCCCTAGTTCTCTCATTTACACTGTAAGTAAAGCCTTGAGACCGAGCTTTGATGTAGATGTGCTTAGACATTTCTCCTATAATAGGTTCCCTGAAGAAGACCAAAAAACTTTTGAACTCAAGCTATATTTTAAGTGAGTCAAAGCCAGAATAATTAACTTCTTAAATCCAGAAAACTCAGAGTATCTAATAAGATGGAATGAAAATATACATTTTCATTGAATAGAAAATCTGCTACCCACTGTGTTGAGCAGATTAAAAAATCTGCTATCCATAGCAGAATAAATGGGTTATTGAAGAAAAAGGAATGAGTTATATTTTGCATGCATCAGTTTACTGACATCATCTTTGCAAACTTAGTTCTGCCCAGAATCTAATACAAATGAAGTAAAAGGTCAGGACGGCAGCAGCCTTTAACAGCCTCTGTTACAGGCATTGATCTCAGCCCTGAGACAGACGATGACTTTTATGGAGACCAGCAGCAGTGTGTGAGACACTCGTGGACTCAGAAGTCGGGTAGATGTGTCCTACACACGTGAAAGGATGCGAGTCATGTGTAATGGCCTGGAAAGGTGCGTACACAAACAGTACTGTTACAGAGCTGCAGATGTTGGTGGAGTCAGCAGAACAACTGCACCATTGAGAAAGAGCGTGTGTTTGTGTGTGCACCCAGAATTGCTGCCTTACCACACAGCACTAGTGATAGATAGCTTAGTGAAGTGATCTGTCAGTCTTTGAAAAGGCGTGTAAGAAGGAAATGGAAAAAGGGAGCCTAGATGAAAAACTGCTTGTCACATCTCGCAAAAATGATTGATAGTTCAAAAAGAATCTCGCCTTCAATGAATGAATATAGAAATGCATAAATCTGAAATAAATAAAATGTTGTGACTTCAGTGTTGCTTTCTCTCACCTGGTTTTCTCTGTTGTTTCTTCAATCTCTCACTTTTTTTTTCTTAACCCCACCCCAATTTACTTTTCTTCATGGTCGGGATATGGTTATTCTTTATCATTTTTGTTTCCTTCACAGATGTCCCACATTGATATTATTCTTCCCTTTCTATCTGCTCTACTTTTGGCTTGTTCCTGTAGTCAATCACCTTTTGATGGCTGGAGGAATCTTACTTCCCCCAGACAGGCTCTTCAGTCTCTCCTTGGAGACTCTTTCCTCCACTTTATCTGTATCTTCTCCCTTATTCTCTGACTACATGCTGGAGCAAACATCTTGAAGGCAGATCCAGTAGTTACATTGGCTCCCACACTGCTTGCAATTTCAGACCACTTAAGCTGAATGAAGACTATGCATTTTTCAAGGCTTGCTGTCTGACTGCTCTTTCCCCATCAAGGCAGCATTTTGGGGACGTTGCAATGATGCTCCCTTTCCATTTGCCATTCCAAGAGCACTGTGTTGCATGGACATCCGCAGTACCCTTAGCTCTGCCTCTTGGACTTATGTAAGATTTTAATCCTCAGTGAGCTTGATGGCATGACCTAAAGTGTGACCTCCTAGTTGGATCTGGCTCAATGAGGCCTAAAACTACAGCTATTAACTACTCATTAACAATTACAGAACTGCAGAGGCTTTTGAGTGGGTAGTAGATTAAAAACAATAATGTATACCAGAATCAGTAAAGCTAATACAGCATATAACTGTGAACTGAACAAAAGTTTTAATAAAAATACCAAATCTTGCCAGTACAAATAGCTCTTTGAAAATGAGAATATATTACTGAAGTAAGCTAAAAAAATTAGTCTTAGAACTGTGAAGTTTCCCATCCATTGACACTAAACAGAATTCTGTAAAGGCTTCCTCCACTGAAATAAACTTTTATTTTTTTAGTAGATAATCATATTTTGATATTCTTCTAGTACAGAATAATTTTTACTCTTAACTTATTAGCAATTATTAGAAATAAAAAGGAATTTTATGCTCTTTCCCTGATTATAGCTTCTTATACTAATTCTTGCATTTAAATCCAAAGATAGGTCTTTATTTTAACTGTGAAACATTGTGAGAAAGATGGAGTGTTATAATGGAGTTTTTCTGGATTATTAGACAATTCAAAACATTTTTCTGAGAAAATGAAGTAAACTATAATCTCAACATGGCAGTGGTTTGTAATGAACCCAGATTAATTAAACACTTATGGAATGTTCCTAATATAAAACGTTGGATAGAGAACAGTATTTTTACCAATTAGAGCAATAATTTATCTGTAAGCTGTTTTATTTTATACTAGTTTGTCTTCAAACATATAATAACTAAAAGGAGAAAATGTGACATTTTTGTGAAAGAGGTTGTGAGAGTGTTTTGTTGCATGTATCTACCCCAAATGCCTACTTCATCTGTAAATGTCCACCCTGGAGAGTTCTGACAACAGCACAGGGGATCTCAGCTCTAGTTTCTCTCTCCACTTTCACTTCAGTAAGAGAAATGTTTTTAGAGGGCAATAATCCAACCTAAAGTAGCCAAGCATCTAAGTTTGGTTGCTCCAAAAGTTGCTTCATCCCATCTCACCTAACCATAGAAACATCCTGGATGACCAGCCTAAATAAAAGTTTTAAGATTCAGTGAGATTAGTTGCACCCTGGGAAACGTAGCCCGAATAAAAGGGCTGTACAATCAGACGAGCACTATTTGCAAGGAACACTCTTCTGGGCAATCAAAATGCCCACAGCAACATAGACATTGAGCGTCTACTCTCATTGTAGGCCTCCTGGAGCATGGAGACCTCTCTATGGACTTCTTCTAGGACCTAGGAGACTGTTTTGGCATTTGGAGAATGAATTTTCTGTGGTGTCTTTTAGTTGAAGTTGAGCACAGGGGAATCTTTGTTTGCTTTCCATTTGGTTTACTGTCGTTGCTCTAATGCCAGAGAGACCTGCAGTTCTGGGTAATCTGAAAATCTACAGAATCTTCTGCAAAGAGTCAAAGATATTTTCTAGAGATTACTTTGAAAGAGATTAATGACTTCTTCCCTAGCACAAAATAACAATTTATATATGTATATACATACATATATTCTGTAGTTCTGTCCTAATACATACCAAGTCCTGTCATAATTAGGAAAGATAGCATGGCAAGGAACAAAAGCCAACATATATGTGGTTGAAAGATCCTTTCTTTTTCTTATCACCAACCTACATCTCTCCTCAGCGGTTCTTCACTGGTGTATACAAAGTAGGGGGCATGACCAACAGATGGAGAGGAGCTTTTATTTCTCCGTGCTTGACTCTGTGAGGCTACGCTTGGAATACTTTGGTTTGGGCACCCTGGTGTAGTAAGGATATTGAGAAACTGGTAAGGGTGCTCATTGCAGCATGCATATCCTATGTGAGAGACGTTGAGGGAGCTGGACTTTTCTAGTTGTGTAAAGGAGGCTAGGAGCACTCTAGTAACAGCCTTGACGTGAATCATAGGTATGACTAGGTCTTCTTATTAATGCTGGAGAACATTACAGGTGGCAATAGTCACACTCCGCGAATGGGGAGGATTAGGATGGGCATCAGAGAAAGAGCTTCACTGGGTAGGTTGTGGAACACTGGGACAGGTCACCAAAAGAGGTGGTGGAGCCTCCATTCTTGAAAGTTTTTCAAGACTCTGCTAGCTAAAGCTGACCTAATTAATGGTATGTTTGTGATAGTTCTGTTTTGAGTGGGAGGTTGGCTGGTCCTCAGAGTTTTATAGTTCCACAACACCATTTCTACAATTTTGAGGTTTTCCTACTTAGAAGGTGAAGTTACCGTGATGTCCTTGTTTCTGGCTTGCCCTCAGCTGTGGAGAAGGATCTTACTGCTTGTTCACAATCCCAGTGACTGCACGTAGAAAGCCCTGATGCAAAAAGTTGAGGAAAAACTGGCATTATGCCTCACCTGGAAGGTCTATGTACTTCGGTATTAGGATTGTTCATTTCTAAAGGACTCTACAACTTTTTTTTTTTTTTCTTTTTCTGTTAGTGGTAGGAAAGGTCTCAATGTATAAACTATATGGAGACTTGCAAACTGTATGGCAAATTTGCAATAAAAAAATTGTGATCTTAATTGCAAGGTAGAAGGGGAGAACGGTAGTTGTTGTTGGCCATGGACCCAGACAATTTTACAACTTTCTGTGTGTACTTAGAAGCAGACAGCTATAGAGTCTTAAGACCAGGTGTTGTAGATTTACTTTAGTTCCTACCAACCAGGGGACTATTGGGATAATACAACATTAGTATTTAAAACTTGTATATCAGTCCTTGGGAACCAGCTAGTCTTCTAACTAAATCTAAGTATAACGTAAATAGAAAACTTAATAGTGCTTTCTTTACTAACTAAACACTCTAACTCAGTATTGTAACTGTTCGAATTGCCAAGGAAGGTCTTCTGGAAAGAAGAAGAATTATAGTGGTTTACCTCAAAGTGTTTCTGTGAAAGATTTTGAGATCTGTCTCCTTTTAAACTTTGGCTGACAAAATTAGTTGGGAAAAAAAGATGTTTTATAAAGTTTATTTGGAAAGCAGATGCTTGCTGAGTCAGAGTTCATGGGATTAGAATATTGTACACTGATTATATCAGGCAGCAGCTGTGGCTCTGATTCATGTGCCAGGTTTACATAAAAAGAGATATTTCTTCTGGGACCAATCAAAAATACTAATATTTGATCAAGGAATTACTAGCTGAATCTTTATTAATTGCATAGTGAGATGTTCAGTGACCTTTATTTAAGATGATTCTTTAGAGACTAAAAATTAGCTAATCTAAGTATGTGTTTCATTTAGAGTAGACTAACCTCAGAAATATCATTAGAACTAAGCATCTGTTCATCAATCAAAAAACTCTTTATGGAAAGAGCTCTTAGTTGATACTTCTTACGAAGTCAAAAGAGACTTCTAGACGAAGCAAGGCCACTAAAATAGCAAATTTTGTAGAACATTATAATACATTAAATGAAAATGAAGGATGTAACTCAAGTAAATAAGTGCAAAGGTAAAGATCATCATAGAATCACAGAATGGTTTGGGTTAGAAGGGACCTCAAAGATCACCTAGTTCCACCCCCTGCCCCCCATGGGCAGGGACACCTCCCACCAGACCAGGTTGCCCAGGGCCCCATCCAGCCTGGCCTTGAACACCTCCAGGGATGGGGCATCCACAGCTTCTCTGGGCAGCCTGTGCCAGGGCCTCACCATCCTTTGAGTGAAGAATTTCCTAGTAACTTCTCATCTAAATCTCCCCTCATTTAATATAAAACCATTCCGCTTTGTCCTGTCATTATCTGATTGAGCAAAGAGTTGCTCTTTGTGTTTTTTATAAGTCCCCTTTAAGTACTGGAAGGCCGCTATGAGGTCACCCCGAAGCCTTCCCTTCTCCAGGCTGAACACCCCCAGCTCCCTCAGCCTGTCTCCACAGGAGAGGCGCTCCAGCCCTCTGATCATCTTTCTGGTCCCCCTCTGGACCCTCTCTCACAGCCCCACACCCTCCTTGTGCTGGGCCCCAGCCCTGGACGCAGCACTCCAGGCGGGGCCTGACCAGGGCAGAGCAGAGGGGCACGATCCCCTCCCTCCCCTGCTGGCCACCCCTCTGGTGGTGCAGCCCAGGACGCAGTTGGCTGCTGGGCTGCAGGCACACGCTGCTGGCTCGTGTCGAGCTTTTTGTCCACCAGCACCCCCACGTCCTTCTCCGCAGGGCTGCTCTCAGTGAGTTCTTCTCCCAGGCTGTGCTCAGCTCTGGGATTGCCCTGGCCCAGGTGCAGCACCTTGCACTTGGACTTGTTGAACTTCATTAGGAAGGAAATAATTGAATTGCCTTTTTCAATTTACTATGGTATGTGGAATATGTTATTCACTGTTTTCATAACCTGTGCAATCCTGAGAACAACTGACTGAATGAAGATGGAATTTCACTGTAGGATTTCACTTTGTTTTCTATGCGAGCTAAAGAAATTTCATGTAAGTGACTTCGATCTCCACTTGGTGTGTTTGGCTAAAGTACGATAAGTATTTTCAAGAAATGTCAGGCTATTATAGGGTAGGCAATAGCAGAAGAATTGTGTAAATGATACTGTGTGTCTAACTGTGCTGGGCAAAGCCTGTTTTCAGGGAAGGCTTTAGTGCAAATTACAGGTGAGACTGGGTAAGTGCCCAAGGTTCATCTTCATCAGCTTACAATTTCTAAAGTTTAGTGTATTTTGGGAACAATTTGACAACTCCATTAACTCCACAGCACTCACATCTTTTTTACTGTCATTGGGAAATAAGCATTTTTTTTAATGGAGTCTGTAATTCATTTATCATGAAATCTCATTGGTTTAATGAATTTATTTCAAAAAAGAATCTGTATAAATTGGAAAGAAAACTTCCAGTTGTAAAATCAAAAAAAAAAAGTTGCAATTTTTTTGTAGAAGATTGTTCAAAAGAGAGAGGGGAAGATTCATACCTGCTAGCTGTAAGCATATGAGTTACCTAAGGTGGAAGTCTGGTCATATTAGGATAGCAAGCAGAAAGGTGGTTCAGAAACAGAATGGGATGATTCAGAAACCATGTGGTCAGCTTTTAATATAGGCCTTTCAATTAAGTTACATTTACATTCAAAATTAGATGCAAATAAAAGTTATTCCCTTGAGTCTGCACCCTGATTTTCTTTTTTTCGAAGCATTTTTTTCAAAAATGTAGATTTGAACAAGGCAGTTCATGGGGAAAATTTTTTCCATTCTTCAAAATAAAATGTCCTTGGCGTGGCAAGCTGAAGGGGTATTTTCCTTTTTTTTTTTTTTTTTTTTTTGCTCCACATGTTAGTCTCCCTTTCTTGAACACCTCCAGGGATGGGGCAGACACAGCTTCCCTGGGCAACCATTTTTCTCCAGACAGAAAAACGAATGCTAAATAAAACATTTTCCTTGACTGGTGGTATGCATTTGTAGTTAGGATGTTGCCACTCTCTGATAAATTGTGGAATGTCATGATTTTTTCCCCTTAATTTCTAAATTCTTCTATTCAAAACATGTTATACTTATCAGAAAACATATAGTATCATGGTGAAAAACATATAAAGCTGTAAATGTAAAGACAGAGTTCTTTGCTTCACTTTAATGTTCCCCACTTTTGCACATCCATATATTGCAGTTTTTAAGAACATGTTTCCAGTGAGACCCATTTTCCATTTAGTGTGCATGTTGGAAAGTGAATGACGGTGCTTATGGAGTGGAGCGGTTCCAGGGTCCAAAACACGCTTGCTTATTTTTCCCCTTGTAATACACATCCTAATTGGTTTTTGATAAATGTAATTTCTCTCAGTTTTGTAGGAGCAATATAGGAAGAACAAGTGTTTTTGAGTGGTGGAGAGAAAGTTTTTTGAAAGGATCTTAGCTACTCTATCATTTCCTTGTAGTAGGAAACACAATCAAGGAGGAAAACAAACTACTCCTTGCTGAAGGCACGGGCTGGTGTGCAGGGAGTGTGTGGTGGAACTGTGCCTTAATCAATGTCAGTATCTGTTTTTCTAAGCACTTCAACTTATATCTTGTGGCTTTATTTAAAACATAATAATTTGTAGCTGTGTTTCATCTTTTCTTAGGTAGTATAGTAAACAAAAGTCATCAAAAGCATGTGCATACCTAAATACCTCAAGTGATTCAAGGTTTCTGTAGGACAGTATCTCTGGCCACACACACGTAAATGTGTTCAAAAGGACACAGCCTGAATTTTGTCCTTCTTTCTACCTTGAAGGAAGTTTTAGTTGCAAAGTTAACAAGGTCCCTGGGAGGCTGGGGGTTTTGCTTGTTTTGGTTTTGTTTTGCTTGGAATTTTAAATTGTAATGCAATAACAATTGTGTTCTTTATAAATGTGACTGCAAAGCAGTCAATATAAAACATCGATATTTAGAAAAAAACAGTGAAAATTTTATTTCCTTTGCATCTCTGATACTTAAATACAATATAATAGGCAATGTAAAGTGTGTAAAGAATCTGATACAGACAGTGTTAATCAAGTGTCTTTTGTGCCTAGAAATCAAATCTCTTTAGTGGCTATTTATCTAGATTGGATTTGTGTTTGGACTCCAGAGGATTTCACAACAGATGCATAGTTTACTGAACCGTTAAGCTTAAATTGTGGTGTTAGTACATGTTTTTCTCCTGTTTCAGCCTCTGAAGATACTATGAGGATTATATAAAAAGGAAACAAATATTTTAAGCACATTGAAATGAATAATTAGACTGTTCCATATGAAAATACAATCCTAAATGCTCAACATCACGAGCATAAAGATGACTACATCAACTTCTCTATTAGCATGACACAAGAAAACACGAATATATCCATTGCGTCTTGCTAGTTCTGGTTTTTGCTTTACCTCAAAAGAATCCATGCCAAACTTTTGAAAGACACTGAGATTTTTTTTTAAATGAACATGTTTAAACATGTTAAAATGAACATGAACTAGAAGGTGTTTTGAACAAATTTGCCGACGACACCAAACTCGGAGGAGTTGTGGACTCAGATGAGGGTGGAAAGGCTTTGCAGAGAGATCTGGACAGGTTGGAGAGCTGGACGAACACCAACCACATGAAGTTTAACAAAAGCAAGTGCCGGGTCCTGCACCTGGGACGGGGCAACCCTGGCTATACGTACAGACTGGGCGATGAGACGCTGGAGAGCAGCCACGCAGAGGGATCTGGGGGTCGTGGTTGACAGCAAGTTGAATATGAGCCAGCAGTGTGCCCTGGCAGCCAGGAGGGCCAACCGTGTCCTGGGGTGCATCAAGCACGGCATTGCTAGTCGGTCGAGGGAGGTGATTGTCCCGCTCTACTCTGCGCTGGTGCGGCCTCACCTCGAGTACTGTGTGCAGTTCTGGGCACCACAGTACAAAAAGGACATTAAACTGTTGGAGAGTGTCCAGAGGAGGGCGACGAAGATGGTGACGGGCCTAGAGGGGAAGACGTATGAGGAGCAGCTGAGGTCACTGGGCCTGTTCAGCCTGGAGAAGAGGAGGCTGAGGGGGGACCTCATCACAGTCTACAACTTCCTCACGAGGGGGAGTGGAGAGGCAGGTGACCTATTCACTGTGAACATCAGTGATAGGACCCGCAGGAATGGTGTTAAGCTGAGGCAGGGGAAGTTTAGGCTGGACATCAGGAAGAGGTTCTTCACCGAGAGGGTGGTCGCACACTGGAACAGGCTCCCCAGGGACGTAGTCACTGCACCAAGCCAGTGTGAATTTAAGAAGCAATTGGACTGTGCACTGAGTCACATGGTCTAAACTTTGGGCAGACCTGTGCGGTGCCAGGAGTTGGACTAGATGATCCTTATGGGTCCCTTCCAACTCTGGATATTCTATGATTCTATGTTTTTAAAGCTTTCTCCAAGCTTGTTTTGGTTGATCCTGACCTCTTTTTTTGTTGAAAGACCAGCGGTTGTGGTCAGTACTCTTGCGTTTCACCATGAGCTTTGCGGTTGCTGATCATGACTCAGAAAGTTTTACCTCACTGCTTGCAGATTTCTTTCTGATGCCTATTATACTATAGGACTTGAATTAATACACACCTTGACAGTCATTATGCTTTAAAATAATTGGTGTGGATTTCTGTTCTGGTAAAACTGGGAGAAGAAAGTCATGAGATACCCTTTTTCATTTGCTGTTTTAGTCCTAAGATGTTCTGGACTTTTTTTTTTTCCCAATTAGTTTCCTGAATTCTTTCTTATCCTAGCTAATAATGTGCTTTAGAGTGCTAATTAGTAACAGTAAAAAATAGCTCATACTTTTAACAAGAGACAAGGTTTCTTGTTCTGATAATAAATGGTAGAGCACTTGTATTTTGTATTGTGTCTGTTGAACAGTTTGTACCCGAAGCATTCAGTAATTAAGTAAGGGAGGAGACAGGGGAGGAAATATCCTTGGTGGGGGGATGCTGTGAGGGTTTCTTATTTTTGTCTGTGAAGACACGCAAGATTGCATATTTCTTTTCTTGTTTAATTTTAATGAGCGAATTTAATTGTACTTAAATATCAAGTGAAATAATGGTACATTTATAATTTGAAGCATTTAAAATTTGCTTCTGTTGTGGCAGTAGTTTTGTTAGCATCCTTATCAATAAGTGAATTTACTTTTGCAAGTTAGAAGGAAATATGTTGGCTTTTATATGTATTATAAAAAGACCAATTCAGTGCTAACTCACAATTTCAGGTCCGTGATTACACCACCTAGTCACTTTAATTTCAACACCTTTTTATAGCAGTGCTTATTTCTGTTGGATCACTCAATTTGCTTGATGTTTCTGTCCTTGAAAAAATCTGAATCTGATTTCTGTTCTAATAAGGGAGCTCACGCAGAAGTCAGGCTTCTAACTTGCAAAGGCTTTGGAGTCCTCGTTGTGCTGCCTTCTTCTGAGAGTTGATTAATCTTCTAGACCTAGAGTTTGCAAAATATGTACCCTTTACTTACTGTTTACATATAATGAAACATCTCCACTGACTTAGCACTGTGGAAGTTTAGGTCTGTGGGAAGCTCTCAAGTATGTGACAGCTTGAGCAATGCTGGGCAGAGCTTGGGAGGAAGGGCAACAGGATGCTCTCATTCATAAAATCTTCCTTGCTTAAGTTCATTTACAACACAAACCCTACTTACCAATTGAAGAAGTGCTATGTGAGACACAGTGGATGTGTCCACACCAGTCCTAACCATGATAGGGAAGAGGACATTGCTCCTGTGTTCACCTATCTCCTACCCATACCAAGTATTGTAAGCGTATCTTCAAGCGTTTCCAGCAGCATAGGACTCAAAAGTGGCCACTCTGAGTGCATGCTGGTGACATGCTAAGCTTTAGGCTATGTTCAGGCTCTTGGGACCACATAAATTTCCAGTGACACTTTTCAAGATACGAGAATCCGATTTAACTGGTGCTCTTTTTTTGTTCTGTACTATCAGAAGTGAGAAAGTTTCTACAAATGATTAATCATCTCTTTTTAGTGTGTACCTCACTGAACCCAAGTAACGTGCCCTTTAACATATATTTGGGGAAATGGTTATAGGTGTTTTAAATGTAATGGCCTAGCACTTTCTTTGAACAATGCTTTATTCACCGTTGCTTTCTGATATGACAATGAAAAGTTAGTAAATGCAGTTTTAAAGACTCTCTGAATTTATTTACCTCCTGTTCTCTTTGAAGAGATTCAAAGCGTGTCAGGTAACTGTCTTTAAAATCTGTGGTATAAACTTTGCAGGTGATTATTTTTCCAACTAAACCAAAAGTCTGCAAAACCCAAAAGTCTGCAAAAATGACATGTTGGACAGAGAACAAATAGAATAATGTCTTATATTTGTGGAGTGGTTCAATTCAAAATAGGAAGCTGCACTTCCTTAATGTTTTTGTGCTTTTTTCAGAAACTGTGCACAATCAAATGTTTGCCCTAAATGCAAACTCAAATAGCTGTCAGCACTTTTAGAGAAGTTAGGGGTACCTTATCATTTTGTCTTGAGATTTCTTTTTCCTCCCTCAAAGTTTGCATCTGTTTGGTTGAGTTACCCAGACAAAACTTTGTTGTCTAAAAAGATGTCTGTCTAAATTTGTCTAAATAAATCTGTCTACAGGTGTTACTATAGTACCAGCAGTTAAAAATAATGGTGAAAAATTCCTGTGCAAAGCAAAATGATTACAGATACTCGTACTACAGGCCAGATGAGATTTGCTCATCTGTCAGAACCATGTGCAGTGCAGAGTTTTGCTGGCCAGCCTTCTCCCTTGCAGTAATGCCTCTGAAAAGTGGTTGTCACCAGGATATTAACTATTTTGAGTTTTTCTTACTTTCCTCAGCTCTAGTAGAATGAGTCTCCCAGTTTCCTTTGCTCTAGGAACAGGTGTCTCTGTGAGTCTTGATTACGGTAGGCATTTTCATGGTGCAGAAAAGATAAGCGAATCCAACCTTGCTAATGTCTTTTTCTTTTCCTGTACTGTCAAATGTAAGAATGTTTCCACAAATGATTAATCATCTTCATTTAATAAGGCTGTATCTTCATTTCCTGAAAAAAAACAGATGGGAAGAGATGTCTATATTCTGCATTATTAGGTCTACAGAAACTTCGTAGGGCTAAAGCAGACTTTGGAAAAGAAGTGATTTGTCTGGGTTGTCATGATGCGTCTTCCCATGTGGAATTTCTTCCCCAGCACTACCAGTTGTTGCTCCAGAGCCCTCTCTGGTATCCATCCATCTGGAGGATGTTAAAACAGAAAGGCTTCCACAGAGCTTGCTAGGCAAAATGATGCTCAACAGTATTAACGGTAGCATGTTGTGGTCCTCAGTAAAGCAGGGCTTCCACCTTGGAGAGAAGATTGAAGTTGTATTGTAGGGTCATTTGGGTTAGGAGATGGCAAGCATTGGATTTGGGGATTACTATGTCAGTGTCCCGTGTGTCTTCCCTTCCCTTGTACGCTAGTGTTGTGCATGGCATTAAGTGGCTTGCTTGTAGTCTTTTGTAGACTTCGAATTAGTCCAACCGTAGTCTTTGCAAACAAATTCCTTTAGAGACCATCTGTTTCATGTAATTCACCAGGGACTTTCATACTCCCTATTTTATCAGTACAGGCTTTAGATGTAGACTAGGTGGTATGTTGTGTTGTATGGACCCTGCCAGTAAATGGCTATTTCACTGTGTACTAGAGGTCAGAGGTATAGGTACAGTATAGAAATGCACCCCGAATATGAACAATAAGGACATCTTCTTAAAGTGATCATGCATTCCGTTTTCCATTTAATCAGGTATCTTCCATTTCTGTTTCCACGGCGCTGAAGTTTCCACGGCCCTCACAATTATCGAATGCCCATGAACAGGGAACAGTGCCTGTATTCCTTGTACATTCATGGTTTTTCATTGCTTGCAGTTGCAGTCTAATGTCAGATAAGTGCATTGCCAGAACATTTCTAAAAACACAAAATTCACCAAGCTTTTGCTCTCTTTTTCCAGTTTGTGATGCTTGTGTTATGAAGCAGTTAGATAATCACAAGAGATGTGAGCATGGTGTGGTGTACAAAACACCCCTCCGGATCTTTATTCAACGATTCTAGCATCATAAAAAGCTAACCTGCAAGAAAAATTGTGAGTATTAAAAGCAAATGAGTAGTTACTGTGCTCCCTCTATTTCTCACTTATGACCCTGGTCTAGCTTCTTAAACAAAAGAGTATAGCAATCTGTCACACAAAGTATTCTTGACATCTCCCAAATGAGCTTCTCATTTCCCTCCCCCCCTTTTTTTTTGTTACCTAAATGTAAGTTGTTGCATAATTAAAATCTCTTTGACGTCCTGCTTACAGTCATATGGTCATCCTGTCACAGAACTGGTATCCATCTGGCTCGCAGCTGATGGAACTGTGTACTAACCCATTCCCATTGTATCAGGCACCGCTTGGAAATTCATCACCACCATGGCTGTAACTTTTTCAAATCAGTCAGCTCCCACCATGTATAATGATTGGTAGGCTGCACAATTTTTGTTACTTTTTTTTTTTTTTTTTTTTTTTAAACCTTGAAAGGCGTTTGCTTCTCTTCTTGCACTCTTATTTCATAAAGAATTGAGGTTGTTCAGCTGGAGAAGAGAAGGTTCTGGAGAGACCTTATTGTGGTCTATTCCAGTACCTAGAGAGGACTTACAAGACAGACAGAGAAAGACTTTTTACCAGAGCCTGTAGTGGCAGGACAAGGCACAATGTTTTTAAATTGCAAGAGGATAGATTTAGATTAGATATAAGGAAGAAATTCTTCACTGTGAGGGTGGTGAGGCCCTGGCACAGGCTGCCCAGAGAAGCTGTGGATGCCCCATCCCTGGAGGTGTTCAAGGCCAGGCTGGATGGGGCTTTGGGTAACCTGGTCTGGTGGGAGGTGTCCCTGCCCATGGCAGGGGGTTGGAACTGGGAGATCTTTAAGGTCCCTACCAACCCAAGCCATTCTGTGATTCTATATAATGATTTTTATGTATGTTATATACATACATAAAACATACATGTATGTTATATACATCATAGAGGCACTAAATGAGGTGAGATCTCATGAATATTTAAAGGCCATTTCTAGGCATGTTGCCTTTGGCTATTTTCCTGCTCCCCAATAATTCCATGCTGGGGGATATATCTTGTCACACCTGATGTTTCTGTGCCTCACTTACAAACAGCTCCCACTTCTGAAGCAGGACACCGTACAAAAATTTGGCTCCCTCCTAGTCAGCCAAATTATACAAGCTTATGGGCTGATGCTGCACTGGTAGAAGCTCTAGAAGGTTTACAGATCCTCGCTAGCCAAGAAATAGAAACTCTACATGTTCAGAAGGAACACTCGCTTTCCAGTGGTGCAGATACAGCCCACAAAGAGCTGCATTTGCCCATCCAGGATGTACTAGGTGGGGTGCACAGGCAGAAGTCCACTGTACAGCATCCGTATGGTGAGTCGGTCCGGTGAAGCTGCCATTTGTTGTGCATTTGCCAACTTCATGGCAAACAGCAAAGGGCAAATTTGGAGGTGAGGCACCACACTGTGTTAAGTCTGGATGCTTTCAGAAGTTTGTCTCAGGTTGGGGTATGCTATTTTAGCTATCATGCATTTATAACGATCTATTTATGGAAATCCAAGAGTTTCATGAATAAATGAGATAGCATATTCCTTTCTTCATTTCATGAATTACAGTATCAACATTTTAGAGCCTATTCATGAATTAATAATTACTTTAATCAATAAAAATAATTATAGTGCTAAGAACATTTTAACAATGAATGCTTTCATGCCGTTTCCACTCCTTTTTAATTAAAGCATGACAACTCATATTTACCATTTTCATCATGATAGCGCTAAATGGTGAAATTTGTCATCTTTGACTTGGGCTCTAATTATAATTCTTTTAGATGGTTAAAATTTCTTCTCATTATTCAATTATGCTTACTCCAATATTAACCCCCCCCAAATTTTCTCTCAAAATCTCTTTCATGCTGTAAAAATATCTTCAGCTTCGTAATACCTGTTTTAAATATTCTACTCTATCCAGAATAAATGCAAATTAAACATACAAAATAGAAAAACAAAGATAAATTGCTGAATATAAATAAATACAGCAGAAGACCAATTATTTCTGATGTAAATGCATGTCTTATTTCAGTATAGCATGAAATATTAATAGAAATTTGTTGCAAACATAGCAATTGCTAAAAGACCATAATAAGCTTGCAAAAGCAGTATACAAATTTAATTTTTATGATTGTGACAGTCTTCAATTAAATAATCTAAGGTTTGGTGTGTTTTTTTTTTCATACAGAATCTCTTCCTCACTCTTTGAGTAGGTTGCATGCCATTCCCTTAAACATAACAGCTTGCTTCATTCTTGTACAGCATATTGTCCATATCTTATTTTACTAATATATTTGTCAAAGCCCCAGAGAACTGTATTTTGCCTGTTCTATGGCTAAGGGAGTAAGAAACTGAGGAACTATGGGGAAAAATACTCTGCTTGAGTTGACCACGTTCAGGCATGTAGGACCTAGGTTTTCAAACTCCTTGCTTTGTAAAATACCATGTAATATTATGAAATTGTACTGGCACTCTTAAGACAGAGCTTTTACTTATTTCCAACACAACTGTGACAGTACTTCCAGGAATCAACCTTAAGTGAGAAATTCCAGGCATGGATTCATGCCATTTGAATTTAAACATGTAATTGTGATATGTATGTCAGGAGTTTAAGATCTCTGTACTTCCAATAACCACAATGCTTCCTTTTCACTCCTTGCTGTCACTATTTCTCTCGTTATATGCCCTCATCACTTCTGCAACATTTTTCTTGACTGTGCATCAGAGTCATTTGTAGACTCTTCTGTGTATTAAAAAAGAAGAGGTATATTTGACCAAGTGTCCACAGGGTTCAGTTGCAGTGCCTGTTGGAAAGATGGATTTACCTGTCTTGAGGATGCTTTCAGTTGACCTGCATGGTTTTAAATCATTAAGTAGTGTTTGCCTAAAAAGCCAAATTCCTCTTTCTGTGCCCTTCAAAACCCATCCCTTACAGCCAGACAGCTCCTTCAGGACTGCGTTGGGCATCGGTCTGCTGGCAAATCCCACAGTTTGAATCCAACCTCCATGAACTCTCGAGACTGGTCAATTAAAGACTGAATTATAGTGTGTATGCATGGGGGAGTAAATTAAATTTGCAGATGGAAACCAATTTCTGGCATTATATCTCTGGAGTGCTTGACTTAAAAGGTAATTTCAGGAAAATTTTGTGCGTGCAGTTTCCAGTAGTTTTAGAAGATCCATTGGGGAGAAAGCTGCAGATAACTCAGTATGCCCACTGATCATCAAAAAGAATGAAAAATTTGAGGTCCGCTGTGATGAGGTTTTCTGTTTAACCTAGTTTAGTGGCTTTGTCCTCTGAATGACTTGCCCCTTTCCAGTAGCTTCATACAAACCAGCTTCAAGTGGTGGAAGTCTTGGGGTTCATTCCATCTCTGGAACAAAGTGTGCTCTTGGGTGTGCACATCTCTGCCTCCTTCTACCAAATGACTCCTGACCTTCTTGCTGTGTCTTTTCTTTCTGCCCAGTTCCTTTTTCAGACCCTATCCTTGCCTGTTCCTTTCCCTTCTCCATGAAGTTTCTTCTTGCTCTGACCAGGCTTTCCTATCCTCTTCTTACCAGCTTAAACAGAAAGGACAGGCAGATGCCACTCTCATCCCTCTGATCCCCCTCTAACTTTCTGACTTTTTTTCTGGCAGACCTGTTGGTGTTTGTATTTGCTGTCAGGGCAGAGGGATGATCTGGATGCCTTGCCCCTCACGTGCACCCTCAAAAGGCTGCTGGTTTCATCACATCCTGACTGGGTGCTGGGCCAACTAGATGGTTTTGCAGAAATGTCCTTATCTTCCACACAGATCTGAAGGAATGAAAGTGGTCCTACTTGCAGTGGTCAGACCAGAACTTAGTGCCATGGGAATGTGGTAGGAGTCACTTCACTGATTGCTTTGAGCCTTCAGGAAACGTAGGACCAAAGGATGTCTCATCTGTGAATCCAAAGGAGTTTTGGCAGCAGCTAGGCACTCCAGTCTCAAGCAGCAGTGTCCTCATGTAGTAGCGGGATTTCTGTCATGGAACCGAGGTTGCCTTGGTTGCCAGTGTAGACGTCTACAGCTTCTCAGTTTTCTATTTTGAATTTTGTGGGCTCTTTCTTTTCTTGGATTGCTGCATTGAAGGCGGTTATTTAAACTTTGTCCTGACTTGCACAGTTGGGGATACTGCCTTTACGTACTTCACTTTTCTTTTCCCTTTCCCAAGGAAGTGAAGCTGTTCGTGTCAATTGGAATTAAATTTGGATCTAGATGTAACATGGTACAAAACAGTGAGAGTTCACCGAAGAAGTAACCCAGTATTCCCTCCCTCCTCCCCCACCCCCCCCCACCCCCCCAAAAAAAAAAAAAAAAAAAAGAAAGAAGAAAAGAAAAGAAAAGGAACAGAAGTATAAAACTTGAAATGATGTTTACACTGTTTTTAACTTGGTGGGGAAGGTCCCATTTCAATTTATGCATATCATTTAAGTGCCACTGTACCTGTCAGTGTAGGTGAGATTAGTTGGTAGTATAAGTCTTATATGTACTGGCTCCATGCACTGGGCAGAATTAATTAATGATATGTTAATTGCATTTGGTGTGGTAATGTCTTAATGCATCTTAATGACAAAACTTATTTTAATGAATGATTTTAACTTTACGTAGGTCTCACAGTAACGGAAGTGTATTGTTTAGCTATTTACACAGTCAACTTGTTGCAAGAAATATGCACAAGCTTTGGTCTTGGTTGTTGCTTTTACAGGTGGGTAAGAGACAATCACTGAATTTTATATTCACTCTTTTTAGTGACAGAGAATATGTTTTTGTGAAATCCAAAGTAACAGTCATCAGTACTTAATTGCTGCTTCACTGTGAATTGCAATTGCTTTGACGAAGCAGCTATTTCCAGTTTAGCACACTGAGAAAGGAGCTCAGCTACCTATTTTCCCGGCATGTGTGTATGACATAATACTAAATACTTGAAATATTACACCCAAATCTCATGTGAAAATGCTTTTCCTGTATTATTTCACAGCCAGAAAATTAAGATACATCCAAAAAATATCTTGAGAAACATTTGCACTTGGTGGATTTATCATTTGCTGTTGGCAGGTCTTTCAAATTATTTCAAGATATCTGAGATCTGGGAATAATTTGCCATGAAATGCTACAGCTTTTCCTTTAAAGAAGGCATAAAAAATAATTGCTCTATAAGATGTAATGTTTATGAAGTCATACGAATGGTTGCATAATGCGCACATGGTGGGAACTGTGCATTTCACGTTAAATACAAGAATGGCTGTGCACTGGGAAGGAATATTTAAGAAATCAAGAGAACTATAAACGGCCATCTGCTTCATTCTCCATTTTTATTTGCTGAATTAACCCACTGCAATATTTTAATGGATAATGGATTGCTGTTCCATCTGCTCATTAAATTTTTCATATCACAGAACTGCCTATCATGAAAAAGGGTTGCTTTCTGTGCGGGGAGGGACAGTTGTTGGGGGGAGAGAAAACAAAAATATAAAATGACAAACAGCATGAAATATAGCTTTCCTGTTACCCATGGCTGTGACTACCAGCTTTTCCTGGGCTTGCTGCTGTCTTCAGCACAATCTTCCGTATGTTGCTGTGAGGTTACAAAGGAGGAATCAGTAGTGGGCTCCTGTCACTGATGGTTTTGTGTTTCTGCTGGGTGCCTTCCCTCACTTCTTCTGGGCTGCTGTATTCTGGTTGCTCTCAGATGCCTACACGGCCCTCCTATGGGGATGCTGCCCGAGTGTTAATTTGAAGCTCCTAGGCTGCTCTGACCCTTCTCTTCACTGAGCTTAACAGAGCTGACAAGACGAGAAGCACGAGGCTTGTGCAAAGCACTTCTAACTTCTTTCTGTTCCTTCTCTTTGGCACCAAATGGAGGCAAGGGAGAAGGAGCTAGTGCATGATGGCCTGGGTACTCTGAGGCTGGACCTCAATCTTGTGCTTTGCTGCGGTAGCAGCAAATATTTGAGCCTCTTAGTTCTGTAAAAGTGCACGTTGCTGCTCTCCCTCTTCGAATAAGCAGTATAACTTTGTTTGATGAGGTGTTTGAGGAAGTGTTGTTATAAACATTTACAGGTACTGGGGATGCCCTTTCAGTGAAGGGTAATTCCTGGCAAGAGTGCAGTTTTAAAAAAGGGAAGAGACATTGAGTGTCATGGTGTCATTTTTAAGATAAAAAGATGGATGAAGGACAATTTACCGTAATATTATTCTAAGATAATAAACCACATAGTAGGATTTACCTAAACAGCCCTAACAGAGCATTTTAACTGATCCCTTGTGATTACTGTAACACTGTAGAAGCACAAAGCAAATCACAGCAGAAGTCTCAGAACACAAAAAATGTGTTGCAGAAAGACATTTGAATATGTTGTTTAAAAGAGCAAGGCATCTGGTGCTGGTGACCCACCAACAATGGAGTACACACAGATGACCAGCCCAGAGATTACATCTTCCTGGAAATTTCTGTTATCTCACAGTGTCATTTCTGAGTGGAAACAGCCAATTTAGAACTCGTAGCAGGGCTGGATGTATGGTTCGGATTACTGTTTTCTCCATTTGTTTACAATGAATTTCACTTGCCATTTTATTGACTAATCACTCTGTTTCTTTTTTTTTTTTTTTTTTTTTTTCTGCAGTTCTCTTTCCTGACAGTATAAATTGCAGGCTCCACAGGGCTTCTGCCTAGAGACAGACTGATATCTGTGCTCAATATGAGGTATCTTGTCATCTAACTTTTGCACATATTTCTACAGTAGGAACTTGTCCATTGATACCTCCTTCTGAGTTTAGCTAGTTTTGCAGGTACTCACACTCCTCTCTTTCCCCTCTCCTTGAGCCAGCAGTGTGGCCAGGTGGCCAAGAAGGCCAACGGCATCCTGGCTTGTGTCAGGAATAGTGTGGCCAGCAGGAGCAGTGAGGTGATCATTCCCCTGTACTTTGCTCTGGTGAGGCCGCACCTCGAGTACTGTGTTCAGTTTTGGGCCCCTCAGTACAAGAAGGACATCGAGGTTCTCGAGTGAGTCCAGAGAAGGGCGACGAAGCTGGTGAAGGGCCTGAAACACAAGTCTTATGAGGAGCGGCTGAGAGAACTGGGGTTGTTTAGTCTGGAAAAGAGGAGGCTCAGTGGAGACCTTATTGATCTCTGCAACTACCTGAAAGGAAGGTGTGGGGAGCTGGGGGTCGGCCTCTTCTCACAGGTAACTAGTGATAGGACTAGAGGGAATGGCCTCAAGTTGCGCCAGGGGAGGTTCAGGTTGGAAATGAGGAGACATTTCTTCTCAGAAAGAGCAGTCAGGCACTGGGACGGGTTGCCCAGGGAGGTGGTGGAGTCACCGTCCCTGGGCGTGTTGAAGGAAAGGTTGGACGTGGTGCTTAGGGACTTGGTTCAGTGGGTGACATTGGTGGTAGGGGGATGGTTGGACCAGATGATCTTGGAGATCTTTTCCAACCCTAATGATTCTGTGATTCCTTCTTTTGGAGAAAAAGGTATTTAAAAATTCAGGGGCTAAAATGCCTCCTCCTATATATCCTGCCCCGAGAGAGATGGTTTCCCTGTCATAATGCTTTTCCCTGAAAATGCTTTTTGATCAATTTACGCAAGCAAGGCTTGGCATGCTCATGCCTTGCTATTCATCTTCTCAGCCTTTTATCATCCCTGCCCAGATAGCTCTGCTGTGCCTCTGCTAGGAGGAGCAAAAAGTCGAAAATGAAGCTTTCCCTGACTCATAACTTCTACAAGAATACTGTACAGTTCTCTGGTCAAGAAACTGCAAAGCTTAGCCTGGAAACCTGCAAAGCTTCTTGGTGGTACATCATCAACATTCAAAGGGCTTGTACATGTGATGGGATTTACTGTACAAACATCCCTGAAACTTGCACAAGCTGGTATACACCTCTCTCATGTTAGAAAGGCGTAGTCAAAGTGGGTTTATACCTGATCACTTGTACCCTACTACTCTTACGGTCAAAGTTCAAGCAGTACCACTCAAGTACATCATAGAATCATAGATTGGTTTGGGCTGGAAAGGACCTTAGAGATCATCTAATTCCACCACCCTCTATTTGTGCTTGGGATTGCCCTGACCCAGGCACAGGGTTTTGCACTTGGCTTAGTTGAACTTCACGAGTTCTGAGTAGTGTGTAGGTAACAGGAATGTGGTCTCACTCTTTTAATTGCAAGACAGTTTCACAGAGGTGTTCAGCAGAAAGCTTTGACAGAATAATATGGTAGTCTCAAGAGCTGACTTGCAAGAATTACATCCCTCTGAGTTATTTCTGGAAGTCATCACTTGAAGTTAAGTTGTTTTTTTTCTTTTAATTGACTCAGTCCCCTGTGAGCTTAATGACTACAAAAACATTTAAAAAAATAATAAAAAGCAGGATGGAATAAATGGTGATTCAGTTTGAAGATGTTTGCAAGGCTGTGCATATTCAGTGATATTCTCTCTGTGCAGCAGTGACTTGTTTTTTCAATAAAAGAAGCTCTCAGAAATATCTTGTACTGGATGCCAGTAGACAAGAAGACCGATGAAACGGGTCTTGTGAACTTTCAAGAAAGAGCAATGTGTCTTGGTTGCCCTCTGATACAGCTGCTGCAGACAAGACTATTTTAAAATACTTCTAAATGTAGATGAGGTGAATTGGCTTTGATCCACTTGGTCATAAAAATTATTCATCAACTTAGAGTAATTATGAAGCACTTCTGGCACACTGTAACTTTCTCAATTGCAATGAGTTCATGGACTTTATTGACAATGATCATAAGAAGTTAAGAAGCACTTTGTTCATTAATTAGGGAAAGTCAGTTAGAAGTGAGAATTTCTGTTTGTTCAGAATATGGCACATACCCTGTGAAAGATTTAGAGATATCAGAGCAAGCGTATTTTGTTTATCTGTCCCACATCCTAAGAAAAAAGAACCACTCTCCAGCAGTTTCTCTCATTTTAAGGACTTAACATTTTACAGAAGTGGGTGAAGCCCTCAAAATATGTAAGATTTCTGATGATGGTGTGTCTGCCGTGTTAACATGTACTTCAGAAGCAGAAGGAAATATGTTGTATCGCATCCTCAGGGTGCAAGGGATGGCTCCACCTGCCAGTTATTATCAACATTTGCTACATCAAGCTGTAAAATCAAGGTTAAACAGCTACCACAGATCCCATACTGCATGATGGTGGCTGGTTTAAGGAGTCTCCCGTCTTTTCTCTGTGTCTGTGCAGCTGGACAGGAGTTACATGAAGAAATTAAGAGCATCCAGGTTTTAGACTATGAGGCCAGAATACGCTGAGAATATTTTAAAGCATAAGTCACGTCAATAATTTAAAACTCTTTGCAAATTTTTAAATCTTATGAATTAGTAAATAAAATATAGTGAAGACTGGATGTCTTTCATGTTCATTTATTCACAAAGTATAGTTTGCTTTAATAATTATAAGTCTTCATTGTGTGCTTTAGCATTATCCTATTAAATCTTAGCTTTGAATTGCTGACACTGACTTTTTTTTTTCCTCAGTGCCTGAATTATGGCAGATTGAACAGTAATGAAATGCCTGTTTCTGAGATTCTAATGAAAAGGAAAAGTTAGGACAATGCCTAATACACATCATAAAATATGTTTGCTGTGCAATGTTTGGGATAGCATTTAAATTTGTTTTTTAGTGCACTATCTCATCTTTCCTTATCCTTTTATTTTAGTGCAAGAATGGTGTTTTACAGCAAGTGGAAGTACAGGGAATGGAGACTTTCAGTGCTGTGTACTTTTAGTACTATGAATTTCAGGCTTTTGTTCACATACCAGTGGGAAAACATTGGCAGTGGTCTTTTGGTTATCTTTTAGAACTGGGGGAAAATAGTAAGCTTTAGATTGCCCTGAAAGTCAGAACTAAATAACAAAAAATACTTTTTTTTCCCAACTAATAGCTTATTAGATTCTAGCAGCATGTGTATGACTTCAGACCTGGAAGCAAGAGAGCACTGCAGTGATTTCAGACTCTGTGCACCTTTCCTCCTCGTGTCCCCAGAGGATTTTGAGAACTTGTAGCTCAGGGCTGATGTATGTAATAAAAGCAATCCTCAGAATGGTTTTGATGCCTTTCCCATACTCTTCCTGGACTATCTCCCCACTTTTTGTCACATTCGTAATGCATCTCGTTTTGATGTTCATCTCAATAGACACCTGAAAAGATAACTTTTCAAGAGTGAGGCATTCCCGGGGTGCACATCACATTCCTAAAGGCAAATGCTTCTTCTAAGCATGGGTTCACATCGTCTGGGGATAGCTCACTCTAGGGACTGCTCTCAGACAGCATTATGTATGAAAGGGCACAAGGTTTGCCCTCTATTCCATGCAGTTCCCTGACACCACCTGAGCAGCCTTTGCACTCTTAGACGTACTCATGTACCGGCCTCAGTGTGCAAATGCACATACTGTGCTTCTTGCTGTAAAGCCCTGTTCTTGTTTATTTCAAGTACTTTGAAAACACACAAAAATATTTTTCTTAGTCTAGTCTGGGCTGGATGTGAGTAGCTACAAAAGTACAAAGCTACCAGCGGGGCCGGGAGTAAGACCCTGGCTTTCCTTTTGCCTTATAAACATGACTTTGAACACCTGCAAGTGTATTCTTAGATTTGTGTGCTAGCACTCAGTATAAATTCAGTATAAATGCCTGCTTCCTTAGTCTTTACACCCGACTTCTGTTCCAAGAGGCACAGAATTCATGCGTAACGTAGCTTAAAAGTCTAGTTATTCTAGGTTGCACAGCTATTTTAAGTCTAGCGGCCCACATAGCTATTTTTGAAATGAGGTTTAATCCTTCAACACAGTTGTTTTTGAAGGGAACTGAATTTGAGAAGCCAAGAGATCCTATCCAGCCAGATGTTCCCACTTCTGTGATTCTTTTGCCTTTTTAAAATAAGTTTTCTGAAACAAGGGAGCAGTGTACACAACACATAAACAGGGAGAACTTATATTTTTAAATTTCCCTGATATTGGAGGCTAAGCATTTGCTGAAGAGGTTCAGTGTCTCCTGTTGTCTAGCCGTGAGTGTACCCTGTAGATGGTAGAGCAAAGTTGTGCTTTCTGCTGCAGCTGAATCTTTGTTGTTTCACGATTCCTTGTTGCTTTTCTTCGGTTAGCTAGATTGATCTAGATTTCATGAGGTGTCTACTTTGGTGTCTGTTATGCTATTAATTTCCTACTCAAGTATTCAGAGAAAAGCTGTGTGTCAATGTGAAGCATTGTACCTGCATAAGCATTGAATTTGTCACTTTCTGTAGGTCTACGGAGTTATGGATTGTGTTTAAAAGGAAAAAAAAAAAAAACTACCAACAAAAAGACGTTAGAGTAATTTGGGAGTGATGCCATAATTCATAATGTCTTTGAATTGTACTTTTTGTATTTTTAACAGCTTAGTTTGCAGTGTATTTTGTGGGCATGTGTTATATCTGAAAAAATGAAATTTCCTTTAATCAGACTGAAATGTATTACTTTTGAATTTGATCCTGTCTTATAGGAGGAGAATGTAAATAGAAGCATATAATTTATCATTTTTTATCATGTATCCTCTTAAAGAGATATTCTTATGTCTTTTACCATTTTCTCTATATTTTTCGATCCCTCTGACACTTGCATACTCTTTCAAAAAGAGTTTATGCTACTCAAAATGAAGAAGGTGATTCAATGCATGTTTTAAATCTATAACAAAATAATGATTTAACGTATGAATTCCTTTTGAAATACATTCCATCTTAGCTGAATCTCTACCTGAAGTAGAGATTGTTGTTGAGCTATCCTCTATGACTTTCACTCTTTTCACATTCGAGTAAGGCTTAACAAAAATTCAGGAAGTGTGCATGAGTCAAGTGCATTTTTTAAGCGTTGTTCATTGTATACTGTAATATGTTTAATATTGTACAAAGGAGTAGGTGAGTGAAATGCCACTGACAATGTCAGATCTTTCTAAATCCTGATGGGCTAACTGAAATTTTTCTTTAATTTGCAAATTTTGCTGTGACTAATAATCTCTCTTTGAGAGATTACAGAATGTCTAGGTTCTCAAAGTTCTAGTTTGGTTGATTGCTTGGGGATGTTTTTCCATGGGAAAGGCCAGTAAAGTCAACTTGCTAGCATGTGCTGGATTTAACATTCTGAGCAGATTCTTCACAAATTCTTGTATGAATTCAGCTGCAGAGTAAGCAAAACACTGGTTTTCTGAAAAAATGAAAAAATGTTTCTCTAGCTGTTTCTCATTTTATGTAAGATGACTGTGAAAGGGGCTTTGGACTGAAAATATCACTAAAATCTCTCTTCCAAATCATGTACGCTTATGTACTTAGATATGCCTTGTCTTGAAGTGAAATCTTGGTGTCAATGTGGACAGTTTATGATCAAGCATAGTGAATTTTACTTCATTAAATCTGAAAAGAGGTGCTATAGTATCTTTTCATTTCAATGAAATCTATATAAATGTTTTTATTTTCTCCACGCGGCTGCTGAGTCTGTGCTTGTTGTCCAGAAAAATTCTACGATGGTACACAGTTATGTTATTTTGTCAGGTACGGGTCATTTTAAATGGATCAAGGAAAATGGAAAAGTGTTTCTCTGCCTGTGACCAGGACCTGGATAACATGACCTGCAATCTTTTTCCATTCTTCCTCTTTTCATCTGTGGGTTTACTGTGCTAAAGGGATAGGATATAGGTTATAATTTAGAGGAATTCACCTGTCAAATGGTTGATTATGTCTGCGATGGCCAGCAGTGTGGTCTTGCTCAGTACTTTCTTTTAGTAACCAAACCTTCCTTGCAGTGGCAATATAAATAAATACATAAATAAAATCCATGTTATATAATTATAACTCTTTGAAAATAATCCATGCCACAAGCTAATAAATTCTCCTTTTTTTCTTTTTTTTTTCTTTTTTTTTTTTTTTAATTTTCATATTGCTTCAACTTTATGTAAATTCTTTTTACTTACGGTACAAGGGAGTACTGCTGGGAAGTGTCCCAGCTTGCACTGGAGTGGGGAGTCTATTCTGGGAGAGTGTTTCTCACCTATGGTCTTCAGCCCTTCGTATAGTTTGCTATTAATGTCAAAGGTAGTGGCCAGCTTTATCTCAAGTACATGAGAAACCAATTAAGGCTATGATATCATTTCAACATGCAGGCCACTTAATAAGTTTGGGTCACAGCTGATGTGAATTGGATTTGAATTGGTGTTCAGGAGGTGAAAGATTGTATATTAAATTATTAATGCTTTGCAGTCTCAAGTTTCCTTATTGAAAGTGTGCTTCCATCCCATCTGCTTCCTACAGTGATTTGTATTATATACACATGTTAGTTCAGGTCTGTTCTCAGTTGGCACCCTGTGATATAGTTTCTCTTCCCTGTACCTCACTTTCTTCCCCCAAATCTATACCAAGTCTACGTATTTTGGGTTATTCTCACTAGGTCTCCAGCCATCATCTGCTTTCACAATATTGATATATTTTCTCTTCCCCACAGGGGCTTTATAGCTAAGGCACCAAAGACCAAAAATACTTCTGTATGTTTAGAGACTTAATTTTGTCTCGCTCTGTTTCTCTGTGGAGTACTTTCTCTCAAGGAGCCAAATGTGATATGCCATAATAGGACTTTTTTTCCCCATTATTCCTATAAGTATTAACGCTACAGGTACTCTGTTTTGTAGCACGTCAATGCAGTTGCATCTTTAAAAATAATCTCTCATAACCATGAAGCGGTTACATCACACAAAGACAAAGTCTGCCTTCATATCAGGGGTGGGGAGAAAACATCTTTCAACTTAAATTTACGTAAAGCCTGACAAACATAGTTTGCAGTGATTTTACTTTCAGGGAAAAGCCTTTTCAAATAAATAAGAACTTGCTCCAGATTCACATGACAGTGCCTCTGTAAAAGTCAGATCTGATTTTTTGCCCTTTTCTTGACAGTGATTATAGTAAGTGACCTGAATGTAGTCTGTTCCTTTGAAGTGTGCAGCTGGAAACACATTCTTTTCACCCTTCTAAAATTGAACTAGGGGGATTGTAATGTTCCCTTCCCCGTGAATGGGAGTGGTACACGTGAATGCCTGTGTGTGCTTTGGAAACAGGATCCCTGCTAGCATGCTTAAATATACTTAGTGGGTTATCATGTAGCATATGCCAAGTTTGTTTTCCGTGATTTCCGTTAATGTCTTTTCAATAAGTGAATTATGTGAATAAATAGATGTTTATTATGATTAAAGGAGTAACTGTATATTCTAAATTTATTGAGTGCTGACTGGAACTTTTGGTTGGAAGTTGGTTGGGAAAAATTACTGTCAAACTCATTTACCACAATTGCAGCAGAAGTGCAGTTCCTTCTGGGAACAGGGGCATTTGTATAATCTGACTCCATGGCACTGAGCTATGCTGTATGTAGTGTATTTATGATTGAACAGAAAGTTTCAAACAGCAGCCTGTGAAATTGGATTTCAGATGTAATGTACCATAAATAAGTGCTATAAAGAATGCCTTTAACGCTATAAATCAGTTTTTATTGGTTTCAGCTATCTCATTCTGGTTATTGTATTACCCACAAAATCAATGGGAATCAAAGAGCTGGAATATATTTTATTTTAATGTCCCATCTCCCATGGAAATGGCATATGAGCCCTTAGATCACCTTTTGGGTAGGTTGGGCAGGACTGATAAATTACAGGCTCTTAGAGTGTACTGGCAAAAAGGTCCGTGTACATAGCAGCTGTGTGAGGCTCCAGGTGCTTTGGTACAGCACTTCCTCCCCGTGAAGGGACACGGCTCTCTTCCTGAATGTCCTTTGCTTTTGTTGGGCCTGTACATTTACCGACGTGATTTGATTCCTGTAGTTCTGGTGGCTCCTCAGGCTTTAAAAAAATGGTGTCAGGGACTTAGATGAATCGCATCGCGACCAGTGCATCCAGAACCGGGATTGCTTTCAGGGTAGGAGATTCGGTTTCTGGTGTCTTTAAGGATTCCCTCTAGTGGGTGCCTGCTTAATGCTGGGAAAAGAGCAAGAACGCTTCTAACAGCAGCCGCGAAGAGTAAAATACAGTGTGGGCTCTGTTTAGAAACAGTATTCTAGCGGAAAGGAGGAAGGTCATGCATCGTGATTCTGTGAGTAGACTTCTAAAACCAGAAACAAATCATGCTATCCTGGGAAACCGAAGAAGTAGGAAGAGGAACTGTTTTCTAAGCAGTATTGGATCAATTCAAAATGTTAGCTCTGCTTCCTCTGGGCTTCTCCTGTGCACGTAGTAGGGTCGCACAGTAGGATGCAGTTAGGAGAAACATGCAGCTCAGGTGCTGTGCTATTTAGGGCTGCAGATCTATGATGGAGGGCGAAATACTTGTGTCTTTATGTGCGTCAGAAAAATTCACTGTGGTAAAAGACTGAAATACGACTACATGGCAGTTGGAGGTGGGTACACTGGTAACTCCTGGAATATTGTACTGCTTCATGATGTTACACGTGCCCACCAATAAATACGACAGAAGTAGTAAGCTTTTTGATTGTTATTAAATATGATGTTGTTAAATATTATGCTGTGCTATACATGAGCTTTGATTTTTCCCCTGTGAACCAAAACTGCTGTAATTTATACGCCAGAATTAAGAGATTACGCAAAGAAGAGCGATCACTGATAGGACTTCTGTAGTGTGTGACAGGTTATTGTTGGTAGAAGTTTGAATACGAGGATGATGGTAGGGCATGAGGACCAGGGGAAACAATTTACTGATCTTGGATCCCATGAATATTGCTAAACTGCCTTGAAGTCCAACTCACTTGTGTCGGCTTACACCCACATCACCTCGCATTCGCTTTTAAGCTTTTATTTCAAGGACTGAATGACACGTTTTACTACTTGCAATAGCACAAGCAGTTATTCTCACTTGAGCGCAAAGATGTGTGGCTTCACAAGGGGGGAGTGTTAATCATTTGCATGCGGACTTGCCGGTTATCTATGGGAGTGGGTCTTGCCACTTGTTAAGGAGACAGGTGTCAGACCTGGCTGCTTAATAGGAACGTGAGACATGAGCGATACTGAGGAGGCAGAATAAAATGCCTGACTGCCTCAGAGATGGTTATAAAGGTCCCCATTCCTACAGCGATATTACAGGTGGTGATTACGGGAGAGGTAATGATTTAATGCAAAATAGGAGATAATTAAAATGTTTGATTTGATCTACAGGCCTGTGGTCAATTTGCACGCCAGCTGCTGACCAGCGCTGCACTGTGCCGCCATGAACATTGCTCAGGATTACGCCGCTGCTTCGAGTGATGCTGTCAGGCATAAATTTAGATGCTTTTGTTGCTGCTGCTGGTTCGGATCTGAACTAGTCCATGGGCTCGGTCGAAAAGAGACCACAGGTCTATTTGCGGCCCAGCAGTGTGTTGAAGCGCAGCAGCAGTTGGTTATGACTCCTGCAGTCTCTGAGGTGAGAACTCAGTCAAGGTATTGCGGTAACTGGACGTGGGCAGTAACAGCGTTGGGTGCCTCGTGCCCCATCCACATTTCATGTGGTTGGCTTGGTTAGATGCTATAGGCCTACTTCAGGCGCTTAATTTCAGATCTGTCCATGGATTCGAAACGAAGACCTGTGTTCTCTTTTTGTCTCTCATGGCTACAAAACCAAGAGGAGAGTGATATAAATGACACAAAATGACAAGAAGAAAAGTGTTCTGGTTTCGCAAATTTTTTTTACCTATTTATTTCCCTTCCATCTGAAAGCTGACATGCATTCTAATACTGGCCATCATTATGAAATCAACTTGCCAGTTTAAGAGAACATATGGACAGACGGACAAAACCAAGCCCATGGAAACTGCAGGTGATCTCAACAGGCCTCCCTTCAGGTTAACTAACAGGGATGCGGCACCGTGCTGCGCTGGATTCATGCTTTCAGGTTCAGAGCTTGGTCTGATCACTTTTCTGTGCATTTCTGTGGGGAACTCCACTGGGTAGGGTTAGGCATGGCACCATAGTGTGTAACAGCATGGTGTGGCCTAGGGCTTGCTTGTTTGTCACAAATCAGGACTGAAAATTACCGTGGCAAGGAGCTGAGCAGGACCAAGTGGCAGATCTCATGATTTCTCAGAAGTCAGAGCTCTCTAACTTGCATCAGAGCTTTCTGATCTGTAAAATCCCAATGTGTGAGGTCTTCCTGTGCTGCAGAGTCAAGAAATACCACAGCCTCCTCCCTGCTCCATGCATCCCATGCATCAGATGCATCAGGTACGTCTGACCAGCTCTGTCAAGCATGTGGGACTGTGCAGAAAAAAAAATTATATATATATATATATCAAAGGACATGACACTGGATGGTTAATGCATGATGCACAAAAATGCTGTTATTTAGGCAGAGAAGTGGTGTGGTGTCTGCAAAAAAAGCAGCCCCTGCTCAGTCACATCCCTGTGCTGTGCTGGCATGACCACTTTTGAGGCCACACAGTGGTCTTGGTTAGAGACCTGAGCTGGCTGAAAAGTGGTCCAGTAGCTTACCCCCATGGCCCCAACAACAACAAAAAGAAAAAAAAATACATTTTTCAGTGGGGTCAAATCCTGAACCAGCACACCCAGCGTCACACAAATGCCTCTTCCAGCACAGTCCTTCAGTTTCTAAAATCCTTCAGATTAATCCCTCACTTTATACCTTTCCTATTTTTTTTTTTTTTTGGTTACCTCTCATCCATTAGCTAACTGCTGTATTCTCTCCTTTCTCCAGCCTTTTTTTCTCCTGAAAAAATATGAATTTGGCGGGGGGGGAGGCTGGGAAGTCAGGACGAAGAGAGATCTTCTTTCGCAAGTCACAGAAGTGACTTTTTTTTTGTTTGTTGCTTCAGCCATTCTGCCTGTTCTTTCTCCCTGTTCTTTCTCCATCTGTTTTGAGACTATTGCTTTTAATGAGCGGAGCTGTGCGAAGTTATCTGAGTACATCTATTCCCTGATTCTGCAGGGTGGCGTAGATCAGAGGCTTTCCTTCTGAGCAGGACACCCAGTTTCAGCTGTCCATATTTCCTTTCTCTCCTGTTAAGTCAGTGGTGTTCTCAACAGTGCAGGGTAGCTGCTTTTTTCTCCCAATTCTTTGCTTTATCACCACTGACAGTGCACAAGAAAAGCTATGAAAGGATTTTCTCCAAATCCACGATCAGATAAGCAGAATCCCCAAAATAGAAACCCCAATGTCAGACCAACAGACTCAGCACTTCTCCTTTCCACCCTGGTGGGAGAGAGGCTCTTTTCCCTCCTGCCTGAAATCAAATGTATTTGAATACTGCCAGTCTTCATCAAATGAACTTTTTGCCAGTTAATGAGAGAAGGTGGGAATAGCCAAACTAACTGGTCACCGGGCAAAATCTGTTTCCTGAAGTAACTGTGGGTGCCAAGCAGGAATTGCGGCAAAGGAACAGATTTTCAGGGGTCAAAGTAAGCAACCTGTGCGAAGGCTGTGACAAGAACCACTAAACCAACTCTGTAGCAGGTTTCCCGTTTCTGGACGCATGTCATCCAAGTGTGCCCTTTCCTTTGCATGTCTCTCTGGCTTTGGTGAATGACAGGGCAGGGAAACAAGCTTTCACCTCCGTAATGCTTGGGCGAATACTGGTAAATTTAGTAAATTTCCCTATTGATGCTGATACAGTTTTTCTGCAAAGCCAACTAGAAATGTAGTCCCAATGAGGTCAGTGACTACTCAGGAAGATGTGTGCGACAAAACAGAGAGAAAAAAGAATAAGCCAAAGGTCTCAGTTGGTAGTCGTAATTATATATTAAGTATCATGCACTATAAACAAACAAGCCCAGGCTATAACACTGCTTAGAAACTGGAATTTCTCAGGCATGTCTTAATGAGCTCAGCTTCACATGTGAAACGAGAAACACTCGCAACATCCATTCTTCATCTATCTTAATTTGCTAAATTGGGTTTGCTCAGTTGACATGGAGAAGGTGCATTCAGCATGTCTCCTGACACGTATATTATCCTGTCGTGCTTTTTGCAAAGGCACCGTGCATTGCTGTTTTTCTCCAAAATGTGTCAGGTTGGTAATCGCGGAGCAGGATCTGAAACTCTGATGCTGCCTTTAAAATGAAAGGGTTCTACAAAACAGTTAATGCTGAGATTTTAATTGTCTCTTACTTATCAAACAGATAGACTTTGGGTTTCCAAAAATATTCAGCTTGCTTACTTTCACACACTTCACTGAAGTACCTGCTATAGCAAAGCAATTGCTTATGCTTTCCTTCTAGTCAATAGAGGAAGATAGGCCCCTTCAGAATTAGGTAACTGAGATGTGAAAGACACTTCAGAGATATTTATAGGCCTAAATTAGTCACCTTAACTTAATGATTAAGCTTTAGTGGGATAAATTGGTGCTTAGCTCTTTGTTTCATGTGAAAAGGAAGATAACAGCAAACGGTTATAACCCCAAAAGGAGTTTTTAAAAAAATTACTCAAGTTGCAGTAAAATTCTCAAAGGAGGTGGCTACACTAGGAATGGTTTGCTAGCTCTTTTAACAAAATGTTCGCAGTCTCTGATAAATCCTCTGAGTTTATAGGAGGACTGAGAGACACTATAATCTTCTCTTTAAAAACAAATTTGTTTTATAACCCAGGAGCAGTAGGCTGCAACAGCTATTTGTAATAATGTGCCTGACAGTGGCTGCTGGATAGAGGCTTATACAATCATGTATGCTGTGTGTACTAACAGAGTTCAGAGCAACCTTTTCCCCAGCGAGCTTCAAGTTTAGGATTGTGGAAGGATTCAACAGGTAGATTATAAGTATTTGCTTAGTGGCTTGGAGAAGCCAAGTGACAAGGGGTGGGGTAAGGGAAGGATTGTGTGTATAAATCAGTAGTCTGATGGCCTGGCTGGTGCAAGGTGGTTGTATTTTGCAGAAGACCGTAGAAGATACACTTTAATGAAGAACTTGAAGGAGGATGAGAGTGCTGTTTAAAGCCTTTGATTGCGTTTTCCTTCCCTGTGTGAGGGTCAGCCTGGGAGAATAATCTCCAGGGAGAAGTAGTACGGCGAGCCATTAGGCAGAATGAAAACGTGGTTCATGCTGTGGTCAGGTAATAGATTTGGTAGGTAAGGATAAATAAGGTGAGATCAATAGGTGCAGGGCAGTGCACTCGCTGAGAGATGAGTAATGACGTGGGCATTGTGAGATGTGAGTCAGAAAGCTCTGGGACAAGCCCTCCTTATCTGCGTTCTGCTGGGACTGCAGGACACGCTCAGGTGTGACCGTGATGGATGGGACTCATCCTGCCAAAGGTACCAATATAACGTGCGAGTCTGAGCTTATCATCTGCGTGCCTTCCTGTGGTCACTACCAAGTGAGGAAGACAGGAAGCCGTTCCAGAGGGCATTTCTTTTCCACTCTTACCTGTATGGTATAGGTGATTGTGATAAATTGCCTTGTGGCACCATTGCTGTCCCTCTCCACAGAGGGTCTTAAAGTAGTTGCCAAAGTTACAGGCGTGGTTGTGCGAGATGAATTCTGCTTAAAACATTAAGTAAAATTAGTGCATTTATAGACTTACACAGGCTGGGACTGTGGTTATTGTGTGATTTAAACACTATAATCTCAACAAAACGGTGCATTTTAAAATACTTTAAGAGAAATAGATGTGACCCTCTTCCACATTAAAAAAAATGTGGGAGGGAGGGGGACAGAATAGGAATATGAGATAAAGAAGAAGGTGAAAGCGTCAAATACTCACTTGAATTAGAGATTTTATCTATTGCCCTTCAAACAAGATAGAGGGAAGAGAAATGGATATCTGTATTTAACAGAGAAACTTTCCAAAATTGTACAGTTGCTTACGATTCCAATGGAAAAACTACTGTAATAACAACTGTAATGATGTATCTGCAGAAAGCTAATGCAGCAGTCTTCTGATTTAAGAAGTAACTCTATTTGCCCAGCATGGGTTTGAAATAAAAGAGAATTCTTCAGGTTTATATAATCCTAGGTAACTGAAGATAGCTGCTGCTTAGTGCTTTATCTTCTCTCTCCTGCTAGGACAATAGAAGCCGACCTTAAACCTTTACTATTTTTGCTTGGTAGCACTGAATTGCTAAAGCATGTGTAGGCATGCTGAGAACCTGTAATGGAAATCTTTAGGGAACCGTTCACTTTTCAGAGATCAAAGATTCATTTTTAATGTCTCGTTCAAGTTTTCCTTTTGTCCATATTCCCACACCTAATAGCAGGTATCAGTTTTCTAATGTTTAACATAAAATTTTGCTATTAGAGTGTCTAAACTGATTATTTTAATCAGACAAGTGTTATAATGACAGAAAATGAACTTTCTTGGCTTGCTTTGCTGTGTACAGAGGAAAAATCAGGTGCTGTGACTTCAGGTAGTTAGCTCAGAATATTTTTCCTTGCTTCAAGTACTGCACTCCTCCCAGTAAGCTCACAAATATATGTTTTATAACTTTTATATTTTTATTATTTTTCAGAAGATGATTTGTTAAGCATACTGCCTTTGCTGTACTTCCGTGTATTTTTCTTCCTTTTCTTATTTTTTTCTTTTTGTTTGTTTGTTTGTTTTCATTTTCCCTTTTTCCCCCAGATCCACCATGTATGTTAAATTCTTTGATCTTTGACTAGGAGGAGCCAAAAAAGCTGTAAACCTCCAATAAACTGAATTGGTACACTTTTCTTTTAATAAAGAGCTCCTTCTGCTGGTGGAAAAATAATCAAACAACCATGCAGTATACTCAGAAAAGAGTATACAGTCTAGGTAGTTTGGTAGATACAGACTGATTTCTGAGGCATTTCTGGTTAGGAAATACATTGTACTTAACTTTTCTATTAACAGAAGGATGTACTTGTGTGCTGATTCTCTAATCCTGTGGCTCTTCACTGGTATTGTCCCTCTGCCACATACAAGTAATAGAAGAAAAATTCTGTTTCTTTATACCTATTGGTGTTTCATGGATGTAGCAGATAATAAAATGCAGCTTTCTACGTGTTAAAGACATAAACTGTTGTGTTGCCATCAAATGCATTTTCTGTGTGTCATGAAATAATGCAATGAAAACAAACTTGCTGAAAGAAGCGAGTTTCTTTTCCTAAAATGGAAAATTCATTTTGGAGTGCCAACCTCGCATAGCAGCTGTGAGGGGTTTCTGCTTTTCAAGATGTTTTCCTTCCGATACTAACGTTGTTAGTAATTTTGTGCTAATATAGTGTAATATTCTTGAGCAACATTCAGCAAATTTTGATAGTGGAACGGCAGTAAAGACAGAAATACTACAACAAAGCTCAGTTTTTCTTCTTTGGTGGCTGAAAGCTTTTATTTTAACCAAGTTTATTTTCGGTTAACTAAGCTCACTCACTGTTTCTCTCTGAGGTGCCAGCTCAATAGTAGGTCAATTCTATGTTCTGAGGCTGATGCTACCTGTGATGGGGAGCTTTGTGAAAATGTGGGAAAATCCCACAAAAAAAAAAAAAAAAAAAAGTGGGATATGCTCTCTTCTCAGATCCCATTATGGAATAGCCTAGGGAGCAATGAGTTTGGACATACAATCTTTCAAGACGTTATTTTATCACCCAGTGTCTACATCCATCCGTGTTTTAAAGTACAGTAAAAGCCATTCAAAGGTAATACTTCTTCTCACTTTGGAAAGTCATGCTGTGACTTTCCGTACTGTGAGCCACATTGTGAAAAGGAGACTGCCTCATTGCTTTTGTGATTTTGTGAACATAATATCCCCAGTGGATGTCGTGATGAAATCAAGAAGTATTCAAAGTAGTGCCCAGCATTCACATCTGCAGGCTAACGCACAGACTGTTAGGGTGATACGTGGATTAGGGGAAACTTGCATCATCCTGGAAATTAGATTGGGAATTAGGAGGAATTTCTTCTCAGAAGGAGCAGTCAGGCATTGGGACGGGTTGCCCAGGGAGGTGATGGAGTCACCGTCCCTGGGGGTGTTCAAGGAAAGGTTGGGCGTGGTGCTTAGGGACATGGTTTAGTGGGTGACATTGGTGGTAGGGGATGGTTGGACCAGGTGCTCTTGGAGGGCTTTTCCAACCCAATGGTTCTGTGATTGCATGATTGGAGCCATGTCTGTGCAGGCTGCCCAGAATAAGCTAGGCCATTGAAAAGGCACGTGTAAGGAAGTAGATGCCTATATGTAGGTACCCAAATTCAGATGTCTTCGGTCTAGGGCCAGTTATACCCTTAATGTGTGGTATCGACAGTCATGATTCTTATGTGTATGTCCTGGAACTTTGGGTAATGTGCATAATATTTAAAATAATTTATTGTACTATGTCTTTCTGTGTAATTGATATTATTTACAATTGTGTATTTGTGGAAAGGCTTTCGCCACAAAGAAAGAGAACAGAGTTGGTCCTACTGCATCCCTATTAATGCAAAGGATGTGTCATTATTACCAAGGTCAGCAATATGCAAAAGTTTGGAAAATTTAATTGTGCAATCAGCAATGTTTCAAAGCATTAAGAAACATGTCTTCTTAACATCAGTCCTTCCAGACTGCCTTGTTTCTGTTCCTTAGAGGTATGTTTTGAGATCAATTCGTCAGATCCAGTGCTAAAGGCATATACAACCAGTTATCGAAAGTATGCTAAAGTTACTCCAATTTGAATGGGGATAATGGATAAGGTGATGTATTGTGATGTAATTTGGTAGTGCTGTCTTGAAGACTAGAGAAAACTGGAGAGACGACTGGTTTCCCAGTATTATTTCTATTATTATTTAAAAAGAACACTGCAAAGTATCAGATGTACTTGCTTAGTCACTTTGGGATGTGTCAGCCCCAGGAATCAGTTAGCAATGCCTGACTATTTGTATATAAGAAGCTCTTTGAGATAATTTTTATACAGGTTGAACAAGTATTACTCCTACATAACTTAAAAATACTTTCTTGGAAAAGTACTTTAAAACCAACTGCAGTGAGTGGGCCTGATTTACTTCTTAAAACTTCTGAGGCACAGGCTTTAAAGCTTCCTGCAGACTAATGCACAGGGCATGCTAAGAATTTCTCAAGGGGAAAACTCTCTTATACAGAACTGCTGTATGAAGCTGTCTATGGCCAAGGAAACCATACCCCAAACCACCTATGGGCACCCTGCAGTTGTCCACATGCTGGCACCCAGTGCCACTGGGTCACTGTAATACTCCCTGCCTGGCCTCCTGCTTTGGGTGCCTGAAAATGGTTCAGCTCGGAGCAGGACGGGCTCACTGAGCTTTCCCCAGGGGCTGCTCCAGCTACTCTCGAACCTTCACAGCTGTAGCAGGGGAAAACCTGAAATATGCTGGGTGCAGTGCAGTAACATGGGCTAGATGTTCAAAATAAGCACCTACATTTAACAGGTACGCTTGACCTTGATTTCTCTGTGCTTTGTTTCCTCATCTGTAAATTTGGATAATACCAGCTGTTCATCTTTCAGGGATATTGTGAGGATAAATTATTAGTGAAGCACTTAAGTACTTAAGGGATGAGTAATGCAGTAAAGTCTGCAAGGAAATTAAACATTCTGTCTTTCTAGCAGGATCTGAATATTGTTTACTAAATGAGGTACGGGGTCATACACAAAATGCTGAATAGAGAGCTGTGCATCCAAATGAGGCAGAGCTCCTACCTTAGGGGAGAAAAAGGATGAATAAAGACTTGTGTGCTAAGTATGTGAGAATACCTAGGCACATGAAAGAGAACTAAGGTAGGACAATCAGCCATAATTATGACTAATGCAACTTTTTGGGTGCTGACTTACAGCTTTAATATTACTCTTATGAGATGCTGTATTTTGTGATGTTGTCTCTTGTGTAACGTAGGCACACATGCACACATCCTCTCACAACAAGCTTTGTTAACAACGAGTCTGTGACCAGAACATACAGTGGAGCCAAATCTGGGACACAGTTAAATGTTGAAAAAGAAGAAAAAAATAGGAAAAAAAAAAAGGCAGGATATTGACTTAGGAGGATGGTTTTTTGTTGTTATTTCTTAGCATCTGCCTCTTAACACGGCATAAAAATCTTCTAAAGGGTTCGCCACTCAATTAAACTTTTCTATTAAATGCTGGATGCAGAAGCCATATATTTAACAAGTTTTCCACTCTGTTGCTTCACCGTATAAATAATATGTCTTCTGGAAATTTCTAATACACGTCAGGTATTCATGATGAAAAAGCACATTTGTACTGCCAGTTCAGAGATAATTACTTGCCATTAGGTTCATAAGAACATAAATTTTATTCATTTCTATCATCTAACTTGTCAACTTCTTAAATTTTGCCTACACTATGCCCCTCAGTGACAAGCAGCAAATAATTTAGTCTTCCACCAAAATAATAATGACTGGCAAATGAAAATTTCATTGAAACAGACAGCACAACATTAGTTGCACTGAAAGATCTTAAATTTTTTTCCTAATAATAATTCAAGTGCTATCACTCAAATTAATTTATTTAAGTGACTTCTATTAAACAGCTCTTATTTAGGTGCTCCCTTTTTGTTTAAGAGATAAGCAATATGTGCTGGTTATTTGCTCAAAGTGCATTTTTACCCTTGCAGTTTTGTGGTCACTCGTGTTAAGAGTTGTTTGAGAAAATAACAGTTTACACCTGTAAAAAAGTTCCTTCTCCCAGTTAAGTTGCTTATGCAACACAAAAATGTGCACAAATCTGATGGGGGAGGCAAATACCTAGCATGTCATAAGGAAAGGTCACCTACTTCCATGTCAGTTTGGTTTTGAGATGCTGTGCAGCAGTAACACTGATGGTTTCAATGATGTGTTGTTGCCTGTAACCTAATCAAGGGTTCCTGCAAAACTGTATTGCCTTGTTTGTAACAAGATCTGTGGCGTGCTGATACACAGACGGGTAAAAAAGATCTTGAGATGCTGGGGAAAGCTGCTTCTTCGGTTATTATTTGAGAAAGACTTTTCTGTTAACTTGTGTCTGCTCACCTCTGTCCATCCGAAGAAACTGCCCATTTCTTCTTGAAAGGGCTGTTTTCCCCCCTCAGCTTTTGTTTCTTTATGTGTGTGGAAATCTTTCTTACCTCAGTGACTATGTAAAAACCTTAGAGAATCATGACTGAGCTGGAAGAAAAACACTGACAAAATCTGTGTGTCTAATAATGGCTTGGGATAGTTAAGTTATTGGAAAAATATACTGCAAATATTGAAAAGAGTAGTACAGAACTGCTTAATATATGTAATCTGAAACCAGAAAAGGTAAAGTAATTCTTGGACATGTCTGTCTTCTTTGTATATTAATCTGCCACTGGAGACAATCAGATGCAATTCTGTGGGGAAAAAAACAACCAGTAGAGAAGCAATTTTCCAGTGAATTAATCCCTGGCAAAGGTTGCCTAACAGGGGATCCTTGTCTTTCCATCAAGAAAAAAAAAAAAAAAAAGAAAAAAAAAAGAAAAAGATGGAAAAAAAAAAACGAGAATAGTAACATCAACTTTTCTGCCATTTGGTGGTAACATTTTAGAAGAATACGATCCAGTCGGTCCCAAAGAGCTTTCCAGCACGAGTGCTGACAGGATTTAAGAAACAAGGAATTTCCTCTCAATATGTATGTTAGATATTGATATTGCAGACTTGCCTTTAATCTAGCAGGAAAATAAACACATCTTCATGTTGAGATGAAATGGTTTGTGAAATGTTGATGCTATGCTTCAAGTATTTGAGCATACCTTAGTAAACATACAGTTGGAGGCTATTAATGTATATTATTGACTGCAATTAGAGTTTACTGTGTATCTAGTAAATGGGAAAGTGTGGAGTTGCATGCGTAATGCAAAATTAATGTAAATGCTTGGAGGAACAAAATGACACCTGATTCCCTAAAATACTTTACTTCACAGGTCAGTGTGGCTGCACAGATTTCATTAATGTAGTGTTAATGCAGATATAAAGATACAGAGTTGGACAAAGTAAGTAGACATTCCATGTCCTGGGAATAACTACTTCTGTACTCTTCTGCCTCTTGAACATTTTGCATTACCCCGCTGCTGATTCCTGAAGTATTTTCAGTGTTTCATTCCAATGCAATGCTAAGTAGCAAGTTAAGAAGTTAAAGTTGTGTGAATTGTTCTGGAATTCTTAAGGTCTCAGAGAAATCTGGATCACTGAAAACTGCACTCTGAGGAACAGAAAGGTGTTTTAGGTAGTTTGTGGAATACTCACATAAATGTAGCCAAAATGTAATTTTATGCGTTTACTTACAGCTCTGTTCTTGACAGTCAGCTTTCACAGTAGGATGATGCATTCCATTCAGTCATGTTCAGTTTCCTTTTTTTCTGGGTGTAAAATCGAAAATCTTCCTTTGATAAAATCTGGGAAGAAGGATCTCAAATGAACAAAAATAATCAGTTCCAAAAGCATAAAATACAAATCAGAGCTGACAGCTCTATTTCTGTAGCTTCTAGTTTACTAGAATTGTAGCTTCTTCCCAGCACAGTGCTTGAGCATTTTGCAAGTCCCGGTACCAGCTGTGGCTCCAGAGACATTAAGGTCCCTACTATCTGGAAAGACATGCTCCTGTAGCTTCATGCTGTTGCAAGGAGCTGAAAGACCCCTGGATCACGAATACCAAGGCAAAGTTGCGCTGCCAGGAAGTCTGGGGTTTTCAGCATCTCATTGGCAGGAAGCCAATTATTCCTACTTTCCTGCTTCCTCTCAGAAGTTGGTCTGAGGCTACTTCCATTCTAATGAATCTGCTTTTTCAGGGGAAAAAACAAAACAAAACAAAACAGAAAACAAAAACCACAAACCAACAACGTTTTTCTAGTAACATCTACAACAAAAGAGTTTTTTTTTTTTCTGGCCAGTTCTCCTGTCAATTTTGACCAGCTAATGAATGTGAGATATATTTTTTAGCTAATCCCAAGGTATGTATGTTACTCATTCTTCATGAGACCACACCGAAGCTGCAGCTTAGATGAGAATTTCCCACTTAGTTTATTAAGCAGTGCTAGCCAAAGACATTGATGATGTACACCTCGCTGCCCTTTCCTCTATTCCCAGTTACGAGAAGGTGCAGGTTACCTTCAGATGAGTGGAGTTGTTCCTAGAAGTATCTATGCATTAAACACAATGCTCCTACAGACTCATGTAGTTCAAGGAATATTTCAAAAAAACACATCCTTTAAGTAGGGAATTGGCTTGTAAATTATCAGAGAACTGTTTACCCACATTCCTGTAAGGATTTGGACTAAAGCGCAGGAAATAAATGCTCTGCTTCACAAGGTGTCTTGCAGTGCAGTGGAGTCTTCTCACACCTGGTAGGTGCAACAACGTGCACGTAAAGGAGAGGCAAAAAGAGTCTGAAAAATGAGAGAGAAAAGATACCGCAAGGAACGTAAAGTCACCCAAACACTCCAAACTTAATATTCAGATGTTGCTCTTCTCAGCCAGCGAGTCTTGGCTCCGGAGGGCCATGTCCAAGGTTTCAGCAGTGGTGTCATTTTCCTTTCCTGCATGGAGGCAACAAGCATATGTCAAGCCATTTGCACCATCTGCCACATAAGTGTCAGTAAAAGCAAGAGGAGCACAAGGGGGACAGACACTTGAGGACATTAGTGTTAAACTATTTAAATGAGAAACACCAGTTTTAATGTTGAAAAGCTACATAATCTTAGCAGCCCAGCTTTTCAGCAGGCAGCAAGGAAAGCAAAGCACGACTGACTGCTCTTGCCAAAACGTCAGGATATGGGGTAGGCTGAGAGTCCTCAGCCTGTCTGCATACCTGTGCTCCTGCAAATGAAACTGTGAAATAAAAGAGCGATTCAAATGCGTTTTGTGAGATGGATGATCTCCAGCATGTTTTAATCTACAAGGAAAGGAGCGTTAATGTAAGTATTTCCAAAAAGAGGCTTGAGGATTTTCTAAGTGTACTGATTGAAAGTTTACCAGCAAGGATTTTCAGCTTGTTCATGACTAATTACCTCACTTTTTGAGAACTTCTCCAACTGCATCTCTTTTTTGTTGCTCTGGTATTTTTTTTTGGTTTTTGTGTTTACATTTCATAAATAGGCTTAGTAGGGAGGCAGTAAAGTGTGGGGTGAGTCTGTTTGCTAGGAAAATGGAAGAGTTGATTTCCCATGTGGCCTTCTTGGCTGGCAACTGCAAGCTGAAGTATATTACTCAGTTATTGCTGTTTTTTTGTTATTATTATTATTAAGACTCCACTTCTGCTCATCCCTTTGCAAAACTTGCAGTTCATTGTACTCCCACTGTTTGTCTGGAAAGGAACAAAAGGTACAAGAAACAAGTCCACTGTGTTGAAGAAAAGTGTGGCTTCTGAAAACTTATGGTATTAGAGCTCTACACCATCTTTTTCTTAGTGCATGGTAAGAAGGACAGTCTTAAGTCTGAGAAAAAATGAAACTGATGAAAAAAATGAGGGACCGTAAGGGAGCTGATTTATAGAGGTGACAGCAGCACAGTAGGCATCTGCCTTCCCTTCCTCGAATGCAGCTGTGATCAATGCAAAACCACTCGTTGTCATGGGATGGTGTGGCTGTCCCTAACCCTTAAGCACAAATTATCTCTGCCTGGTTGGTAGTGAATATGCATTTCTTGTTTTGCTCTAGTCACACAAACTTGATCTTAATGAAAGCCAGAAGCAAATATAGATCAGGGTATATATATGTGTGCGTGTATGAATGAGGGCTGAGATGCTCTGCTTGGCTCTAGGAACTGAAATTTAAAGAAACTTTCACATACAGTAAGATTTGTGACAGAAATAGGGGAGTTTCCAGTGACATCTCTACAAGGTCTGTGGGTTTAGATATATGGAACAATTTTCCTGCCTGCTTCCTTGCACCTGGCTCTAGCTTTCCCCCTCCTAAAAGTGAAGAAAAAGAATTTGAGTACAAATTCACTCCCAGCATAGCAGACAAGTAGTTATATACGGGACTGCTTGGGTGGTTGGTTTTGTGTATTTGCTTTGCTTTGTTGCAAGTCTCCCATGTAGAAAGCAATTTATGCTTTAAGAAACACAAAAGGAGAAGTGCCTGGTGTACCTGGTGGGTTCCCAAAGCCCTGAAATGGACAAAAGTGAGATATTTGTACCAAGTATTGGCATGCTACCCTCAGTGTGTCATGTCGACATTTTAAATACTCATTAGCTCATGTCAGTGCACAGCACTGAAGTGTTCGCATATCAATTTCTGGGAGTGATGCTACAGAGATTAAAATATTAAGACTTTTTCCTTTGTCATCAGTGTACTCGAAGCAGATTTGCTGAAAGAAGCAGCATTAGCGACACAGCTGTAACAGGGTTTCCCAAACCATTAGTTTTGAATAAACAGTACTTGATCATGTTGAAATTTTGCATGAACTTATGAAAAAAAAAATGAACTCCTCGTAGTTATCAAAACATATAACTTCATTTACTCTGCTAATGAGAAAAATAAGTGCCTTTTTGGAATAAAGAAAAATAATTATATTCATTTTCTCGCATAACCAAAAAAATACTAATTGATTACTTCTATGACTTTGTGTTTTCATTCTAAGACTTCATGTACACTGCAGATAGTAAATGATGAGTTGTCTGTTTCATAAAGCATAGAAACCTAGATGCTTTCAATTATATTTATTTTTTTTTTTTTTTGACTGCTGGCATATTCATTATCAGTGTACCTTAGTTAAACGCATCCAAGAGTTACGTTCTTCCTCATGATTGGGAGGACTACATTTTTAGTTTAATCTATAGTATTTTGTATGCTAAGGAGTTAAAAACAGTTGCGGAATCCGATCAGCTTGGTGACAATAGCACAACAGTAAGTGCTTCCTAGGTGCTTGTGCCTTTTTAGAGGTATTAAGACCTCCCTTCTTCAGAAGAAGAACTTTGCTGAGTGAACATTATTCTCCCACATTGTCTGGTCACCTTGACTGAAGTAGCATGAGCACATGTTTAAATGTAACTACCCACCTTCTGTTTCTGGGTCATGCCTGTTTAGAAAGAAGGTAGCTGTATTCTTAATAGATAAGAGTATGAAACTCTGAGTGGAACTAAAGAAAAAGGACACCTAATCCAACCCCCCTTTGGTAAAGGTGGTATCTAAAGCCAAGGAATAGAATACGAATGAGTGGTTATCACTGAGTAGATTGATTTATTTTTGTCTCTTTACAATTAGAAATTGAAGAGAGAGGATGTGATTGGTGTATCAGTGTACAGAAACTGTGTCAACATTTAGTTCTCTTTTGCCACTGTTGGCTCATATTAAATCAGATCAGTAATCAGCCTCCTATGTTGGACTCATTCTGTGGGCAGTGCCATGAAACACTGCACTTGGCAGAGAAAAACTTGTAAATAATACCCTTTTAAAACTTTGAAGGAAATCATCTTATGGTTTGCTAATAGAACACAGTTTGGGGGGAGACACAGATTCTAACGGTGTTAGACTGAGCTAAATGGGTTTATGTATTTTTCCACTGGTAGTGAAAGCAGTTCCAGTCCCATGGCTAGACATTACTATGTTGGCACGGGGGTATTTGAATTACTTTCCAGTGTCTTTGGTCCTGGATTAACATTGAATATAATTTCTAACACAAATATATATGAAAATTTTAGGCAAAAGCTTAAAAATGTAACGCTATATCTAGAAAAAAGAATATGACAAGTAATGCTGAATGCTTAACAGACCATAAAGAAACATGCATTTGAGTTTTACACCAGAGGAAAATGATTGACCCGAGGTGTCAGTTTTTCCTGATAATATGGACCTTTTGTATTTAAAGGTGCATTAAAATGAATTTTCAAGTATTTTTTTTCCTACAGTGCTCTCAGCATGTCATTAATTAATTATGACCATTTCTGTCCAATATGGCAAGATGAAGCCAAGTCTACACTAATCTAGCTTCTGTCTCTCTCTCTCAATCTTTTAAGTTTGTTACTGAAGAGAGTTTTCAGAGGAACAGGGGGAATTTTATTTACTTTACTGAAGTTCTTACCATTCTGTCTTTACAGAAGAAAGTTATGTAAAGAATCTTTAGAATTACGTTATTTCATTTTTCCTGCTTCTTCTAAATTTCAAATTTTCTCATTTTCTGATTGAGGGCAACTTTGTAACTGCAGGCAAATGTTCTACTTCCTAATTGACCCCTGAGCTGGAAATTAGTGTCTCAGTAAGCTTAATGTAGATATTGAAACATTTTTTTTTCTAAATTTGATACTTGAAAAAATAGAACATTATTTCTGCATTGAGCATGTTTTGTATTGTCTTTCCCTCACAAGAAGTTCCTTCGGCTCTTTAACTTCACTGTGGAGCACCAGAGCACTTCACTGAAGGCAAATACACATACATTACTTGCACTGAACGGATTTAGGGCATGCTGTTGATTTCTGCTGGAAACACTCAGGATATGCCACCAACTCTTCTTGCTTTCAGAAGTGACTCATAAGCCAAGCCCATAAAGAAGCCAGATGTGTTTTCACCCTCCTCCTCTTCTTTTCCCCCACTTTTACCTACATCATCTCTTACTGCTGCTGACAAAAAGAAAACAAAGAACACACAAACACACCTGACCAGTGTATAGAGAATATCACTTAAAAGAGTAATTTCTGCTCCCTGAAGAGAGGTTTCCAAAAACCTGCCTATTTCTTAATCAAATACAGAAAATGCGTTTTGCATGTAATAATGACATACAACATTTTTTAAGCAGAACATCACTTTTCCCCTTGCTTGTTCATCTTAGTATGTTTTTCTATGGGCCTTCATTTCATATTTGACTACTTCTGTGCATTTTCGAGCCTTGATTTTCAGGGGGAGGTGATAGCTTTTATTAGCTCACCTCATAGTTGAAAAAAATTAATGAGCTTCTGAAACTCATCTTTTACCAAGCCCTTCTCAAATTATTGGGTTACTTTTCTCACCTGTGTTGCTTCTACACTGGATTAGCAGACAACAGTCTATTGTCAGAGTGCTTTATCCTCTGCAGACATTTTGGGATGCTTTGCTGCCCTGGGATTGTCTGAAACATACTGTGAAATTCTTAATGACCCTTGACAAAACAGAAGTGATCGGGCAGTATTTCAGTAATTTCTCCAGTATTGGAATAATGAGGAAGAGAGATGTTTGTACTGATCGCAGCATTTGTGACTGTTTAATTTGAAAACTAGGAAATAAATATAATTTTGTTCAATAATTTGCATTACCTTATATGACTTTATTAAGGGAGAAATGTAGCAATCCCTTTCAATTTTGAAAATTAATAGTGAGTCTGTAGGTGGGTGTTGTGCTGCTCCAGATTTATAGGTGCAGAAGTTTTGAAGTTGTATAGTAACAGAATATCTGCATTTTTTGTATTCATTTTGTCTGGTGGCAAATATTTCGCTACACAAGGTGAAATTAGCTCTATGCATCTTGATCCTCTTTTAATTGGAACCAACAGCTTGTAATACAGATGCTTTGAATAACCTGAAAAGGAAAGGAGCTCTGTAAATCAGACTGTGCAGTGATGACTTTATTTATAGCCTGGTTCATTTACGATTGTAAGTAAACTTGACTTCCACACACAGCAAAGTGTGAAATATCCAAATTAATCACAGACATTAAGTGCCTGGGGAAAATAGATTTTGAGAGGATCAAAGGTATGAAATCAGAAACAAAAAAGAATGGGGAACAGGCCATTTATGGATTAACAGGCTAAAGGGTCACTTAGCCCTCAGAAACAAGGCTTAAAGGCAGAGCTGCTATTGATTTTTCTTGACTGAAATCCCATTTGAACTGAAAATAATTAAATTATAGACACACTAAACAAGTTAAAATCTTCTAGATCCCACTTGCATATGGCCTCTGAGTTTATCTGGCTATCTGTAAAATGCTAGTGCTGCAGTCTTTCCACCGGGAAATAGGTGAGAGTGTGAGGCACCAGTCTGTGGATCTGGTCACACCTTGTGGATCTTTCAAGTTCAACAGAGCTCTAAGCTGCACATGCCAAGCAGGCCTATGAAATACTCTTTGGTTTTTAGATGAGAGTGACCAAATCTCATCTTTAGATGAAAATCCAATCAGGCTTTGCACAAAATATTTGGATTTTGGACTAGGAGATAGAGTGGGATAGAGACAATCCGTGATCATGGACGTGCTGCCTGGAAAGCAGCAGAACAATGAAGACCATCTTTCTGGGCCTGCCGTAAGCTCGGTTGCTCCTATTAGAGTTGCAAGGAACGTGACATCTGACAGACATCATGGTGACTATCATGTCCCAGAAAATTTGCATGGCCATAGGATAATTCAGTCCTTAAGGGAATCAAGATTTTTTGTTCTATGCTACTGATATAGGCCTTAGTAGTGTATAAGGACATATACTTCCTTCTTTAGGACCTTGTCTTCTTTTCATCTGACAAGAGAACAGAAGATTAGTATTGCTTTACTGTGAATCCAAAAGGTTCTGTGGTTTTCTGATTCAGTTTAGTAGAGAACGGTTATATTATTGTCTGTTGGGGACATAATGGATTGGATAAGTGGAAGGTGAGGTGAATTGAAAACTGGCTGAAGCGCTAGGCACAAAGTTCAACTAAAGGAAATATGAATCATAGAATGATGGAATATCCTGAGTTGGAAGAGACCCACAAGGATCATCGAGTCCAGCTGCTGGCTGTGCACAGGACCACCCAAAAATCATCCCATGTGTCTGAGAGCGTTGTCCAAATGCTTCTGGAACTCTGTCAGGCTCGGTGCTGTGCCTGCTGCCCTGGGGAGCCTGTCCCAGTGCCCGACCACCCTCTGGGTGCAGAACCTTTCCCTAACCCCCAGCCTGACCCTCCCCTGTCCCAGCTCCATGCCGTTCCCTCGGGTCCTGTCGCTGTCCCCAGTGAGCAGAGCTCAGCGCCTGCCCCTCCGCTCCCCTCGTGAGGGAGCTGCAGGCCGCCATGAGGCCTCCCCTCAGCCTGCTCTGCTCTGGGCTGAACAAACCAAGGGACGTCAGCTGCTCCTCATACATCTTGACCTCTAGACCCTTCACCATCTTTGTTGCCCTCCTTGTTTGCATCTTTATTGTGAAGTCCTGTAACTAGCTGTTTTGACTGTGTGTTACTGGGTGGCTTTGCATTAACAGGCAGGTGAGGGTTTTCTGTCTCATGACTTAGTTGCTCTGTATGAACAAATGTGCCATACAGCTGCCGAGCTGAGTTTTCATCCTCAAGTACGCCAAACTCCTAGCCACATAGTGCAGTTTCCCTGGTTTTCATCTTGTCCGGTGTAGGAAAAGCTTTATACAAAGCCAATCAATATTGTCTCCACGAAGAAATGAGAAAAAGGTTGATGTCTGTCATTGTTCCTGATCACATCAAGCAGTTAAATCTTGAGGCTTTTGACTAAATATGCAAAGTATGTGTTCTCTGCCTTTTTGTGTGTGTACTCAGATCATCTATACACACATCCAGGCATACAGATGTTGAAGAGCATTCTGTACCTTCACCTAGCAGGCTGGAAAATTTTCTTAGTCATTCCTATTAGATTTGTATTTTTGTACGATGAGAAGGAGATAAGCTGCTGTTCAGTGCCCAATTTCATGGCTCACTTTGAGAGAAAGAAGATTTTTAGAACTGGATAGTCTTTGTATTTTAGTCTGTATTGGGTATGATGGGAAAATCTTGTCAATAGCTGCAATTCTGGAGATAGATGATAAAAATGAACAGAACTCTGAAAGAGAAATACTTTTTCACACAACATTTGTTTAAGCTATAGAATTTTTTCCCCTCAGAGGACAATCAGTTGATGCTATAAGTTTTTAGAGCTTCAAAAAGGCATTGAACAAATTAATGAAAGAAAAATCCATTGAAGTCGAAACTTGCCCCCTCTGGGTTAGAAAGTGCATGAATCAAAAGTTGCTGCATGCTAGCAGTGTATCCATGCTTATGCTATATTTAAACTTCTCTGTTTGAGGCCTCCTGATACTGAGCTAAGATGGACCATTTGGTCTGACCCAGAACCTCTGTTCCGTGATGTGACCTGCTCCCACTCAAAGCTCAGTCCTGGTTACTGCTTGCAGCTACATGACACGATGGAAAATGCTGCTAGCAGATCCTGAGCATTGATGCAGGGCCCCAGGCTTGAGGGTCTGGGGGACAAATGGTAAACACAGTAGATATTTGTGGACACAAAGGATGCTGGGCACTTTCTGGGATTCAGGTGCTGTGTAAGTGGACTGTATCAACTACGCCACGTCACCACCTGGTCTTACTAGGTCAATAAGGTGCGAGATTTTCAGATCATGATCGATTTATTGAAAATAGGATGGTTCCTAATGTCTTTTAGAATGTGTCTGCTGTTATGGAGGCATTAAGAATAAATCTGGTAGGATAACTTCAGGCACTGTCTCTGAAAACATTGGCTGCTATAACTTATTTTTTTTTTCACAGAACAAATAGTAGAAGAACTACAAGCAGAAAACATGTTTTCTGTAAATACCAAAACATCTCAGTAGACCCAGCACAACATAGGTAAAAATAACTTTCTGTTATTCTTCCAGATTTGCATTTGCATTTTGAATCAATGTGAACACATTAGAAACAAAGTAAAAATAGAAGATGAGAAGTGTAAAGCATGGTTTGAGGGGTTTAGTTCTGATAACAAAACGCAGAGACAATTCTTTCAAAGTGCAATCAACTCCTGCTATACTGTCAAGGTGGTATTTCTGCGTATATATCTGTGTGTACACAGACACAGACTGCTTCAAAGACAATTTTATACCCTATTGTACAACTCCAATCAGACTTGGTGTTTCAAAACAAGACGATTTGTCTTGCTGTAAATACAAAAAGAATTATACAAATGTATCTTTCTTCTTTATTATCCTGGAAAGCTCATAGATCACATGAAATGTTTGGTGTGTGGCAGTCAAGGAGAAAAACAGAAAAAGAAATGGCATTTAATTTGGCTTCTTGCTATGTTTACCTCCATCTGATGTGGGATTAAGGTGTCATTTATGCAGCTTTAATAACATTTTTATTCCTTTTGAAGTTTGTGAAATGCAGGTCAGATAAATTTCACCATATTTCTCAAGTTTTCTCAATTTTTTGTTAGGAGTCATTAAAAGGAGTGCAATAATTACTTGGGAGAGAAAATGCAAGAAAAATAATATACCTCTCAGGAAACTAAAGCTCCTCTTGCTGAATGCAACATAGAGAATACCACAAAAACATGTTTCAAAATAGCACTGACTTCTAAATGCTTATGGTTTTGTTTGTTTGTTTTTCCTGTTGACAATCCAAGAAGTTTGATCAACAGGGCGCACTATACAAAGAGTAGTGCAAGTGGGTGCCAGCAGCTTAGCCTGAGCTCACAGAGCAAATCCCAATTCATAGTGGAGATGCCTTAGTAGTGAGCCTTAGTGAGACTGGAGGTCAAGAGGGAAGTACCACTGCAGAAGTGATCAGGGTCAGGTATTTTTTTATGCATCAAAGAAGTGGCTTGAATGGGGAATAAAGAGAGGGGATGAAATAAATGGGCATTACAAACCACTGAAGGTGTCCTTGCCTTTGGTTATAGGGTTGGTTTGATTGTTTTCTGTTTTATTTGATGTTACTGCATCTTTTGCTGGCAGCCATGCCTTTTAATTTCACTTTGGCCCAAAATAGACTGTATCTGTGTCACCAGATACTCAGGTTTTGCACAGAAGTATTGTGTTTTGCCTCTGAGGGGTTGAAATAGGGCATTTCTCCTCCCCTGTTGGTGCACAAAGCAATTTGAAGGAGAATATTGAGTGCAGACGGCTGCTCAAGGACATATCCCTGTTGGCCACAGGAACAAAACACCCCACCCCAAAGTAAAGGTAGGTAATCCTTAACAGTTTGTGCATTACTGTAATCACAATGCAATAGTTTTGATTTTTCTCAGCTGAAATGTTCATCTCTAAATAGGGTGGCTCAGTCCTGCACAGGGCACCTGTATAAAAGTCTTTCCAGTTGTTGCTGGTGGTGGTTTGTTTCGTTTTGTTTTATATCAAGAAGAGTTTGTTTCCACACAATAGCTATTTTTAAGTGTTCTATTCTGCAAAATTCCTACTTATACTCTACTATTCACAAGTTGCACATAATTCAGTAGCTTTTGTAATGTGTGCATAACTGCAATTATCTTTTACTGCTGTAGAATTTACATATCATAAATTCTCTTTTTTCTATCAAGCTTCAGAAGGCATATATGTAGAATAGCAATCTTTATACATATCATCAACTGTAAGACAGAGAGGTTCTTGTTTGTCCTGACAGATTTTGTGTCAGTCCTGCCTGACTTGGGCTATGAATACGGCTTTGTTAATAGGCTGAACAAGTAACTCGATGATAATTTTACTCAGCTTCCATGGTTTGGAGGATGTTTCATCCAACTTTTGAAACATTCTTACACAAAAGCAGAAAGGTGGACAACTTAATAAATAGCCTTGTATCCTATAACCAAAGCTGGGTTCTCCTGCAATGTAGGCAGGAAGCGTTGAAGCTCTGCTCCCTTGTGAAGCTCTCCCTTGACTGTGGCTGGCTCTCATCTGCGTATGAACTGGGTTACTGGAGTCCAAGGGAACTTCCAATACACCCATGTTTTATGTTACAGGAATACAGCTATATTTTATGTTGCATGAATAAATGAGGAACTGGAAAGTGTTATTTTATCTTGGTTTATAGGGCTGTGAAAAATTACTGCCACTGCTGTCCTTAATCACATGCAGTAATCAGAAGACAAAGCTGTGCAATGTTAAGATGCTGATTTCAATCACCAACAGTTAAAGAAAAGAAAAAAGATCCTCAAATTAAATCTGTGAAAAAGAGCCCTGACCCTTCTTGCATGTATATAACCTAGCAGCAGTATCATCAAATATGGTGATGCATAGTCCAGGTAGTGGAAAGGTGTATGCATCGTTCATATCTTAATGCTTCTTCAGTGTTAAGATAATGATTGTATTCGGGCAAAAAATATTTTCCTATTACCGCAGGATTGATTATAAGCAGCATTATAAAATAGCTTAAGAGATCGTAAAAGACTTCAGGTTACAGCGGTGACTTTGCTTAGTCTTTTGCCTGTCATTCAAGAAAGCAGTTTCTGGTTTTTGACTGATGGATGGGAATAAATAAGTAACCTCTTACAAATGGAAAGAATTGCTCTTAAAACCTTACCTTTGAAAACCTGGAAAGGTTTACAGCTGGAGAATATCAAAATATGTAGGGCATTCTTGTAGTATTTTTCCTAGAGCTGGATGAAATTGAGAAAAACATTTTGATGGTAGGCTTGCATAATTTTTCTAATGCTGTCAAGTCCATCAAGCATGTGAGCTACTGTGAAATGGAGAAGCTAAAAGTCAGTGAAAAGAGAGGAAAGTAAATTTACAGAAGTGTTGTTCTGAGCCCTACAAATTAAAAATAATGCAGATATAACTATCTGTGCTGTATGATCCTTTTGTAAATCTGCTAATATTTTACTATTACTCTTACTTTATTTGTAATATGGCATTTGTAATATAAAGAAATATAATATTGCAGGGGGTCTCCTAGAAGCATTTACATATGCTAGGTCTAATTTTTATTTTGCTTAATGCCCAAGCAAAATTGCATAGCTGTAAGCAAAAAGAAAATGTAATTGTGTTACTGTGTTTCTTTGTTATTTATTTACATTTATAATACCTAAAGGCATAGCCATGATATAACACCCCATTGGAACAAGTGCTGGATAAGTACCGAACAGAAATATCATCTCTGCCCCTAAGAATTTATGGTCTAAATTTAAGACAAGAGACAAGAACCAGTTTCAGAAGAAAAAAGAAGAGAACAATACAGTATTGTTGCAGTTGCTGTTACAATGCAGGATGTTAGTCAGCAGTCCAAATGGTGAGTATGATAAGCAGTGACCTTTGCACAAGAGCAGAGTAACATCTGGCCAGACTTTGAGGTTGGAGCAGTGGGATAACCATGGGGAGAGGTTAAAGAGTAGTTTTGTATTAAATTGAGATGCTGTACAGGGATCTTCTAATAAACAGGTCTTAGGGGAAAAAGAAGGGAAAAAAAAAAAAAGTTAAGTCTGATATACAAATTGAAGGTCCTTGAGATATATACTGTGGTGGTGACCAGAAGAAACAAGAAAAGGGGGCCTACAAGAAAGCAGGAGAGGGACTCTTCATCAGGGAGTATAGTCATAGGGCAAGAGTAATGGCTTTAAACTAGAAGAGGGCAGATTTAGATATGATATTAGGAAGAAATTCTTTACTCTGAGAGTGGTGAGGCCCTGGCACAGGCTGCCCAGAGAAGCTGTGGATGCCCCATCCCTGGAGGTGCTCAAGGCCAGGCTGGATGGGGCTTTGGGCAGCCTGGTCTGGTGGGAGGTGTCCCTGCCCATGGCAGGGGGTTGGGACTGGATGGGCTTTAAGGTCACTTCCAACCCATGATTTTGCATGATTCTGTCCTCATAGAAAGGAGGCATGAATGAAAAGATGACAAACTTGCTTAGTCATATTGCACTGGCGTTGGCAGCTATAGGGTAGATAGGGACACATGGCAGGGCTTTGTTTTGTTGCTCACCTTTAGACAGCTGCATCTGAATGAGTTTGTTGCTGAGGAGGTTCCTGATACAGATGATGCAGAGAAGCAGACAGCTTGGGGCAAAACTTGTCAGTCCTCTTAAAAGCTGACTTGGGGGGATGTGACTCATGCCCTGAGAGGGCATATTTCTCTGTTGGTGAAAAGGGAAAACCAACCAGCTGAGTCTGTCCAGCTGCAGTGTAGACATCTACTACAGCTGATGAAATGGGCAGAGGCAGAGGTTTTGTGTAAGAGAGAGATGGGGTCATGCTAGAGCTGGGTTGACCCATTTCTCCCCATGAAAATCAGGAGTAAGAGAGAGGAAGAAGAGAAAGGACAAAATCATTTTCATTTGGTATTTTTGCTTCAGGTAGCTAAACCCTTACATCGCTAATTTTTTACTGTGTTTTCTGCTCTGTAGACATTAGTGATCATGGTCTTTGGATTGCAGCAGTTTTCCAAGAAAGCCTTGTAAATTCTTGTGACTATTAATGAGTTTTACAGCTTTTTTGGGTTGTAAGTCTAGGAACAACACAGATATATTTTCTTTATATATCAAGTTGAAATTAAAAATACTGTAACTTGGTTTATTTTTGTTACAACAGCTGAAGCAAGTGAGAAATGCTTGCTTGTTTGGTTTCTCTTATTTTTAATGTGTCCCTTGATTGAGGTATTCTACAGATATATGCATAAAACAAGAGAGCCATGCATACTGAATTTACTTTTTTTTTTCAGCATATCACTTTTTCCTCTGTTTTCCTTACAACTTTACTATGTCTGATGTCAGTATTTTTCTTCTATTGTTCAGTAGCAGGTTCTTTCCCGTGAAGACACTGTCCAGTAACCTAACACCTACCGACTTCTGAAATCAAGCCTTTACTTTTCAGTGCGGGAGGCCTGGAAGGGAGGTTATATCCAGAAGGAAAACAATGAAGATTAACAAGAATTTATTTCATAATAAAAGAGGAGTATTTCAAAACACAGGATTAACTACTGGAATTAGAGCTGAATCTTTTAAAATACGTTAGGCAAACATCTCTGGTAACAGGAAGGCTTAATGTTAGGCAGAGAGGTTCTTCTGGAAGCCTTCAGGGGCACGTCCTTTTTTCCCATTGTTTTGAGAAGCGCTTTTCTAGGTACCTCAATTGAAGGTGCAAGTCTGACAGTATGGATCCTGAGGGTTTTTTGGCTTCTGAAACTCACTGAGAGTAACTTTCATTAAAACAAATTGTTTTCCTCTATTATATTAACCACTATTGCAGCTGGATGCAAATTTTTCATTTTCTGTAGGTGATATTAATCACAGCATGCCTGTAACGTGCTGATGCTTATCCTGAACAATACAATTAAACTATGTTAAAATTCCGTGAGGATTTCTTAAATACATCTATTGCTATGTGAATATTAATATTTTTTTTTTTCACCTAGCAGCAGATGTTCACTCTTCCTGTTTGAATTCCTTTCTCCAGCACACACTGTGTGACATTGAGGTACAAGTCACATCACATAGCATGTGCGTTTGGCATGGTTCTGAGCTATTGAGTTTTGCCACTTGTGCCCCTCAGTTTTTGTCTCATTTCTTGTCCTATAGGACTATGAGTAGGGTCGTGTAGGTTCATATAGTCGCATATTGCTAGTTCCTGTGTCACTAACACAAGCTTGCTCATGTTTGGAAGACTCATCAGGTGGCTTTTGGAATGGTGCATCCTGCAATGCTTGAATTGGAGTCCAGTGGCGTACCTTGGACTGTATAAAGCCAACGTTGTATTTGTTGGAGGGGCCACTGAGCCTGAAGGATATTAGGCTGCTTTTCAGAGAAGCTCAATTACATGCTTACCCAAGGTGACATACAAGGATTTAAAACTTTAGGCTGCTGTTCAAGGAACCTTACATCTCTTATCTCAAACATGGATTCGAAGTAATGTTTCCTACAGTGGAATATGAGACATTTGCTAAGTTCAGTGTTTTGTCTGTGAAACAATTGTAGAACCTCATAGCTATGGGGGTGAGTTATTTTTTCCATTATCCTACTAGTGGATGGCTGTAAATTTCCATTGTGAAAAAAAAAAAAAAAAGGAAAAAAGTACATCTATACGGTTATAGAGATTTTGATTGTATTTCTGATATTTTTTTTCATAATGTAATTGGATTGATATGCAAATAGCATTATCTAAATTTCTAAAAACTACAGTCAAGGAATGTTGCCTGGGGGGAAAAAAACACAAAACTCTTTCAAAGAACGTATAAAGCCAAAAGGAGAGATGCAGTGTATTCACAGCCTATGATTTAGTAAAAAAATGACCATTAAGACTCTTCTTTTAATGTCTTTTTAAATTATTTTCAATGTTTTTAAATCAGAAACTCAAAGTAAAACATAGCTGGCACATAGCAGGAATGTGGAAGATGGTTGGCTCTAAATATATAAAGAATATCCATAGTTCTTGGTACAACATGATTCATTTAGCAGTTTAACGATAGCTTGATTACAATGGTTTCCTCATGCGAAGCTATGAGAAAAGTTGAATCCAGCAAAATGTACCTATTCCCAGTCTTCTAACGAAAAAGTAAACGTGAATGCTTTGATAACATATTTTAGTCTCAGAAAAAGGACAGACAAACTGGCAGCTCTTGAATGGTTGGCTTCAATCCCCTGCAATATGTTGATGGTTTGCATTCAGGAGGGGAGATGATGAAGTTCCAGAAGCTGCACAGCTTTCCCCAGACCTTTTCTCTTGGTTAGATCTGGCTTCATTCCCCCCTTTCCCGACGAGCAGTGAACATGAAGACAACGTATACGGTAGTGGTGTCACCTGGATATTGCATTGCTCCTGGAACAGCCTGTGCAAAATTGCCGACTCAGGTGTGAGCCTGATGAAAGGAGATAATGGAGGCAAGAAGAAGAAATATTTTCGAGAATTAGCTAATACGGAGTTCTTTCTCACCCTTTGCTGCCAATTAGTGTTCTACATATGCCTTATATAAGGAAGACTGAGTAATAAATTGGCGTTATTTTTGCACATGTGAAGACGAGAAGGGGACAAGCGAGTGAGAACTCCGAGTGAGAACGCTGGTAGCAACATATGGAGCTTAAAAGCATGTTTTATGAATAATATGCCCTAAATCTCCATATTTATGCAATGTAAATGGTATTACGATGAAGAAGCTGCCGCTGCTCTGCAGCTCTGCCGTGCCTGCAGTGCGGTGCAGGAAGCACACTGCTCTCCCAGCTGGCAGCGCCAGCAGAGCGTCCACCAGAAGAAGCCAGGGTAAAGGGCCGTGGCAGGGAAGATGGCCAGAGCTGCCAGCTGAATGCTTTATCTGAAAGATGTATCCTAGTTCAACTAATTATAACTTTCCTTTCCTTCTCTGTTCACCTTCAGGCAATAATCATTAGGGCTGTATGAGTTTGTTTATATTTACTGAGAAACAGCAAATTTGCACAACAGTTTGGTTTGAGGTCTCGGAAGTATTTGAGTGCATCCAATAATTGTGGCTGGAAAAACTCCAAGGCTTAATTGGAAGTTTTCTCTTTGTTAATCCCATAACTAATTTGGTGATTAGGGCATTCACCCTTGATGTGGGAGAATTTCATTTGGTTCCTCTCTCTACCTTAGGGGCACAAACCCAAGCCTTCCACATCTGAAATACCCCTAAGCACCAGATCTCATCTTCCACCTTTCCAGACATGATTTCAATTTGGACAAGACAACAACTGCTGGAGCAAGGACCAGGACCAGATGTCTGCTATCTAGTCACCTGAATTAGAGAGTATTTCTTCTCTTGCTGTCGGTTTTCTTAGATGGTAAAGCTTTTTGTGCAAAGGGGAACAGCTCCAACAAAATATTAAGGGCACTGTTAAAGTCCTTACGATATTCTGGTCTGGGACAGTTACTAAGAAGGGAAACTTCAGCTGAAATTCCTGCTCCGAATTAGGTAGAGAAGGGATTTCAGCCAAATTATTTTGCCCTTCAAAAGAATCATGTTGTTGACAATATTTGTCATGGATTAAGGGTCAGAGACATCTTCCGCTACTTCCACAGGAATTTAAGGGGTAGTTCAGAGGCTGTCCTGCTGTCAGGACTCAATGACTCAAATCTCTCTGTTTTACTCCCTAATTACTGCCTGGTTCCTTCACACTCCTGTATAGCTGTTAGAGCTAGGTTAATTAATTTGGAGTAGGAGGTGAGATGGGGGAGAATAAATGACTGAAAGAAGGAAGGCATTGAATATTTAAGGCTTCCCTCCGTCATCCATTATGTGCTCTCTTCTCCCATTACAGAAATAAACTATTTCCCTGTCTTCTTCTAACTAGTAACCTTTTTGTTGCCTCTTATGTCCCTTACTAACTGCAACTTGTCCTGTGTCATAACCTTTCCAGCGTTACTCCCCCATGCTAGTGCTGTTTCTCTGTTCTGGTCCTTAAATAGGTGTTCTTATTTAAGCTTTCTGTGTAGTTTTTCTTTCTTTCTTTCTTTTTTCTTTTTTCCCTTTTTCTTTTCAGGTCATTGAAGAGCTCTAAATGCAGTCATATTGTTTTATCACTGCTCTCTGTACCCTTCCTGTGCAATAGCATAGTTGGTTGCTGTTGTATTTAATAAGACTCTTTCAGCTCTCCAGGACACTTCCATCCTTTATGCTTCTCTCCCAGGAGACCATTTCAACCTGTTCCCTGGGCAGGTTGAATTCCACTTGTCAAGACAGTTGCCCTTCTCCTCTGTTCTCGATGATTCCTTTCCTTAAAATAGCGGGTTCTTTGCCTTTATTCTCAGCTTCACTGAACTTCCACTTAGTTTTCCCAAATATTTCCCATTAATCTGTATCAAATCTAAAATAGAATTTGCTTCTCTAATAGCTTCCTTCATCTTGAGGAACAGACAGTTTCCTGCTGTACATCCCAAAGCCTGGATTGTCCCCTAGGTATTTCCACTGATTTTAGAATAAGTTTCACTCACCTTCTCCTGAAATGGAGGAGATAGCTCCCCCTCCGTGTCCTCAGCCATGTTCTTTGTGACTTTTATCTTCAGCCAGGTCAAAACTCTGCCTTCACTTTTTCCAGAAGATGTGAGAGGGAACATGCATTTTTTGAAGCAGAATACATCATCCCCTTCTTTTTCCAGTATATTTCCTTTAGTTTCTGAAACATAGTTCTGTATGCTTGGGCTTTTTACTTCATTTTTATGTTTGCTTTTTGTGCATGGAAAGGTTCTGTTGTCGGACTGTTGAACTAGTTCTTCTTGTGGAATAAGTAAGGATTACCCTTTAGTCAAAAAATGCTTAATTATTAAACATTGTATTTCTGTACAGTTTCCAGAATAGATTATTAGAAAATTTTGGGTTGGATTTCGTGAGCTGTTAGTAATTACACAAAGCTTAAGAGCAACGAAGTACTAATGACAAATCTGAATTTTAGGAGAAATTAAGAGAAACTGGCTAATTGGACAACATGAAAATTCGTAACGATTCCAGTTACAATCCAGTAACTGTCCAGTAATGTAATCTAGAAAGAAGTTACATGAGAACTGTTTTAAATAATTATAGGAGACGATGTGTGTTATTGCTAGCTTTGCAAAATTTGCACCATCTAGTGAAAATATCTTTGAAATCGCAGTATTTGAAACGTGTATAAATGGAAAGAACTATCTTGGGGTCAAAAATGTGTTTAAGGTTGCTCTCCAACTATAAATAAAACATTACATCTTTCCTTTCAGTTGAGTGCTGAGCTTACTTTTTAGTTCTGGCTTACTTCATTTAGGAACCTGGCCTGTTAGGGCAATCCTGCTCCTTTTACAGGTTCGATGAAATGTTTGAGGGCTGACTTCTAAATCTGACCCTTGAAAATACAGAAACCAAAATGTTTTTCACTGTGTAGAAGCTACTAGTGCTTTTTTTTTTTTTTTTTTCTCCTGATACTGAGTCAACAGCAGGTGTACCAGTTAACATACAAGGCATTGGGACTGTACTAGCACGAATTAGTTTGAAGAGGAGTAAGGCAAATGCCACACTCACTCTGTTCTCTGCTAAAGAGTGTCATCTGTGATGACTGATAGAAGTGTTTTGAAAAGAGCATTCCAGACAATAAAGTGTTGAAGAATACTAATAAGAAGGTATTTCACCTTCTTGTTATTGCTGTAAATTGTGTGAATGCTTCATTGTTATAATATTATGAAACACACTTTGGCACCACAGCAGATACTTTCTTTTTATGTAAAGTAATAGTTTCTGGAGTTTTGGATACATTTTTAATGAAGAATCTCAGTATGTATCTCCTTTCTGCTGCCTGTTTATGTGAGATTTATCTACCAACCAAGAGGAATCTTTTCCAGTCTCACCCTTTGCAATCCTGCTCTTCCAAGAATATATTAATACTCAGGGTTCTCTGGACTACAAGGTATTTCTTCTACAATTGTAGTTTTGATTATTGGCATTGCTTAAGCTTTTTATTGGAGAGTAGGGAGTTCACTCTGGTTTAGATTCAATCATATCTTCTAACGCTGGGAGTTGCATGAGAGACAACAGGATTGCTGTTTGCTGGTGAGTCCTAATTAAAAATGAAAATAACACTTCAGGTGCACAGCCAAAATGCCTTCCAGTAGCATGAGATCTGAGACACTTCCTAGTCAGGAAGGATGGGGTCAAAGAACGGGTACTCAAAGGCTTTGACAAAATAATATTTCATGAGAGAGACACAGGAGCTGAGTAATTGGTATTTACATCTGTGACTAGTACTAGAAAAAGAGCTGACAATTAGTCCCTGCCTCTACCAGGGCAAAATCATTTGATAAAGGAAACCAGCCAGCAGGACTATGATTTTCTAAACCTTGTTCTCTCTTTGCCTGAAATTCTCCTGTCCCAAGCCTAGGTGTTGCTACCTGCCAGGATTCAGTTCTTTATGATTTAAATCAAAGCTGCAGTTTTGAGTTATGTGAGTTAAGTCAATTTATTTGAAATGTGTGATGTTAATTTGCTCTGGACTCTGACTTTATAGCAGATGCCAAGTTCCTGCCCAGAACAAATTTTACAGCTCAATTCCCTTTTCCCTAGCTATAGGAAACCGGGTGAGCAGAGGGTGAGAGTTGATTAAATTTATAGGCAGCCCTTTTGTACTGCATGTTTTCTTCCTGTTTGTTTTTGTTTTCAATGTAAGGCACAAACACCCAGGATAGAAGATATAGAGCTATGTTTTTTTTTAACATAGGATGCATTTTATTCATTTTAAATAAATAAAAATAAAACAGTGTAATGATCAGAAGGCCTAATTAGATAGGGATTCATGCTTATAGGAGGAAACAGGATTTTTGCTTTGTGTGCTTCTTTCCCCCATGCTTACAGCAGAGAATATTTCTCTCCAGAAAACATTGCCTCTCACAAAAATGTTTAATATTAATTTAGCTTTAGGGAAGGTGGCAGCTTGTCACTCCTGACCTCCAGTTCAGAAATTTAGAAAAAGCAGCAAACTGGATAAAGTGTCCTGTGGATGAGAACTCCAACGACCTTCAATCCTTTAGTCTCCTCCAAGAGGTTACCATAGTGTGCGGTGCTTTTTATAGTGTGGTTACTGGGGAACTGAACAGTGACCCTCAAACATACCAGTATGGTCACAATACTTTCAGGTACAGAAAATAACAGCTAATTGCAATTGGGAACTTTTTGGATCTGTGCTGGTTTTACTCAGCTGGGCAGCTGAACTTCACCACAACTGCTCTCTCACTCCCCTCCTCAAAGGAAAAGGGGGAGAAAATGCAATGGAAAGGGCTCAAGGGTGGAGATAAGGACAGGGAGATCACTCAACAATTATTGTCATGGGCAAAACAGACAGAGCATAGGGAGATTAATACAATTTATTGTCTATTAATAACAAGCTAGAGGGGCGAGAAAGTAAAAGCAAACTAAGAACACCTTCCCCACATCCACCCTCTCCTACATCCTCCCCCTGAGCAGTGCAGGGGAACAGGGAATGGGGGCTGCAGTCAGTCCCTGATGCTTCGTCTCTGCTGCTCCTTCATGGTCACTCTCTGCCCCTGGGCTTCCCACAGGCAGCAGCTCTTCAAGCACTGCTCCCACACGGCTCCGTACCACGGGGTCCATCCCCCAGGAGCAAACTGCTCCAGCACGGGTCCCCCACGGGCGGCAGCTCCCCCCAGACCCCCTGCTCCTGCGTGGGCTCCTCTCCACGGGCTGCAGCTCCGGCCCGGGGCCTGCTCCTGCGGGGGCTCTCCATGGGCCGCAGCCTCCTCCAGGCCACATCCACCTGCTCCACCAGGGGCTCCTCCATGGGCTGCAGCGTGGAGATCTGCTCCGTGTGGGACCCGTGGGCTGCAGGGGGACAGCCTGCTCCACCAGGGGCCTCTCCACAGGCCGCAGGAGAACTGCTGCCTGCCTTGGGCACCTCCTGCTGCACTGACCTTGGGGGCTGCAGGGCTGCTTCTCACTCCTATCTCCCAGCTGCTGTTGTGCAGCAGTTTTTGTTTGTTTTTTGTTTGTTTGTTTGTTTGTTTTCCTTTCCTTAAATCTGCTCTCCCAGAGACCCAACCAGTGTCACTCACTGGCTCAGCTCTGGACAGCAGCAGGTCCCTTTTGGAGCCGTCTGGAGCAGGCTCTGATCTGACATGGGGCAGCTGCTGGGCTCTGCTCACAGAGGCCATCCCTGCAGTCCCCCACTACCAAAACCTTGCCAAGTAAACTCAATACAGGATTGTGCTAGCGCACTTAGTTGGATGGATGTAACTCAGCCTTGTTCAAATTACTGTAATTACACAGTCTGAGTTAATGAAGCAACTATTACACTTTATGAAGCAGAGATTTTTAATTTTTGCCTCAGTGATACTTGAGAAACTTAAGAAGAGACTTGCAATGAATAAGGACTTCTTTAGTCTGAAAATGTAGTCTTTATACTAAAGTGCTGTTGCACAGAAGAACAGACAGGATAGCAAAATTACGGACTGTATTACAAACCAGAAAGATGCAGGTCAGATATTCAGAATGTCTTTTACCAGTGAGGGTAATGAAGCACTGGAACACAGCAGGTGACTCCATAATTTCCTTAGGTAGTGATGAAGGTTTTTAAGAATAACTGTCAGGAAGGCATTTGTGCATTGTCATGACTAGGTGACCTTTTGAGATAACTATTTTTATTCCCCAGACTTTGTATATACAGCTAGTTCAGGGCCAGGTAGAAATGCCAAGCCACGGATTTCAGATCATTTCTGCTTTTGTGGAAATTCTGACTCTCATCTGCTGCTGAGTCATGAGCTGTTCATGGTGCAGCTCCTGTGATGGGTAGATGACCATGAATCAATATGATTAGTGTCCTAAATCCTGCTGTGTTAAAACTTTGATACTTACAGTTTAAGTCCAGACAGAAACCCAGTCTGATGAGTTTTTAGGGCTGCCTACTTGCACGCTTGAACGTATTATTTATACTGAAAGTCTGTACATGCTTAACTCCAGTGGTCTGGGAAGGTTCAGGCGCTGAAGTGTTACCAGATGAATTTAGGGAATGTCATATAAGTCTTCAAGAGATGCCTAGGAAACAAGATATGGTTGGGTCTGAAAAGGGCTTTGATGTTAGACAATGTCACATCTTTGCTCATGGTTAAAGCCATCAGCCAGGGAGCAGGGGGCACTGGTTGTTCATCAACCTTGAGGAGAATGACCTGGCCTCCTGGTAAGGAAATTGTCCCGACTGCTGCATCTTGAGCTGTCCTCAGCAAGGGCTTTCACTTCCTGTGCTGCAGAAGCTGGGCCTAAGAAGAGTGCAGGTTAGAAGAAAGCTGGTTTAGTGGACTGGGGGATGCAGAACTCATCTCCCCAACTCAGGGGTCCCCAAACCATGGATGTAGATTCCTGGTAATGGATGGGATTCCTGGTAATCTAACCCAGCTTTTGCCTCAGGAAGGTTTTGCCGTGCTGATACAATGGTGAGCAAGAACATTCTCCAGGGCAATAGCATGCTCTGAAGACAGAAGCAGTGTGTTCGTTGTTTGGAATACCGTATTTCTACTAAATGAGGGTGCAGGGGGCACCTGAAGGGAAAATAAACTAATTTAGATAAGCATGGTACAATTAATATCAGGCTGGTGTTCCTTTGATTTTTTTCTGTATTATTTATAATGAAAAACTTATCTGGGTAAGCTTGAGAAGTGGGCCCATGTGAACCTAATGGGGTTCAACAAGTCCAAGTGCAAGGTGCTGCACCTGGGTCGGGGTGATCCAAGACCTGAGCACAGCCTGGGAGAAGAACTCACTGAGAGCAGCCCTGCGGAGAAGGACGTGGGGGTGCTGGTGGACAAAAAGCTCGACACGAGCCAGCAGCGTGTGCCTGCAGCCCAGCAGCCAACTGCGTCCTGGGCCGCACCACCAGAGGGGTGGCCAGCAGGGGAGGGAGGGGATCGTGCCCCTCTGCTCTGCCCTGGTCAGGCCCCGCCTGGAGTGCTGCGTCCGGGGCTGGGGCCCAGCACAAGGATGTGGGCAACCTGGTCTGGTGGGAGGTGTCCCTGCCTATGGCAGGGGGTTGGAACTGGGTGATCTTCAAGGTCCCTTCCAACCCAAGCCCTTCTATATGATTTTATGTACTTTACATTACTCCATCACTGATAATCCAGTCCTGGATCTCAGTGACTGAAGGTGCTTCACATTTCCAGTTCCTATACTTGTACTGAAGGAAATAGACATCCAATTTGAGCATGCTTAGGCTCCCTCTGGAAGCACACAAGTTCCTTATGAGTTATTAGGGGTAAGAAGGTGCTCCAGTCATGTGGACCGTCAGAGGGAGTTATTTGCTCCAGAGAAGAAATGTAATTAGTTGTGGTGGGCAGACAGTTTGCTCCCTGCTCCCCTGCACTGATCCACATGACTAACTTAGGCACATAATTAATGTGAGCTGGATTCCTGGATACAGCCCTTTCGTTTCTTAAAATACTACTGATATTTGCTTTTCTAAAGCTGAAAGGCAGTGGATGTAGAAACTGATGTTAAAATATTAATTAAATGCATTTCCAGTATTTGCAGAAAGTCTTCAAGCAAGTGCTGATGCTCGCTAGGATTGACAGCTTCGTGCTAGTGGGAGAGAAAAGGCAATCTTTGATAAACCAACTATATGTGTATAAAAAAAAAAAAAAAATCCAAGACTATTGTCTGGTCGTCTGTTGGCCCAACCTGAAAACAAGCTAGGTGAAGTGCATTTGTCCCCTGTAGACTGTATCCTTTTGAGCTGCAGATAGACACCAGAAAGTGGCCTCATGCAGGAGGTGGTTGTGTTGCAGTACATAATGATGCACCTGGAAATGTCACGTACCTGCTGTTCCCAAATATCTGTGACACCTGGTTTCCACTTGCAGTCCTTGTCGAGGTGAGGCTTATAACCTGAAATGCTACCACTAACTTTCTTGTAAGCTCCTGACCACTTGTAATTGGGGCTGTCACTGCTAGCTGGGAAAATGTGTTTGTAAACTTGTAGGAGAAAGCACAGTGCTTGTCTGGTCCCTAGACTTTTAGACTGCGTGGCAGTAGTGTACGTTTTTAACCAGTTAAGCTCCTTTTAAGAATATTTATTTTGAGTTCTGTAAGGGATGCTGTCTTTGAATCTTAGGTAAAGTTCAACCTGTCAGTCAGGCATGCACAATAAAACAATACACAGGCTGGCTCAAGTTCATGTAATTTTGACTATGCAACAGATGAGTAAAAGGACAGAATGTAGATAGAGGCATAAACCGTAAAAAGAGAAGTCAGTTTTCATAAATTAAAAGTCAAAGTAGTCATATTTAGTAATGCATGTGCATCACAAAATAATAGAGAAAAAAAGAAGGAACTAAAAGAGACAATGAGCAGGTAATTTTCATGCTGCTGGGTTCTTCCCAAGCCTAAGAAAAATGGAGGAAAGTAAGAAGAGAGAGGGAAAAAAAAAAAAAAAGGGTAGCCAAATCTGTTGATAGTAGGAAGAAGGTGAGAGCTCACAGTAAGAAGACAAATTAGATTTTTTATTCTTTTAGCAAGCAAAAACTCTTTGTATCATTTTTATATTTTTCTGCTCTTCTGTGAATATTTATAACAGCAAAAGATGAACTGACAAGCAACATAAGGAAATACTAAAATTAACTGTCTTTTTTGCTACCTCATTTCAATCATTGTCATGCAAGATTTTACTTGTAACGCCTAGTATTTTCACACAGCTTTATCATTTTTTTCAAGTCTACTGAGCCTGTCGAGCATTGAAATTCTTTAAAATCTCCGATCTTATTAAATTTGGCTATTATATATGTGCATCTAAACAAGGACAATATGAGCGTGTATTAAATTTGGGCAGAATCATGCACACGTCCTCAGAAATTTGTATGGAGTTGCCATACCGCTTACTCCTCTCTCTTGCTAAACAAGGCACTGCAGCACCTGCAGTTTTCTGGCATAAATCAGTAAACCAGAGCAACTCTGGGTGTGATATCTCAGGGTAAAAAACGAAGAATCATTTGAATCATCTGGAACTGAATTGTGTACAAGTGGTACTAATGAAACTGGGCTTTTCTGTTATGCTCTATTTATGTATGAAGGTGCTTCTAGAAAATGTCCTGTACATGGAAACGTAACATGCTGCAAATATTACACAGACTTTTTTGGCATTTGTATTTAGGGAACAATGTGGAATTCAGTAGCATTCAGAGAAATGCAACAAAATCTTAAGATACAAGGATTTAGGTTTCTCAAAATTTATGGCTGATGATCTCATTTGTAAGGTGAGTGAGACCTGCTCTAAATATTTTGATAACTTTATTACACTGATTGAAAAGTAATCAATATATCCAATAGTTTGTAATCAATGATCAATATATGTAATATTTTAGTAGAAAAGGAATATAATTAGGCTGGTCTGTATTATTTCTACTACAAAATTGATTACCTGATTGTTCATTCACCAGGCTAGACTTTAACCCCTGTTGATAACTAGGAAATTGGTGTTAACCATAACACTTCTGCTAAAAGCTTTGAACTCTTCTTTAGTTTCAAGGCAACAGATCAGTGGGATGCTGCAAAGTGCCTTGGGAACTGTTTTTATTGAAAATGAGAATAAAACAATGGAGGAGTAAGGCAACCAAACTATTTAGAATTAAAATGATGTGTGGACTAGTACCGGTGCTGCTCTAATGGTGCAGGGTGCATTTGCATGCATGCAGGTGCTCTGATTGCTTTTCTTTTTTGACTGGGACACAGGCAGCAAAATGTTGGGATAAATATCAACTCTTTTCTCCAATGCTTTTTCTCTCATAGCTCTGCCCCGTTTCCTGTAACTGAAACCTGTGTGTACCTGCATGAAGCCTTTGGAAGCCATTTCAGGTTCCTTGGGGCTCACCCTGAACTTGCATGATGCAGCCGTTTGATTGCAAAGTTTTTCTAGAATCCACAAAATAATAATGACATAATTTGGGAAAGTACTGTTCCGATGCATGTAACCACTACAGACAGAACTGTATAATAACTTATTCAGAATGTGCTTTTTTCAAGATGTTGAGGAGGGATCAAAATCCAAATCACAGAAAAAAATCATTGCAAAACAGAACCGAGCCATGCAGAAGACAGCATGGAAATGAAAAGGATGAGCTGGTTTAAGTAGAAGAGATTTAAAGTCTTTAATGATAGCTTAATATAATGACGGTTACAATAAAATAAGCACGTATGCTTTAAGTGGTTTGTTATAATCTTTGCATTTGTTTCCAGAAGGAAGACCAAAGAACAGGGAAAACTATAGCCACTCATATCTAGCTGTTTCTAATTGAAAAAATCTTTCATGCTCAATTTTGAGTCCTCTCTTTGCAAACGCAGAATACCATTTATGCGGAACATTAATTTAAGCAGTATAATCATTAGCAAGTTCTAATCAATTTATAGTGTTTAATTTTTATTATGCAGACAATGTTGTTTGATGTATTTCATATTTGCTTATTATTTCACTCATGATTTGTGCCCTTTCCATTTGGATGGAAATGGGTGCTTAAAAAAAGAAGCTGGAATTTTTAATCAGATTTTTAGTGATTGCATTTGTTTTATCTTTATTGCGGTTGTTTTATCAAAGTCTGTTTTTCACTTAGAAGTAACAGATTTGCTAAATTTCATTGCTGTTTTTAGTCACTGCTGGACTGATTTCTTCCAGATATCTGAGCAGCTATCAGTGTGGAGATTTCAACATACTGTCCCAGCAGGTAAAGTGTCAAGGTTATGCTTGCAGCCCTTCAGAGGGGGCCTAATATTATGTTCTAAATATTATGTCTTCGGTAGCCTTGTTGTTGCTGCTGTTGTTGTCATCAGGAGAGCTAATAAAACCAGCTAGCAGGCAGAGCTCAGCCTCTTTGAGCTATTGCCTGCTTGAGCCTTTGCATCCAATGTTTTCATCGCTCCTCCTGGGCCTGCTCTGGCATAAAGCAGCAAAAAAGCCACGGACCAAAATGGCTTTAAAGCTCAGAGCCAGCTGAGATGCATCTGAAAGGTCTGTCCCCTACCTACATGTACCAATGCACACACATGAATACCTGTGCATCTCTTTCAAATTATTGTATTTACTATGTCTCCATTTTTCATGTGTTGGAAGAGAACAAACTGTTCAGCTTTTTCAGTTCAGAGTTGGCTTCTTACTTTCCAACTTTTGACAAACTTGTTCAAGCAAAAGAAATCTGCTCTTGATACCTACAAGTTGTGATGAAGCCAAAAGTAATTAAAGAAAAAGCTCTACATAAAAACTAGAAAAATTGTAAGTAATAGCTTTTCTCCACTCTGAACACTGAATTAATTTAGCAGGTTAATCAATTATAAGATAGTGGTATCTATGAAACTATATTGAACCCCAACATTTTGGATTTCTCATAATTTTCTATTTTTTAAATCGGTATTTCTTAACATGTTGCTGAATCATGTACAAATTAACTTTTAAAGCATATTTCCATTATTTTTATAGAGGGCTGTGAATTTGAGCCTGAGTAGTTTGTCAAAATTACCCATTTAATTGCCAAACAATATATTTTTAAGAGAGAGGATATTTTCCTGTGATTTTTTTAGGTCATGCATTTTCATCCCTCCTGACATCGAGATAATTTGTGGAGTGACTGTTTTGCTTCGGGCACTTTAATAGCACTTTTTACTTTATGGGCTGCGCAATGTTTGTTTAGTGACTTTAAACAGCAGTGTGATTTCTGTAAGTATTTTGTCTTCATGGATATAATATAATCAAATCTGTATTTTGAAGCCTGTAAAGAGATTACAAGAAGAAAATGCTATGTTATTGCAATAGAAAGGCAGCTGTCTCTGATAGATGGCTTACTGAAACATATTTATTAGATTTTTGAGTGACTTAGTGTCTTCATTGAACCCTCCTTTCTATATACATTGAGTATTCAGGAGTTTCTTGTTTGTTTGTTTTTGTTTTGTTTTATATAGAATCTTCTTTCCAGGGGCTGTGTTATAGTAGAAAGTTAGCTTTGTGTGTTCTGAAGTTCTCTTGTTTTTTTGAGGTTGTATTTCTTTCCCAATAGCTCTGATTTATGATCTGTGACCTGCTTTGTTACATGCTCAGAGTTGCTTTGAATGCGTACTTAAGTTTAACAGTTGTGATCCTCAAGGTCTTCAAGCATTTGGTCTTGTGTTAATTTACCTGCAGGGCTCTATTAACTTGTCTTATTAGCTTGAGGTCATTATTTCCTGTCTGAATGAAGTGAAACCCAATTAGCATTGTCAAGTGTTTCAAAGGTTAATTTGGAGAAAAGGGAAGGGAAAGGGAAAAAGAAGAAAAGAGAAAATAATAATAATAAATGTAGCTTTTAAAATACAAAGCTGCAGCTCTGTTTCCAGGTACAGTGATGTAAAGCTGCCATAAAGTTTTATCTTCTGGGGTGATTTAGCTGCATTTACTCCTAACTTCAGTTGGTTTAACTGAGATCAGGGTCTATCAAGAGATGCTTGTTTTCCAAGGGGCATCTCTGCTTTATGTAGCAATGACAGAGCTGTATTTTTTACTGGTTTTAGGAGAGCCAGGAAAAAAAAAATCCAAATCCTGCACACATGTGGATGATACCATTTACATTTACATTACATCTGTAAAGCACCTATTTTTGGTGGTACTCAGCATTTCCAGACCCCCATCCATAGCTATAATCTTGGTGCTTGACTTCTGTTTACACCATTAAGAAAACTTACACAGAGATCTGATACAGGAAAGATCCACAGTACATAAAAATGTCCTAAATTAAGAAATGTAAGTGATGCAGTCCAGGCTGTATCTTGAATTCTGAGCCTTTCCAGTCTTATTTACCAACTATGAGCTGTTGAAAGATCTTTCACAATCCTCTCCTGGAGCCTTACAGAGTTGCTGTTCTTTGGAAACATATAACTGGTGCATTTTTTTATTTTATTTTATTTAAACCCAAGGATGCCCAAACTTAGGGGAAATTAGCTTGTTTGGGTTCAGGGCTCTTTGTTCCAACTCCTTTCTTTGGTTACAAAATGAAGTATTTCATAATGCCGTGGGTGAGCACAAATGACAGAAGAGTCATAACTCTGAGCGATGATGGTCAGGTTATTCACCCAAATAAAATTCTGGGGTACAAAGCCTAGTATCAAATTGGGTGTCGTGTGTTAACAGCACAAAATGTGAAGACATGGGTATTTTGAGGACCTGAATTTTAGACGTAGGTAGGTGACCTACACAGAAGTCCCACTATAGATGCCTTAATTTTTTTATGAGGCTGATGTCAAGGTGCACAACCAAGAACCTCGGCAGAAGAGGAGGCGTGGGTGCTGATGCAGCTTGGATGTGGTCTGCTGAGACTTTGTGAAGGACACCGATTCGTCAGGGCATGCATGGGTGTGCACCTGAAAGGAGAGCAGTCAAACACGGGCATGCCTCACTCTGAGCACATTTCTGCTTTCCATGTTTTTCAGCTTTAAATGTTTGGAGACCATATTGACAGTTATAGGTCAATATGTTAATTATGTAGATCTGTAACACCTAAATAAATTTTACTTTTAGCCTGGGAATTGAAGCTGGTGAGTTGATGGTACAGGCTGTTTTAGGAAGCACAGTGTCAATAGTTTCAACTATTTTATCATCTACTGTATTCCTTAGCCTTGTGATCTTGCTATTTCTGTAGCAATTGCATATCTATGGGAATTTACAAATGGAGAGTCTTTTCTCTGCAACATTCCTCTCTGTTAGTTATGGCAGGCTTTTTAAGGTAACTTTTAACCAGCAGTATTTTTTCTAATTCAAATGTGAAATGGGAAACTCAAAATAAAAGTGAAATTGGTGGGATCCAAAGTGAAGGTCATGATTAATTTTAGATTATCGTCCTAGTGGATTGCTCATGAAAGGCTAATTCTGCTCAGTAGCGCATCAAATTTTGTGTGGAATTGTGTTCCTTGAATAAAGAGCCAGAATTGCTCTTTGCCAGTCAGTGTATTGCCAGTTTCTTACCATACAAACTCAGTCAGTTATGAGTTTTACCAACACTCTTACTGCGTGCATTTTAATATTTGTGTTTAATGTCTTGTATTTATTCAGTTTTGTAGGAAAGAGAAAATGCTAAGTCTGGTTATTTTCTGTGAGAGAGGAGGGGAAAGGTGTTACAGGTCTTCATTTCTATGTAGCTACATTCAAGAGAGTGCTCCCAAAATGTTGGATCTGATTTTCGGTACTAACTCAACTCTTTTCACCTATTTAGGCAATGGAAACTTTCCCATCAAGTAGGAGTGATTTAAGGCAACATTTGGCATCCTGATGTTAGAGAATCAGTTGATTATGTGCAATTAGTCAGACTCATGAGTGCATCAGCAACACTTCAATGAACACTGTTCTCCCTGTCATCAGCTGCGACTTCCACGTTCAAAACGGACGTGTGATTTTGAAGCAGAAGTGCTTATCTGGAGAACTGGGTAATAAATGGGATGTGTAACTTCCCATCTTACAGTGACTGATTTGAATCCAGCCAAAAAAATGAATAATGTTGTAAATTTATCAAAACATCCAATGGGAAACTCAAAATAAAAGTGACGTTAGTTGGATGTAGATCAAAAAGGCGAATTCCCCAACTTCCTGGTAGGCACAGTCATTGTAGAGGATTTCATTATACTCTGTTTTGTTTAAAACTTTAATGCAAAGGCCTTAATAGTAATTTCAGGGGTTAATTCTAATTACTTCATTTTCTTGTTTTCTAAACTTACATGAAACTACTCAACCAACGGACTTAGATGATCTTGGAGGTCTTTTCCAACCTAAGTGATTCCATGATTCAGTGCTAATTTTTGTATTAATATGTGCATGGTGCTGAGCTGAGACCCTGTAAGACAAAAAAGCTAGAGAAGTAGAAAAAAGTGTGATGTGGAAGCAGAACAAATGTCTCCATGAGCTAAGGGAACAGAGAAGGCGATGGTATTTCTTAATTTATGCCATAGATAATCTTTTGTATCATCCTGTATCCTCTGTGCATTTATAACCATGAGCACTGAGACTGTGCAAAATTCTCAAATTCTAGAAATTGCATTTTCACGGAGTGAAATGTGAATTGCCTGACAGTTCTTTCACATGTACTAGCAGATGAGGAATACTGATGAGATGTTAAGCTTTATGATGTTAATGATGAGTAAGCAGCAGGCATGTTAGGAGGATAAGCAAAGAAGGGTGATGGGAGCAGTGTAAGTATCTAGTTGCAGAACAAGAGAAAAGAGAACCAGTGTCTGGGAACAGGTTAGCTCTCAAGACTTGCAGAGAATGCTCAATTTCGACAAGAGACAATAAAACAGGAGCATGTTTTCCCTGGGAAGGATTGGGGAGAAGGCGTGAGGAGGAATCCTGTTTAACCAAGGGACAAACCAAGACCTGAGAGTGTTGTCCTCACCAGAAAATGGGAGCAATCTCCACCATGACCTGGAGACATAGGAGGAGCTGTGAGGTGAGCACATGTCTTTCTGTACAATACTCCCAAGCAGTAAGGGCAATGTGAGAGAGTGATTTATGTTTCAGAATCCTGCACCAGGTCTGTGGATGCATTGAGTTTATGACACTCTGGGAATTATGCTGTCAATCACGAGAGACAAAGATATTCACATTCAAGGAGATAAGTGTTCTTATTAGAATTATTGGATAGAGGGCAAAGGAGGACAGAACAAGTCCTGAAGATGCAGATTAGATAAGGTATGAGTTCATTTTTTGTAAAGCAATCATAGGATTGCTCCCAGGAGGTACACCAGAGGAGTCAGGGAAGACCAAATTCTAGAACTTATCTAGACCAAGGAAATGGTCTCTCCAATCCATTGTGGGGTTTTCCTCCTGAAGCCAATATTCAGAGTAAAGGGAAAGTAATTTCTGAACCCCTTTCCCAGTAGAATCTGCTTCACATACGTCACAGTAGAGTCATAGAGGAAAAAGATGTAGTGCAAAGACAAAAATGGAAGTAAAAGGATTTAAACCTTAAAAAGAGAATTAATGAAAGACTGTGCTGAGCACATGACCATATAGTGCTGCTTCCTTCCATTATTACCCCAGAGCAGCTCTGTACACATTCATTGTTGTTTTGCTCAAATGAATCTATAAATGGACATTAAACCTACAAGGAGGACAATTACTGAGCCCCTTGCTGTAGATTGGTTTGAAGATATGAAAAGCATCTACTATATGTTTGCATTTTGCCTTAGTAGTGATGAATGCATGTTTTTGGAGTAACTTCTTTGGACTCTCTTTTATCACTATGAAACATATTTCAATCTAGTGACGCTAGTTACAATCTGAATTTATACTGAGAAGGAGACTGAAGCACTGGTAAAAGGAGAAAGGAGACTGGGTGGAATGCTATGGTTCCCATAGAGAACATCCTTCATCTGCAACGAAAAGCAAAGATTTCTTACTTAGTACAAGAACTGACCTGTTCTGCAGCTGTGCTGTCATCAACGGCTCAATGAATACTATTTCATTTAGTTCATGAATATAGATGGCTAATTCCTCGGGGCAACTGATTCTATTAATACAAAGCATATGTGCAACCACCACTAATAGCAGAAATCTGCTCACTTTTAGGTAGTTTGTCTTTACTCACTAGAGGGAAATGGCAATCTCAGAAGGAAAGGATGCTGACAAAAGGGCTCCTAAGACTGCAGTAGTTTTGTCTTTACTAAATCTAGACTTTTAAAGGGAGTGGTAATTAATTTATGCACTCGGGCAGTTGATTTGAGACCTTCCACATCTCTTAATTTTGAGGCAGCTGGTGAGAGAGTTTTTACTCCAACTTCATTATGGAAATTACTATACAGTGGGATGATTATCATGCTTAAAGTTAAGCATTGTGCATAAGTGCACTCTTGGATGACTGACAACAGCAGAAATGGGGTAACTGACCTTCAGAAGATAATCTCAAAATAGATACAATTATATTTCCTTTGTATGGTAAAGTATGGAATAGCAAACAAAACAAAACAAAAAAACTACTCGCACAACATTACAAAGTAGTACATTAACTATTACAACAAAACACTGCAATGTAAAACGTGGAAATAGTGAATCAGGAAAGCAAAGTGTCATAAAAATATCATGTTTTGGCCACTGCAGCACCCCATCTAGTGGGGTCAAGAAGCTTTTAAGTCTTTTGGCTTCACAAAATACTACATTTGGGCAAATGTAGACCGAGCTTCTTGATATGGATAAGAGAAGTTAAAATGCATAGAAATCTGACAGCAAGAAAGGGAGGATCTTCTGCAATTTCAGTAGGAGCAGAAGAAATGTCCCTTGTATGGCTCTTGAACATCTTTTTTATTTTCCTCTTGAGTGACAAGAAATTCTGTTTCCCAAGGTGTTGGTGAATGGACTCCATCTTGAATCAGCAGCCTGGTACACAGAAGATATAGTTAGCATCTCTTAAATTTGAGTAGACTGTACATTTATCTGTCTTAGAATTTTATCATTTATAATTATTGGGAATTTTCTGTTTTCATTTTTCATGGTGTTGTTGCGAGTGAGATGTATTTTTCCTCCAGCTGTTCTTGGCTGCAGCAGAGCTCCAGGTCAACTTGTGAAACATTTTGCCTATTGACTGGTGAAGACTAGAAAAGAAACTTTTCAGGTCATCTTTTCAATTCTCCTCTTCATGCAACATTACTTCCCAGCAAATATTCCTGAGTAATTTAAATTATGTAATTGATGGTGTTTTCCTCAGCCGAGATTACATTACTTTACTTATTGTTCATCCTATCTTCATTATATACCTTTGGGGAGGGTTACGTTAGATTAGATACAGCTTGGTCTCCTTGGCTGAACGTCTCCACTACAAATGTGTTACAAAGCTTTCTGAGGGGAGGCTGTGTCGTGGTGTCCTGTAAGTCCTGATGGGAAAAACATCCGTTCCCTTTTGTCTGCCTGATGCAGATAGCATGAACGTGATGCTACGCCTGTGTCAACACTAACACCACCGTTGCTCATACAAAGCAGTGCACCCAAAACCACAATTACTGCTCACGTTGTTCCTGAGTGATATCCTGGTACTCGCTGGACCCAGTGTATTGCTTCCAGTTCCAATAGCATGCATTGAAAAAACTTCCAATGCGCAGAGCACTGGGGCCAGGCTCTCCACGTGCCTGGTCCTGTATAAGGGTGGCCTGTGAGTGTGCCCTTCCTGTGGATTTTGAGCAAGCGGAAACCCTTTGATCTTAACTTCTTTTTCTTTTTGTGCGAGGGGCCTGGAGAAAACACACAGTTACAGTCCGTAGTGCTATTGCTGTGTCATCAGTCCCTAACTGCTGCCTTTGGGGAGGGAACAGGGCTGCATATCAAGCCCTCAGAACCAAAACCTGGGATGTCTGCATCCTATGTGCACTCTACAACTGAGTTAAGTGCTGGTGTCAGGTAATGGGTGTCTTCTGGAGTAGCTACAGTAAGCAGAAAATTTCTGCTGCAGCTAAGGAGGAGCTTGGTGAAATTATTTCTGGTGGTGCAGCAGCCCTCAGCCAGACCAACAGTGTTTTTGCTATAAATTTGGTACCATATTTATCACCAAAGCTTCATAAAATTTTCTGTACAAAGACATCAAAAAACAATACTTGCATGGGAAACGTTTTTAAGTTGTTGTCTTCTGTCTGTTTCTACCTTCATTCCTGCTTCTGCTTCCTCTACCTCCTTTGGAATATTGGTCATGCACGTTTCTCTTAGATGTTTATTTGGTGTGTTCTGCCTAGGTACTGTCTTCTGCCCATTCTTTTCACTTCCCCTGACATAGCCACTTCCCACTCCTAATTTAATACGTCAAATTAAGCGTTAGTGTAATACTTCTCAAAATGTAAGTGAGGATGTTACACAATTCCAAGGCATCAGTACCATTCTGGACTGTTCTTTATTTGCCCCTTGTTCTATGCTTTTCCCACTTATTATCTGCTAGCTATCTTCATTTATATTCTCTGCAAGTCCTTTCAGTGTGCATGCATTTATTTTTCAGGTGGAGTTTTATGTGGTACCGCACTGTACACTGACTAAATTCTGAAAATGTTGCCTCTGTTTCATTCTCTCAGTGATTACCTAACTAAAATAAAAATCAAGATTCTTCTTTTTGAGACAAGTTTTGATCTTTTGGTAGTAATTAACATTTTTTCCATAACTCTTGCATAAATAAAGATTTTCATTTTTAGCAGTGTGTCCAGGGAAAAGTAGATAGATCCCTTAAACATGAAGTCAGTATCTTCTTGCTCGTAACTTTGGCTAAAATCAGATTGTTAAAGGTCTGGAAAAGTACACTATAGTCTAAGGCCAATGCTAAAGTCTTGAAAATCATTTGTGTCTAGGGTAGGATATATTTGTTTCTCAAAATACTGAAAATACAAAGCACTGTTTGAAGGTTGAGGACAGGCTGTTTGGCAGACTGGACACTGGTTCAGCATTAGGATCTTTAACTGGGTAAATGGATGAGGCTACTTTGTGTGTGTGTGTGGCTGTCATGGCTTTAATAACACAGAGAGGTGGGCATCGCAAATGCAGCCTTCCCTTGCTGCGTGGACACAGACCAAAAGAGCAGGATGCAGGTGGCGTCTGGGAAGAATTGCATTTCTGTTCTCCTAGGATTAGTTATTGAGTTTGGCAATAAAATTGACAGTGATTTCACTTCTGTGGGTCTGAAGCCTGGCAGAGAAAGCCACCGAAGGAGACACCTTAGTGGAGCAATCTGTGGGTTGCTCCTTGTCTGCCAGGAAAGTTCCTTAATGAAACACAGATACGTGTGGGGGACTTTTCTTACATATGGATGCTTAAGCCTAGCAAGCTCCTTGCTGCCCTGGTCTGTCTTTCACTGCGTTTGACCAAGCAGATTTGGGAGTGCCTGAGGTGAGAGGCCATGGCAGCATGAATGTCGCTGTCTGTAGCTGGGAGAGAGTTTTGCAGGAAAGGAGGAATTTGCTTTGCACAGAGACATCTGTGAATACAGTTGCAAGCAAGAGCCTGAGAGCTGTGGAGCTTGGGAACAGAGTTTTATCTGGAAAGAAAGTTTGAGCCGTGTGTCAGTCTTTTGGGACTGAAGACATTCTGGAAGTAAACAATCAGGATCCACATTTCTGTAACGTTCCCCTTGTGGGAACGAGAATGGCAGCTGTAGTTGCCTTACACCGCTTCCGATGTAATCACTATTACATCAGTGCATTGAGCATTCAAGTGCCTTAGAAATGTCTTCCTCTACCAACATATATTACACCGGGAGACAGATGTTTATGTCATGTTATTTTATTCCTCATCAATCAGCATTTTCCCAACCATCTTATTTTTAACTTGGCTATTTACTAATGAGCAATAAAAAACACAGTGCCTACAGCAACATTTGCACAGTGGGTTGTGAAATAGCAACACGCACACACTTAATTTTATTTCTTTTCATGTTTACCGCAAATCAAAGCCTTCTCTAATATCTATGTCCTTGTTTAAACCTAAATCATAGCAGGGTACTTGTGTTCTTTCATTTGTTTCCTTTTAGTTATGGTCACAACATTTTTTTCCACTGAAGTCGTAACAGCTTGTAGCAGTCTTGGAGACCAAGGCCAATAATTTCCCTAGAGGCTATGTGTCGGGATGCTGGAAATTCATTTCTGATTTTCCCTGGCTTCCTTAGCCTACATTAATTCTGATTTGTTATGAACTGGATCAAAGCTAATAGGAAGCGAAGCTTCCTTCAGTTAAAATAAGTGAAGGGGTTGAGGTGAAGGGGTCCAAAGATGCCATGAGGCAAGATGGCTGTTAAAATTTCAGTGACACACACAAGGCTCAGCAGTCTTGAAATACACTGCCTCAGATCATCTATCTGCACAGCCCTACTGTCAGAGGAAAAAAAGCTTTCTCTGTTGGTCTTAAAAAGACAAAAGAAAACGTTTCAGCCTTGCGCCAAATATTTGAGTTTGCAACACAAAACCAGAGTTGTGAGAACTGAAAAGAGGATGTGATCCTGGATGTGGGGATGATGTTCAGAGAGGTGGGGAGTAAAGACCACTTCCATCAATGCGAAAGGCTTTAGAGAGGTTGGACATAAAGCTGATGTTCATCAAATCGACTGCAGAAGAAACAGAGGAACCAGATAAATTTGTAGGAAACACCAAAGAATATGGAGTATCAATGTGATTTTCTTGAAAACGGAGGTAGATGACAGGAAAACAGGGAGTGTATGTGTGTTAAGAGGAAAAGAAGACTGAGAAGCTAGGTGTGAAGCTGTAACCATAAAAACACGACTTTGAATAGGCTAACCATTGCATGGTAGCAGATTTAAAATAAAGTGCTGTACAAACTGTATTGTCTTTGCTGAAGGTCCCTGTGTTATAAAGGTATGGCATCTTAATTACAGCACCATAGTACTTCCCAGAGTACTCTAAGCTGCCTGTGTCATATCTCACTCTTTCCGCTTTCCTTTTCTCGGAGGAAAAATTAACACATGCCGTGGCTTGGTTTTCTTTAATGATTGTGTGCTCTGGCTCTGTGTGCCTGCTGCTGAGGACAGCGTCAGTGATGTGTGCTTTGCTCCTGGAACAGAGGGTGCTGGGGGATGCATCGATGTGTGGATGTTCCTGGAGTTTATTTCACAGCCTTTGACCTTCTTCTGAAGGAAATCCAGGGGCTTGCATCAGTCGCCTTCATCTTGCCTATAAGTGACTGCACTGCTTCTCTAAGCTGAAACGTTTGAGTAGCTGCATTAACCTCTGTAAATGTTTACACTAATTTAAAGTCTGCCATGACAGGATGGGTAATTAGGGTTTGTGAGCAAATTAGTCCAGAGTAACTGTGGAAAACAGGGTGGAAAGAGTAGCTGATTGTTACTTTCAGTGCAAGTGGCTGCTCCTCTGCTCTCTTTTGACTCTGTCAGTGTTAGGGCTTGTCTGTACCGAAGCTTGCACTGTTGTAGTTAAACTTTTTTTTTTTTTTTTTTTTTTTTTAAACATGTGGCATATGGACTGGCCTTTGTTTTGCATATTGCGTATTCTTCTCCTCCAACCAGGGAGCAAACTGCCTCAGCAGGAGATATTTCCTCTGCTCAAGGCACGATCCCCACAGTGAAAGCCTGAGAACGCATGGCTTCAGTGCATCAGAGAAGAGTTATGTCTCTTCACCTTCAGGGACCCATTATTTCTCATCTGTAACATTGCACATTTTTAAGGTGCAAGGAGGGAAATAACACCCAGCCTACCAGAGCTTCCATGATTAATGTGGGATTAGCCTGAGTAAGTGTAACAAGGTTTCATCTCATCCTTTGAGGAAGAGATGAAGGGGCAGATTGAGGCCAGCAGATGGATAGCTGTGCACTAAGTGGATTAGCTCAGTGCAACTTGCAGCAAGGCCAGGATATAAACGATACTTGATCAACCTGGCACCAGATACCAGCTAGCAGTGGGAGGGTAAATCTAAACTGTAAGGATGTACCCAAGCAAGGACAGTATTAAAATTGAGAGGGCTTCCATCTTTATTTATTTTTTCTTCTTTCTTTCCTTTTATAAAAGAGATATAGATCTCCAAAAAAAAGCAGTAACTTGTTCATTCTTTTTAAAAGTTGTGTTGCCCCCCCCCCAGCTTCAGATACATTTTGCAGCTGCTGTGGAAAATTTTCTCACAAAGTTCTGTATTTTTATTACCTGTCTATAAAAGAATTTTAAACCCATTCTCAGTGACTCTTATAAAAGTGGCTCTTTTAAAAGTGAGAGTATAGCAAAATCCCAGAATCTTCCTTAAAAAGTGACAGTGTCTCCTTGAAATCTGCCTTGTCCTCTGGTAGGTAGTAGTTCTTTAAGCCTGAGTACACTGCAGAGAGTCCATTACTCTCTTTTCCTAATCTGCAGTAAGCAGACAGGAAAGATCCACAAGTTCCAGCGTGTCTCGGCGCAATGTATCTGTTCCTGGCACCTTGCTCCTAATTATGAAGCTCTGTTCTAGACTTGGAAGACAAATGCTTGCACTTCAGAATATTTCCCAGCCCATTTGCAAACTCTACAACATTTATTATTTTCATCATGTTTAACAGCACAGTTCCTCATTTTCTTGCCCTTTTATTGATGTTATAGTAATGTGGGCAATGACTTCATTTGACTTTTCTAAGTAGGCAGTATCACCTCTAGTTAGCATTTAGATGGGAAAATATCTGAGGGGGTTCGGGAAATGTAATGGTTGTTCAGAATGTGACATGTATCCATCTAAAATGAGACTGAGAATATGCTGGTGATTTATCAGAAAATATTCACTCATAAAGGTAAGTATTTTCCTGTGAAAATACAAGTTCTGGTAAAACTCTAGGAAAACAAGCAAACAGTTTGATTCAGAAAGCATTTTAGATCAAAACAGGAGTCAGTCCCTGGTGTGTATAATAACACAGTACCTAATGTCCTCATCTGGTAAGTGCATGAATTCATTAATCAGGTCTTCACAGGATGGCTGAGGGTAGAAGGGGACCTCTGGAGGTCATCTGGTCCAATCCCCTGCTCCAGCAGGGCCACCCAGAGCAGGTTGCCCAGGACCGTGTCCAGGTGGCTTTTGATGATCTCCAAGGAGGAGACCCCATAACCTCTCTGGGCATCATGATGTTCAGAGGGAGCCTCCAGTGTTCCAGTTTGCGCCCATTACCTCTTATCCTGTCACTGGGCAACACTGAAAAGAACCTGGCTCCCTCTTCTTTTCACCCTCCCTTCAGGTATTTATAGACATTGATGAGATCCCCCCTGAGCCTTCTCTTCTCCAGGATGAACAGTCCCTGCTCTCTCAGCCTCTCCTCATAGGAGAGCTGCTCCAGTCCCTTCATAATCTTTGTAGTCCATATCTTCCATGTCACAGGAGTCTGCCAAGCCTCCAGCCCATCGGTCGTCTCAGAGTGCCTCTTTCATGCTGGAAAACTTTCACTGTGTTATATATTTTTTGGTGTAGAAGTTTGAACCTTGCATGCTCCAGATGGACAATCCATTTGCCTAAATATTGATCTCTCTTTTGCACATATGATTTCTCAGTCAGTCTTACAAAACAGGACAGCTCAAGCAGAAAATACTTAGCGAGCTACCCTAGAATAACAGCAGTTCTAAACAAGGCCCACTCTTAGGACATAGGAGGCCAATTTTATGTCCTTACTCTAAATTAGACAGGGGAAGTATTTGATATTGCAGATATGGCCTTAGCTACTCTGGTTTGGAAATGATGCATGTTATTTTCTCAATCTTCCCTGTTACAGCTGTGCTGAGTTGTAAAAATGATGAAATGTCAATGGTGTGGAGAACTGAGAAAGCATCTCCTTCAGTGCAGCAGGAGGGCAGGAGGTGCTCCAGGCAGGCAGCAGAAGTTCCCCTGCGGCCTGTGGAGAGGCCCCTGGTGGAGCAGGCTGTCCCCCTGCAGCCCACGGGTCCCACACGGAGCAGATCTCCACGCTGCAGCCCGTGGAGGAGCCCCCGGTGGAGCAGGTGGAGGTGGCCTGGAGGAGGCTGCGGCCCATGGAGAGCCCCCGCAGGAGCAGGCCCCGGGCCGGAGCTGCAGCCCGTGGAGAGGAGCCCACGCAGGAGCAGGGGTCTGGGGGGAGCTGCCGCCCGTGGGGGACCCGTGCTGGAGCAGTTTGCTCCTGGGGGATGGACCCCGTGGTACGGAGCCGTGTGGGAGCAGTTCTTGAAGAGCTGCTGCCTGTGGGCAGCCCCCGCAGGCTCAGTTCGGGAAGGACGGCATCCCGTGGGGGGGACCCCGCGTGGAGCAGGGGCAGGGAGGGACCATGAGGGAGTGGAGGAGACGAAGTGTTAGGGACTGATGGCAGCCCCCATTGCCTGTTCCCCTGCGCTGCTCAGGGGGAGGAGGTAGAAGAGGGTGGTTGAGGGGAAGGTTTTCTTAGTTTGCTTTTAGTTTCTCCCTGCTCTAGCTTGTTAGTAATAGGCAATAAATTACATTAATCTTCCTATGCTGAGTCTGTTTTGCCCATGATGGTAATTGGTGAGTGATCTCCCTGTCCCTATCTCAACACTTGAGCCCTTTCCATTGTATTTTCTCCCCCTTTTCCTTTGAGGAGGGGGCATGAGAGAGCGGTGCGGTAGAGTTTAGCTAGCCATCAGTGTGAAACCAGCACATGTACATAGAATAGCATCCATACAAGGGGAATTTATTGCCTTAATTTTACTGCTACAGCTTTATGTGTGGTCAAACCAAAGCTGGTTCAATTCCATTTTCTGAAACCATTAACTGAGGTTTCTGCTACAAATCCCATGATTATTGCTCTGTATACCTTTGCCAAATTCTTACTCTGAAAATTGCAGCCCTCATAACTCAAACCCCAAGTTCTTTTCAAATTAATGGTAAAACTCACACAGATATCACAGGATCAGGTTAATCCACTTAAAATTAAATTAAATTAAATTAAATTAAATTAAATTAAAATTGAGAAAAGCATTTTATGTTTCCGTTGCTTTCAGCTCAGTTTTGTCAGGCTCGAAAGATAAGGTGAGGTACTTGGTTATATTGGGACAGTGAAGGTGCAATCTGGCCCTGCAGTTTAATTAACAATTCTGTTGATGATGTGTTGACCAGAGCTGGAGCTTTTGCTGCCATAACTCTCCTGATCAGACAGAACTAAAAGGAGCAAAAGAAGGCACTGAGGAAAACAGGTGTTACTAGAAGTGCAGGCAGGGAGGAGAACTCTTGAGTAATAGGTATAGGATTTTTTAAAATCAGTTTGCTTTCCTCCCGGCATCTCACTTTTATCATAAACCGTTGTATAGTGTCACGGTGTTCTGTTAAGCAGATGGTGTGTTTTATCCCAATGGTGTCTGCTTATTGCTCGTGGATGGAGTGATTTTTCTGTGTAGGTAGTTAAGGTGCAACTTGAGGTTCTCTGGCAGTCCGAGTTGTTACTTAGAGAGTCTTAAAATGTAAGTCATGGTTAATTTATTGCTCATTTTAGTTTATCCATGCTTAGCAGTGTGCATGCATCTGAAAATACAAGTAAACACAGATATCTAAGTGCACCTGTGGAGGTTTTCAGCAAGCTTAGTCTCTGTTTGGGGAAGGAATTTGTATTTTCTGCCAGCTGCAGGTTATACGAGGCAAACTTTTTAACAGTAGGGATAATGAAGAAATAGATGGAACTTGTAGAGAACTCTTTAGGAATAGGTTGGATAAACATCTGTCAGGAATAACCTAAGTATTGCTGAGCTTTAGAGAACAAGATTGTGCAGTGAATGACTGCCTGAGGTATCTTCGCTCACATCCTAGGTACCAGGTTTTCTAATCAGCCCCTGATTCTTGAGACTAGCAATCACGGGATTTGAGACTTGAATCTGGGCAGTCTCAGAGGAAACACATGATATTTTTCCACTCTGGTGTTTAGGCTTCCCAGGAAACTGACAGGATGTGCGTGTTACAGAGGCAACATGTCTAGTCTTGCCTATATTATTATTTGCCCGGTCAGTTCCTTCTTTCTGCCAGCCTCACATCTGTGCTGGTTTTCAGCCTGTTTGAAGATTCCTACTCTGGTCCGTTCCTCCTGATAATTTATTCTGGGGATCAACTTTGAGAACTTGTATGTGTTGGGTTAGAAACCTAGGATGCTACCTACAATATCTGAAATGATAAAGTGCTGGCTGGGATGCTGACTTTGTTCTTTCTGCATCACTGGAGGATTTCTAAGAGATTGCCCCGAAGTGGCATCACTAACCTGTGTTAGCTCTGAAAAGGATTTTAGTAGCTTTGGCTACATGTGATCTTCCTTTAAAACTTTCTAAGGAGAAGAGCTTTCTAAATAGCTATCGCACTACTTGCTGTTTCCCCACCTCCTTCTACTTTTTAACACTTTGTGAATGAGCTGTGCTATTAATAATTTGTACCTCACTTTTCTTAATGTAAATAAGTGAAACCTCTCCCTCACATGCTAAATACAGTGAAATGTTTTGATCAAAGGAATTATGAGCACGTTAGCCTCAAATTTGCCTGAAATTCATTTGAATTCTGCTGCTCTAGTAGCACCCTTGAAATTATTCCTATGTCATTCAAGCTGCAGGTAGTTTTTTGCCCCCCCCTTGCCTTTCTTTTCTACTGTGCTTTTTTATTTTTATCCCCCTTGTCTAAACTGTTTGAATGGAATGTCATTCATTTGTGTCATTATTGGAAATACAAACTGTGTATCTGTCACACGCTTCCCACACTAGCAGTGAAGTCTGAACACTTAAAGGATGGTTAAAGGAATAGGCACAGCATATGGGTCTTCTGAAGTGCCTCGTGCGGGACACAAATGTAGTACCCCTACAAAAGGTCACTGTAGGGAGGGTTTTACAGGCTTCCTTTTTCTCTGCTTTCCTTCTGCCCTGTTCTTCAAAGGAGAAGGTGCTAATGGTGTCCCAGTCTGATTAGTAAACAGAATCGTACTGTGGGAGCAGGCAGTGCTTCGTCTTGTTCTGTAGCCATATATCAACATTTATAAATAGATCATCTTGATACCTTTTCAAGACAGCTAGTGTTGTGGTGATTTTATTTGATTTGCGCTTCTCCAGAAAGGATAATTATGACAAATGTTTCCATTACCTATCGCTAGTGCTTTGGGAAAGGAAGAAGCCTATGATTGCAATTAGCTCCCGTAGACAGCAGAAGAACTTTAACTCAAACTAGGTTTGCTTTTGGTGTTAACTGTTTCCTTTGCAGAAATCAGCACTCACTGCAGCCTGACATTTCTGTAGGTGAGAAAGATCCCGAGTATTGGCCACAACACCAAGGCCGAGTAGGCACAATAGTTTGACACTGAGTGATGGCACTACAGAATTCAGACAGGATTGAACCATGCTTATTTGCTCCAATCCTCTCTAGACTGCAGTTTATCACAATGAAGCTCTCTCTTTCATTTTCCGATTGTGTCAGTTCTCCCTCTAATTTTCCCGAGGTGATCCCTCACTCAGACAAAATCCTTGGCAGACTTCTTCCAAGTCTGCTGCCCCACTTGCTGTTTCTGCCATCTTTGTTCTTTCTCAGCCGAGACTCTGTCTCTGGTCGTCACTTGGCTCCCTCCAGTTTCAAGCCAGACTTGGGAAAACCATCTAATCTGCTCTCATTTCACAAGATGGTTTGTTTTCCAGGGAAAGACCACCCATCAGTAACCTACTTAGGTTATTTTTTCATGTCATTACTCTCTGCCCCAGTCAGTCAGGAGTGCAGAGGAGGGTCTTCAGCTTTATTCTCCCTTCCACCTCCAATGTCAGAGGTACTAAGAGGCATTGGACAAAGGAAGAAAGTACTGGCTTGGAGGTTGCAGAATAGGAAAGGGTCATTTCCTTCCCACCTTGTGGGCCCACAAGTCATAGGAATGTATCACCCAAATTCAGTCAGAGGGGTTGGAGTAACAAGCAGGTCTGCTGCCTTCATGTCAGACCTGTACTGGTTTTGGAGGTGGGAGCAGGTACCTCCTAACTATTTGTAGCATTGAGTCAGGAAATCCTTTTGACTTGCCTGAATTAAGCTTGACTGTATACTTGGTTGAATTTTTAGATGCTCTTAGTCATATGCAGCAATAACAACACAGCAGTAGGCAGTACTCTACTCTCTAATTACTCCCAACAGCCCCAGCTAGACTATTGGTATTATGCAGGCTGATTTATACCTCACAGGGCGTTTCAGGATGTGGTGTTAAGGAGAATGGCTACTGAACATCGTCATTACTCTTGGATAGTTCTGTAAGGCACTGCTACTGTTAAGCTGTTGTAGAACGTGTTTTAAATGGTCGACTTTACCTGGGAAACCATTGTGACGTTTTGTCTCAACAGGGTCTTGCTGTTCCCTTTTTTCCTCAAAAATTAAGAGCAGCGGTAAAGTTATCATCATCAGAATAGCCAAAATGGTTAACCCCCGTCAGTCAGTTTACATGTATGGAGTCTAATGCCACTTCCTTTTCAAAATCCCTCCTATTAGTCTGCTTTCTTGACAGTCAGGGTACAGAATGAGGGGTTTGCAAGGAACTTATTAATTTAAGCTGATTTCCGTTCACTTTGTGGTTAGCATTTGGTGATCTGGCATGCTATCCTACGCAGATTACCTGTATTTATCATAGTTTTAAGTTTTCCATGTGCAGAAGTTGTAACTCAATCTCTGTGCCTAAGGCTGAAGATCTCCTTAGTGCCTCCTTTCAAATGGCTGAGATGCTTGACTGCCTTTGTCACTGTAGCTGGCTTTTGTTCTTCCTCTGTTGCAAGACTGATCAGCACTACAAATAGCTCTGTTTTTCTAAAAGAGACAATTCCATAGATAATTTTTCATTTACTACGTTTAAAGCTTTGCTTAATTCTTTCAAGTTCTATGTTTCATCAAAATATGCAGATTGTTCAGATTGCAGAGTGCACACATATCAGTTTAACTGAACTTTACTCACCTGATTTTAGCATTCATCTGACCAGGATGTGGCTGTTTAACTGTCCAGAATGCCATGAAACTGTTCAGTGGGACCAGCTGCTTGTAGATGTGAATGTTTGTCTTCTGTAAGTACTCCTTAATACTAGTGCCATACATGTGCAGAGATTCTTTTTGCCTTGAGTTCCTTCAATAATACTGGCTTCTAGTGAAGGTTTTATGTACTTTAGCTAGGTCTTCCCAGTAAAGACTGCTGTTATTCACTGCTTGTACAGCTCTACTGCAGGACTTAATTTAATAAAGGATTTTCAACCAAAGTCAATAAAAAGGGAGAAGATTTCCAAAGGGCAGTTCTATTTACATGTTGTTACAGCAGGTCATGAAGGAATGTAAGTGGCAAGGACACAGTAAGATTGTCCTATTGTGACTTCCTATAACACAAACTTTGAACATCCAAAGCTTGCATCATCTGTGAATTACCCAGCACTACATTTTTACTCATTAAAAAGCTGTAAAGAATCTTGCAACACATTTATCATGATTAGTTCTCTGAAAATGCCAACACAACTCCAAAGTTACTTGCATGGAAATGCTCTATAATAACACTGAACTTGTGCAGTATATGGCTGGAGACTGGAGCCTCCCAATGGAGTGATGATTGCAAAAGAACCTCATCGTCTTGTTGGGGAAGAACACTTGAGATCCTCCAAGTCTGCTGACTTCCTTTACGTATGCATATCGCCTGACTGAAAAGCAAAGGAGAAGCTTTGCTTATGGTTCAGCTAACATCTTCTTGTCTTGTATTATGTTGTGTATGTTGTGTGGGTGTTTGTAAGACCTGTTTGTAGGTCACAACAGAAACAGTTTTAAAGCATTACTCAGGAAACAAACAAAAAAACCAAGGGGATCTGTAGAACATACTTTCTCTTCTGCGACTGAACTTTTTAGAGCAGGGTCGTGGCTATTTTAATTGCAGGCTGTGGTTGAAGCCCCTCAGTTGCCAAAGGAGAGCAGAAGAGGGACTGGTAAGTAAGGGCGGGGAATTTTCCTGGCACAGTCAAGACCCCAAAAGCTCGTTGAGTCTTGATAGCTCTTCAGTGTTCGGCCTAAGTCAAGAGTTCAGCGCTGTGACAGTGAGGAATGGTGAAAAGAGCTGACTAGAAATGGAAACCCCAAATGACTTTGGTCTGTTTCAGGACTTTCTGAGGCTTTCTTCAGCCATATTTGAAACCACACACATGGTGTCATGAGGAGCATTATAGAAACTTGTGGGAATGGCAAGTGGTAAAAACTGTGCACCAATCCTTTCCCATCCATCTGTTACTCTGGAAAAAAAAATTAGTTTTGCTCAAGGAATTTTCCATCCTAAAATGTTGTCAAAGTTCCTTACTGAGCCATCAAATATTCTGAGAGCCATAAGGAGCTCCCCTACTCATTGTGGGTGCTACCTACACCAAAAAGCATGCAGCACTCGAAAAGGAAAGTAGCATCTTTACAAATGCTTCTCTTTCTTTTGAGGCTGGGGAAGAGGACTGGATAGAGACACGACAGTCATACTGCATTTGGTAAAGAAGCCAAGCCAGTGGATAATTGTTTCTGCCTTCCTTCTCTTTCCCCCCTCAATCATTTTTCCCAGAGCACTGAGGATTTCTGGTTCAGTTTTGGTCCCTGAGCAGTTCCTGATGCAGCAGGACTGCATTCCCCCTTTACAGTCAGTAAGCAGTGTGGTCTCACTCTCATCTGTTTCTGTACACTACCGAGAAAAAAAAAAAATCAAGCTGGGTGACCTGCCAAGGTAACCTTATAAATTTCAGTGACTTTAAAAATTTCATCAACCTTAACCATATGTGCTGAATGCCCCCAACAGCTGCAGGTTAAGAAGGGCATTCAACATGTAATTACCTCAAAATTGACTTTTTTCTTTTTAGTGCCCATGAGTCTATCCTTGCCATGGCTGGCTGGCTCCCATTCAAGTGATGATCCAGCATGCTGTATGCTGGTGATGTAGCAGCCGCCACTGAGCCTACTGAAGCATGGGATAAACTGTAGGGTGGGGGGGGAGATAAGTGCTGATCTTAGGTCTGTATATCGTCTTTTATCTTTTTATTCTTTATTACAGAAGATTTTGCAAAAATATGCAACATCCATTTTTGTTTTGTTTTGTTTTGCTTTGGTTTCTAAATGGGCACTTAACAAACCTCCGTCACTGCAAGCAAGCTGTAAAAAACTTCTTTTCTTTTCATAAAGCTTCTTGGACAACTGCAGTTTTACTCGTGGTGGCAGCAGGGCAGAGCTGTGTCACGCTTACGAAAGGGAGAACTGAGTCAGGCATCACTTATTTATAGCGGTGCTGAAGTTTGCTGTTGGTGTCAGGGCATTCAGTATCTATATTTAGGTTATGGCTGGCAGGTCACTTACAAAAACAGAACTGTTGATTTATGAGAAGTATGCTTAGATCAGTAATTTTCTGCAATAATTGTTGTGGTTTTTTTCCTACCAGAAATGTTGGGTGAGGTGATCACGATCCCTCTTGGAGTGGGGAATGGTGGCTGAATTAAATCATCCAGCGTGTTGAGAGTTACACTAGCACAGAGAGCTGTCTTAGGTTTGTTAAGTGGTAATGCCTTTAAGGCAGTGAGTAGATGATACTGCACAGCCCAAGGGTAAAGGACTTCAAATTTCTGTTCTCTCCAATGTTTTTACACCCTCTCAACTGAGGAGAAAGACAGTATCTTTGTTATATGCAGTTTCCTCCTGGCTCTCAAGTGTATTTTGCTGTGGCGGGCCAGTTATTACCTATGTGACACTGGAAGTAGTGAGATGGGGAAAGTTTTCCTCTTACACTTGAGAATATTGATTCTCTGTATTGGATGTGTGCGTCCAAGTTGTTGGGCTTGAGTCTCTGTGGCGATACTAAGGGTGGGATTTATCTGACTAATTGATGTCTGTGTTATTGGAGTTAGTTGTGTAGATTCTTTTTGTAGTCAATGGAGAGAAATACACACTTTGAGGGCGTAATCCTTTGCATCCTAAAAGTATGCATCTAAAAAGGTCAGGTGAATTGTGACCCTGGAGTTCCAGTTTCTAGCAGCTTTTTTTGGCTATAGGTGGATGTATCTGCAGATCTCCTAAACAGGCAAGATGAACCCTTGAGGACCTGATGACGAAGACTAAAATTGATTCATCAAAAGGGCTGATTCCTGGAAAGAAAATAAAAATTATGTAATTTTAGAAGTCTTTGTAATGTCCCATAGTCTGTGACCTTCTTTAAGACTTGTAGGAAAGCAGTGGCTCATGCGAGGACTTGCTGCAGTGATGTGCTACCAAGTGTATTTGTTTCTGACCACTGACAAAGCTGGAAAGATCAGCGTTCAGGTGAGGTGCCACTTGTTCCTAGTTAGGAATTGGTTTTCATTCCTAGCAGGTTTTCTCTTAACGATGTTCATGAATCTGACTTTGCATCGCAATCATGTATTGATTAAATTTGACACTTGACTCAGCTTTTAAACTTGAGTAATCTGTCGCCACCTATAGATAACCATTTTTCTAAATATTCTTCAAATCAAACTTTCGTATATTTAATATATACTTTTATCTGATTCAGTGGAAGAACTTAATTCTATTCTTGCGTTAACATCCAGTCCAGAAAAGGCCTTCCTTGATACTGAGTATTTACATGGGTAGCAAGTGGATATCACTGTATTACTTCTCCACACTTCAAATACTTAAAAGCCATAATCTGCTGCAAGTAGTAAATGCAGGCACAGTGATACAGAATCAATTAGTTGTTTTTACATTACACATGCAGACTCCACATTTCCTGAAATGTCACTGAAAGACGAGCTTTAGTAAAATCATGTAATTAAAGTAGAAATTCCGACTGATGTACAATGTTAGCTGCTGTTTTATCAGCATAATGAATAGGACGAGAAGAGATTGCCTCCATAATCAAACTCCTGCACTGGCTAAAGTACAGCACTATTTCAAACAAGCAGAAAAGCCTGTAGGTAGTCATCAGTTTGTGGAATCTGCAATGTCAGTGTTGTAAATCAGCAGGTGCTCTGTATTTGCAGAACAGTTGCAGTGCAGCAGAAACATAGGTCTAATTTCCTGTGATTTCTCATTTTAGTCCTTGAAGGCTGATTTTAATAAAAGAACCATGTATCCTAGAAATTGTAGTGCCAAAGTATAATTTATTTATCAATGGTTACTCTAAATCATGACGTGTTTTGTTCCTTTTTCCTCTTTTTTTTTTCTTTTTCTTATACTTAAAAAGGAGAGGAGCATCCTAAAGGGTACCTTTTGGAGGTGAGGAGGAAGTTTTTGTTTAAGGAAAACTCTGTTTTCTTCTCCTGTATTCTGTCTCTAGGTTCCTTTATCACGTGATTATAAATCTGAAAAGCTGGCTTCTTCTCTGTCTTATACTCAGGCAGAAAGAACGTGTATCCTCAGTGCATTTTCTGGCTGTATATATAGGGAAAATGCTTAATGAATGAAAGCATGTAACTCAGAGTTAGTGAAAATGTAGATCTTCATAGTGTCTCTGTCATAAGTTTCCTAGATCCCTTGACATCTCCTGGGTGTATCCCCGTGTGGCTCAATTGAGGCGATGATACCAGCCTTTCAGGCAAGCATTTTTTTCATCATTTTTAGTGAAAGGTCTGGGAGGACAGAAATTAAACTAGCTGTCTATTCCATTGCATATGTTCTCCTTTCTGTGTCAGTGCTGGGCTCAGGAGTTTTATTCACCATTTTTAAACAACTACCTGTGAAATCTGTTTGTAAATTGGGAATAATAATGGTAATCCTTTGATTTCTGTTGGTGAAACATACCCTGTAAAAGCTATGTATCATTCATATTCCATTAGATGAAAAATACTGTGTTTTGGGGAGATTCTCATTGTGGCAAGAGCTCTGAAGTGTTTTTCCAAGATAAATACAAGGATTAAATACAAGCACGTCCTATAGTTATAATTTTGGTGTATCTGTGTGTCAGAGCTGTGGCTGCATGCACACCCAGTGCACTTAAACCAGTAATTTCCAGTGTGATCTGGGAGCTCCCCAGTTAGTTATGCGCTTGGGTGAGACCGTGGAGTTGCTTGAGACAACAGACCTAGGTGAGACACGGCGATGGACTAATGAGTGACAGCTGGGAACTTCACACAGCAAGAGATTAGCCAGGCAGTGCCTGCCTTGTCTACACCAACTGGTAGGCACTACCTGAATTTAGAACACTTTTTTTGTGGATTGAAGTAGGTAGGAATGTAATTTAAGGTAATGTATGGCAAAGCACCGTGCGTGTGCTGGGGTGGTCATGTAGGACCGTGGCCCAGATGGATGTAGCAACTCAGCTCAGTAGGTAGGGGAGTTACAGAATCACAGAATCATTAAGGTTGGAAAAGGCCTCCAAGATCATCTGGTCCAACCATCTGATCAAGCCGAAGACACAATTGCAAGAACCGCATCTGGACAGCAAATGACCACCCTGCTTATGAATTTTGTTTTGTCATATGAGCATTACCCTAAAGATCCCTAAAAATTAGGGCTTTTTAACAAACACTGTCTGGAGTGACTCTGCAACACAGTGAATAAAGCACCAAATGCCAAAATGTGTGCTTTGTTTTAGAAGGAATAAGGAATATTTTGATATTTCTCAATTTCTACTGATAGATTTTGGAGCCATAAGGGAAATGGTTGAGAGATATGTTTGTCTCAGCAAACTTCCTATTCAACCAATGGTTTTGAAGGAGGTGGTGGGACCACAGAGAAATGAGTTTCTGGGTATGCTTCAAGGTGAGCGTGTGGCTGAGGAAAGAGCTGTTTTGGTGAACTGTCCCCCACTCACCAGTCAGAGTTTCTGGTGGTTTGAGAGAAGTGTACTCGGCACTGACTCTTTGGTTATACTCTCCTTTTGAAAGAAATCAGCCCCAGAAAGCAAGCAGCATTTTGATTTTTTCAGCCAAGCTGAAGGAGGCTTTGTAAGTGAATACGCTTAACCATTCCATTTTGGTTTCCCTTCTGGCAGCATCCTTTCTTATACATGCAGGAACTATCACTGTGGTCAAAAATACCTCAAAGAATGTGTAAAGACTTTCTAAATGCAACCCCTTGAAAGCTTAACAAACCCTGGTAGCAGACACATTGTGATTTGCTTTTTAGAAAGACAGTGAGTCACCTGCGTTACAAGCAAAGTTAGAGTTTACATTTCTATTTCTGGGTTATGGAGGTCATGTATAAACTGTAACACAGTCATTTGATGCTGGAGCTGCAGAAGACATTTGGACCTAATGAGAAGAATTTCCTTCTATCAGTTGCACTCTTTGCATTGCAAACTTTGCAGCTGTCAGGATCAGGAAGATTTATTATAACATATTAATTATTTGATATTTAAACAGTGGGGAGGGGAATGTATTTTACTTACACAGACTTAACTGACTTATGCTTAAGAATGCCTGTGACAGATCAGCTAAATGTTTTAACCTTGTCAGTATAGCCAGCCTGAGTCATCTTGAAAGGCCTGAGCCAAAGCCATACTGCAGTAAAATGGACATAAAAGAAAGAAAAAATTTCTAGGAATTGTAGAAAACTGTGGACATGATGTTCTGCAGTGAGGAAGACAAAAAAAATGGTATGATTTGTGGAATGACATTTCTCTCCCTTTTAAATATTGGGAATATTGTTCTAGTCAGGAAGAGCTCAGGAGTGGGGTGGTGTTTTTAAACACAACATAGCCAGCAACAGGAAGTCAAGCTGTGAATGGGCATCTTGGAAAAAAATACACCACGATTTTGTACACCTTGTCAAAGGAGGAGAGTGTACATTCGGAGGCATGAATAGGAATTTAGGCAACCAGGCAGTTTGAGTAACTGATAGCACCACAGAGTATTTTTCCAGCCATTGTAATGTGCCTTCAGGAAGGTGTGTGGCTGAGTGGGGTTGGGCAGAAGCAGAAACGAAGATCAGTACGGGACCCACCAAGAATACATGCTCTTCTGCTGGGAATCCAGTAATATGTGCTCTAAGTGAAATGAGAGATGTATCCTGCCTCGCTTCAATGAACTAGTGGAGAAAAAAAGGGAAGAGGAGCAAATTAGTCTCTGCTTCTTTCATGTCTTTATCAAATGCACTGAAGTTTGCTTACTTCGAAGGGAGCTGAGGTATTTAAAGCTGAATGTAGTTAACATGTAAGACTGTATTTAATGTGTAAGACTATTTAAGAAGTGAAGTAGATTCCACTATTAATGAAGTCACAGAAAAACTTCCCTCATGGACCCCGCTGATGTGTTTAATTAAGGGATATTTTCCAGAAAGTCATATGAAATTTCCAATAAATGGAGTATCTAGCACTTCCTTTGGTAGTTTGTTTCAAAGGTTAATCACCCTTTCTGCTAGAAGTAGAGGCATTAATTCTCATTTACATTTATCTAGCTTCAGCTTCTAGTCATTGGTTCTTGTTATGTCATTCCCCATTAGATTAAATAGACTTTTAATATTGGTGTTTTCTTCCTGAAAAGGTACAGCTTTGCTGTAATCAAATCTCTCCGTCTTATTTTGAAAAGCTAAACAATTTTAACTTATGTCCCTCGCTATAATTCATTTTTACCAGCTCTCAGTTAAGTGTTACGTAGGTTTTCCTGTGTTATTTTATTCTTTTAAGAGGAAAATGTCAAAATGCTATGCGGTATTCTAGTACTGCTCCCATCAATGTGCTCTTTAGAGGTAACGCAACCTTCCTTTTAATTGTTGCTCCTTTTATCCAACAAGGGTTACATTTGATATCTGCTGTGTTGTCTGAGTCACAGTCTCTCGGCCCAGCTTATATGCCATTTCTGATGGAAAAGGGACGCCATATCATTAATTGTCGGAGAAGGGAAGGAGAGCTCCTCTTTATTTTACTCATCTTTTATACGGTCTCTAATAAACAAAGAAACTACATTCCAAAGTAGAGAATAAAAATTTAATGTGTCAGTCCAGAGATTATGGAAGGAATGGGCGCTTTTAACAGCAGGAAAAAATCTACTGTGTTCTGTACTTTTGTTTTATTGCTGGTAGGAGACCTGTTGGAATTATTTGCGCTTCATCTTCAGGTAATTCTAATGCCCAGAGAGGAGCAGCTGCTGAGTTTGAGGTCAAGTTTTCAGAAATAAAACTCTGATATAGCGATCTAAACTCTGAAATCACCCTGTGCAAAAGTATCAAGAAGCCATTTGTGAAATAATTTGGTGACATCTAAGGTCACCCTTATAAGTGAGCTTTCTACACATTTCTAATTAAGGAGTGACCATGCTGTACAATATACGTGGACCCTCTGCAGCCAGCTGTCTTTCAAGTCAAATTTGCTTGTCTTTTGCTTGTCAAATTGTACAGTTTGGCTTATTGATTGCTGGTTCTGTACAGCTCTCAGCAGCACTTTATCAAAGTCATTTTTCAGGATGCTATTAGTATTTCCAGGTTACGTGATTGTTCTGTGTTTGTCTGCCTGTTTCTCCTCAGTGAACCTGGTGGACAAATCTGACAGAGGTGGAAAGGTCCCTGAGGTTATTATCCCCGTGCACTTCATAAAGTTAAGTAGCTGGGTGGAGGAGCTCTGCTTGGAAGGTCTCTAGTGTGGGCTCCCCCAGCAAAGAACAGGGGAAGGGTTTTGCATGTTCTTACCATGAGAAATGGATACGATCGGAGCTCGAGTCTTAGCCCAGATGCACAACTTGTGTTCCTACTTGCTTATTGATGCCACAGCTCACACGGGACATATTCTGTTGCATTATGATTACTTTCATACGGTGCATCTATAGGCACTCTCCTCCAAATTAAATTACATTTCATCATGCTTCTTTCTAAGTACTGCAATACTGAACAAACCTTTGTAGAATGCAATGAAAGTACGGCGTACTTTGTAATGATATAAGAGGTAGACATGAATATATACGGAAAAAAAAGGCTTTCAGAAGACTGTTACAGTGCCAAATCAAACACATGGAAGTCCAGAAGTGCCAGAGATAAAGCTGTTTCATGCTGTCTTAATTTACTTCTTCCATGTGTATGGCTTATAATACAGATGCTAGACTGACAGATGCCTATTATGTATATTCACCAAAACATCAGCTTACTTTGTTTTTACGATGAGATAGTGCACAAGGACCAAATCTGCACCACAAGGTCGATGATCTGTCGCATATAGGATTCTTCACTCACCAGTTGTACTGTGCGGTCTGGGCATTTCTTAAATTTACATTTTAAGAAGTGTGCTGAGGGTGCAGTGAGAAGGTGGGGCAAGATTCCACAATACAGCCCTTGACACAAGCCATCTGGCATAAACTATGTGAAGAAGAAGACTCTTTTGCATTCACAGCAGGGACCAGACTTTTTTGGTTCATGAAGCAGCATGGAACTTTTCTAGGGAGTGGATCGGGCTGAAGAACTATGGGGTACACTTACCCAAATATCTCTCTGGCCAGCAGAAGATTACTGAGAGGTCTAAATTTTAAATTCTGAGTGGAAGCATGCTGTGTGCATCCTCAGTCTTTCCTTGCCCTTCTTTTTCTGCCACTGTCATCCCCTCGCCTTCTCCAAGTCATTAATCCTGTCTGTGCTGTTATGTATGAGCCCTGTTACAGAAATTTATAACGTGGCCAAAGTTGGATGGCACCTCAAAGTCCATGTGTTCCTGACACATGAGCAGCAGCTAAGCTGTGTTTTGAGTTGGTGCTCCAAAGAATGATCATGTTCTGGCTTTTCCATGGAGTGAATTCTCAGTTCATACACAAACTGAATGGTAGGGAAAACACTGATTTTTTTTTTCTTCTCTAAGACTGACTTTCCAGGAGGGGAAAAAAAAAAAAAAAAAAAAAAAACAACTTTGTGCACATACTAGTCTTGGAAAATTTCAGCCCCCCAACTACTCAAATTTGATTTTATTGTAAGTACTAAAATTATCATATGAAACTATAGTACTGCTTTAGTGGGGTATAGTTCTGCTAGCTGTCAATATAGCCCCATAAACTTGTACCTAGAGTTTGGTATTAAATGACAGAAAACATGTTGAAAGAGTTCTTCATGTTATGAATTTGCTTGAGTTCCTCAGGAATGGAGCCAGGCTCTTTTCATGGTGCCCGGTGCCAGGACCAGAGGCCCTGGGCGCAAACTGGCACCCAGGAGGCTCCCTCTGAGCACCAGGCAGCACTTCTGTGCTGGGCGGGTGTCGGAGCACTGGCACAGGTTGCCCTGAGAGGCTGTGGGGTCTCCTCCTTGGAGGCCTTCAAAAGCCACCTGGACATGGCCCTGGGCAACCTGCTCTGGTGGCCCTGCTGGAGCAGGGCTTGGACCAGATGGCCTCCAGAGGTGCCTTCCAGCCTCAGCCACCCTGTGATTCTCTGAGTTCCTCCTACTGACTTTCAGGCTAGTGAGTTCTAGTTATAAGAATTATGTAGGACATAAGTCCTGTTTAATAATTTCTTCTAAGATGTAAGTAGTGGCTCCTCGCACTGAATCTCATATTTTGCATCTTCAGAGACGAGGGAGTCTGTTTGACATGGTTTAGTCTTTATTGGGAAAGACACTACACCAAACAAGAAGTTTAGAGTTCATGATGCAGTGCTCTTTTTGATATTCCAGATAAATAATTCCATTTTAATCTCACAGTAGGAAAAAAACTGATGGAATTTTAATGCCATATACAAAGAGCTGCACAATGTGCTAGTTATTTGTCAGTCTGATGGAAGAGCAGAGGAGTTTGCTTCCTTTGACTTTAGCCATGCTATATTTTATGACTGACTTTTACTTGTTTTACTCATTCCAGATAAAATCTGTCATGATTATACATCAGAAAACATTTCATTATTCCATCAGTGAGAAATAAGTGTAGTCAGTGCAGAAGCAACAGATTGCTGCCTCTCTCAGGCTTTATGGAAGTGTGTTGTAATGGGATGGAGTAGCTTGGATCGATAGTTCTCTCTAGTAATACAATCCGCTGTCAGATAACTTCAACAGCTTTACAGATTTAATGAACTCCCTGTGTTGATGATAAAAATATAATGTAAGAAGGAAACTAAAACAACATCATGTATTAGATATAGCCCTAGGCAGTGTTTTATGGCCGTCTTTTCTTCGGTTGTATATTTTTAATTATAAAGCCAGTATGCATCAAGCACTGTCCTGAAATTCTCCATCAGTGAAATTCATCTTGCTCTGCTCAAGTCAAGGATAAGCAGACTTCATGTAGGGAACTAAATGAGAATTTCAAGCTCTGTGTTCACACCACACTGGTGCTAGTATTTCAACCTGTGAGCTGGAGGAGAAACCATTTCTGGCCCCTCTTTGGGGCCATTAAACTTTGGAGCCATTAAACTCTTGTGGAGGAATGTTTTTGTCTCCTGGCCCCCTCTGCCCCATCTGCAGTAGGAGCTTCATTCCTGCAGCTTTTTTGAAACTGAGGAAGTCATGGAAAGAAGCAGGAATCTGTGGTTAGCCAGTCAGTGAGAAAAAGTGTCTGAGCTGCTACTGGAAATATTCTTTAGGAGTCAGTAGTAGATACACTCCTTACTATTACTCCTTAATACTCCTACTCCTTAATAGGTCCTTACTACTTTCTACTACTAAGAAATAAACTGCTTAAATTAAGACACTGTATAGCCATATGGGAAACCCTAAGTATGCCTGGGTTTGAGCACTCTGACATAACGTTTAAGGATTCTTGTATTTGATAGGAAGGTAGAACGTGGTATAAATATTTTGGAGAAACATTAAAAATTATTTTCCTCTCTAGAAAAGGGTCAATAAACAATTGTCAATGACATACAGTAAGAATTTTTTTCTTTTTTTCACATGTTCATCCAAGCAAAATGAAACTGTCACGCAGGTCTCAGACATGACATATTCTCTGTGTAAAAGTTAGGAAAAGCAAAAGTAGCAGCAGTGTGACCTCTGGACAGACTGAAAAAAATAAAACATGGTTGCTCTTATTTATTCGTGTCCTCTTTGCCCTCCAAATGAAAAAGAATGCTGTGTTGTGACAGTGCTGCTAACTGAATTTCTGTTGGGTGTAACGAGACCTCTGTGCAGCAGTTTTGGTGTAGCTTTTCGGTGGTGCTAATCTCTGTCGTTCACGTGCTGCTGCCATTCAAACCTGCTTTACTCCTTTTTGGTGGTGGAAGTGTGGCATCTGCCTAGGTGCTGCCGCTGCTTAGCCATAGCTCAGGTGGTGCCAATGTCCTGGAAGGGCACTCTTGGAACAGGCATTTCTTCGTCTAGCTGGACTTCATACATGCTCCACCCTGGTGGAAAAAGATAGTTCTTTGTCCTTTGCTGTTGAACTGTCTGAAGGATGAAAGTTCACGATGCTGTTAGAGAATTCAGCCAGGCCTTGGACAACCTGAGATAAGGTTTCCTTCAGAAGGATGGTGGACAAAGTAATCCTGGAGCCATAAAGGCTTCCTGGTGAAGATTCACCTCTAACAGGAGGCCATATGGAAGCGTGTCCTTTCCTGTGCCAGCTTCACAAGGAGCAGCAGATCTGGAAAAGTGTTTTGGGCCAGCTACTCCAAAAAAATGCAGTGTCTCATCTGTACATCCCAAGCAAGCCCCATCCCCACCACTGCAGCCCTGCGACAAGGGGAAGCTGAGGACCCAACCCTCACAGTGTGGGTAGTTGCACAAGAGCTATCTGGCCCTCTGTTCCTTCTGTCAGGCTGACAACAGCCATAAAAAAAAGAGAAGGAGTGTTTATGCCTGATACACAAAAATGCCAGATATTTCTCCCCTGAACAGTCTGATTTTGGCCTATTTCAAAAGACCAAAGTGCCACATGCACTGAGTTATTGAGCAACATTCATAAAAATGTTGACATTGCTTACTATTGTATAGGCTTGATTGGTAATGTTAGCGGAAAGAAAGCAAAATTTATGTAAACAATTTAGTTCTGTTAGAATTATTGAAAAAGGTAAATATCTCCAAAGCAATAAAAGCAAAAAATTATATTTATGACAGTACTAGAATTCCTGGGGAAATGGTGCATTAAGTAAACAGGAACCACATTGTGCGTTTTGTTACCATACTTTTCACAGATCAAAAGCTTTTAAGTCAAGCCAGTTCACACTGGAGCATGAAAGGGAATACTTCCCATTTTACTTCAAATATTTCCTAGCAGAAAAATGGAAGCAAGGGCAGAAGATCAGAATGAATGTGTAAATTGAATTTTAAAAGAAGTGGTTCGCTTAATTCTCTTTGCAGTATTTCTCTGTATGATCCAAGGTCCAAGAGTGGGCAGATGTATTGATAGGAGTCCTTTGTATGTTGGACAGTCAGCATTTTCTTCATGCTGTTAGACCTACTAAGTTTTTCTTAAGGAGCCTGACTGCTACGTGAGCCATGATTTCAAGTGCTATTAATTCTTGCTCAGCTCTGGAATTTATCATGTCAATGACCTGCTTCTTCTTAAAAGAAAGAAACATCTGACAACATAGTAGAAGAACACAGAGTTTCCCTAGTGCTAACAGCATTCAGTTCATCTCGAGTGATTTTTGAGAGCTGACTGGTCCTTTGAAGGGACGATCTTTTTTTGTAGCAAGACAGATTGTTGTTTTTGAAACACCTAGAGGAGAATAGGCATTGAATTGTTGAAATTCAGAGGGAGAAGGAACCTTTGACCTCAATGTAATAAACTTTTACCTGAATACAGTAAGCTGAACGTAATTGATGAATAAGTCTTTTGGGAAATCATATTCCAGTATTTCCATAGGAATAGAGCTGCTTTTTTCAACGAGAGCCTTCCTCTTGGGAATATGAGCTATTTGCTATTTACTGGCCCACTAACTTGAATGGGGAATGATGGAACTTCCCTGATGATGTTCCAATCAGCACAGGGATGCTAAAAGAGAATAAGACTAGCAGACCACATCACAGCTGTGTAGTTTAATACTGTAAGTGATTACAGGCAAATGGGCTTAATTCCTTTTTGGAACACAAATTGAGGCAGTAACCCTTTATTTCTTCTCTTTAATTCCTTTTTCATCATAATTTGCTATATTGCATTTTCATCGGTCTTCTCTTTCCATGCCACCTAGGAACAATTCAGCGTAATGTGGCCATTGGAAGGCTTAAGAAGCCAACAACATGTGTACCTTGTGCTTGCAGGATGCTTTGATCCATTAAGCATCAAAATGCAAAATGTACTTCTTCTGCAAGTATATTTAAATATATATGTATATATATGCTGATATAGAAGAGTCATGCAGCCAAAGGGGAAAAGGAGGAAAAATCTAGTTACAAAGGTGAAAGTCAAGGAAAATATGTCTAATACCATGATTGAACTACTTTTAGCTTTAAACTGAAAGAGGATAGATTTAGGTTAGATATAAGGAAGAAATTCTTTACTCTGAGAGTGGTGAGGCCCTGGCACAGGCTGCCCAGAGAAGCTGTGGATGCCCCATCCCTGGAGGTGTTCAAGGCCAGGCTGGATGGGGCTTTGGGCAACCTGGTCTGATGCAAGGTGTTCCTGCCCATGGCAGAGGGGTTGGAATTGGATGGTCTTTAAGGTCCCTTCCAACCCAAACCATTCTGAGATTCTATGATTCTATTGCACGTGACTCAGTCTCACAAATCACAGTTGTTTCTGGGTAAGAGCTTAACAGAAAGGCATAAATACTTAGGCCTGTCTGAAGAATTACGTAGCATAATCCGAACTAGCTTTGATCAGCAAACGGAAGACCCCAAGGCAGGAGACATGACTCTCAGGATTACTCTTGCTCCCAGTCAAATCCTCTGTTGTTTTCCTGAGAGAAACATCTTCTGAGCTTTTATCAAATTAAACAAGAGGTCTTGGACCTTACATGTTTTTTTCCTCAATAATTGATTAATTTTTTCCTCAATGTTTGGTTGAACATTAAACATTTTGTTGCCTCCCTTTTAATGTCTTAGTCCTCCTGGCTTCTTAAAAAACACGAATAGTGTAATTGCTCATTGCTCACTGTTACTGTCAGAAATAGGTTTTTAATTAATGCTAGCCATGGTATCACCTTCATGTACATAGAAGAGAGATTTTTTATCATGACAGAATCATAGAATATCCCAAGTTGGAAGGGACCCACAAGGATCATCGAGTCCAACTCCTGTGTCCCCAAAGGACCACCCAAAAAATCAGACCACGTGTCTGAGAGTGTTTTCCAAACACTTCTTGACTTCTGTCAGGCTTGGTGCTGTGACCAATTCCCTGGGGAGCCTGTCCCAGTGCCCGACTACCCTCTGGATGAAGAACCTTTTCCTAACCCCCAGCCTGACCCTGCCCTGTCGCAGCTTCAAGCCGTTCTCTCAGGTCCTATCGCTGGTCCCCAGAGAGCAGAGCTCAGCACCTGCGCCTTTACTCCCCCCTCATGAGGAAGCTGCAGGCCACCAAGAGGCCTCCCCTCAGTCATCTCCAGGCTGAACAAACCAAGTGACTTCAGCTGCTCTTCATACATCTTTCCCTCCAGACCCTTCATCATCTTTGTAGCACTCCGCTGGGCAATCTCTAACAGTTTTATGTTCTTCTTATATTGTGGCGCCTTAAGGTGAGGCCGCTTCAGCGCAGAGCAGAGCGGGACAATCCCTTCCCTTGCCCAGCTAGCAATGCCGTGCTTGATGCATCCCAGGGTACGGTTGGCCCTCGTGGCTGCCAAAGCACACTGCTGGCTCATGTTCAGTTTGCTGTCAACCAAAGCCCCCAGATCCTTTTCTGCAGGGTTATCTCCAGCATCTTGTCTTCCAGTCTGTACATATAGACAGCGTTGCCCCTTCCCAGGTGCAGAATCCAGCACTTGTTAAACTCCATATTGTTGGTGGTTGCCCAGCTCTCCAACCTGTCTAGATCTCTCTGCAAGGCCTCACCACCCTCAACAGAGTCAATAGCCCCACCCAGTTTGGTATCATCCTTGAACTTTCTCAAAAAGCCTTCAAGTCCTACATCCAAATCGTATATGAAAACATTGAAGAGGACTGGTCCTAACATGGAGCCCTGGGGAACCTCACTAGTGACAGGTTGCCATCCCAATGTAACCCCATTTAGAAGAACCTTTTGGGCCCAACTCATCAGCCAACTGTTCACCCATCTTATTATGCTTTTATCTAACTGTATTCTGGTCATTTTGTCCAGGTTACTGTGAGAGACAGTATAGAAAGCTTTACTGAAGATGGGTGATCTTGTCATAGAAGGAAATTAAGTTTGTTAAACATGAACTTCCCTTTGTGAACCCATGCTAGCTGTTCCTGTGATTATCCCTGCAGAGTTCCTTTGTGTGATCACTCAAAGAACTGAGAACCTTTTTTTTTAGTTTAGAAGTCCTAACAGTCTGCTTTGTAGTTCATGTTCATCTCAGGAGAGATCTTTTAGGTGAGATTCAGTTATCTGGTCCTGGAGTCTTACATGATCTTAGTAGCCCAACTTTTTCCTGTCTATCTCTACTGCAGTGGTAATTTTTTTGTAAAACTTACCATTGATTTTGGTATGCTTTCACTGTTACACTGCATGCTGAAGCGAAGACTTGGCAACAGCTGTCACAGCCTAATGAACAACATCTCTGAATATCAAATGTAACACTGAACTCTGTGAGTGTGGTGACTTGTTCCCAAGAAATGTCAACTATTTTGCTCTGCAGCATGTGGTAAATACAGCTTATGCAGCTATCTCCCAAAATGTAACTGCTAGTCTGCAGCCTGCAAATAAGACATAACTTTTATAGGTGACAGAAAGCAATAATATTTGGTTGAGGTATTAATGGATGAAAATATCACCTCCATGTACAAAAAATCCGTGCTCTGCTGATATCAGCATTTTATGGGAGACAGCTGGGATATTTCTTTTTGATGATTTTCTTCTCGTAGCCCTAGGGTTGTCTATAGAAAAGATTAAAACAAAAGGGATCTTTCGTGGCACAGCAAAAATGCAATCTACCCCACCTTTCCAGAGTCTTTCTTAAAAGAACATTTATGCCCCAATGCCTATGTCCAATTATCATAATAGAATAACCAAAACATACAACTAAAAGTAATATAAGCATAATATGAAATTTACAAAATGCAAGGGAAAGAGAAAAAAATTAACATTAAAAAAATGCAACAAGTTTTAAAGTAGCAGACTTGGATGGATCTCACTACACTGAACAGATTTGCTAATTGTATTTTATTAGTTCAATCTTGTTTTCTTAGCATGAAAGATTAACAACAGAATGTTATTTATTTATTTATTTTCATATTTGGAAGCAGGAGTTCTCCTAGGAGCTCCAGCCAGACAAAATCATATTAAATCACAGTTTATGAGACTGGATTGGATAACATTTGGAGATGATTGATGACATGATTGCTACCAGTTGTCTATGGGATGCTATGGGATGTGCTATGTCAAGCTTTCAGCTTTTCTGCTGGGAGTTCTGCGTGTAATACTCCTGCTGCATAGATCTCAACAAGACAGCTCTGGAGAACCACAATGTTTAAATGTCTCTCTAACAAGGATACTCATAATGCACTGGAGATAGCTTTGCTAGAGCTGAGCCTTTATGTAAACATCTGTTAGTCGATTTTATATATGTGTGTGTGTGTGTGTGTGTGTGTCTGCGTGTGTATAAATACAATCAAGAAAATACCCTGCGAAAGAATCAGATCCTTTTGATTTTTGGTAGATCAGTATGCTGTTCTTATGAAAACATCATCTCAGAGTGTATAGTGGAGAAAAGGATATGGTATTCAGTGAAAGTGATAAATACCAGAGTACTTAAGATAGTGCATAGGGCTGTCCTCAGTCTACTCTGTAACTTCTATCTAGGAAATTAACTGGCTAAGTTAAGTTTGAAGCTTAGTGCCCAGGTCACAAGAATTTAAATTGCATGTCTGAGGGTACATCAGTGCCTGTTGTTTTTTACAGATCACGTTATACCCTGCTTCAGGGAAGGAAGCTTTCTGTAGAATACCTATTGCCTACTGTAATACAGCAGAATGAGGTAGACTGTTTTTAAGTAAGTCCCAGAATGGGTCAGACCAAACTCAAAAACAGCAGTATAAAGATATTATAGGAATTGATCAAGGCTTCAAGCAAAATAGACGGCCTCCTCCCTAGCAATACATTTTCAGAGAAAACAGTATAGTATTGCTTATCAAAGCATATAGATTCAAAAGAAAGTCTGATATGCTGCTAGATATGGCTCCTCTCTGAAAAATCAGTGTACCTAAGCAGAGTTGAAGGTATAAGAATCAGAAATTTTGTAATCTTCCTGATTTGTTGAACTTTTAACATTTAGGAAATAATACTTTCATTAAATAGTTATTTCTGCAAAGCATACTTTACAGTTCAAATCTTAAGGATTATCCTCTTTGCATACCCTTTTGCTTAAATTATAATTACTGTAGAAAACCTCATTGTAGTGATTAGCTTCTTATCAATAGGTCTCAAAGCACTACCTAAAGGAGCTAAGAATCATTATGCATGTTTTGCCTGTGAGGAAACAATCACGAAATAACAGAGAGACTGGGAAAGGACAGCTGGAAGAATATTACAATGGTCAAAATAGGAACAGAACCAAGGATCAATCTCATGTTTTTCAGAAGACTATTGTTCTTCCTGAGTCTTTGCTCTTTAATGAGGTTTTCTCCCAAAGACTGATAGTGGTTATATTGTTTAGTTCTGCATTTTTCACCAACACAGAGAACTGCATAACGTGGTTTTTATATTTAACACAGCACTTCTGCATGTATTAAAATACCGAGCAATTGTCTCCACGTGAAGTCCAGTGCTTTTTAACCAGCTGGTTTTGTGTTGAATCAGACATTTTGCTACATTATGCTCCTCAATGCATATGAACAAAATGGTTTACTAAGTTTCTTTTCCACAAAGATGACTATGGGAAAAACAATAGTTTGGTTATTTATACCAGTGACAACTGTTGTGTCAGATTTGCCTGACAAAATGAATTTTCCTTACCCTTGACATATGCTATTCTGTTTAAAACACATTAAATGTTTATAATCCAAATGTGTCTCATCCACAACTATGTCTAGACTGAACCCCTGACCACCCCCAGAGGTCATTCAGATGACTGAATGTGAACTACCTCTATATATCTTTCCCTTCATCTTGAGCATTGGCAACTTGCAACGAAGAGTACCCAGCCTTGCTTACAGGTCTCAGGAATTGTAGACTAGGTTGAAGAGGCCTTTCCAGCTGTTTAGGGAGGGGGAACATGTGATCACATATTCCCTGTAGCCTAAAGAAGCAAAAACACCTCCTTTTTTTTGTACGCGTGTTCAAATTTATCAGTAAAAGAGTATGTCAATAAGTCTTCAGCAGAGGTTATTCTAGCAGGTAGCATTGCTGTAAGCCTGGGCATATACAAGAATGAATCATTCAAAACAACGCTGATTTTAAAAGAAGTTCCACAGCGCATCATTGGAAGAGAGAGAGCTGACATGTTCTTTGAAAAGGTCACTCAAAACCTATGGGTGCCGGCAATTATTAATAGATATTGCTTGTCTGAAGAATGTTGCATGCACGTATTCCTTAAAGGTTGTGAATTGTGGCAGATAAAACCGATAAAGTTCTTATCCTCATCTGTTCAGAACTTTCCCCCCTTTCTCTTTCTTTGTAGAATTTACTCTGTGCATCTTTTTTTTTTTTCCTAGTTTTGCTGAATGATTTGGAAGTGAGGGGAAATTATATTACTATTATTATTATTTGGAGCTACACAATTATACTATTAAGGTTAATGATGCCAGCAATTAAAAGGCATCTAGTTATTTGGAAACTGTCAGTTGGGAGAAATTGTTCTTTAATGTCTCTACACATGGATTACTTTGATGGGAATGTAGGAAATCGGTAGGTCAGTGCAATATTTCTTTTTGCTTTTTGCTGTCAGGAAGCTTCCCCCGCTGTCCTTGAAAAGTGTTTCAGGAAAGTATAAACTACATTATACCACCCCTTATCTTTCTTATGGGTATTAGTTACAAACATTCTCATTAACTCTCCGTCAATGAATTATGGACTAGCGATTTATGGTACAGAATTATAAATTGTCTGGGACTGTTTGTGCTCATGGGTTTCTGGCTCAGAAATTCGCCTTCTTTTTACAGAACTGTTTGATATAAAACATGTCTTGAATTCTACTGTATGAGCTGCTTCATTGTGCATATCTCTGTATTGGGTTTATGTGGCAAGGTTTTGGTAGCACATGGGGCTGCAGGGATGGCCTCTGTGAGCACAGCCCAGCAGCTGCCCCATGCCCCAGATCAGAGCCAGCTCCAGCCAGCTCCAAAAGGGACCCGCCGCTGGCCAGAGCTGAGCCAGTGACGGTTGTTGTGCCTCTGGGAAAGCAGTTTTAAGGAAGGGAAAAAACTCCTGCACAAAAGCAGCTGGGAGAGTGAGGAGTGAGCACCAGCCCTGCAGCCCCGCAGGTCAGTGCAGCAGGAGGGCAGGAGGTGCTCCAGGCAGGCAGCAGCAGTTCCCCTGCGGCCTGTGGAGAGGCCCCTGGTGCAGCAGGCTGTCCCCCTGCAGCCCACGGGTCCCACACGGAGCAGATCTCCACGCTGCAGCCCGTGGAGGAGCCCCCGGTGGAGCAGGTGGATGTGGCCTGGAGGAGGCTGCGGCCCATGGAGAGCCCCCGCAGGAGCAGGCCCCGGGCCGGAGCTGCAGCCCGTGGAGAGGAGCCCACGCAGGAGCAGGGGTCTGGGGGGAGCTGCCGCCCGTGGGGGACCCGTGCTGGAGCAGTTTGCTCCTGGGGGATGGACCCCGTGGTACGGAGCCGTGTGGGAGCAGTTCTTGAAGAGCTGCTGCCTGTGGGAAGCCCAGGGGCAGAGAGTGACCATGAAGGAGCAGCAGAGACGAAGCATCAGGGACTGACTGCAGCCCCCATTGCCTGTTCCCCTGCACTGCTCAGGGGGAGGATGTAGGAGAGGGTGGATGTGGGGAAGGTGTTCTTAGTTTGCTTTTACTTTCTCCCCCCTCTAGCTTGTTATTAATAGACAATAAATTGTATTAATCTCCCTATGCTCTGTCTGTTTTGCCCATGACAATAATTGTTGAGTGATCTCCCTGTCCTTATCTCCACCCTTGAGCCCTTTCCATTGCATTTTCTCCCCCTTTTCCTTTGAGGAGGTGGAGTGAGAGAGCAGTTGTGGTGAAGTTCAGCTGCCCATCAGGGTAAAACCGCCACAGTCTCCCAAATAAAATGTTCCTTTTCTGTGATGTTTTGGATTGCTTGGATTTTTTTTCCTCATCAGAAAAGTAATCTCAAATCCCAAGCCAGTTGCTCAGCTGTGCTCATATAGATCCACAGCTCCACATGCAGCCAATAGCGAGGAATATCTATAAGCTCAAAATTTTGCCATCAGTAGTTTTGATAAGGTCTGTTGCAGTTAGAAGCTAGCCAGGAACATAGGTATTTTCTGCCATTCCTATCTCCATTTTGACTATTTTCTAGACATCACTCACTGAGCATATGCGGTGATATCTGCAGTGCATTTCCCTAGAAGATTTTCAGGTTTATTTTGGGCAATTAGAAGTGACAACATCAACATTTAGAGCGTTGCTTGTATTCCCTATACTTATTAAAGAGAACAGCTGGTTAATACTGATAATATGATGAAGTGAACACATATGGATACACAAATACATATAAATATCTAGGGAATAGTTGGCATGATTTTATGATGCTATTCTCTTGCCAGATAACAATTAAAAGGTTTAAAAAAAAAAAAAAAAAAAAAGATTGATTTGGTTCTAGTCTCAAAGTGATAAAACACAATGAAAGATCAATGTTTTGATCTAGTAAGCACTTCAGGCTTAAATGCTATTTGAATGCTTAAAGTGAAGGATAGAATAGAAGGAAATACTGCAATATGTTAACCATAGCAGCACTATGGGATAGATGCTATCCTACCCACTCTGTGCAACTTCCAGCAAAATAATGCACCAAAACCATGTATTTTGGTGGGAATGGAGGTAGTGGCTTTAGAATGAGCAGCACTAATGAACCCAGAAGCTGGTGAACTTCAGACGGAGCATATGCAACTCACCTCATGCCAAAAACTCGATATTAGTACACCTACTAGTAGTAAATAAGGTACTTGCTGGGACTGCTTCATTTCTGTGTTCTTGTAAAGGCATGAATATGTTTTATTGATTTGTCCTGCGAAGCAGGGAAGCTGGAATAGCATGGAACAAAATGCAGAAAGATTTTGAGAAGTTCTATTTTGTTTCATCCTGTTTCAGCTTCTCTGCCAACATTTCCTTTTCCTTTAGAGGAAAATAAGATCTTACTGAGGAGTCCTATACTCAAAAGTAGCTTGTTTTAGGCAGTTAGAAATGTTGTTTGGAGTTTTTGCCCTTGTTGGCAAATATGGATTCAATTTGCAAACAGCTCTCTGAACTAGCTCAAGTCTGAATTTTACTAGATATGAAAAATCCTTCCACTTTTAATAGGGATATCCAATTATTTTTTTTTTCCCCAAAGGCTAGAAAATGTAAACGATGATTCATTTTTGTTTTCCTAAATAATTACATAGTTCAACATAATTATCCAATGAATACCGTTTATTTAGTCTTAATATTTAATTGCTCATGTGAAACAATTATCCATTTTTTTAACAACTTTGAAATCTGTTTAGGAAAATAAATACTGTAATTAGAAATTAAAAGTCCTGTTGCTTGGTATAATAACTACATTAGTTTTAAGCAGTAAAGTGGAGCTAAGCTTTGTTCTTTAATTACTACTATTATTATTTTTCTTAGTATGTATGTGCCCCATGCTTATTTCCAGCCTGGGGTAACACATTTGCAGAAGCTGGTCCTGCGACCAGCCAGTTCTACATGTACACCATGGTGTAGTTCATAAAGAACCAGGTGACTGATTGCACTGATAGAAGGAAAGGGTAAATGAGAAAACATTTAACTAACGACAGGAAACCTAATTATAATCAAAATTGAGTTATATTTTCTCCTAATTTCTGAAATATTTTTAGCATGGGAATTATTTCTGCATCACTAGCTGTAATTGTTTCTTAAGTATATATAAGCCTTTTCACAGTTGCAAGTTTCAGCGTCAGATGAGAGAACGATCTCAGGCACAGGCTCAGTTGCAAAGCTACTAATTCTGGATTCTGTAGGGGTGTATCCGCTCGGTTTGGTCCATAACAGTACATTTCTCAGGCACAATTTTGAATTCAAATATATACACGCTTTTCGGATTTCCCAGCAAAGTGGGTTCAGGTCTGAACTTTGTAGCTCGGGTAGACCTATGTTTTAGGTGCAGGAAAAATCATTTTATAATATTGTGATTGTGACCCCTACCAGATGAGTATCAAGATTCAATGAAATCTCGTGCATTTAACTAGAGTGATGTTTTAATGAGGCAGAACTAAGCTCCTCTTCAAGAGTTCTGGAGGCAGTAAAGGTGAGGACTTCCTATAAATGCTCACCACAGTGCTAAAGAGCAATAAATCAGACGTGGTGGACTTGTAAACACACAGATAATTGTGTGTCTTAGGTGGAGGAAGAGATTCTGGTGGACATTGACTGTGGGAGACCATTCCTAGGTGGTTTCTGGGTTACTGCCCTTAAGACTGCAGTGATAAACTCTCTTTGACAGTGCTGACCAAGCACATGATAAGGCAGATGAGCAATGTCACTCTGACATTAGTACTCTGGATATCTTGACTTAGCAGCTTGGTCAAGCAAGAGCAGGAGAACCAACTAAGGTGTAAGGGACTTATTTATGCCCCATTCCAGGAAGTGTTCAAGGCCAGGCTGGATGGGGGGCCTTGAGCAACCTGGTGTAGTGGGAGGTGTCCCTGCCCATGGCAGGGGGTTGGAACTGGGTGGGCTTTAAGGTTGCTTCCAACCCAAACCATTCTGATTCTAGGATTTTATCTAAGATGTGTTAACTCATGTGTTAGCCCCCTTGCCCCTGCCAATAACAGCATCTGTTTATCTCAGCCAAAGCCAAACCATAGGGGGTTTGCTTGTTTGTTTGTTTGTTTATTTTTAGGGAATGAATACTGCACTGCCTAAAAAGATCATTTCCCAGCGGGAGGGCTGGGGACCCACGTGCATCTTCTCTGCATCAATAGTGCCTGTGTGCAGGAGAAGGAATTGGCTACCTACCTTTCCAAAAAGTCAGTCAGGTCTTCCAGCAAGCATTGCCATTCTCTGTGTACCCTAGACCACAGACAGTCACGTTGCCAGGATGCTTTAGGGAGCTTACTAACAAGAAACCTGAAGGCAGCTATGTCACAAGGACATGGGACACCTCCATCCAGATCACCTTCGTGCAGGAGGCTCAACAGTATCCAAACTAACCAAGAAACTTACAGGACACTGGCACCCTGGAGATGCTGATTTTACATTGCCACATCCCTCAGCCATCCCTCAGCTTCTCACACAGAGGACAAAGTTCATCCTGGGAGGACAAGAATCCCTATAGGTGGAGGGAACACAAATCCACAGTAGCACTTGTTAAAAAAAAAAAAAAAATCAAGCTTTGCATTTTTAGTCTGCTGCTTCTTTCTCTTTAATGGCTGTTGGTTCAGATCTGAGCATGCTTTTCATTAATCCTGAATCCCCCTGACAATGGCTTGCTAAAATCTATGAACAGTGTAACAGTAGGCTGTCTTGGTCTGACAAGAGAAACAAAAAATCGCTTGCCACTTGCACCAGTTGTATCAGAAGTTATTGAAGAGACTGAATGCACTTCGGTGCCTTCGATGAATTTGATGCCACTTTTATGTTTCCCCGTTCTGTTTTTTAAGTTTCGGTGGAAGCCAAATTCCTGCACTAAGGGGAACGTGTGAAGTAGTTGCCAGTAATAAGACTTGAGCCAGAGGATGACAAGTGGGCTGAAGAAGCCCAGCAGCAACGCTCGTAAGAATAGTGTGTCACAGAGATCATTTTAAGGCCGTTATTGATTAGTGGAAGATGAATGTGTCTTTTAATGGTATTCTTTGGTGTATCATTGATCTTCATAGAGCCCTACCAAGCTGCCTTCAGGTGCTTCACTGAGAGTGCCATACGTCATAGCCTGTAGCTGTGCGGTGATAAATTACACAGCACCGATCTGCTGCCGCCGAGTGCTTCCCTCTCCCTTCAGGCTCTTAAGCAAAAGCCTGCTTGCCGCGCTAGTCAGTAAGCAGGCTCCTGCTGAAATTCACTTACCCAGAGCTTTTCTTTGTATTCTTAAATCTTTGCTAGGACCAATTAATCTGCTGCGATAACTGAGTAAAGCTTCTGCAATTTAGTTAGAAAGCAGTAGGAAAGCAGCTTGCCCCTTCTGTAGAATTGGTTGCTTGGAAGTTATTCTTTCTGCTTATGTTTGTTCTCACACAGGCAGGTCATACTGCAAAACAAACGTTAGGGTTACAGCTGTATTGATCAACTGGACTGACCAGGCCAGGTTTGCTGTATCAAGCTGACCGCTCACGGTGAGAAGGGAGAGGCTGTGATACTGGAGGCGATTCCAAGCAACAACAGCATCCAGTACTAGAGAGTATGCAAAATCTGCCCAGCAGATCATAGGCATCTATTTCAAAATCTACTGTCTTTAAATACAATTTGATTAAAGGATATTTTAAACTTTGTGTACCGTAATTGTTTCTGAACAGTGCTTTCCTTTTGTCAGGGGAAGTTTTGTGTTTCATATGGCGCAAATAAACATTATGCCGAATGGCTTCGCCAAGAATCCATATTGCAGGATTAAAATAATGTGAGCATGTGCACTTTTTCTTGTTAAGGCAGCTGGGTAACTCGCACACTGCAATTTAAAGCTTCTTTATTTGCAGTAAAAATTCATGCCAGCAGTTCGGTAACCAATATGTTTTGTATTGTTTCGTGCCATGACGTAGAATGAGGCTGTTTCTGGAAATCTTTTAGTTCGGTGTTGTGCATACGTAGAATATTAACTATGCATGTTTTCTGGAGGCAGCTCTTTTAAAGACAAATGTCAGATTTTTTTTTATAATCTCGGTAGTCTTCATTCTAATACATCAATAAGGCACTGCAAATCACACAGATGCATTTATTTGCACATATTTTGTACCGATGTTGCTTTGTGACACACTTTTCATGAGTGAAAGCATTTAGTATGAATACTTGAATAAAACATTTCTTACATATGAAAGGCAATTAGGTGCGGAGCTCCCAGGAGCATACTACCGAGTCATAGTTAATGACTATGAACGTATCAAAAAGACTTAGATAAAAAGTGTTAAACTGCTTTGGACAGTCTATATTCATACTTCAAGGTAACTTACTGCATTATTGTTAATTATTTTAGGGTCGAAATGAAATTATGGAAGCACTCAAAAGCTTGTAGACCTTTCCCGTGTTTTAATTTAAAATATGATCAGCAGTCTTAGGTAAAAATTTGTAATTTTCAATTTTTTAAAGCATTAAATGTGACTGGTTAATTGATTTTTAAAAAGTAAAAAATGGTTAAGCATTTTTCTCATTGCTGAGAAAAGCAGCAATTATGCCATGGTTCAAGCATGGTTTAAGTGGCTCAGCTCATCTTCAGGTGAGGAGTAATCTCCGTGATGACTTTTGGTGGCTGATGGCCTATGGTGTCTTTAGTGCAATAAGGCATAATCATTCTTCGTGTGGTTGAAGGTGTTAGTCACTGGCACGGTGGAGCAGAAGTGTCAGTGTTGGTTCCTCACCAGCTGTGGATACACTACAGGATTGCCCTAACAGTGTCTGGTAGAGGCTCGAATCCGATGAAGACGTCACAATCTCAAATTTTTTTATTTTTTTATTTTTAGAAAGCTTTTTATCTGTCTCTCGAACCCAGTGAGAAAAGCCATGGAAGTAGGGAGCTGAGTTTGACTGGTGGGGAACCTTGGCATTTACTTCCAACCAGCCTTAAAAAATATGCCTGAGAGATGGGGACAGTGGCATCCTCTTTCCAGTTGTCTGTGCTGACACTTGCCAGCCTGGTCTGATGCCACCCCGGCAAAGGGGTGAACAAGAGCGGCTGTCTTTGCTGCTGTTGGCCATCAGGGTTTCAGCTGGGCACAGGAAGGACTGTCATCACTTCTGCTGCGTGCCTGGAGCACCTCCTGCCCTGCTTCTGCACTGACCTTGGGGGGTGCGGGGCTGCTTCTCTCACTCCTCGCTCTCCCAGCTGCTATTGCCCAGCAGTTTTTCCCTTTCTCAAATCCGTTCTTCCAGAGGCACAACAAGTCACTGGTTCAGCTCTGGCTAGCAGCAGGTCCCTCTGGAGCTGGCTCTGATCTGACATGGGGCAGCTGCTGGGCTCTGCTCACAAAGGCCACCCCTGCAGCCCCCTACTACCAAACCTTTGCCACATAAACCCAATACACATGGGAATAACCTGGAGGTATCTTTAGATTTAAAATAATGCTGGCAAACAGGTTTTTCCCTCCTTACAAAATACTTTGTGAGTGTAAATATGGACTGCTGCAGTCAGGCTTCTCTCTTCTGAACTTGTATCATGTTCTTCTTCTATAAAGATTTGTTTTTCAAGAATTCTTCAACAATTCAAGCTGCAAATCTGCAGACTCTGGTACATAAGTCTTTCCTGGTGATATGTTTATTAATTTTAGATGTACTGCATCTCACCAGGTGGGCAAGTTTGATATATTTGAATTATCAATCTAATCTAAAGCCTTCTGACATAACCAGAATATCTGAGTGTCCCCCAAGTATTTAAAAGCAAAAATATTCTGTTTCCTATATATAATTCCTATATAATTCTGTAGATGAAACAGTGTGATGAGTTTTTGTAAATTACTGTTTTTTTCTGGGCTTCTTCTGTAAATGACATGTAGAGGTGTTAATTTTTTGCAGTTTGGCATGCGTCTCATGATTCTTGTTCCTTACAAAATAAGTAAGTAGAAAAATAAAATGATCCCTAATCTAGTCCAGGTATGGTTCTTACATCCAGTTTGCCCCTGCACTCATAAGCTTCCTCCTGTTAGGTGACAGTTTAATTATCCTAACGGGCAGTTGTGATTATGGAGTGCAAGGTGACTTGTCAGGTGTCCAGCATAATCCCACGTGCATTAGAGGGAAATGCAAATATTAAATGTCACTTCAGAAAGCCTGAATTATGCTGCACACCAAATGGCTTGCCAGGGCAGAGGACATGCCTAAGTGGTGGTTCCATCGTATCCTCCTACTTCTTAGTCTCGCGCCTTCTCTCTGTTTTACAGCAGGGGAAAGCAGAGCTTCTTACCTACGGCAGAGCTGCATTAGCCTGGCCCAGAGGCTGCACATTCGGGAAGGAGGCGAGAGGACAGGTAGGCAGCAGAGTGCTGTTTGCCAGTCTCCAATGATGCTTGGTGCCCTGGGCTTCTGCATCTGCTCAAGGGTCCCAGAAGTCCTGAATCTGCTGGTAAATCTGCTGAATTAAGGACTGGTGCCCTCCTTGGGCACTACTGCAAAATTTTGAATTCTTGAGGGTGCTGCCTATTTTCTCTTGCCCCATACCTTGATCTTACTTGAATTTTGCTTTTGCAGTACCAACAGCACCCTTGGCAGTGGCAGAAGCCAGTCTTTCAGAGGTCCAGCAGAATGTATTTTCCTGAGCTGTGGAAAGAAGGAGATCCTTCATCTCATTGAAAGTCTTCAGCATGAGAGCTGACAAAAAAAAAAAAAAAAAAAATCCCAAGTCTCAGCAGGACTGCCTGTGCCCAGTTCCCAAACAAGACAGTTCAGAAAGCAACAGAAGAGGCAGGCTGAACATTCAAAAGTGGTTTGTGAATCTTATAGAAAGGTGATAATTTCTGTAGTAACAATAATACCACAAAGTGTTTTATGGCAGAAGGTAGATGTTGGTTGATCTGAGAGCCTGTCGGGATGAGTATCATTGACATCTTTTTGGTTTTACAGCAAGACAGCAGGGAACCTCAGAAAATCTATCCGTGATTCCCCAGAATTGCAGAACTCCAACCAGGACATAGGAAATCATCTCGCAGCACTGCAGAAGCCTCAGAGCACTCGCTCAGTCTCCTCCGTGCTGTTTCTCTCAGTCACTGAAACACGAGGTGGATGTTTTCCCCGTTCTCCTTCTGGCATGGTTCTTGGCAGGCTGCAGGGCCATACTGGACGTGGGTGAACCCCGCGCATGGGTGGATATTTCTGCGCAGTGAGAGGTGGTGTCTTCTGGGGACAGCTCGGTTTGCACGCCTGTCTTCGGAGGCATTTGTGATCGGCAGGGGTGCTGTGCTGAGTTCCTCCAACGGCAGATGTGAGCGTGTTGCTTTGCTTTTCAGTGACTCGCTTGGGTAAAAATCTTTCGCCTCCGAGTGCTTCTGAATCAGCCTGCACTTCTTTCGTCAGCAGCAGTCAGGTTCATTCTTCCTTTCAATTCTTTTTTTCCTTGTCAGTGTCTGCCCAAGGCCAACTTCCACCTCTGTGGCAGGTGGAATGGCAGAACCCCCAACTATCCCAGAGTGCCTGCGGCAGGCAGGAGGGCAGGAAGGCTGTCCCTCACTCATCTATGGGTGTATTTTTCGATGTCCTCACTGCTCATACTTGGGACTAGATTTTCCCAGAAAGCTCAGCTTTCACACAGGTTTACAAAAGACTCTGCACTTGCTGCTGCAAACATTTCGCCATTTTCTCTTTGCGCTTCAGGTCTAAAAGCTGGTGGAGCACTGGGCCCTTCGGAGAAGGTCTCAGGGACTACAAGGGCTGGACTCCTGCAACGCCCAGCAGTGTGCAGGGGCACAGAGCTGTGTAGGACAGAAAGCAAAGGGCTTACTTCCAACAAAAAAGAGTAATCTGACCACATGAGAGGGATGCTACATTTTATGTGCAGCCATATAGCACTTGTACATCACTTGTCTGTGTAGATGCGTGGCCTCAGAGGTTGTTTAAGGGACAGCGAGAGGTGGAAGCTGAGGGTAGCCACAAACCTCCTCCCTGGTCAGAAGCATTGTCCTCAAGGAGCACAAAATCTATCAAGGTGGTGACCGTGTGGGCTTCTCACTGTCAGGCATTAATTTTATCTTATATAAGGCTGGGATTCTATGGTTTAGCAATGTGGCCAGATTTTTCCTATCATTTTACAGGTGAAATGTGCACTCAAAAAGGGCTTGAATTGAATCAAACTTTTCAGAGTTAGAAATGCAGAGGGAATAGGACAGCTGGTCTGTTTTCCCCCCGTCTGTGGTGAACAGAAATCATGGGGCAAGGAAGGGAAATAGCTAATGCCAGCTCTGCTGTCTCAGCCAGCAGCCTGCAAAGCAGACTGTTAGCTAAGCTCCTAAGCTTTTCTTCTGGCTTTATATAAAAACATACCGGTATGGCTGAGAATTGCTAACATCCAGTTGTGTGGCCTCTGCATACCTGCAATGAAAGGGAACAGAATAAAAGGAAATAAATCACTTATCTTTGTGATTTTATCAGGAAAAAGTGCAAGCAGGTGTTCACGCTGACATATTCTGGTCTATGACCTTTAGTTTAAAGGATTTATTTTGCATTATTCCTTGCTTTACAGCTTTAAAGACATAGTAATGAGGTACTCTCTGTGCATCCTCCTACTCAGAGAAGCTATATTGAGAAGTACAGCTGCAGCCAGCGGGGTGTTAATCACCACTTACCGACAGTCAGGACTAACACAGGCAATTGGAGAGTGTGGTAATTTTCTATAGCACGTCTGCTCTCACCATCCTGTCTTCCATTAATAGGGTACCGTTTGAAATGCTCGAGCATTAGCTATTTTACCGTGGAGAATAGATTTATGTAAACAAACATTATTCTGGGGTGAAATTAGCCAAGGTATTAAATTGATAAACACGACGGCGAACAGTGCCAATGACAAGAGTGCCGGAGAAATACGGCAGTCTGCTGTGAAATACAGGATGCCTCCCCCAGCCTGCGACGGTGGAGTTGGTGAGTTGTGGGCTGTTAATGTTAACACGATACTTCCCTGCTCTCCATCAAGTTGAAAAGGGATTTACTGCCTTCCTGCCTCTTGTTTCTGGCCCTGGCAGCGGGGAGTTTCAGTGTCTAAGTGTCATTTCAAACAACCATCATTAGAACGGTGATTATTCAAGATAATAATTAAATCCTTGTACCAGGATCCCATCACAGTGTCGTCTCCTGCAAATTATGTCATCCTTTGGCTCTTCACCGTTTGCTCCCCGGTTCAGTTTAAAAAAGTGTTTTATTTTAAAAAGCTTCCATTAGGGACAACATTACAAGCACAAAGGACTGTATTAATTTTGGATCTCTATTACCTTTTCCAGTATTACTCAAAATTTAGATTGTCTTGAATACCAGGGGACCAGCATGATGGATCCAAGTGACTAATCACACTAGGATAAGAGGTTATTACATCCCAAAGAATTATGTGTCTCATAAAATATTATTAAAACTTAATGTGTTTGATTTTTCTCTTAGAATTATTCAAACAATTTTAGAATCACTGGGTAGCTGACAGTTTGCAAGAGGGTAATCAGAAAATATTCCAAGGAAAATACAAGAGCATAGCTTTTGGGTTGTTTCATTATGTGTTATTTTACATTTGTTATGACTTTTAAACTTAATTATCTCAAAGGGTGGATAGTGGTGCACTCACTGATTTGCCAGACATCATAATATTAAAGTATAATGACTCATGGTGGAATATATGCATCTAGATATTTTCGGTGTTATTGCTTGCCTCTTAAAATATTTAAGTCCAGAGCATGGATTGACACAGGCTGAGTTTGTTTTAATAGCTCTTTAATAGGAAGAAAAATCCCCATTTTAAAAGGAAGCAAGAAAAGGAGCTTCAAGCCTCTCATGATGGTACTCTGGCTTTTTCTAGCTTCCTCTCATCTTCAGGAGCTAGATGGCTACATATATCAAAAACACCTCCCATATCCAATTCAATGAACATTTGTTTCTCAAGAAAAAATGAAGTCTAAGGGAAATTTGACAAGTGATTTTTCCTTTCTGATGATTTTATTATTTGCATGTGTACTGGGTGTTCCAGTTTTCAGAGACTGCTCTTAATCTTTTTATGATGAAGTCTTTTGATTTGCAAATTGGAAATTGGAGAAAAATAACCAATCAACCTGAAGCAGTTAGCAGGCTCCTTCTCTACAGTTCTGTCGTTAATGGGCAGAGAGAAATAGGTTAGGCAAGTTATATTTTCTTCTGTGTTTCAAACCTGACATGTAAATTTATCAGATGTGATAGGACACAGCAAGCAGTATGAACACAAAGAGATGGGCTGCTTGACTTCATGCCAGTCTATGAACGGTGCAAAGAAAATGTGCTGCCTATGAATATTCAGTATTTATTCATCTACTGTCTCTTCTTTAGTCAGAAAATTCTGAAGTAGGAGCAGCTTTTTTTGACCATAACTAGTTGATGGTTTGATTCTGGAAGGACCAGCAGATGGGTCAGGAGTGGCCAGAGACATGGGGGAATCTGATGCAGTTTTTCTCTCTGCTTCAGGCTGCTTGTGTGACTTTGAGATTACTTAATCTCCCTCTCTAAAGGCAAGGACGATAATATATCCCTACTTGGATGTGATGACACATCCATTCCTTGGGCTTGAAGCACTGTGATGGCTGGATGCATACAGATATCCAGATAGGTCGAGCATGGGGATCGATTTTAGCAGCGTGCAGTGCACCACTAGCAACTGCCGTTGAGTCTGTAGGTGTTGCATCCTCCTACAGAACATTTCCTCCATTTGCTCCTGCTTTAATCCCTTTCCCTTTCACCAGAGCTAGCGTCCATGCTGTGATTGAAGTAATTAATGTCAATCATTCGGTGGACAGAAAGGATGGCATACGTAAGACCTAAGGGGAATTTTAGTTGCACAGACCTTCAGCAGCAGCAGATTTCTCTCTGCTAGCTGAATGTTGGTGCTTGGGAATAAGCAGGTAAAAACGGATCCAGAGGACAGATAAAAGACTACTTTTACTGCAGGCGAAGGATATGACAGTTTAAAGCAATAGCTTTCTGGTTTGTGTAACAACCCTGCCATATTTGAGATGCTTATGGAAAAGGTATTGCTTTGGCTTGCCTCTCAGCCGGCAAGTTCTTGGCTCCCTTACACTTACAGTTTACAGCTTGATGTGGAACTGAATCTGGAAAAATAAAGAAAACTATTTTTAGAGAGAGCGATGAATACCACTGAATGAGGATGGGATTTCCTCTGACAGAGTAACATCCGAGCCAGGAAAGAGCTGACCCACCTCCTCTAAGCAAACCCCGATGTTTGGGTTTGTCTGAGGTCCATTCCTGTTGCGGAAGGCTCACTCTTGCATTTGCCAGCATCACAAAACCTTTTTGTCAGCTGTGTGAGAAAGAGAAGCTGCTCCAGACTGTATTTGGGTGTTTGCAGCATTTAAAGTCTGTCTGATCACTCCTGCACCAGCTTAACCGTGCTCCGCAGCCTGCTTTGAACTAAGTATGGATACTGTTGGCTATGGGGTCAGGCTCACTGTTTGCAGGAGAATTCATAACTGGTGGTAGTGTGCAGCTTGGGGTAGGGGAGGGCTGCACTCCGCTGAGATAAATTATGGTACCAGCAGGCAGGAGCTGATGCCAGCGATTAAACCCATCGCCTTTTTTGACCACTTTTCAGATAAAAATAAGACTGATTTTTGCATGTGGAAATCTGACGAGGAATAATAAAAGGAAATACAGAAATAAATCCACTTTTTCGTGTTCCGTTCAACTCCTTCTACTCCCTTAAGATATTTCCAAGGCAGTGTATGCTCTGTTGAGCAGCACTGTTGTTTGGCAGGTGTCACCAGGTGGCACTGCTTTCAAAATGTCATTGTGCACTAGGAAACACAGAGATTGGCATCTCTTTCCTGCTGACATTTTAATACACCTTTCTGATGAGGGCATCGCTATGTGAGAGGCCAGAGAGTTTGCTATCTGCCAATATCTTTGATTGAAGTTGCTCCCTAGGAGCAGGGCATTGGGGTTCGGCTGAGTGTCTTGAAAGAAGGGATCGCCTGCATGTTATTTATGACAATCTCTGCTGCAGGATGAGCTTCTAAATGTAAATTACTCGACTTGCCTTTAGAGTATATCCACTCTGATTTCTCCTCCACTGAGGAGCCAGTCTGCAGGACGCTGACATCTGTTAGCATTCAGAAAAGAAGCAACACATGTTCCTAGAAGTTAAAAATGGAAGGGACATATTGCATTTTCTAACATTGTTTTTCTCTCTGCCTGTGCTTGTTTGTTCCCTGTGCTCTAAGTCTGGCTATGCTTAGTACAACTCCAAGCGACTTAACTTAGTACAGTTGTCATAATTTCTCAAATAAAACCGTGCCTCCACCATCCAGGTATCTGTTCTTCTGTTTAATTTACAGTTGTTTTTTTTTGTTTTTCCTAATGATTATTGCCGTGTCTTTCCCTACTGTTTAGCCATTTACTTTTCCCTAATCGATTTCTTTCCCTGCTTTTTTGCATGCTTTAAATTACAAAAGGACCCCATCCTACAGCTGTTGGCATTAAGGGATGTGGTTCTTCACCTCTTCTCAGCACTGGTGGGAAATGGTGTGTGCGGCTCTGGGCTCCCCAGTATAAGACATGGGCATATCGGAGCAAGTCCAGTGAAGGGCCACAAAGATGATGGAAGGGCAGAAGCACTGGACATGTGAGGAGAAGCTAAGTAGGATGGGACTGTTTGGCCTGGAGCAGAGAAGGCTCAGGGGGGATCTTATGGATACGTATAAATACCTGCTGAGGGGAGGGTAAAGAGGACGCAGCCAGGCTCTCCTTAGTGGAGCCCAGCATTAGGACAAGAGGAATACATGAAATACCATTTAAACATACGGAAAAAAAAAAAAATCCACCATTTTTTACTGTGATGGTGACCAGACAGTGAAACAGGTTGACCACAAGGATGTGGAGTCTCAGTTTCTGGAGGTACTCAAAAGCCAAATGGAAATGGTCCTGAGAAAACTGCTCTAGCTGATTGTCACTGTCTTCAGGGCTCAAGAAGCAAGAGTTAATTCAGCCCAGCTACATAGATTTGCTCCTGCCCTGTCATCAGTTTGCAGCCGTTTCCTCCAGACTGATAGTATTTTTTCTTACCCCAAGATATTCAGGATGATATCCTGTAAGTCAGCAGAACTACACCATACATTGGGATACTTCTGACTGTGAAGTGACAAATTTCCTTTTATTTCCAAAGTGTATATATTAATAGCACACCCCATATTATTCTTTAATTCCAATTCCTAACATCTTTCCATCTCATAAAATACGTGTTTCAGATTATGTTTTCCTTCATATGTTCTCATACTTTTTTTAAGATGATTCTTATTATTAAATTCTGGACGTATCTTTATATTGTTTTCAGGTCATATAGTTTCTTGGCACCTTCTAAGTTATTATCATCTCCACAATTAATTAGTGCACTTGCTATCTTTTTACTAAAAGTATTTAATTGTAGTATATTACACTAGATAACATCATTTAGTTACCAGGCCTATGTGATTGGAATCACTGGAAGTTCATGCTGCACAATCCCAGAAGTCAGCCTTCTTGAACTGGAATCCAGATACAGGTTTAAAAGCCTAATTTCCACCTCCTGTTTCTAAAAACCTTGGTGTCTGAGTTGACAACTGATGAGCAAAGTTGCTATCACTTGTCAAGCTCTAAGCTCAGACAACCAGTCACTGCATTCTGTAGTGAAAACCCTCAGAGTTTGTTGTTTCTCATCAGAAGCAGAAGGGACTAAGTAGCCCCACACCTACCATGCCTATTCCAAACTGCATCGTAATTTCATTTGCCATGTAACAGCAATGAACAGGACTTGGCAAAAGCTAGACACACACACACAAAAAAAAAAAGTTTGTAAATGGATTGGACCATCATTTATTTTAAATGATATGGCAATAAACCAATAACTCAATGGATCACTGAGCAGCTACACTTACAAAGCTGGAGAACTCAGCACAACAGTGAAACAGGACAAGCAGCATTCAATTTTTTAAATACCACCTTATAAAAGAAGTGATGCAATGATAGTGTTTTTCCAATAACGTAAGGCAAGTCACCTGGGGAAAATGACTTTGCTATCTGGTTATTAAAGACTATTACTGATTGCCGTGTTGCTCACCAATAGCTGAAAAGAAAGGATTGCCTACCAAGTGCAAGTAGTTGAGTACTCAGTGTGATGACCTGTCAGTCATTGAGTTGCACTTAATCTAACCTCAACTGATATCAAGAATGTGGTGATGGTGGTGGTGGCAGGGGTTTGCAAGCAAAATTGATTATTGATTATAACTACTCCCCTTGCAACTTGGTGACTCCACCACCTCCCTGGGCAACCCGTCCCAATGCCTGACTGCTCTTTCTGAGAAGAAATGTCTCCTCATTTCCAACCTAAACCTCCCCTGGTGCAACTTGAGGCCATTCCCTCTAGTCCTATCACTAGTTACCTGTGAGAAGAGGCTGACCCCCAGCTCCCCACACCTTCCTTTCAGGTAGTTGCAGAGAGCAATGAGGTCTCCCCTGAGCCTCCTCTTCTCCAGACCAAACAACCCCAGTTCCCTCAGCTGCTCCTCACAGGACTTGTGCTCCAGGCCCTTCACCAGCTTCGTAGCCCTTCTCTGGACACTCTCAGTGTCCTTCTTGTAGTGAGGGGCCCAAAGCTGAACACAGTACTCAAGGTGCAGCCTCACCAGAGCTGAGTACAGGGGGACAATCACCTCCCTGCTCCTGCTGGCTACACTGTTCCTGATACAAGCCAGGATGCCTTTGGCCTTCTTGGCCACCTGGGCACACTGCTAGCTCACGTTGAGGCAAGCATCAATCAGCACCTCCAGATCCTTTTCCTCAGCACAGCTTTCCAGCCTCTCTGCCCCAAGCCTGTAGTGCTGCATGGGGTTGTTGTGGCCAAAGTGCAGGACCCAGCCCTTAGCCATGTTGAACCTCATCCCATTGGCCTCTGCCCATTGACCCATCCTCTCCAGGTCCCTCTGCAGGGCCTTCCTACCCTCCGGCAGACTGACACTTTCCCCCAGCTTGGTGTTGTCTATAAGATAGATTAGGAATGGGGGAGGCAAACATTGTTGAGAGAACTCAGAAGAATATCTGAGTTTGGATACCTGTAACAGTTACGTGTTTTCCCTCTTAGATAAATCTTCCCATTTTCACTGCCAAATTCCCAAGGGGAAGGTTTTTATCTGCATAACTAAGTTAAAATAAAATGTCAAAAGGGTAAGAAAAACTAGACATAGCTGTTCTTAAACCTCTGAAATCTGTGCTATACCATAATGTACTGGGAGAGTGCATTTCCAAGGCTTCCAGACCAAGGACATTTAAGCCATAAATGGTTCACAGAGACCAGTTATTTCAGTGCTCCACAGTGAAACACACACATGGCAGTTCTGAGGACACAACTGGAAGCAGTGAGAGGCACTTTGGCTCTATAGAGCAGTAAGAAAGGATCTCACAAAAATCAGTGTTTTGGTTTACTGAAGGTTCAAGAAAAAAAGAGACATTTAAGAGTGTCCTACATCAAAGGAGATACAAGAAAGTGAAGATTTTATGGATTTACTAGCTCCAAAGGGTATCTAAAGCTTTGATTGTCTGAAAAAAAATACTAGTCATTGAAAAAGAGGAAATCAAACATCAGATATAATTTGTTTATAATAATTGATATTTTATCCCACAGAGAGTCATATGATTGTATTTTGTTTATATTTCCATATTTTAAAGATAGAAAACATCCATTTTATCTGAAAAGTTAAACTGAGAGTCTCTCTCTTTTGAGCATACCGGTTTGCCCTCTCCTGGTTTACCCTAGCACGGTGGCGCTGTTTGCTGAGTCAGGGACATGAAGCCCCACCGGATTTCCCTGGCCTTTCAACCCGTGCAAGCATTCAGACAGGAGTCGGGCTCCCGAATCCTTCGACCCTCTGTCCCTGTCAGATGTGGTGTCTCCTTCTCACAGTCTTGTGGTCAGAAGCAGTCAGGTTTCAAACACAAACAAATGCAAAACATCTCCAGAACTGAAGCAATATTACAATAATTATTTGCTTCCCCATATTTACATCATTTATTTGTGGTTTAACTGAATAAATCCCTGACAAAGAAAATAAAACTGTAATTACTTTAATTCAGAGCATGTACAGTCCACCTATTATCCAGCTAATTTACTGTGCTCACAACTCTCTCTTTGCATAAAGAATTAGATGATAACTTTTTTAAATTTACAGAAATAATTGAAGTCTTGGTTCAGCAAGGCACTTAAAGCCTTAAAGTCTTTATTCAGCAAAGTAGAGAGGCCCATCTTTACATTTGCGCAAGTTGGCAATAGTGACAGATATCTAGCTAGTCCCCCAGATTATCTCATCAAACTGTTATTTTTGTCTTCAAGCAACTCTGCTTGCAAAGTTGTGCTCATTATTTGTAAGTATAAAGTGGTAGACTGATTTTAAGATCAACTTTTCTGTGTAGCCTAGATATACTTCTTTTTAAAGGATGTTAATATTGTTGCTGGACTGATAATATAGTGGCCCATGTCTTCTGGTTAGAATAAAAAATAGTTTTCTGTATATGTTAAATACTTTTGTATTAGGTATGTGTTCGTTTATTTGTTTGTTTTTCTCTATCAACTATTTGGAGACAGTCCTTGCACTCAAGAATATATTTTTTTGATGAGAAATACATGGACAAAAATAAGCCATGCCATATGAACATCTTTCTTTTAATTGTCCATTACCCATGTCTTAGTTATTCCTAGTGACTGCCACTTACGTGATGAGTCTGAAAACACATTACTGTCTTATTAACATCAATCAGTGCCTTATTTAGATTCGTACTGTGTGGAAGATGCAATGAAAAATAGGAGACAGCCATTTCCAAACAAAACATGAGAGAGACAACAGATCATTTACTAGCAATGGTAGTTTCGTACCAGTAACTATTTCATCTTCCTGGGCCGTGCACACTTGTAATCAGTAAACACAGCAAGACTGTAATGTAGATTACTAAATCCTCAAGATGTTGATATTTTATCATCTAGTTGCACAAGTTCAGGTTTCCAGCTGGAACTGAAAAGAGGTGGCCTGATTACCAGCAGCATCAGTATTAATGAGGAATTCAGCAGTCTGAGGCCTCAGGTCCTAAGGAGTGAGTACCAAGCCATGGTAGCCTTGCTTTGGGAGCTGTGCAGCACACAACAACAACCTGCAGGTATAAGTGTGTGCCACACAAAACAATACACACAGCTGCTTCTGCAACAGCTGGTGGTGGTATGTAGGAACTGAGAGATGTTTATTTTCTTCCACTGCCTGAGGGGTTCAAGCTTGCCTCTCCTGTCGCCCACAAGGCTGTTGTAGCTCTGTGGCTCCTGCTTCTTTGAGCGAGAAATATGTCCACAGTCCTCGGTTTGATGCTGTTTCATTTTGGTCCCTGTTTAGTGGAGGACTTGTTAGTGTTAGGTCAGAGGTAGGACTAGGTGATCTTAGAGGTCTCTTCCAACCTAGATGATTCTGTGATTCTGTGACATCAAGATTCAATGGGCAAAAGTATGAGAGTATGACTACTCCATAGGCAGTGAATTCTGCTCCAAAAGACCAGGCAGAAGGTATAGGTAATGATAATAGATGATGTCCTGGCTACCTCTGTGAAACACCTGCATTAGAACCCTCACTGATGGAGGGAGAGCAACACACAGCACTGCTTCCTCTTGCATTGCTTTTCCCAATTTGCCAAAAGTTTATCCTTAGGTCTTTTGTTGTTATTACAGGTTTTTAATAGGAGTTGTGGGAAACAGTACGCAAAAATAAATAAATAAATAGATAGATAAATAAATAAAGACAAAAAAAAACCACAACAAATCAACGACAAAAAGCCACCCGCACTGCAAACAATATATTGTAAGGATGGTAATGTTAGTAATGGTCATAAGGAAATGTAAAATTCTGTAGTATGAGCAGAGTCTATGTGACGTGCCGTAAATAAAACATTGAACTACGTGCATTAAGATGATGATAAAAGGAAATATTGAACAGCCATCTGACTTGCTGAGCACTGCCTGTCCTGTGCGCTGAACAAAGCAGGGGTCCTGTAGAAAAATAATAATTTTTATTGCAACTAAATATGGTATCGTAATGGCAAAATAAAGCTGCACAAATAATGTTATTTCTGTCATTTTCTAACTCTGAGGACAATATTTCGTCTTGTAATAGAGGCTTTTATGCATACATTTTCTCACGGAAGTACCACAGTATTGTTATTAGATATGTTGCACTCCTTTAAATTTTATGTGTGATATTCAACGTTTAGGAAATTTAATATTTCAGTTGTGTCATTTACTTAGCTGTAGTACACTAGAACAAGGAAATGTATACTACATGGAAAGAATTGCATAGCCCGATGTAGGACAGGCATACAGAAGTGTGCAGGGCAGCAAGGCTGAGCAGATTGTCCTCGTGTGGGTGTATATTCATACATCCAGAGTAACTCCTGCACAGAGGTAACAGGTTAGAGTTCAAGGCTGTAGTTTGACAATACAGTTGAACTGGCTTTAGATCTCCTTGTACTTGCTCAAAAGTGGTGTAAACAACCAGTGCAACCAGTACTGTTCCAGCATTAACTCACTTTGCCCATTCAGGATGTTCAGGAGAAGTTGATAAATTATTTTTGTGCCAGAAAACGCTATGCTGGAATAAGTATTTTCATTCTGCATAGCCCTCGTGCCCCAGCAGATATCATCTGTCCTCTCACTTCTGGCACATGTAAAAGTATAAAAACAGTGGAGGCACTGTATCGTGTACTCTGGCCAGTCTGACAGAAACACGGGTCATATGCCGACATTTGCTATGGGTTGTGTTTGTATTGCCAGGCCACCTATCTACACACAGACCTGATATTAAATGTGGTGGAGGGGGTGAGCCATTTTTCAGCCTACCTGAGGATCTCAGCTGCCCTTTCTGCACTGTGGCCTAAAAGGGATGCTCCTCTCCTGTGTGCTGGACATCCGCGCTCACGTCCCGCATCCAGTCTGTTTCTGTGGTTCATTTCTCTCAGAGCTGACGTGCTGTTTGATGTTGCCTCCTACCAAACAGCGGTAATAATATATTTTCTGATAGTCTTTTTGTAAATGAATGGAAAGTATTCATTTTTACAAGTGGTAGAGAACTGCAATTTGTGATGCCTGCATTTCAAGATCTAGTTTTAAGAAAACAAATTTCTTATTGTAGGTGAGAGAACATTTTCTATGGCAGGAATGACATCCAAAGTCTTCTTTATACTCATGACTAAAACTGTAGAGATCCTTTGTCTTATTTGTTTGTTTGTTTTGCTTTTCTTTGAATTAACTCATCAGCACATGAAATATTTCTTTCATCACTGTTAATAAAAAAAGGTCTAGCTATGTGGGTGGCTTGACAGAAGAATATAGTAGAACAGGGATGGCCAAACTGAATCAGACCAAAGGTCCATCTAGCCTAATTTGTTGTCCCCAACACGATAAGCACATAACGATGATACCCCTGAATATACGCCCTAGTCTAAAAGTTCAAGGCTTGAGAATATCTTGCTTAGTGAAGCTGTCTCTCTATTTAATAGCTCTTGGTGAGTTTGTCTTCCATGAACTAGTCAAATAGCTCCTTGCAATCCTTTTTAATATCACATTTTCCTTTTCTTTTTATCTATTTATTTATTTATTTTTACATAACAAAATTATCCTTAGGCCTTTTTAGAAAGCCAAAGCCACATTCAGGCTAAGTTTAACAGAACAAAGTCCATTTGCAAAGTTTCAATAATGTAACTGTTATAGGACATCTAGGGTTTGAAGTTACCCTGAGGGTGGAGTTTTTTTGTTTGTTTGTTTTGTTTTTCCAAAATCATTTCTGGCTCTCAGATTTGTTAAGAAAACCTGAAATTACAGTAATATACCTGATGCACAATGAACTGAACTGAGCCATTTGAGAGTAAGTCTGTATGTCTGGGGTGCAAAAATGGGGCGGCTCCATTTCAGTCCAGTTTCAGTGAGCCAAAATTTGAAAATCCCGAGTGGAACAAAGCATCCCATCCAAGAGCTTGTAGAGGGTGAGGCACAAACGAGGGCAATTCTGTGAAACTGGCAGGTGGGGAAGTAGCCATGTGCCTAAACCTAAACAATTCTTGCTCCAGTGTTGTACATCTCCAGTGTGTAGCTAAAAGGCCAGACTGAATAGGCTTAGCATAGTGAGCAGCAGTCATGGCTGCTCTGGGGTAATGTTTTTTTTTCACTCAAAACTGCAGATTCTGACTGGATTTTAATGTTTTTCCACACTTTTGAGTGCTCCCCTCCTTTTTTTTTGGAATAACTTTCCTTGGAAATTCTGCAAGTGTATTTTAGTATAGTGTTGTATTTTTTTTTCTATGGTTCCTAAGAAAGCCATTTGCCTGGAGATGGGGGCTTTTCCAATCAGCATTCATTACTTCCACGCTGTTTAGAAGTCGCTGTGGTGCAGTTTTTGTGCTGGGGTGGATGTGTCTCCTGTGTGCACACCATCAGCCTGGCTTTGTGAGCCAGCTGCACTGTCCCTGCTCAGTGACACCACCCCACTCTGGTTGTCTCTGATGCCATCTCTCTGTGTTACATATGTTTGTAGATCAGTGGTTTGTTCAGTTTGCTCGCCGTTTTACAGTAAATGCAGGCATGTTTTGGGGTGAGGTAAGAGCATTACTTTGAAGAGTGAAAAAATCAAGAAAACTCAGCCTGTGTGCTCCTCTTCCCCTCTTCCTTCATTGTCTGCTCCATTACTGTTTGCACAGCATCTGTTGTAAACATTTCTTCTTCTTTTGAGAATAACGGGGCAAAAAGGAAAAGCAATCAAAGCTGTGATTTTCTTTATGAAACCTGTGCCTTCCCTTCCCACCAGCATCTGCTCTCCCCACAAGGCAGGCTGCAGGCTACCATTAGTCTGTAGATTGGTAGTCTGCTAGTCTGCAGACTTTGGTCTCTTGCTGGATAGGGGGAGGTGGATTTCTGGCCTCTGAGCAAAATGTCTCAGGGCCTTTGGGGAGAATATGCAGTCTGGTGGCCATTGCCCCCAGCCCTCACCTTTGGGACTGCTGTTGGATGTTAAGATGAAGGCATTGCCCATGCCTGCTTACCTTGGTCACTGGACTTGCCTGGCTGTAGTGTCAGGTTTTTTCCATTAATGCTCAGGGAATACTAATGTGGCCCTTCAGCTCGTCCCCTGCTACACCTTTGAGGGTTCCTGCTGCTCGTCCAAGGATGATTTCTTGATGATAAAGCCCTGCCTGTGTTAATCATTGTTCCTTGCAGTGAAAGTGCTGTTACTGGAAACAACATGGAAAAACGTCTGAATGTCTGAAGTGAGTTATTTTTAGAGCCGTGGTTTGCATGAGTATGCTTAATGCTGGCAAATTTATTAAGGCCATGCAGCAAATTAAAGTGTCATGAATAAAGGTCTATGTGCATGTAAACATCCTTTTCAGCTAGGTAGAGCCATAGTTGAGCTTGAACATATAGCAGCTGCTGTCTCAAGATGGAGAGAGGAGATGCAGATGCTAAACAGCATTTAGTAGGAATGCCATGATGTATAGTCTTGCCATATATGAAAAATAAGATAATTATTAACAAAAAATTTGCCTTAAGAAAAGCCCCACTGGAAAGGAACATCTGCAAAACAAGCAAACAAACAAACAATCAAAGAACAGGTTTGTTTGCCTCCTTTTCGTTTTCTTTTTTTCTTTTTCTTTTTTTTTTTTTTCCATTTTCAATGGTCAGGTAGGGCAGGTAGAATATCTTCAGCACAACGAGATTTCTTTTTGATATGCACAGATTAATTTATGTAAAATAATTTAATATTCAGTGTATGTATCAAAAGTAAGATTGGCCCAGTCTGTGCAATACAATCCGTTAATTTAAAGATACAGACATTGAAATCATTAAAACTGCAGGGAAATATTCATGATATTATTATTAACCTGAATTTTGGATTCCTGTTTGTATCACTGCTGGATTATATTGACAGTAATATTTTGATATAAAGAAGAAAGCAGTTTATGGAGTCTATAAAGGAAACCTAATGAATGTTTCATATTCAAATATTTGTGTTACTTAGGATCCATGTCAGCAACTCTGCTCCTTGTTAACATGTAATTATCTTTCATAATTCTGTTATCATCCTGTTTTCTTCAGAGCAAGATAAGTTTGTGACCTGAAAAGTACTCTGACTCTTCAAAGGGAAGGGAAGAAATCCTAAACTTGCAAAGACAAAGAACCTTACCATTAGGTATTTGTAGCTCTTAGGCTTCATTTCAGATGTGTTTTTTTTTGTTGTTGTTTTTTTTGTTGTTGTTGTTTGTTTGTTTTTTTTCCTGCAGCCTGAATTCATGTTCAGCATCTGCACAGATGTTCATTAATTTCAGTGAAAGCTGCATTTGAAAATAAAGTCCTGCACAGTATTCCCCTGGCCTCTAGTTCAGAAAGATGCTAGATCACGTTGAGTCTCAATGTCAAATATCTCTGTAGGGAAAGAGTAGGAAGGCTGATCCATTTGCATATGTGGGGAGGTACAGCAACAGTCTGCTGCACTAATGTGAGAGGAGGATGTTATTTTACAATAATAAAATGGCAAAGATTATAACCCACAGTTCAAGAAAGAAGAAATTCCTCCTTGTTTTTACAGATAGAAGAGAAGAAGAGTGGGAACATCAGCTCAGAGACTGTGGCTGGATTTTAGAAAGGGCTGGATTGCTTCATGGCCCCAAACAACATTTATATATAAATGAGTTGAGATAATAAGGCTAATCAAATGTCATGCTTCAAGTAGTCAGTTCAAGGCCTGAAGGGATTTGGAAGTGCTTTCCCTCCACTGTACAGATGTGCTCCATTGATTAGGATTTGCCCATTCCAGAGGAGGGCTGCTGAGCTAAAGATATCCCTGATGGCTTGCTGCAGACAGTTATTCATATGGCGTCCCATCAGCACCTTGGGTGTTTAATTTTACCTGGGTGCATAAAGTGTTGCAGCAGACTGAATTCTGTCGTCAACATTTGTTAAATGTGACCGTATCATATGGCAGTACTGCTGAATGATCATGAAAACTTTGCTTAAAGTTTGCAGATCAATGCGCAGAGATTTACTCGAACGAGTTAGCAGATTGGTGGGTTTGTGCTGTATCAGCAAGGCTGAATTCACATAATTGCCTGCTTGCTAGTTTCCCTGAAAGGTAAAGTATCCCTTATAAAAATTGGAGGTTACACGCCTAGGCTTCTTTATTTCATCTTAGTCCTTTTTTTTCGTTCCTTTCTCAGTGCACAACATCCACAGCTGATATGGTACAATGCTCAGCCTGGTATGGGCTTGAGAAGCTTCGTTTGCTAAGACTTGAGGTCAGAAGAAAGAGATGGTCCAATTTCTGTCGGGAATGGATGGTAAATAATAATAACCTCACGGAGCCACAATTGAGTTAGGAAGATGAGGCTATATAGAACTGTCTCCGTAAAGCATTGAAAATATTAAGGCAAATAACAAGTTATCCCAAACAAGATTTGTTTTCCATATCTGTTGGGAGCTGAGAGGACCATGTAAATATGTTTAATGCCATTTGTACCTTAACTGTTGTGCCTAGGGGATGCATGCACACAGAGCTGGAATCATGAATAGTGCTTACTTTGGGCTCACCCTGCAAATTGCAATAAAGTACAGCCAGCAGGCATCTTGGAGGCTGCCTCCCCATGGCAATTTGAACTGATTCTGTGTGTGTGTGTGTGTGCACGTGTGTGCACGTGTGTGAGCGTGTGTGTGGGGGGGGGGTGTATGAGGTCCCATGTTAGCTGGTTATTAGAGCTAGTATTGGAAAAGCTTTATCAAAGTACATGCTTGACAGGTATACAGTAGAATTGTACATACAAAATAAATGATTCACTTTCAAATTATAGTTTTTGCTGTATTAAATTCTACAATTAACTAAATTCTAGTTGGCAAAAACTTTGTTCTAAGATACCATGGTATCTGTAGACAAAAGGTTTATAATATACTTTCTGACAGCATGTTGTGTTCGCTAAGGTTTGGGGAAGATAAGAGGGCCCCCTTGTGGAATTTTTTTTTATATATGGCAGTCTAAAGTGATGCAGAAAGAAAAGTCAGGAGGTCGATGGAAGGGGAAGAAGCAATTTTGCTTATAGCTTTGAGTTGTGCTGTTCACTGGCAGCATTTCTGGGTTTAATCAGATGTTATCAAGTATTTTAGTTTAAACACAAAGTACAATGTAAAATGGGAAGTCAGTACTCTGTCTTATAATCATCAAATTTGAATACCCCATTGTCTGCTTACTTAATGTCTTACAGGAAAAAAAAAAAAAAAAAGAGAAAAAAAATACCATTAGATCATAAGAGGAGGAATGTTAGGAGAAGCAAAGTTAACATTTCATCTTACACCTGAGTGACATCCTTAGTTTTTGTGAATTGTTTTATTGAATTAATAGGAAAGACTATTCTTACGATGTTTTTATTAGTAGCATCACCTGAAATTCTTTAATATCCATATTGTCTTTTTGCCTGCATGACAGGTAAACACATATAGGTCATTTTGTTTACATCATTTGTGATAACGAAACCTAGATGTTTTAAAAATTCAGCATGTAGGGCAAGAAAATGGTTATAATGTCTGGATTTTGTGATGATCATTTATAATTTAAGGTCATTATGCTTGATGTCAGAATTAATAAAGACTTGAGGCAAAGCTTAGAGCGAATAAATTGATGTACTTTCAAAGGGATTTCAATTACTGGGCCTTTTTATTGTTAATTACTTTATTAATTGAGCAGAATTACTGTACTGATTCAAAATGTGTTGCAGTGAAAAATCCCACAGAACCTTCACTTGAGCATCCCAGATTTGGATGAGAGCGTCTGCAACCAAACTATTAGTTGGAAATTAGAGAGGGAGCCTGGATGCATGCCACTTGTGGCAAAAACTTGGTTCCTAATGAAGCCAGCTACAGAGGAACAGAGGGTGATGTCCGTGCTGCTTGTCTCACCCAGCCAGAGAATAAAATGGAACAGCAACAGCGCGTACAAAATGAGGAAGAGGGTGAAGTAAACACCGTAGTTAATTTTAACATAAATATTTTTGCTCTGCTACGGGCTCAACAGAATCTGGCAGAACAAATATAAATCTCGGAAGATTTAAGGGTCTGGCTACATTTTACTGTTTGTCTGTTTCCCCAGTTTTGTTGCCCATTTGTACCTGTTTATTCTGGAAGGCAGACAAGGCTATTTGTACTTTGGAAATATCCCTGTTTTCAGGGATTTTGTGGGATTGGATTTTACCAATGAGATGTATTCTTGCAGGCAGATAGGACTCATGTGACAACAGACCTCTCATAATTCTGTAACAAGGTGTACGTGGTATTTTTTGTTTTTTTTTTTTTCTTTACAACCGTTACAGAAGACCTTATGCTGAGTCACCAAATGGGCAGGAATTCTGTGTCCCCAGCTCTTTGCATCAGAGCTGGAGCTGAGGGTGGCCGGAGCTCTGTCACCATTAGCACAGGCAGTGCCCCATGCTGGGCGGACTGCTCCCGAAACAGGGACGTTCTCCAGCCTTGCTGGCAGCTGCTGAGGGGCTGGGACCTGGCCATGAGGAAGGTTTCGTGTCTTGTTCTGTGTACATAAGGGATACTTTGCTGTGCTAAACCATTACCGACGATTATAGGTGTCACACTTGACGGGTCCCCTCCCAGTATAGTTTCTGTAACCCTTGGAAGCCAAGTTGATGGAACAAGCTCTAGCTGTGGGTCCCTCTTGCTGGACTGTCTCCAGGTTTGCTCTTCTCTTGTCCCTTGCCTGTCATCACCTCTCATTTCTCTTCCCAGTCCTTGTTTTCTGCTGCCATTTGAGGCCTGTGGGTCATCCCCATTGCTTGTCTCTCCTGTACTTGTAACATCTCTCTGACAGAGGCAGGTTCAGTGTTTTTCCCCCAAGCTGGGGCTAGAGACAGCTCTAGGAGGAGGCAGGGAGGAAAGCAGTGCAAATACTTCCTTGTGTCTCTTTCCTTTCTGCATGGTGGCATAGCAAAGGCAGAGATAGGAGAAATCATGTTCTTGAGTAAAGGTGTCACACGTGCCCCAGATTTTCATGGTCCTTATGAGACCTGGCGATGATCTGTGCACAGCGGGGGTGAGATAGAATGAGGGCAGCATGAGGAATGGATTCCTCCCTTTCCATTCCTGGCCACAGAGGATTTATTATTCTCTCTGGCACAAAGGTACGCGTGGTCTTGCATACAGTATCTTTAAAGAATCTTGTGGATGCTATTTGTATTTATTGCATTTGAATGGCATGTGCTCATATGCTGTTTCTTACAAGGTACAGGATTTTTATTATGCATGTGCTTGACAGAATAACCAGATTCTTATTATTTGATTTCAGTGTTGCATTTTATGTTTATATTTATTTCAGCAAAGCTCTTGCTACTTCACTCTTTTCGGCAATTTAAAGAACACTTGGTACAATTGAGCACGATACAATTTAGGCAAGGAACAAAAATCTCTAGAGGGAACATCATTAGATTTGTGTTTCATCAAGAAATGATTTACAATTTGTATCAAGGCTCTTTGATGGAAAGTGGCAGATTTGTTTTTCTGTCAAATCGCCTAAGCTGTACATTTCTATTCCAGTCTGCTACACTCCCAAACAAATTGTCATTTCCCCATCTTAACCTTTCTTTGTGTTCTTACGTGCAGCAAAGCTGGAGCCACCATTCTCAGCCTTTGGGCTGAGACACATAAATACCTGGCCTCTTTCACTGGTAGAAGATGGCAAATTTACCCTGAGTAGAGTATTTGATAGAGCAGCATCTGTGTAGTTTGTTATACGAGGCAGAAAACATGGGGCTGAGTATAAGAATTTTCTGATGGAGAAGAAGCTGGTAGATGGAAGGTAACAAGATGTGCTGAAATAGGAACTTACTGGTTATTTTTTTTTCTAAATTAAAGTTATTAATGAATTTCCTCAGGGCTGGTCTTAGCTCTGATCCTATTTCATGTTTTCATTAATGGTGTTGGCACAAAAAGCTTAAGTATGTTAATGGAATTTGCTTAATGACCTTGAGGATTTCAGTAAGAGGTGGAATGAAGTTTGGTAGCACAAAGTGCAAGATCACACACTGCAGTCCTGCTGAAATGGATTTCCTCTATAAACTGAGTGCTTACCAGCTGAAAAGGAAGGAGGAGTGAAAGGACTCCTATATATTAGCCAGTAACATAGTGAGGATGATTTTCCGGAGTTATGCCCCGCCTCTGTTCCCCCCCTCAAAAAAACATCAACAACAACAAAAATGTACTGTGAAGGTGGTCAGATATTAAATACATTGCCAGTAGAGATAAGGAAGTATTTGTTATACAAAGCATCTGTGAAGCCTCATGTGAAATTTTGCCCAGTTCTAGCTGTATACAGTAAAATGTGAAGTCGTGCAAGGTCAAATACAAGGAAGGGCTGCTTGTGTGGTCAAAAAACAGAATTGATCTCAGGTGTATCCAGCATGACTTACTTTTGTGAGCCCCATATCAAAAGCTCTTATGGAAAGGTGAAACGTTGGAAAATTTGGGATGCATCTTTGGGTGAAACAGTCTGAATGTGACTAAAGGGTTTTGGGGGACTGCAGCCGGCTTACTTCTGGCTTGTCTTACCAGAAAAGACAAAAACTAGTTCAACTTTGTATAATAAAGGCTTTAAAGTCCTTCTCTCCTCCTCTGATGTTCAAATATAAATTATATTGATGTATTTGCAGTGCTAACTCAAGAAAACTGGATGTAACTGGGCCAGAAATAAGTTTAGTTTGGGAATGAAAATCACGTTCCTAACCATGAGAAGCAACACAACCAGAGCAATGGAATGAAAATAATATTTCAGAAGGGGATAGGATGTTTTTTGAAAGGGATAACAGAGTGCTCGTATCTGTACTGCTAAGGAAGGAGACCGATGACCCTGGGAGCCTCCTGTAGCTAAATAAAACAGCAGACCGTGCTTCCCATGTACTTGAGCATTCTTAGCTCTTTATACCCTGTATTTTCTTCACTAACTTAGCCTAACTTTATGCTCTATGTTTGAAAATCTGTGCCTAATCCTAAATGCAGCACACAAGAAAGTTATGCATTAGTTCAGAAAATTCACACATTCATATTCCATCTATGTGCATTTTCTAATATATTGGGATTAAAACCATGGGTAGATAGATCATTTCATTAGTCTAGGAGCTGTTCAGGACCCAGACTTGATACTTGTGAAGAGAGTTCATTTCTTTAAGGACATGTAGTTTCTGCACTGTCCTCTCCAATTTCTAGAGACTATTGAACGAAGTGTCATTGAAATAAATATTCATGAAGTTTCTCAATAATTCAGGCTGTGCTGATTCAGAGTGTTATACCCCTACTTAAAACCATATGCAAAAACAGTCTTGTAAAAGGCAAAGCACATTCCCTGTACTCAGTCTTTGGTAGCTAGGAAGGAACAAGGGAGGACAGGTACAATACTGTTGGCAGGCTGATTCTGTTTTGATGTGTCTTCTGACAGGACTGTGCATTTGGTGACAGAAGACTGTGCACAGTCACACAGAACCACAGAACCACTGGGGTGGGAAGAAACCTTGGGAGGTCTCTAACCCAACTCCTTTCTTAGAGCAAGGTCAACACTCAATGTAGACAGGGTTGCTTGGGGCTCTGTCCATTTGGGTCCTCAAAACCTCCAAAGACGGAAGATGCACAACTTCTTCAGGCAAAGATTTCCCAAAACTTAATTATCCTCCTAGTGGAAATTATTTTCCATGTATCCTCCTCTTTTTCAATTTTTGACCATTGTCTCTTATTATCCTCTCATGCATATCAGTGAAAAACATGGTTCCATCTTCTCAGTAACCTCCTCTTATGTACTGGAAGGCTGCTCTTTGGTACCCACCTCATGCCTTAGACATCTGTTCAAAATACTTTATTAAAGTCTGCGTCTTCATAAATAGATATTCTCTTGTGTCAAGAAAAAAGTCTCAACAGTCCGAGTTTCTTTTGTGCAGAGCAGATCCCAAGATCCATTTTTGCTAATGATTTTGAGGGGCTTATGGTAATATGACATGTAGACAACATGATTGCTACTTCTATGGTTATTCACTACTCACAAAATCTGTTGCATATCGAAGATGCATGTAGAAAGTCACAGTTCCTAACTTCAAAAGCCTACAGTCCTTCAAAACAAGGTTCTCAGTTTGCACAGTCCCAGGCCACTTGCCTTCATATGTAACATATTTAAGAAGAGTAATCTCTATAAATGTGTTTGTTGCCATTGGTTATTGTACAGATGTACTGCTGGATTTTTAAAGTCTTTAAAATATATATATATATACACACACACATATATATCTATTAAAACAAAGCTATTTTCAAATTCTCATATGCTAGCATAGCTTTACATTATTACTGAATTTGCCCTAGCTTCACTTGAAGGAAAATTAGGCTCCATACGTGGAAAAATTCCTGATGTTGTACATGCAGCATTTGTGTTGCCACAGGTTCACTCGCTTTCTTCTACCCTTCTGGACTACCCTAAATCACTGCTGTTAAAACTTGTTTGATGTCAGAGAGTGAGTGATCTCTAAAGACATTCCTTGTCATCTGACATTCTTTAATCAGCTGTGGGACACTAATCTTCACATCAGCAGCTATGCAAAAAATAAAAAAAAAACCAAAAAAATCAAAGGGCTTTAAAGCTTTTTTGATTTTTTTTTTCTGATAGCACAGTTATGGAATTTAATTTGTTATTTCAGAGGATATTTTAAAAAAATAGTGTTTGCAATTTCTAAACAGAAAAAATCAGGACTTTTATGAGTGCTAAAGCAACAGGTTAATGTAATAGAAACTGAAACTGATAAGAAGTGGTACCCCTCCTAACATGCAATGAGATGTGAGTTATCACATTTTGTAAGTGCTTCCCAGTGCCCAAACACCAAATTTCTCTTGACTGTTAACAGACTGTCATCACAAGTAACTTCCTGAGCAATCACCTTTGCTTTCCAGAACCAGAAATACGATACCAGTTGTCTGACTCTAAGCCCTCTCCCTATCTTATCTGTCTCCCTATGGCAGACTGTTTTTCTAACTGCTGTTTTGGAGATGTGTGTGAAACAGTACAATACTTACTTAAAACTTCTGTTTATCTGGGGAATGCTCCAGCTCTTAAACCATGCTTACAAAGCGATAACGTGACTGGTGTATATATATATGATAGGTACAAAAAGTAACATCATGTAGGTACTCTGTAGTTACTTCTCACTCTCTTCAAAATGTTACGTTACAGGTTAGTTTTCAAGGTTGGCCTAAAGTTCCCACTCTGTGAATACATCTGTGCAGGCAGGGAGTCTTTGACTGCAGGTGTGGGACCCACCTTACAGATTGAGACTTCTGTGTAGGTGTCTGCATTTAGGCATCTCCAAGTCAGTGGGTATCTAAGATCCCACAGTGGTCAATGTGCACAGTGCATTGTATGGGGAGTCTGTACAGTGATACAGCTCATGTCAGTGTTGGCATGTAATTTTGGCCAGCTGCATCGCTCTCCAGACACCACTGACTGGGTTGAGCAGCTCCCTGTTGGCTTTAGAGTTTGTTTAGACACGTAGCATTTGGGTATCTTACTCTGGAAGTAGTGTCCTGTCCCACCCCTGAGTAAGCATGCCCTGCAAATTTAGCTGCACCGTATGTCACTGGGATAGCAAAAGGAGCAGTTAAACAGCACAAGCTTGTGGCCAATTTGGAAATAGGAAACTGACCGATTTTTTCTGGTTGGATTCAAAGCCATGGGACAAAATCCCAGAGGAATTATGAGGCATATCTAATTTTGTACCTCAAAATGCAAGTTATAATTCTTAGATTTAACTCTGCCGAAGTCAACAACAAATCTGCCTTTAATGTAGAGTAGCTGAGTGTCTATAGGATATTACAGCCACTATCTGAAGTAAGCACAGTGCTCACCATTCCAGTTAAAAAGAGTGAAGTGGTGGGTGCTCAGATCCTGTGAGAAACTTGCCAATCAAGTGTTTTTCCTACATGCTGTATTGGTGATGTATGCAATAAGAATGGATAAGCATTGACTTCTTATTGATGACTGCTGTCTTAATGACACTTTCAGTAACGGACACGTACAAAGAAACCCATGAAAAACTTGAGAGGACAGCTGACAGTATTAAGGTCACAAACTTTGGTAACAGATGTCTTAGAAAAGCATTCCCATCACAGTGGTCTAGCATCCTCTGGCAGACGCTAAGCTTAAGAAACCTATGTGCTGTTGCTACATCATCTTCACAGAAGTCTGCAGGCTGGCCAGTGTTTATCCAGCTTGGTGGATTAGCTTCTTGCAGCCGTACGGCCATGTATATAGTTTGCATGCTGCTTCATCGCATTTTCTCTGCAGTCAGGTTGTTCAGAAAAAGAAGTATACGGTTTGGTTTTGTTACACTGGGCGGATTATCTGTAAATTAAGCACGGCATGGATGCAGTGACACTCTGCACAGTAAAGCTGCCAGCCATGAGATGGTACATCTGCATTGTGCTAGGACAACTTGACCAGTTCGTATCAGCACCAGCCCAACAATGGTACTTCACTTTCTGCCTTCCCCCACCGTCCCTGTTGTATGGTCACATTCCCTAATTATTCACATATTGCATTGCCCATGTTTTTGTTTCACACATTTACCCTCCTTTATGCACCGTTACCCAGACTGGTGATACTTTGCCTGAAGAGAGGTAGCTGATCAGGGGTTTACTCTGTTATTGCCACTGAGAACGTGGGCTTTTGGATAAAACTGGGAAGCACACAGCTTCTGTTCACACAGTGCAGATCCTTCCTAACCCTTCGTCTTGTGACCACCTCTGTCACTAGCACAACTGTACTGCCAGGATGGCTTTTGCCGGGCATTTCAGAGCTTGCCATGGGAGCACACCCACTTCCAAGACTAAAGCTGCTAACTTCTCATAACAGCTCAGGTCATAAACTTGAACAGGGCTTTTATTTTCCCAGCTACCAGGAAGAACCACAATGTGGATGTTTTTATGATGCACCTGGGCTTTTCAGTCATTTTGGTTCTTTTTTTCTTCTGGCCGTTAGCGTCTCACAAAATATTCTGCAGTGACTGCCTTTTTCTCCACCTCAGATATTTCTCCATCCCTGCACCAACTGCTGTGAGTGTTCTCTTCCCCTTTATGAAACTCATCACTCTTTACACACAAGGTTCTGCCTCAGTATTAAAATGAAGAGGGGAAAGCTCGCTTTTCCCCTACTCTGAGCCTCCACAAGTGCTGTGTGAGCTCTCCTTGTGCTGGCTGCTGCACACGAGAGCAAGAGTGCTAGGGAAGATGTCATTCATCCTCTTCCCCAGGAGGCCCTACAGGATGTTTTTGTTCTCAATGCGTGGTGATTCTTCACATGTTTAGTAAATCTGCCTCAGCTGGGATGTCTGTTCCGTGGTGATAGAAGAGGCAAAACGCCCTGGCTTGGGATCACCCCCACTAATATGCTCCTCTGAAATGAATTTCTAAATCCAGGCAATACTATTGAAGGATTAATGTAAGATTAGAGTATTTATACTCAAATACCTTATAATGTGAAAGAAATACGTGTTCTTGGGTTATAACTAGAAGCTCATTTTATCTGTTCTATTAATTAAAGGTTTGGGTTGTGGTGGGTTTTTTTTTTTGGTTTGTTTGTTTGTTTTCTCCCCTAATGCTAATGAAGAGACTGGATTTCATACTGGTGGGACTAGAGCCTTCTGAATTTCCAGGTGGTTTCTAATTCCAGTTTAAATAGTATCATTTCAGATACGGAACTTCTCAAACTAATAGGAACAGGACAGTGCTACCCTGGTGCTAAGTTTGTGACTGTGGTCTCTCATGGATTCTCTCTGCAGGCACCTTGTGTGAGCTGCACGCACTAGCTTGACTAGGCTATTGCACGGATTACTAACTCTGACCACCATGCTGCTTAGCATCCTGCCCAAAAAATCAACCATCCTAAAGCGGCCATTTTGCCACTTGCACTTACTGTGATTTTTCATTCATTGACCACAGCAGCTTATGGCTGGATTGCCATATAAATTTTTACACACACAAATGTGGACACATGGACACACACATGTCCATGCTTATATGTATGTATGTGTACTATATATATAATTTGCATGGTTTTTAATTAATTTGGAAGGTTTTTTTGTAAAACACCTTCTCACTGACATGCCAGCATATTCTGCTTGGTTAGTCTTTAAACACCAAGGCTGCCTGTTGCAACAGTTTGAGTAATCAATGATGGAAGTCCATTGAAACAAAGCCAAGTCTGTGATGAGTTAGCTTTGTCAAACCAGGGAAACAAAAATTAACATTTAGCTCTTTGCTGAGTATTTCCCCCAGTGGCTACCTGTGGAGTTTAACACAGCCACATAATCAGGAGCACGCTTGAAGCAAGGAGGACATTTACACAGAACAAGCACACATCTGTATTCAGACTGGCTCAAGCACACTCAATGTACAGTTGACTTGATGCTCTTCTACTGAATAGTGAAGGAAGGGGAAATGGAAGGCGACCCATCATTTCACTTTTTTATGAACTGCTTCTTGTCTTCATTATGAGCTGACTCCTCACCATTCCAAGTCTGATTGAAAACTGCATATTGTGCACTGAGAGCTCTGAAATGCTGCTCTGTTTAACCCATAAATGTCAACAATTTCCTGAGATAATTTTGATAATTTTCCAACTGAAACAAATGTGCACAACCTATATATTTTTATTTATATCATTATTCTAGAGACATGACATCCTTTTCACTGAAAAAAAGAATAATAGTAGTGGAAGCAGTGCCATGAGTGCTGGTCAGCATCCCCTATTCATCTGTGTAGCTTTCTAACAGTGTTACCCAGGATCAGGTGGAAGAAATCTAAGGTCTTCCAACCTTAGGTTTGTTAAAGGTGATGGAAAAGGTGGTGGAAAGTCATGAGCAGAAGGTTAAATAGAAGGTTGTGAAGTGTGAACGTGGTGTGGATAGCTGCACCGTTAGTGCCTTGGGAACTAAATGTGCATCAGGCTGCTGTTAAAGATTTCCTTCCAGATGAAGAAGCCATTCAGTCTTAACACAAGGAGGCAGCACTCTGCAAGATATGCAAATAAGAAGGAAATCGATCAGGATAGCAGAGCCAGATTCAGAAGTCAGGTAGTTACAAGGAGAAACATTAATGGACAGGTGAAAGTTTCTTTCCCAGTCTGCTCAAGGGAAGCTGCAGAAGTCACACAAAGACACACTCCTCTCATTTCCCTGCATTTGCTTCGTACTCCTGTTTATTGCACATCAAAGACATTTACATATCCAGGGATGAAATGGAAATGATTGATGCAAAGGAGATATTTTTGTTAATTGCTGTTGCTCTGAGTCATGCCTGAATGGGACTGCTAGGGATGGGTGAGGAAAGACAGAACTGTTATTAGAGGTATAAATAATTGTCGAGAGCAACTTTTAAATGCATCTGTTACCACGTATCAACATCTAAAATTATCCAAGGAGGTGAGAGGCACCAATACAAGGACTAAGCCAATACAGATGTTGGCAACTGTCCCTGCATTTTTGTCCATTTTTTTCATGTCTGCTGCCTGGATCCTCAATCATTTCCTACAATAGTCCTGTCAGTGCCTGCTGGATGTTACAGTAACAGTGTCTTATACTCAGAGTTTATGTGTGTTTTGAGAGTTTGGCTGCTTTATCTGCACAATACCAGTGAAATGTCCACTTTTTGTTCTATTAGTTGGAAAGGAATTCTTAATGTACTCTCATACATGCAGCATAGAGCCAAGGTGAGATGGGCATTCAATTTGAGATGGGAAAGCCATGCTTGAAGTATATAAAGATGGTGTTTTTCATAGTGGGGCTATACTGCAGAGCACACAGGAGGATTTCTGGTGCTTCCTACTCTGCAGGAGTAGTGAAGAGGTATTTAAGTAAGATCTCTCTATGGAACGGCTGCACAGTCCTTGAGTTCTCTGTTGACATGAGCTGTGTAAATAACTGAAGCGGGTCCAAACAGTTGAAGTACAATTTGATCATGTGTGAGAGGCAGCCAGAAAACCCAAGTCCCAGTTTTTTTGGAAATGTCATCCTTCAGGGTATCATCTGACATTAACAGAAATCATGTCTCCCAATTGATATTAAAATATATCTATGGCACTCCCTAGTTTATATCCCTCCACCTGAAACCCTTCTACTGTGAAATAATTTTTGAAACAACCATTTCCATTAGATAGTAATTCAAGAAATGACCCTGCAGCAGACCATAGTCCATAGTTTGGCCTCATAATCTTATCCCAGAAAGTATATTATATATCCTCTAGGTGAAGAACTCAGAATGAATAAGGACAAAGTGTTCAGCTCTGTTTCCTTTTGCTTTGTCTGAACTGGGGAATATATCTACATTTTAGGAAAATGTGGGGATGTCTATCTTAATGAGAAATTCAAGGTTTATGGAAAAGCTGTTTACCATCTTGAGTGGTAGAAAATGGGTGATACCTGAAAAAGAAGGGTACTGGTCTTGGAGACTGTTAGTAGTTTCAAGAATTTTCATTTAACTGGTTATAAGATGCCCCTCACAAAGTGTTGGTGTATTTCCAATGTAACTTGTCTCGAGCAAGCTTGCCTCCTGCTTATTTGCTTCATCCTTGTCTAGGCTTAAAGAAGAATATTTAGATCAGAGTTTTCTTAAGAAATCTTAGGACTCATGATTTATTAATGTATTGTTTGCAGTCAGATGAGTCACACAAACTCATGAGCTTATTTTTGTACCATTCCATGTGTTAATTTTAGTCATGAATCTTCTGCTAGTTATTCTAGCTGACAGAAATCATAAGTATTTTGGTTTTGTTTTGTCCTTATGATATCACCCTGTAATTTAGGTTAGTTGTTATTGTATAAAACATTTCCCTGTAAAAAATGCAATCTGTAAAATGCTGTTTGAACCGTAGTCAATTGCAGTCCATTTCAGATTGCCATAAATAGATGTACAAATTCAATTCAAGAGCTAAAAGACAAATTGACAATGTGAGTGCTGCAGTTATTTGCTCTATTTCAAATCAATATTTCTTAGTGTCTCTTTTGTATTCTTGACAGGTGAGGTTGAATAATGATAATCTTTATATCAACAAATGCTTTTATACTACATGATTATAACTAATTTCAATCAACCACTTGTCTAAAATTAAGTCACGTGAATGGATTTGGGGCCTCTCATTATCTTCACTCCCACCCATTTAATAATAGGGTTCTTCTTAAGTAGGTGGCTCATGCCAGTCTTCCACATGGTGTTATTTTTAGCACTTGCTACATCCACATTGTATTGCCCATGCTTCTCGTGTACTCTGACCAAGTGCTGGATGGATTATCATCTTGTACATGCATGTCTCAGTCCGGAAGGAAAGTGACAAGATTATAGAAATATTTTTTTTCCACTTTTTCTGATAGTACTGTTAGCATTTTAAAGTAGTGGGGAGTACGCTTCAGTTAATTGGCTTCTACACGAAGTAACTAGCACTGAACAGTTCATAGGTCAAAGTAACTACTTTTCTCTGATAGCTGTTTATTTTCTTTTGTTTCTGTCTTTCTTCCAATCTACCTTGTATTTTATTCAGGGTTTATGAAGCTTTAAGCTTTTTACTCTCTCAGAAGTAGTCGCTTCCAGTACTTAACGTATGTTGAAGAAATGAAGGGGTGGTGGTGGTGGTCACTGGTAATCATTTGACTGGAGAATTAAAAAGGAAAAACCACTGAGTTTTAAAACTGTGTTTAATGGTATGTTACAGGAACTTCTATTACATCACGATGCTGAGGGATCCGGTGTCAAGATACTTGAGTGAATGGAAGCACGTCCAGAGGGGCGCGACATGGAAAACTTCCCTTCATATGTGTGATGGAAGAAGCCCGACACCAGACGAGCTGCCTACCTGTTATGAGGGCGATGACTGGTCTGGAGTCAGTTTAGAGGAGTTCATGGACTGCAGCTACAACTTAGCCAACAACCGCCAGGTGCGCATGCTGGCAGATCTCAGCCTGGTGGGGTGTTACAACTTGACTTTTATGAACGAGAGCGAGAGGAATATGATTCTTCTCCAAAGCGCCAAGAACAATCTGAAAAACATGGCCTTCTTTGGGCTGACCGAATTTCAGAGGAAAACACAGTATCTCTTCGAGAGGACATTCAACCTGAAGTTCATTTCCCCTTTCACCCAGTTCAACGTTACGCGGGCCTCCAACGTGGACATCGGTGAGGATGTGCGGCAGCGGATAGAGGAGCTGAACTTCTTGGACATGCAGCTGTACGAATACGCCAAGGACCTGTTCTTGCAGCGCTTCCAGTACTCCAAGCAAGAGGAGCATCAGATGAACCGGCTAAAGAGGCGAGAAGAGCGGAGGCTGCTGCGGGAACAGAGAGCTCACCAGTGGCCAAGGGAAGAGCTGGCAGAAGTTGCCGTTACTGAAGATTATAATAGTCAGGTGGCAAGGTGGTGATGCTCCTCCAGCATAACTAGCCCATAAGAGGATCAGAGGCTGATACTTTATGTAACTTGGCTACCTGAAAATCAGCCAAGGAAGGCCAACCGCTTTGGTAAATGAGACAGCATCTGACAGCTACCCTTCCTTGTCTCAGTTTTTCTTGGTTTCTGTCAGTGAGGACAACATTTTTTTTCTAACTAGGCATTAATAGTGTTATTAAATAGCAGTAGAATAGATTCCTATCCAAACAGACTTCCTGCAAAGCCCTAAGCTATGAGAATGGGTTGAAGAGAGAGCTATATCCATGACATTAACAGATGTAACCTATACGATCTGAGCTACCAAACCTTGTGCAGGCATGAATCAAAACTGAAAAAAAAAAAAAATCTGTTTTGGTTCCTCTGTGATGTGAGAGCTGATTTATTTAATATTGTCCTTTGCAACTGTAGTGTGTAGCTTTCTAGTGGATGAAATGAAGGTAAACATACTGCCCTTCAAACTTTTACATGCTGTGTTTTGATTAAGGAAAGGATTTGCTGGGGTGATTAAAAAAGACCAAGGAAATGTGGGATTGGTACAGTGCTTGTTCTTTTCTGTAAGCCCTCAGTCAGGGATGATTTGTAAGTGAAGTGGGGGTTTAACTTATTTTTCTGCAGATGTTAAGAGTATCAAACCCAGCCAGGTAGCAGTTGTCTTTCAGAGTGTGTGAGGCAAAGGGAAAGCCAAAGTGCAAAAACTGAGAAATGAAGTAGGTCCTCATTGAAGCTGGGCACACATTGCCAAGATTACATGGCTGTCGGCAATGAAATAAGCCTCCACATTCACAAAAGGTGAAGAGGGGCCCAGCAAACTGCAGGGAAGAGGAAAGAGAGAGCAGGAAAAGCTTAAATGTTAGTGTGACATTATCCAGATTTGCTTTAAAAGCCTGGAGATATATTGTCTGTGAAGATAGGCAGGTTTATGATATTAGTCTGTTAAAGTACATTGATTCCAAGTGAATACAATTTAAATTGGTTTTCTCTCTAACTATGGTAGTGGCTACAACATATAAAAATAAAAAAAATCAGCTTTCATTTTTATAGGATAAATAATAGATATGTGGAAAGGCTTGATATTTATTACTCTGTATGAAGATTCTTTGTAAATTTATTGCTTTCATGAAGAGAGATCTGCATCTGTTTTTCTTCCTTGTCTACAAAGATTCAGTGGGTTCTTCCTCCACACATTGCATTCTTAACTGCATCTATTTATTCTGAGATTTTTTCTTGTTTCCATTTGTAGTAGTGGAATTTTAAAAAGAAGGTCCTTTGCATCATAGATCTTTGAGAGATTTTTTTTCCTTCTTCTTCTAGCATAAATCTAAAGCATTAGGAGGAAATTTCTCTAAGTGCCTCAACGTGGCTGCTAAATCAAGATGCTGAAAGTATATTATTGCATGCATGAATGGCTTTTACCTTACAGATTTGCTAATTAGAGATACTGGAGTACCTGATGTGGATGCACATTTCTCAGTTATTTTCAAAATTCAAGAGTTTTAGCTAGTCATTTTAATATGTTGCAGAAAACGAGGCTGGTTTTGAAACTTTATCCCTTCATTTCCAGAGTGTTATTTTTAGAGCATGCTGTATCTTTTTCAGTTCCAACAATGTTATTGCTATTTTTCTATGCACAATATCAAAAACATGATCTAACAATCCTGTTGAGAGTTAATGCATACAATAATATGTTAAACATGGAATATTGTAAAGAATATTAAGAAGTGAAGAAGGCTACTGGGACAATGCCTCATTATCAACGTGGTTTATTAGCAAAGCACTGCTTTACACTGCTGTGCTACTTTTGTGGTAAACAGGGGTTTGGGGGCTCTAATGCCTGTTCCCTTGGTGGATCACATGCGTCTCCTCCCACCTCTGCCTTCAGAAGGGAAAACATGGGACAGCAGATAGCCATTCTCCTGCCCAAACATGGGATATCCATCTCAGAGAAGACTCCCCTGACCATTCTGACTGGATCCCCATCACCTTGAAGAGGTGCTCAGACTCCTCTCTCACATAGAAACACCTATGTTCAGAGGTTTGAATTGAAACTTTTACAGTCTAAGCTCACTCTGCATGTCCTGGCTGTGGGACAGTGGGGTCATTAAGAGCCAGGCTGGACCAGTACTCTTGCGTCTTTAGCACTGGCCCTGCAGAAGGCAGGAGCCTGCCTGCTGGTCAAACATTCCTAGGCCCATTGCTGCATCTCCTCCTGTGCTTCAGATCCCATGGCGAGAGAGGGGATGGGAGCCTGTGGCACCCTATACACCATGTCCAGGATCTGTGGTTTCTCTTCTTGTCTCTGTGAGCACAGGGAGCTGAGGGTGCCAGAGGTGACCATGAAGGGCCCTGCAGAGTGGGCAGGAGTCAGGGCTGCTGGTGGGCCTGCGGGAGAGAAACCGAGTGCATGGGAGGAAAGATGCAAGCTCATATTTGGATTAAGGAGGAAGATAAACAAGAAAGCAGAATCAGTCCCAGCCCATCTTTTGTTGTAAAGCATCCCTAAGCACCAAAAAGGGTCCCTTTTCTCATGTCCCTGCCACTTTCCCCAGCAGGCCACCTCTCCACACCGCTCACAGCAACAGGGGCCTCCTTTTTCATTTTGAAAACACCGCATTATTTTTTCAGGGGAGAGGAGAGAGAGAGCAGAAATTGTTCCCTGCAGCCTCACCAGTTGCTGTAAGTATCAGTTTCAGCTCTCTAAGCGCACCAACAGTTCTCCAGACTATTCTTTCTGCATGACACAAAACAAAACCTAATGAGGAAAATCAAAGCAGTCTTTGGGCGGTTTACATTAGCTTTAATAGTATGGCAATACCTTAATGTGATGCCTAACCTTTTAGTCAGTCATTTCCCAGGAGACAAGATTAGGGTCCTGAAGAGCTGCTAATGTGCTGTAGCATCTATGTTAACAGGATTTGCCTTAATGCTTGGGATTTATTTAAAATTGAAGGTTTGTTTTTTTTTTTTTCTTTTTTTTTCTTTCTCCTGGAGCCTGTGTATCACATCGCACTGGTTGTGCAGGAGCAGGCAGCAAGCAGCTGGGATCTTGCCGTCACCAAGGCCCACGGCTCCAGCAGCTCCCACCCCAGCTACAGCAGTAGATTCAGCAAACTCCCTTCACTAACACTGCTGCTGTCCTTAGCAGAAATTCCCAGCACATCAAAAATCAAGCGGTTTTGAAATACTTTCAGGCTGACTTCTTCTAAGACACAGGCTTGCAGCTTTTTCCTCTCGAGCACAGCGCCCATAATACTGTAAAGCAAAAGCAGACTAAAAGCAGAATAAAGGTTCACATCTCTGTTATTCCAGGTCTTCATTGCTCTGACAGCACAGGCTTCCCTGTAATTACAGTGTCTCATTTAAGATCAGAGAGCAGCGTGTTCCTTCCGAAACCTTCATGAGCAGCGACGCTATAGGATTTCTGTCCATCTTCCTGGCATTATTTTGTTGCTTAAACAAGGCAATTTGGCTTCTGCTCCTGTGATGCTGAAACAAATCTCATTCTTTTGTAATGGAGATGTACGTACTAATCTCTCCCATCGCATCTTCAGCACTGGCTGCCTTTTCCAGTTGTAATTTGCTGTAGGCTTGGAGCAGACAGAGAAACATGCTGAGTTGTTAAAACTGGTTCCTGGTAATTTGATGTCTAGTCCAAGAACTTGGCCTATTGCCTATGGGCCGTACTGTATTAAAGAAGGAAAATTTGTCCTCTCTTCCCCAGTCATCAGTGCTAACAATAAAAAGCTTTTTCACCATGGGGAAAGAGAAAAAAGACAGTTTCTCATGTTTGGTGTCATCCACTGCAGTTGTGTTAACAATGAGGTTGGAATAGCCTTGCTAGGGCTTCTACCCAGTATGTGGTATTTATCTGTAGTTCACTAAAAACAGAAGTAGAGAGTAAAAAACTGAAGGAAGTCAGATCCAGAGTCAAATTCCTAACTTCAGTGTATCCGCTCAACAAAACCAAGTGGCAGATCACATCACCCTTCAATCTGAAAGTGCTTCAGAGTTGACATCCACTACCAGGAGGGCCTTGTTTCCCACACATTTTCAAGAGGCTCAAGTACCAGTAACTGTAAGTGAGTGTGTGTTGTTGGGGACCTTTCTCAAGTTGGCCTTCCTGTTTACACATTTCATTCTGCACTAGTGGGTTCTTGTTTCCCACATCCAGTCCTGTACCAGTACTGAGCACTGATGCTATAAAGCTTCTTATCTCACTGGCACTTTTCTCCTCCATTGCTGTTCCTCTGATACACATGAAATTATTCTTTTTTTTTTTTTTTTTTGGTCTGGGATAGAGAATATCTGTTTTCCAGGCTGGTGGAGATTACCCTGTAAGAGGTCCTGAGATGCATAACCACAATAAAATCATTCTGATAGAGTATATTGCAGTGTCCTCCTTACCCATGGCAAAAGCATACTCAGAAAAGGTACCCAGCTTGCATTGAAACACTTCCTTCAGTTTGGTTCTTGTAATACTTTCTCAATATTTTGTGGAGAGAAATAGGTTCCTACAATATCCTTTGGTTTTTTTGTTTTGTTTTGTTTTGTTTTGTTTGTTTTTCTTGGCCATATCACTAGCTCTGTGATTTCAAATAAATCTTTGAAGTGAAAAAATAAATAAATCAGGAGTTCCCATCAGTTGCCATATTTGAGATGAAAGGGTAAATTAATAGACTGTAAATTATTTTATTCTTTAGGGATTTTCCTTCTGTTTATGTGCAATAATGTGTGTGAACTCTGCTACTAAGAGATTGTATTGTGACTAACCATATCTACTTTTATTCCTATTTAAAGGATAGTTTGTAGACTTAGGGGTTTTCATTGATGTAAAGCACAATTTAATGAATTATTTAATGTGTTTAACCATTGTGATGTCAAAAGCAATTGTTTTCATATATTTATTTGTTGGTGGTTTTCTGTAAATTGATACTCATTAAGAAATCTGTTAAAAATGAAGAAATTTTGTTGAATATTGTTGGGTCCATGAATAACTTATGAGCAACAAATAAACATTGATTGCATTTTTGAAACGCTAAAGGTTCAATCTTATCTACACAACCATAAAAGTGACTAAAAATGCTTCTGTTGGGCTGGTTTCAAACATTAGCACAGATCCACTATGACCATAATTATGTTCTATAATAAAATGTACATAGAGGAAAAGCATGTGGGCACAACTTACTCTTTAATTATGTTGGGGCCCAATCAGAAATCTTATGATTGCAATTGACTTTAGCGGGCTTCATCTCAGATTGCATTCAGTCAGGAGGCTTAAGACTTGCATAGTCTTCCATACTTGGATTGAATTAAGACTTAAGTACGCAAATAACCAAAATAGTGCTAGTGAATTTGTTGGACATCATTTCTATGGAAACAGGACAGAGGACCAGTCCCAACTGTCAGGGTAATCTAGGGAGCTACCATGGGGAAGAATGAGAAGTTGCAGTCTGTTACTTCACCATTGGCCTCATATATATATCCTTACATCTTCTCTGGGTCCATGGACCATACGAGGAGCCGGCTGCATTTTCAGCCATACTATCTCATGTAAATGTGTGACTACAAATCAGCTAGGACACAGATGGGAACATGGGGGAGCATGGATAGATGTGAATAAGGAGGATACATGGAAATCTCTTTTACAAAGTAACTTAGACCCCCTGTTAGGTCTTTCAAAAAGTATTTTGGGTCCCTGTTTGTTCCATGACTATTTTATCAGACCAGAACTTCTTCACAGTTCTTGATTCCCAACACCAAGCAAATACGCCACGTCCCTGGATGCGAGTCTGGTTGAAAGAGAAGACCATGCCATGGCAAATTAGGATGGATTGACCTTGACTGGGCAGATCACATTTAAAAAGGGAATTTTTTCAGCAAAGTCAACTGACCAGTGCTAAGTGTTGTGTAAGGCTGTATTAATGTGTTTTTTTTTCTTTTTTTTTTCCTTTTTTTTTTTTTTTAAAAAAAAAAGTCTGCTTGAGAAATTACTCTTGGGACACAACAAAGATAGCAGTTGTTTATGGTAGCAGAAGAAAGAAAGTTCTCAAAGGTTCGAGTTAGTTTTATTTTCTAAATTGTTCCTGCTTGTTTTCAAATTGTTTACAGCTACTGTCTAAAAAACACCATTGTGAAGGAAGGCTGTTTGAGTCTGCAGTAAACAGTACCTCTCTGTAATTTATCTTCGTATCATCCTACCCAGTTTTGCGCTTTTTTTAGAGCCATTCACTTCAACACTGAATTTATCGATACTTCTGGTCATCTCTTGAAGTTTTGTATATGTGTATGGATATGCATCTGGAGCCTTTGAAAAAAACTTAAGACCAAATTAAACATCATAAAGAACAAGGTAAAACTATACATATGCCTTGCAACAGGACTGTGTTTGATAGCCTTTTGTACCCCTTTCAGTGCTATTAATGAAATCCCCATTGCAAATTTCAATTTTCATGTCATTATTTTAGTGTGTAACATTTTGGGGACGTAAAAGGGTTGGAGGACTTTGTAATCTCCAGACTTCTGCAAACTGTAATGGTGGCAGTATCTCACTGCTTGCCTGGTGGCTGATGTGAATTAAACTTGGTTCCTGGGAGGCAGCCTGTCGGCCTCTGGAAACTCATACTATTGTTTGAAACCAGTCCCCCAGAAGCTGATGGCTGAGTGGGCATGAAAAGTGGACCCTGACAGTGAAGACCAGATGGCATAGGGAGTTGGTACTACCAGGGAACAACTCAGGCTGCTAAACGGAATCACCCAGTGCTGTTTATGATGTCCTGAAGTTGCCTGCCTGGCCTCCAACCCCTGCTCCAGAAGGATGTAGGTCTTGGCATAGATGCTGTGTCATATCTGCAAGCCCTGTACAGATGTCTTGAATACCTGCAGGTCTCCAAGCAACAGTCCCTCCCCCCTAGAGACTTGTATTTAGGAATCCAAATTGCTCCCACGGCGTTTGTACTTCTGGGGGCCATCACTTGAGACAATCTGCAAGGTGAGAGTCCATCATCATCACCAGTAGTGAGCACAAAATCAAACGCACTGCAGGACAGTGTGAGTGATGGAAGAGCAAAATGAATGTTATTACTTTACTGGGTCCTGCACTCCAGTGAAAGCAGCTATGAAGCAGGGGCAGGCAGAAAGATGGTAAATGAAATAAATGTCTGCATTGCTGATAAATATTACTATATAGCAAAGTAGAAATGGATTTTGCCACTAGAAGACAGATAAATTTTTTCCACATACATGGTTACATTTCAAGAAATACATCAGAAATTTGTACTGTAATGTGCAGTTATGGCACAGTTATAAGCAAGAGTGGGAATTGGCATTGCTGGACTGTATTAGATACCTCTGGAGAAAGGCTTTGATTTTTAAGACTTAATTCACATTCACTTCTATTTTAGCTACAGAGGTTATACAAGGTGTGACACCTTTCAACATTCGTGTAGAAATTTGTGAGTATGCCCCTAAAATTCAGAATATGAGCAAGTGAGATTAGGCAGTATGGAGGTATGACTGTTATAAATCTTACTGTTATATGAAAGTACAGGGTGCTAAAAACGCATAATGGGGAGAATAAATAAGGCCTGTCCTGCTTTGGCAAGAGGGCCGCTAAAGGATTTTGTCCACTGGGTAAGCAGCTGCCCACTTCACGGTGAAACATACAGGGTCCCTTCACATCACTAAAAATGAGCTGGCACACAGCCTCCTCGCACTGCCCTTGGGGATCCCCTTATTGCCAATGGAAGCAAGTGGACCTTCAGGGTACTAGGATCTGGCCTGCCTTAGACATTTATCATGGGGTAAGAAGACTCTCATCCCAGAAATGGCTCCTTCACCCCACTCTTTGCAAACAAAAGGAAAAACAAACAAACAAACAAACAAACAAAAAATGTACTTTAGAGGGGGTAGAACCTCAGCCATACCAGAGGACAAGGGGGCAGGAATTCACTTTTGGAAAGACTGCACTGGAAATAGAAGTAAGGCTTCCAAGTGAGTAGGCCTAGAGGTATTTAAAGATTCACAAGGACCAGAGGGGGAAGATTAGGGATGGAGACAGTTGACCTGGGGACCATCTATGCAAAGATGATGATCGAAAGCACTGGAATGAGTGAGGTAGCTGAGAAATAGAAGATATATGGGGAGGAATGCAAGCATCAGAGAGCCAAAGAGATACCCTCTGGGAAAGTGTGGATGTGAAGATGCCCCAAAAAATCTGCTTATCTATGCAAAGTTCAAGGAAATAATTGACAGGAGATTTTGGTGGATTTCTGTCTTACCCAGAAATCTTTGCACTGTGTAATATACTCTCAGGCCCAGCCTCTTGAGGCAGGATCTGATGGGCTCATATGAAACAACCTGTGCTCTGCCAAAAGCAGGCAAGGTCACCCAGCAGTCCGTTTGGGATTTCAATTCTGTGATGTGGCATCCAAGTGACAAAGAAGCAGCCCTGCATTATGACACATGTGGAGACCAAGCAATGTCTCCCTTTGTCTATGGTGGGTTTAGAGTCAGGACTGCTGCTTCGGCTTGCGAGACTGTAAAACTGTGATCGGTGATGCTCATGATAAGCAGTAATGACAATATCTCAGCTGTAGAAGTTTAAGTGTTTCTGACTAACAGGATGCAGGAATATGCATGCTAATAAATGGCTGGATATTGAGCAGGATAAACAAAACAGCCCTAGGTGAAATCCATCAGCAACAGATGAAAATAAAACCGTGTCATCATTATAATTGGCAATACAAACTGACTGGTCTGCAGGTGCATGATGTCACAGTCAGGACAGGGTTTCAGCAAAGAAATCACATGAAAATGAACACTGCCAAGAAAGCAGGAACATTTTAGAAGACTTTAGTGCTGCAAAGCTCCAGTTACAGTCCTGGGGAGCAGCGGAGCTACTTTTCACGAATGACTGAAGGTTAATGTGTGTGTGGACACTTGTTTCTGCATGCCAATGCGCGCGCACACACACACACACGATGCATCTGTCAGAATGTCAGTGCTGGCCATTTGCATACCGTTTGTATTGATTCCTACATGCTGGACACATATGCTTTGGATTGCCAGTCAGACAGAGCCCAGCCACGCACCTGCCTTTAGTTTGGGGGAAGTTTTTATGTAAGGATCAGATACAGAGAAATGGTACTCCATGCAGCACAAACCGCTAGAGCAGGAGCTTTATCAGCTGCAGGAGTATTGCCAAAAGCTCAGACATTATTTGCTACCTTGACGGTGTCCATCCAGATGCTGAAGCCTCATGAACTTTATATTTTTTCTCTACTCTTTTTAAGTGCTTGCTGGTGGTAGCAAATAGTTGTGGAAAATGTTTCTAACACAGTTAGTACTAATTTCAGAGACGAGGATAAATAAGAAACACTGAAGCCCTTTCTCAGTTCCCCACCAATCTTGGGAATGCTGTAGGATTTTTGTCAATGATGTCTTATTGGGGACCAATGTTTTTTACAGTGACTCTCTTCCTCTCCATAAAGCTGCTTTTATGAACCACGTAGCAAGCTACAATCTCAAGTTAGCTTCTCTGGACCTTAGCTGTTTCACAGCTGTCCCTGCTTTCTCTCCTTTGCTTTGCTCGTCCCTTTGACTTCTGATATGGTCACACAAGCACTTAGTTCCCATAAATACTAGCTTGAACTGGGAGCTATTCTCATCTTCTAGGTCCCAGCTCAATGCTGGGGATCCATAAGGATACTCTTGCCCCACCAGGCACCTTGATTTCCAAGCAAGGAAACTAGAAACACTGGGTTAAATGGGAGATACCACCACCCCAGTTGTAGCGAGTCTTGTGATGACCAAGGCTTCAGGACATAGGCTCAGCACTAGATATATAAATTGCACAAGCATAGGTTTACTCACCTGTATGTTTATGAGAATTAAACGGCAAATAAATGAGCTACAGTTTATCAGTGATTTAGATAAACAGTCATAGGATGTTTTGTCTTCTATTTGGATCAACTGGGCAGCTAGCTCAGCAGATCATGAGCTGAATGTAAACTTCTCCTGTTGGGCCTAAGCCAGGCTTGTCTTTGCCAGATTTTGTTTTAAAGAAGCATCTTTATTTATAAACTCTGAGCAGAATTTGTCAGTCAACATTGTTTATGTCACATTTAAAACAAGTTAAATAAATCACAAAGTTGAGTAAGTATCTGGGGGAATGAATATGTAGGAAATATGCATTTGTGGTACTCCTGGGCAAAACATGCACTCTTGTTGAGTCATAATGGTCCCAGGCTTGGGAAACGTAGGCAGTGGTAGAAGGTGATTCATCTCCTGAAACAGCTATCCAAACCAGGATATTCTAATCTGCCTTTTTGTTGTTGTTGTTGTTTACTACAAATGGAGGTAACCTGAAGAAATCTAAAGCAGATGGATTATATCTGAAGACTCTAATTATCTGCTTTGATGCCTTGTCCACTGGATGAACCCTGTATATTCAAGCTTATGGTGTCCTCTTTGGTGTAACTGAGAAAACAGTATTTGCTTATCTCCCCCCTGCCAACAACATCCTGCAAATAAACCCCCAAAGATTTACATTAAGAATAGTTTGGGGAATAGCTGAACTAGGGCCAGCTAGACCTGCACACTCTGGTAGTGGCCCGAGTATCTTCTTGTCAGAGCAGGGAAGCTTTCTGAACTCAAGCAAACTTCCAGTACCTTTAGCAAAGAATCTTTTAGCTTAACTGTGATGACATTTTCATTGGCACAATGGAAAACTACCTCTTTTTGATTGTTTTGGGTCAGTCATCTTCCAGCTTCATTTAAGCACGCCTAGATCTTACCTTCAAAGACACGCTGAACAACAAGTCCTTGCTCATCTTCATGCCACTCCCGATTTCATGGTCCTCTATCATAACATCTCTCCTTTGTGTCTGTAATAGGAAGAAGAATATAAGGCTGTTCTGTAAGCATCCACATTTTCCATTATCCTGGTCGAGCTTGTCTGCAGCATTTCTTGATCTGCCTCATCTTCTTTTGGAGATAGGGGGACCAGACCTGTCCACACTATTCAAGATACAAGTGCACCAGTGATTCTTATGGTGACATAAGGACGTTCTGCAACACGTTTTTTTTTTTTTTTTTCTATAGTATTTCCTAGAATTTAGTTTAGATTTTTTTTCTGACCAGTTATAAGCACAAATCTACATTTCCATAAGATTACCTATTATAAGTGCAAGATCTCATTTCCAAGTAGAATACTCATCTGAGAATGGTAAGTTAGGATTATTTTTCCCCATATGTCTCACTTTAAATTTACCTAAGCTGAATTTCATCTGTCATTCTATCACTGTCAACCCATGTCATCAAGGCCTTTTGCAATTCACACTCAGCCCTTGTCTTTAGTACTCTGAATAATTTAGCAGCTATTCTCCAGCAGAGATTAGTGTCCCCAGAGCTCATTCTGCAAGCTGACGAGGCAGCAGGGGAGCAGAACTTGAGGCAAGCCAACGTAACATCCCAGTAGCAGATATAAAGGCTTCATTTACCTTCCCAACCATTTTGACGGAAGTGCGAAGATGTATGCTGCCATTCTGCTCCTCTCGCCATGGAGGTGAAAAATCAGTTTTTATTAGTGTTGAAATTGCTTTTCACACAGGTTGCCATAAACAGAAAGGTATTGCTTTTTGGTTCATTCTTTTAGCAGAGAGTCATAGTGGCAGTGTGTTTAATCCCCTTTCTCATCTGTATTCTCAGATTCCTTTAAAACTTTTCGAATTACATCTCCGTTTCCTTCTTCTGCACACAAATTTTGGCAAATAGAATTTTGTATCTTTCTAGCACACCAGCAGCTCACATCTTCGCTTGGTCTCTCTGCTGTGAGGCTATAAACAAAGGCATATTGAGTGAGCTGGCAGTCAAATTACAGAAAGCTGAAAAGGTCAGAATCTTAAATCATGGATCAGATAAGACAAAGAATTTCAGACATCTCACAGCAAATAAGGTACGGAGAATGTGATGAACACTGTATAACAGCATGAAACCACATATGGAAAAATGTGAAGTGCTATAGACTTCCTCTTCTGATTTAATTCGATACAACTGCACTTAGGAATTATAGCAAAAAAGGCACTGATAGCCACATTGTTATTTACGTTCAGTAGGAAGCAAGGCTAAGCTACGTGTGGAAGTTGGATAGGGCCCTGGGCAACCTGATCTAGTGGGTGGCATCTCTGCCCATCGCAGGGGATAGGAACTAGGTGATCTTTAAGGTACCTTCCAACCCCAGCCATTCTGTGATTCTATGATTGTTAAGAAGAGAGGAGGGTGCTTTTAGTTCTGCAAAAATCTCACTAATAGGGCTAGGGTTTGGAAGCTCAAAAATCAAAATTTCCACCCTAGCAGCTTCCAAAATGGTATAATTACAATGATTTAATGCTTATATTTCAATGTTATGCAAGAATTCAGGCATGTTTACTTCTCTGGACGCGTGCAATAGGGAGAAACAAGGGAAGAGGCATCCACTCCAGAAGCCATGGAAAGTAGGATTTGACAATGCACCTTTTAACAGCTCAGTCTGTGTTTGTGGTTATCTTCTCCAGGAGAGTGCAGATGAGCCAGGGTTGGTGCCCAAGGATACCAATGACATTTTGAGGTAAATAACCCTGATTCCTGACTTCTTGGAAGCACGCTAGTCTTTATCATGATCAAAAGACATATTAATAAACAAGTCCCCCAAGTATCCCAGGATTAGGAGGAGAAAATAGCAGCTGAAAGTTACATGGACATCTTTCTCCTCTAGGTGAGTTGCTGGAGAGTGGTAGGAAATAGAGATGAGCAAGAGGTGACCAGAAATAGGAGCTGTTATGGAGGGTGTAGGGAGACTTATTGGGTGAAACCATCCCTCTTGCTTTGGTCTTTTCACCACAGAGGCAGCAGTCCCCTGGTTCCCCTCTGCTGGCAGGATGGCCGCAGGATCAGGCTGGCTTACAGCAGAAGTGAGCTGGAGAAGAATCAGGTTAATAGATTTTGGCAGTATTGTGGAGACTATTTTCTTCAGCTTTTCCCAATAAAGTTTAAAGACAAGAACCTTAGCATTTCTTCTTAAAATATAAGACTTAACTCTTTATTTATGAGCTGCTTCTGAATTTGAAAACGTCTTGTAGCCTCATGTCAATATCCCAGTGTTTGCCTTAGCCTATAAATAATACAGCAGTATGAGGAGATGCATTTCCATGCCAAGGCTGTAAATAAATAGTGAATAATGATATACTGTCTGTTAAAGCAGGCAGGAAAAGCTGCCTGCCCACAGGCATGGGGTGACTCTGGAGTAGGTTGGAGGGGGTGAAGAAGTCCTTCTGACAGGTGGGAATTTGGGGATCTGGTCACCTCACACATTCAGTGCACTGGCACGTCTAGTGTTTGGCTCTTACCAAAAGCTCAGGGGAGAAACCTCAAGCTGGCAGTAGTTTTAAGGTCTGCAATGATACATCTGACTTCAGTTCTGAGTGGAGAGTTAATTCAAGACAGTTGATTAATAGTACCTAAAGGAGACCTACAAGAAAGCAGGAGATGGACAATTTGTCAGGGAGCGTAGTGATAGAAAAAGGGTTTAAACTAAAAGAGCATAGGTTTAGATCAGATATAAGGAGCAAATTATTTATTCTGAGGGAGATGAGGCACTGTCACAGGGTGCCCAGAGAAGCTGTGGCTGCCCCATCCCTGGAGGTGTTCAAGGCCAGGCTGGATGGGGCTTTGGGCAGCCTGGTCTGGTGGGAGGTGTCCCTGCCCATGGCAGGGGGTTGGGACTGGATGGTCTTTAAGGTCCCTTCCAACCCAAACCATTCCATGATTTATGATTCCTGAAACCCAGAGTACCTTCTCAGCCCTCTAAAGGGAGGTATTGGTACAGCGGGTAAGGGATGCAACACGGACAAACCTAACATCAGGAGTACTGTGCGCACTGCCCACCAAGGGAGTCCCTTGTTTGTTTTTGAAGTACACTACAAAGTGTCATTCAGAAATTCAGAACTAAAAGAAAACTTCATGAGACCACAACAGTCAGCATTATCCCCATGTAACTTCACTGATGGGAGGAAAGGTGTGTTACAGGTACATTCTTCCATGCCCTTACCTGTATACTAAAAACTTGTCTAGACCATGTGTCATTCATCATACAGATCCATGCATAAAATTACAATGGACTTTCCTAGCAAGATACCCAACTAATAGTTTGACTTTATAGTTTATAACACAGAAGCAGGTTCAGAGGAAGGATCTGAAAGGGTCTGGACACAATTTTGGGGAGGAAGTTCCAGCAACAGAAGTCAGCAAGGAGCTAGACACCAGGCCAGATGCTCAGGAGACAAATTCAGGCTCTCTGTGAAGAATGCATTCACAGTTAGCAAAAGCTGACCCGACTCTGTACTTTCAGCCATGTGGAGTAAAAAGTCTGGGTAGGCAGCAGGAATTGCTGAAGGCCTGGTGACATCAATTATCGACTTCCTAATTTCACTGGAAAAAATGTATTCAGAGAGGTCTGTAGAGCCCAAGATACAGTCCTGAAGTGCAGTAATCAAAATAGAGTAGTTTTAGGGACTAGGAATGGTGTTCTTTAGGCTGTAATTATCAGTAAGCTCATGCTGATTCTCCCTTCTCAATGCCCTCCCTTTTCTGGCAAAGAATAAAAAATAAAAAAAAAACAAAGCCTTTGTTCAAATAGTTAAATCTCCAAAGATCCCAACTGTTATCAGAAACAGTGTAATTAGTGTGCATGGCCCTGTGGCTTTCAACTTTGCCTCTTAGATATTAGTAAAATGGCTTAATCTTTGATAAAAAACCATAATAAAATCCAAGAGGCTGCATGTTGTGGTTTAGCCCCGGCAGGCAATTCAGCATCACACATCTGCTCACTCACTCTCCCCAGGTGGATGGGGGAGAGAATTGGAAAGGTAAAAGTGCGAGAACTCATGGGCTGAGATAAAGACAGTTTAACAGGTAAAGCAAAAGCCACATATGCAAGAAAAGCCAAACAAGGAATCCATTCTCTGCTTCCCATGGGCAGGCAGGTGCTCAGCCACTTCCAGGAAAGCAAGGCTCATCGCACGTAACAGTTTCTTGGGAAGACAAATGCCATCACCCTGAATGTTCCCTCTTTCCTCCTTTTTTACCCTGGTTTTATTGCTGAGCATGACACCACAAGGCATGGGACATGCCTCTGGGCAGCCTGGGCCAGCTGTCCTGGCTGTGCCCCCTCCCAGCTCCTGGTGCACCCCCAGCTCCTCCACTGGCAGGGCAGCGTGAGAAGCAAAAGAGTCCTTGGCTCTGTGCAAGCATTGCTGTGCAACAAAAAACATCAGAGTGCTATTACCAAAAATCCAAACCACAGCATCTTTGAGCCTCTATGAAGAAAATCATCTCTATCTCAGCCAAAGCCATGACACCACACTTGATCTTTGTCAATGCAGAGAGCAACCCATGGAGCAATTACCATTTAAACTCTGGGTAACTTCCATGCCAGGAAGCCAGAAGAAAATCTGTAGTCCCTGAGAAACTTAAGAGAAACTTTAAAAAGGCAAAAGAGACCTGCCTCTATCCCACTTCTCAACAAAGATGTGGGATAAATCCCAAGGAGCTGTATGTATTATCCGCCATATGGGAGGCGGGATTCCTCCCTCAGATTTGCTCCCTGTGCCCTGCTCCCTGCAACCTTTCCTCTGGGCAAGGATTTGTCAGCTGTCATTTTTAATCTGCATCATTAGTGGGAAGATCATTAGCAAATTACACACTGTAATGTGTCAGTAAGTTTACATCAGAAGTCATCTGTCTGTGGGAGTCACAGGAGTCCCACGCAGCGCTTCCAAGGACTACAAACAAACAGAACAAAATCCCAAACCCTTCCAGCAAACCCACGTTAGAGCAAGCGACAGCAAACAGCCCACAGTCTGCATCCTAATACGCTACTTTTGCTACTCCCCTCCTTTCCCTGCATTAGTTTATTTCATCTGTGCAGTAAACCGTCCCTAATTCCACCCCTGAGCAGGATCACGGATGCGTGGCCTGGCCCTGGCTCTGAGCAGGGAGGCTCACGTACACCGGGTTGAACAGAACCAGGGCAAAAGGTTGTAGTTTTGTATGGTGCTGGATCTCCTCTAGCAGGGGGCTGCTTCAGAGAGGTTTGTTCTCCCTTGCCTGCCTGCCCCAAGCCCACGGCTTTCCCCAGACCAGAGCCAGTGATTGCATGGCCACGAGGTGGGCGACATCCATGGGAAAGCCTGGAAAAGAGGTTCAGGCTGCCCCCCACCTCCCTCTGTGGGTGCTCACATGCCTGATTTGATATCACAGAAGCAGGGGGAGGGGGCTTTATTGGGGTCATCTCCTTCAGCAGCATCTTGCAGTAAGATCAGAGCAAGCAGAAGCGCTGACAGGCTCCAAGTGTACACTTGTATTGAGCACAGGGCAATGGCTCTGAGTGCTACCGAAACCTAAAGTTACTAGAGATGATTAGCAAACAAGCACACTAATTAAAAAGGAAAAGGAAGTAAGAGAAGGTTAAAAGTTTTTGAACAAGCAAGCTCGGATTTTTGGTTATTCCTATTTTATTTATTTTATTTTTATTTTTTTGAATTCAGAGTACTGAAATACATAAACTTCTAGCATCTAGGTTTGATTAGATAGATACCCAGGCTCTGTCTGTTCCCTAGGGTATATCACCAAAACACTATTTCCTTTTTAATTTTCTCTACACATGGCACCTTGTCTACTTGCTCAACTCGTGAGATATTTTTCCAAGCTCTCTGAGTGACTATTTACCTGTTGGAGCATTCACGTTGATGCTCCAGTGCAGGCAGCAGCTCTTGGCTGCTTTCCTTTCAGACCCAGTGGGCCAGACTTTGAACTTTTTCAGCTTGAAAAGGTCAGGCCATTACAGAAGTTGACAATTTTTAATTTGGTAACTTCTGTGGGGAGCTGAATGGCACTCATTGAACAAAGAAATCAGTGTGAGACTGACTACTTTAAACGAGCTGCAGTTGTCATTTGGGGGAAGAAGTAAATTAATTCCAATAAACAAAGAGAAATCCTTGATGCCCTTCTGACAACACTGGGATTTCAGTGAGGAGGGAAAGAAATTTAGCTTATTAATTGTTTAAGTCTTTGGCAAACTCCCAGTTCATCTTTTCTGTTTGGGTAATGATAATGCTTTGCAGCTGTGTAGGTGGAGGAGACTCTCCAGCATTGACATCCCCTCAGCCACGCAGTGGGCTGGTGGGACGTGCGTGGGACATCTCCCACTTGGGAATGATTACAACAGATGATGTAACTCAGGGCAGCATTGCCACAGTATCTCACACGGGAGGCAAATTAATCCAGTATAGAGAAGGCCACCAGGCTGCATTTGTCATTGGAGCCATACTGGTAGAAGTTTATGGGAAAACTTAACAAGAAACACCTTCCCCTTTAGACAAACCCTGCTAGAGAGCAGGCTTTTGCCCATGCTCTTACCAGCAGGGACACAACCCTACCAGTGGACCTACCTGGCTCACATTAGTGATGCTGGTGGACAGTGCACTGCTGCATTTTGCTGGTCAGGTTAGCTGGCTGAACAGATATGTTGTTGGCTGAGCTCTGCATGATGGTGGCTCTTAGATGTTCATCTCAACAAAGAATTTTGTTTACGTGTGTTTCCTATGGAGAGTGGTTGGCTGAGGCCTATGGATTTTTTTGGATTGTTCTCTTCAATTTTTATCCACATGGAAAGGGTGTTTTGCTCTTGTCGTTGTTGTTCTGTTTGTTTGGTTGGTTGTTTTTTGTTGTTTTGTTTGTTTGTTTGTTCTAACCTTATATTCTTTTTCCAGCAAAGATCTTAATTATACAGCAAAAAGAGACATACTTTCTTACATGTGAGCTGCTGTTTCAAGGTGAGTGTTTGGTATGTGGCTATTGCTCTTCAGCATTGTTTTGGAGATCTCACTCCATCTCCATGGATGAACTAACACCCTTGCGCTAGCAAATACAAGATCCAGGCCTGTGGCTGGGTTAATCTAATGTGAGATAGACCTCAAAAGTGGCAGGGAAATCATTACTATTCTTTTCCATGAGGATTGGCTTAAATATGAAGAGGCTTGATTCCCCCTCCCCTACCAAACATTAAGATCTGGATCAATTTGTCTTGTTTGCAAACTATACCCTTGGTGCTGATTTACTACATGGAAACATCTGCTGTAGTCCCCATCTCTGGGGTCCCTGCTGAGGCACAGAAAACACAAATGAGAGCGTAGCTATGAAACCTGCTGGTGGTTTAACCTAAGCCACCAGCTAAATAATGACTTTGAGGGAAGACACGAGTCCATTAATGGCACTGAGAAAGGTCAAGAGCTGGTCTTGGCCAGGGAGGTCCAATACAATGGCACTGAAACTCCTGCTTCGAGAGGTCCTGCTTCTAACAACTGCTGACAGGGTACTTGGCAGGAGGACTATGTGGGAAGAAAAAATTTAGCATTTGGATGAGTTTGAATGAGGGAAACAGAGAAGGTTGTGGGGATCAGGAGAGGATGTTAAAGTAAGATGTACGTTTTTAAAATCTGCATAGCTTCCTTCAGTTTCTGTTTTGTTAAAAGTGAAAGTCACATTAGGTTCAGGACCTCCTGAACCTATATATGTGTTAATTCAGAAGCTGTTATTTAGCATAACACGTCTCTAATCAGAACTGCTGTAATAAAACAGAACATTTAATATTTCCTTTCAATAAAACTGGAAATGAGGCCCCATGCCCTGTCCTCCAACTGGCTAGATATATCACACTGGTTTTAAACTCTATTCTGTAAATCAGCATTCAAATTCATGCAATCTGCCAAGCAGGTAATGAATACCAAGGAGGTTTCCAGGAAAACTATGGCAAGTGGAATTCTTTAGCTACTATAACTGATACGGCTTGTCTTAAGAAATAATAAACATCATGTTTTTAGGGAGCAGAAGCCTGAGGACATGAATGCCCTTTGGAAGAGGACCCTGCAGGGGACAGCAAGAGAACATCAAGCTAAAATGTATGATGTCCTGCCTTTTGTGTCATTAAGTGGTCAGTGTGTTGTGGCCCAGCACAAACACACACAGACAACACCGTTGTTGAATAGATGTCTCCCAAGAGCTAGAAAGACCTTTCCTAGAGCCTGAGCCCAGCGTGTGATGATGCCTGCCTTAGCTGTTTGGTTTGTTAGCCCGCTGCTGGAATAACTGACAGCAAATGAACACCGCGGTGTTTTCTGCTGATGGTTCCTGACAAGGTGAGAGAGAAGATGCTCTCCCTTCCCAGGAACACTGCTACTTATCCAAGCTTCAAACTCAGGGCTTGGGGCTTGATGTACTTTTTGTCTGATGAAAGCATTTTGTCTGAGAGGTAGTTCAAAATGCTCAAGGCACAGAAACAGGCTATTACAGTTTTCATTTGCACAGTAGTTATCCACCCGTTGTTGCTCATAGATCTTTCTCTGTGGCCAGATCTTGAATGTGCCTCATGCGCACGGTGTCACAAGCTCTCCAGCATGCTATAGCAAAATGTCATTTTGGGGATGATTCACTTGCTGGGTCTTCAGCAGCCGCTCTGTGGGAGTGCACTGAAATTTGTCCTGCAAAGCCCTGGCTGCTGCCCGAATTTATAGTGTGATCAGGAATTGCCACCACCATTAAACATGGGAAGGGCAGGGGCAGTTTGGTAAAGGTAGGCCCCAGCTCTGCTGGTTGGGACTCCCTTGCAGCAGGACGTGGTCAGACACAGTTCCCACCACACTGGCTTTGCCTGTGCAGCTTTTCAGTCTCTGTCCCTGGATTTTGCCAGCCCTCAAGCAGCCCCCAGGCAGGGTCTGGGAGAAAGGAGGTCAGAGGGGTCTGATCTGTGCCTGGGAGCAGCACGTGGGGCTGTTCATCACATCTAGCGGCTGCCTGTTCTGCTGAGGTCAGCGTTTGAGGGCAAAGATGTCCATTCTGTCCTGGAGTTTCTGGAGTTATACCCTATCAACAGGCACAAAGAGCAGCAGTTATTGAGGAGTCTGGGTCAGAGCCTCCTAAAAGAGTTTGATAAGGAATGAGAGAGTGCAGCCAGACACCTTCAGCTGTCAGACATTTCTCTGACAAACAGTAAAATTAGTTTGCCTACAACATACCAGGGATGCTGCGTTTCAGCAGTTCACATTTTCTTAGAGCGAGTTGATAAAGCAGAAAAGCTGAAAAGTGTTTGTGGTCGCAAGACCCTCAGCAGAGCTGTTTTTCTCTTGTTGGACACCCTCTTCTTCTGTTCTCAAGAGACTCACCCTCCCACCCATATGTGCTGTCTGAGGACTTTCCTGCTAAGACCTATCTCCCCTGTCCCCCATCCAGAGAAGCTGGAGGGTGCATCAGAAAAGCCATTGGCAGGCTATTGATTTTTCCTGTCATGGGCTGTCTAAATATTGTGATCTGTGCTCCTGGCAGTGAACTAAAAACATGTAACGTGCTTTATCTTCCACGCCTTTACAGGCTTTGTCATCCTCTCACTGAAGTGGGTCTTTAAATAATGAATGCACTGTCACGTCTTGTGCTTTTTTAGCTATGAAGTGTGAGAATGTAACAATATAAAACTCAGAAACATGGCTAATAAGCTTTTACTTTCATTTGATGTCACTTCCATTGGCCACGACTCTCCCAGTCCAAGCAGGGGCATGCATGCTAAATGCCACAAAAATGCACTCTTCGTGCTGAGAGGTATTGGGGTGTCCTTCCCCATCATCTCTTGCAGGGAAAGCTGCTTGGAGAAGCTCTGTGCTGCTGAGGTTTAGAGTGAGCAGTGAAGAAGGGCACAGAGGTGATGTGAGAGCTGCATAATGTGCATATGTCAATTTAATTGAGAGTTGTAATGGCCATTTTACTTGCTGGCAATTTTGTGTTACATATGCACAAGTAACGTAAGTGCTACTAATGGAGAAGCCTTTTCTGTGATGGGTTACTGCTTTTTGAAGAAGTGGCATTGCACTCAACCAAGACAAATGCACTTAGGCTCAACTATGCCTTTAAAGTGTTTCTAATTGTGCGTTTTTACGCTGGGTCCAAACCACAAAATATTTGCAAGGAAAAAAGAAAGAAAGAAAGAAAAAAAATGTTTTAGAAAACTAAGAGAGATTTAAGAATAAATGCTTCACTCAGAGGGTGGTGAGGCCCTGGCACAGGTTGCCCAGAGAAGCTGTGGATGCCCCATCCCTGGAGGTGCTCAAGGCCAGGCTGGATGGGGCTTTGGGTGACCTGGTCTGGTGGGAGGTGTCCCTGCCCATGGCAGGGGGTTGGGACTGGATGGTCTTTAAGATCCCTTCCAACCCAAACCATTCTGAGATTCTATGAAAAATGCACACAAACCTTCAGTACAGCTTCATACAAGAGAAGACAGACGCACCCTTTTGGCTGAGCCATGAAGAGATCCAGCAGCAACTGCTAAAAACCTGCAGCTGGGAGGCAGCTTTGTCACAGGGAGAAAAGGTAGTTCGGTCCTTATGTCACACATAGGTAAATAAAGCCTTGTCCCGCTACCAGCTCATCCCCTAAATGTGATGTGGCCTCATGCTGTCTACAGAGCTCGGTACCTGTACTGTGCGCACAAACAAGGCTCTCCCCACCTCAACACACAACTGTTTCCCAGCTTCTCGGTCTGCTGAAATTATGACAACAGCATCATCTTCAAAGCGGAAACCACCAATTTCCCAGCTGCCAGAAATGTGCTGGGCACCCCAGCCAGGCAAAGGCAATTAGAGCACGTTTTCCAAACCTGGACCAAACATTTCTTCTTGACTGCATTCCCTCTAGGGAGTGTGGTGCCTGTGAGGATGAGGGAGGGCTGTGCATTACACACAGGAAAGCCTGCGGAGAGGGCTGCAGCTGACAGAGGTGTCAGGAGCAAGAAGGGACACAAGAAAGCGTGGGAGAAGAAAAGGCCCTTCTTCTGCCTCTCCATATCGTGCTTGCCATTTCAGGGGGATGCACAGTTGCTCAGTTCCTCCCCAAGCTGCAGCTATACACAGATGAACTTGCGTTCTCCAGTTTCAGCGTGACTTGTGGGGCAATTCACACTTTTTTTGCCTTTTACATTTGATAATCACATTGGGACCTCTCAGTTAGAATAGATTTAAAGACACTGAGATGCTGCCTCTGATGCCTGCAACAAAGGAAATCCTTCAAAACAGCTCTACTCATTTAAAGGTGTATCTTTGGCTATAACCTGTGATAGGTAAACTGTGGAAAATATATACTGTAGAAATGTTTATGAGCAGAGCTGTGGTTTGATCATGCTGCTACCATTTTTTCTTTAAATTTATATTTGGCTACTTCAAATTTTTGCTATAAATTCTGGCTACAGTAATCTGCATTCTTATTAACAGCTTAGTTTAAGAAAAGAGGGAAGTGTGGGAGGTAAGGGATTAAAGAACAGTATATGCATGCTTCAGATACCTCTTCTTAGCAAAAGCTTGCTTAAATGGAAAAAATAAAAAAAAAGAAAGAAAAGAAAAAAACCAAGCCCTTATATCCTCTGGGGGAGCTGGCTAGAAGCTGGGAAAAAATCGCATGCAGCTGGTGGGTGAAGAGCTGAAATATCAGGTGAAGCTGTTTGCAGTGAGCTAGGAAGGATTTAGAAAACAGTTTATGTTTTTGATAAACAGGCATGTCATTATAGGGGAAGATAATATGCCACAAGCAAATTAGCTGAAGAGATATCTTCTAAGCACACCCGCATGGAGGGGATGCTGCTGCCTGCAAGGAGGGGACCCCGAGGTCCCTGCCCATCCTGAGCTGCTCCCCTGCCGTGCTCCTGGGGCTTCACCCAGAGATGCTCAGGCGCCGGCTGCAGGGGAGGTGACTCGCAGTTGTTCGTGCTGTATTTCTGGTGCACCAGGGGCCGGGCACAGCTCTGGGGCCGTACCGCTGTGCTACCCCAAACAAGGGCCGTTTCCTTGATGGAAATCAAGGTTATAAAATTTAATCGGGTGTTTTCACTGGCGAATGTCTTTTTTTTCACCCCAAGTGCCAGGAAGGCAGCTCTCGCTGTGGCCCCACCGCACATCGTGGCTGGAAGCTGGCCCAGAAGAGCTCTCAGCCTCTAACTGCTGTGCCCACGTTAGCAGCCAGCCAGGCCCCATGCCCCAGCTGGGAGGCAGCCGCTGGTGGCAGAGGGGCACAGAAGCACTTAAAGCTCCTCTGAGCTGTGCCTAATTGTGCAAAGGCTGCTCCCTGGGCTGCACCACGGAGCCTGAAGGAGCACGTTGGTTGTGCTGAAGAAGAAGGTGGGTCCTTGCAGCAAGAGGAGGAAGGGGTAACTACACCTGGACAGCCTCTCGGGCCCCTCAGTTTCCGTGGTCCAGCCCCTGCTCCCAGATTTCACAGGGCAGTATCCATGCCATCAGCATGAATCGCTGTTAGCATCTGACTTTGCAGCGCAGCGCCCGCAGTCAGACAGAGATGCGAGGCGGTTTAGGAAGGCATTCCTCGCCTCCTCTTGTTAAAGGTGGGAGCCAGGCCGCCTACGTTGGGATTAGAGCCTGACAGCTTTGCAATCACAGATTAAAATGGGAAAGTAGAAGCAGTTTCCAGTCCTCTTACACTCCCCTCATCCTCTGGCTCCTCGATGTGGCTGCTGCTGAGCCACTGGGGAAGCAGCTGGGCACACCAGGCTAAGGGAACCCCTGTAAGAAGATCAGATCCCAGAGGATGCAGTGCTGACCCTCGGAGCTGTGCCCTTCTCCAGGATCATCTCTGAGTCGGTGAGGGTCAAGTACACACAGCCAGTGAGATTAAAAAAGAAAACAATAGCCTGGGCTCAGTGATGAGCCACACAGACATGTGGTATATGGACATACAGAAGTGATAACTTCATAGCACTGTTCTGGTAGCACAGAGGAGTACTAGCTTTCTGCCAAAATTTGGGACTTCTATTTAAATTAAAGCTTTGTCTTTGGGTATTTTATCAGCTCCTTGTAAAATTACATTGTTCGTCAGTATCTGTCTTTTAATGAAACACGTGTAAAAACCAAAGACCATACTCTGAGGCTGATGACTGCAGAATTATTATTTCAGTTCCAGGAAGAGGCTTTTGAAGATCCCATTATCTCAAGGAGTCGAGAAAGTCAGGTCTCGGGGCAGGCAGGTCCTCACTGCAATACTCGACCGGGAGCAGCTGCCTTGTTGCTCCTAGTCCATTTTCCCCCAATTTGTGTAGACCTGAGCAATCTCGCTCTTGCTGTGCTTTTCAGGAAGGCTCCCTAGTGAGAGCACTTGCGAGGTGAAAAAAAAAGGCAATTTTGGCTAAAACACTTCGAATCAGCTGCAAGTCAGGCTGCTGACATGAGTGGGAGTGGAGTGAATTCAGCGCTCAAGAAAGCAACCACCACCTCGCAGGCTCTGAAAGAACAGTTCACCTGGGAAAAGAGAGTGAGTAATAATTGTGGTTATATCAGTAGCTGTCCTTGGGGAAAATGAAATATATCCCGATCGGCTCTGTCATTGCTCCTGAATTAGCTCTTTAATTGCGCTCCTTGCATTTACGCTCAGTAAAGCATCGGTGCCTTCCCCAGAATTCACAGTGCAAGCTGCTGAGGCCAGTTGCTCCAGTTGTTCCATCACGGAGCTGCACTGGTTCCTGCTTTGCTGATGCTGCCTGGGACCGGGTGCCTTGAGGCCGAGTCCTGGGGCTGCTGAGCAGGCTGCTGTGCACCCGTGCATTTGCAGGGCACATTGGTGCTCTGCTGCAGAAATAGGGTGGCGATAAGCCTCGGGAAGTGTGATTAGAGGTCTGGAATAATACAAAAAAAAATCCATGTGGGCTCTTGTTTTGTGGGGTACCTGCTGTGGACCCCCATTTGCCGTGGGGATGAGGAAGCTGTGTGTTGAATGGGGCACCCCATTGGGGTCTGTTGGCTGCTCCCCAGGACTACTGCATCTCTCCTGTGTCCCCTCTGGCATATGGGGACAGGCAGCCAGTGACTTGTACCAAGATGCCACTTACACCTTACAGCATGTGGCAGCCATGTCCTCCTGTCCTGCTAACCTCATCTGCTTGCTCAAGCACATAAAATATGTCTTTAACGTCAAAAAGAATAGGTTCCAACCTCACGTATGCCAACCAGACAGTCCAGACTATAGGCAGTGATTTCTTTTGTAGCTGAAAACCAAAAAGGCCATAAGTGAGGGCAGCAAAACCAACAAGAGGCAGGGGTGTGGGGAAGAAGGAGGAGCAGGGTGCTGGCCTGGGGCACGCAATGCCCACCGAGACCAGGGCAGCCAGGTCTGGCCCCCGCTGTGCCTGTGTTACACATTGCAGCACCAGCACCCATGGCTGTCCAGGCAGCCTCTTAGCTTTAGCAGCTTAAAGAGTATTTAATTCCCTCACCCTGCTGCAGAACATGTGTACAGCGGCACAAGTGTGGCTGGCTAGTAGGAACCCAGTGCAACACAGGGGAAACACCAATGCAACAACACGAACCACCTTTCATTGCCAATTTTGGTCCTCCCAGGATTTTAAAGGCAAGCAGGGACTGTGCATTACAGTCCATAAAATTGTACCAAGAGATTGCTGCATCAAACCTTTAACTTAGCAAGCTGCTGCATAGCCTGTACAAAGACATCCCTCCTTGATTTAAGCCCTCCCAGTACTGGGGAATCGGCCGCACCTCATTTTGAATCTCGATTACTTTGGCTTCTGTTTCCTGCCCAGAGGCTGTGCTTGTTATGCATTTGTTTTCCGGATTAAATAAATTTCTATTAGCAGTGATTTCTTCGGGAAGTTACACCTAAAATGGGACAAACCCAACCCAACCTCTGCTCTGTTAAGCCAAACAGGTTGAACTTCAGGGGCTTCTCAGTGTGCTCACTCCTGTAACCATGTTTTGCAACCTGCATTAAACACTCGTATGAAGTGTGAGCATCTCAAGTGGATATCCCTGTCTGGTACCGATCCCAACAACACTTTTGCAGGAGTGACAGCACCTTTTTGTGTGCTGCACAGATTCCCATTCTTTGCCCAGGGACTGTCCAAGCTCCCTCCCATCCCGCTCTGCAGGCAGACGGCCCAATTTCATGCATCCTCATTGCTTTTTGATGCTGATGGGAGGAGGCATTTCCCTCCTTCCCCTCCTGTCTCTGTGCTCCCTACCAGCTTGTGCAGGCTCAGCTCTTTTTCAGACTCCTGGCTGAGCTGCTACAATTGACTACAACAGCAGAAAACTGCAGAGGCTGAGACTTCTTCTCAGTTTGTTTGCTGCAATTATGTGCAGGAAAGTTGCTGGCAGAGGGTCCTACGCTCACTGGCACAAGGCAAGCAGTAGGAGCAAAGGGCTGGGGGCAGACAGAGGGAAGAGGAGAGGCAGGAGCAGACGTGCTCCCTCTTGGTGTCTGTCCATGGGCCAGGCTTGTCCTTGTGAGGGAAGCCTACCCCTTCCTAGGCTCTTAGATGCTGGAGATACAGGCTTGGGAGCAGCAGAAACCTGCAGTGAGCTGTTTTTAGTCAGCCAGGGTTTTACACTGAGCCAGGTACAACTGTGGGCAGCTACAACAAAACCAGCTTCTTTTCTGGCTTGTGAGCGCTGAGAAACTTCTTGGGCATCCTCTTGTGACAGAGGATAATGTTTTGTACGCGCTGTAATCACCAGCTATTCAGAGAGCATTGCACCTGGATCCTGCCTTTACAGAGCGCCCGGTGCTTTCGATAAGGCAGCGATAAAAAAAGATGAGTGTGTGTTTTTGTGTGCGTAAGCTTTCAGGGCACTAAATCTGCCTCCTTGTGAAGAATTTCTTGAGAACTGTATGTCAGTTTATTATTCCTCGCTTCAGCCGCGGCTACTCGGTGGCTGCCTACTTCCACCTATTTGTTCCAGCATGATGGCAGCTTTATTCGGGCGATAATAGGAGTGCTGTGCTGCTTTATGAGGCTGTAATCCAATTCCCAAGTGGATGAATACTCTCCAAGGCCACGCAGTTTATCCTGACAATCCAAAGAACTGAATTATTGACCAGAAAAATGGTGGTGTTCCTGCTCATGTAGTTATGCTCCAATTCTTCGGTATTTGTGCTAAATAAATGTTCAAAGTATTCAAAGAAAGAAACGACAAGGAAGAGTACAGGGAGAGGATGGGGATGACCACGAGGAGCAGTCTGGCAGAAGGGGCTGAAGCTGGGATATTTCACTGTTTGCTTCTTAATTATTTCAGTAATTCCTTGAGGATATTTCCCATCTTTCAGACAAGGACTGCACCTTGAGCTAAAGACCTAGGTGAGATGCCAGCTAAATAATTTGCACGGTCCCAAAGAGCTGAGAGGTGAAGGTTATTCACAACTTTCAGAGTCCAATCTGCAGCTGAACATCCCCGTGGAATACAAATATCCGCAGCTCTTGCACTGAGCAGGCTCAGGGCTCCTTGCACACAGCGTGGGACAGTGCAGCTCTGCATTTTTCTCTGCTGTGCTTTGCTTCGTGCTTGGAGTTGGAAGGGATCTAGAATGGATTTTATTGTTTCGCATAAGGTTTTGGTCTAAACACACGTGTTGTACACTACACAACATGCAGAAAGAAAGTGCCCACCTAGAGGTTGTGTGTGCAAGGTGAACTGTGCAGACCTCCGCACTGTTGGGGTGCATAGGGTGCAGCTCAGGACTGGGGTGGTACTTGCACCCTACGCAACCCAATCGTGTTCAGGTCTGTAAAGTTCAATTTGCACACTTTGCAGTGTTCATGTGCATTCACTGACTCTCTCTGTCTGTTAATGAATGTCATAGACTGCAAGAAATGCACCACAGAGAACTGTTACGCTTCTTGTCTCAATATGAGGCTTTGCACGTCTCCGTTGGCAATGTTTGTGGTAGCCCTGGAAGAGCCTGCGGATGGTGGGAAGCCAAAGTTGGTTGGTGGCTTCTCAGCCCTGTCTCCTGGAGCCAGGTGGGTTCTGACTGTGTGTCTATGTGTTTGTGTGTCTCCTCTAGCCACTGCAGAGAGAGACACTGCTCACATTTTAGCCCAAAGGAAGGCTGAGGTCAGAAGGAAGAAAATCTGCATCTGTCACCTGAGATTCCCAGCTCCACAAAAAGTGCATGTAGTGAGCAGGACTCCATTTAGTGAGTTTGCAAAACACTGAAATACTATGTAAAATTACAATTAACTACAATAATAGATAAATATTACATCTTCAAGTGCACTTAGATACCCACTCCTGGTTAGAGCATGTAGACATGAATTTGGCCTCCTTTTTCCTTGGACTATTAAAGTGTTCAGGCTCACTAAGCCCTGACAGTTCTTAGGTCCTGTTGGGGTTGATCTGAAAAAAAAAAACATTCAATAAATATACTGTCTTTATTTTTTAGTCATTATTTAATAGCATTTATCAGATTTATCAATCTGAAAAACATTACTGCCTGAAAAAGCTCCACATTAAAATTCTTACCTATGTATTATATATGGAGGTACTTACCTAAATCCCAATCCTGTAAAGCATTTAAATAAATCTCACTGACAGTGGGAATAAAAACAGGCTTAAATATCAGCTGCCTTCCATATTTATTTCAGATTAGTTGTGGACTCTGTTTAGACAACAGATTTTCTTGTTTGGGCAGTATTACTCCGCTCTCTCATACTTGCCTAAATGTTTCAGTCCCTACCAGCAAACTGAATATTAGTTTGCCCTCATGTGTTTGTTGTGACCCTCTGTGTCAATCCCCAAATTCAGTTTCTTATTGAAAGAAGAACTTTTTGGTGTCCCTGCAGCAGCAAGCAGCCCAGCCTGGCCATGGTGCTTTGGCTTTGTGTGGGAGAGAGACTGCGTGCATGGGCACCAGGTCTGCTGCCAACTGCATCTTCTGCTGGTGGCTCACTAGGACCTTTCAGCCAAGCAGCACTCTTCCAAATGCTTGGCTAGGAACACTTCAGAGGAATTTTGGCTTCTCTCTTTTTTTTTTTTTTTTTTGAAATTAAGCAATTAAACCAGGAGCTAACTGAACTGAACATTTGGTTTTCCAAGGTAGCACATGAATCATGATTTTAAACATTATTTTAAAGATAGAATTCATTTCTCTCTTGATGACAAATCTATGCAACTGATGTGCAGTTTTGGGTGCAGACACAGGTGCTTATTCAAATAATAGTAATGGACAGAAGATACATACCTTCATTATTCTATGACAGCTGCAGCCAGACTTAACAAAACATTTTTCCACCTAGAATAATAGAAATATTTTCTCCCACTCCAAGGGGTGCTTTTGGCTTTCACAAGTCTGAGAAGCACATCTGATAACGGGTACTGCTGATGACTGCAAAGCATGTGTGAGGAGAAAGACCTGGTCAAGCTGTTTAAAGGGACAAAAGATGTTTGCATGAGCTGGGATTTGTCCTGATGTGGTATTTGTCATTACGCTGGTCCTTTTTCCACTGACCTTGCCACTGAATCAGTACTTTTGCTCAGATGTGCTGCCTAAGTGGCAAGGCAAGAGCTGGCAGTGGTGGCCCTAGCCAGCCCCTGGTGTGGTTAGTCTGTGCCAGAAATCTCTCTACCAGACATGTCAGGGTGACAGCCATGCGGTAATATTTATAGAGATACATACTTTGTGACAAATGACTGCTGCCTCAGAAATGAGAACTGAATAATAAGCAAATCTTCATCTTAAAATAGAAGTTAAGGGGATCACATGGAGAGAGAACCGTAAAGGTAAACCAGAAAATGGTTTCCTGGCTCCAGGAAAAAGGAAGAGGTCCCCCGTGTGAATTCTGGAGAGGTGGAGAGGCAATGGGGGGCAGGCTGGTGGGTGTCACAGCAGCTGGGAACGTCAGGGTGATGCTGCAGACCCCGTCCTCATGCCTGGACTGTGAGCTATGCTGTTTGCAAGGGATACTCAGGCTGAAGTGCACGTGGCCCCATGAGGCTGAACGATGAGTCTGGGATGAGCACGAGGTCTATATTGTTAATATTGGAGGTTAATATTGGATGGACAGTGTAAAAACAGCTGGATCAACACAACACAGCAAAGGCTGTATAACATGAGGAATAAGTCACATACATGCCTCTGCAGCTCTCTCCTCTGTGTTCTTACAGTGTTTGTCTCAGCCGTTATGTTGCACTACCTTTGTGTAAATGGGAGCTATTTTTGTATTGCATGCTCAGATGTGGGTGTTGCTTGGGTGCAACTGAGACAAATTTTCAGCTGTGTCAGTTTGTAACTAGACGTGTAGCTCAGAGATTACCAAGTATTAGGAATGAGCATTAACGTTTGTCAGTTCAGGAGCAGGTTCCACAGGTGGTGAAGATATCTCTCCAGCAGCTGTCACCCTGCAGGCTGCCACTCATTTTAATCTCCCCGGCACCTATATTTCTCAGGCACTTGGCAGCCCCTCGATTTTGCTGCTGACAATTATGTGCTTCAGAAGTCTCATGAAGAAATTTAATAGTTTAGTTACATTACAGGAAGGAATTTCCCATAAATTATACCTCTGAATTTCCTTAATATGTTTTATGCCCCATCTAGGGTGTCAGTCAGAGCGTGTCCCATCTCAGTGCTACGCCAAATTAAAGGGGTCTAATGAAAAGTCCCTTTCTCACGAGCTCCTCTTAGGACCATTCAGAAAAGCTCTCCTGCAAAGTCAGGGAGTTTGCAGAGGTGCAGAGCGGTGATATTTCAAATATGCACAGCCAGGACTTGGACATAATAAGCAACCCTTCTGAACAGCTTTTCAGGCTCTTAACCCCATGTGTGTGTGTACCTGCACCTGTGTTTACCCTGAGGTCCTTCTTCCCTTGAGATGGCTCGCTCACGGTTTATTTTATTTGTGTTTTGCTCATAGCTTTTCATACTTTTTCTTAATCCTGAAAGCTCAAATTCTCTCTTAGTTTTTGCTTTTTCTTGCAACTCACGGGTTCTTTCTAATGCTACAGAGGGCTTCTGCCATCATTTTCTACTCCCTTCCCACTACTTTACAGAGCCCAAACCCAAATCTAAGCACAAATCTGCGCAGTAGTCAACACCCTCCCTCCCTACCTTATCTTGCCCTGCAGTCTCCCACACAGCAGGGTCCCATTCACACAGATGAATAGCAAGCACAATGAAAAAACCTCTTAAATTGGGTGTATTCCCCCTCAGGTGTGTGCAGGGAGGTTGGGACGCTACTTGATGGGAGGACTGGGCATAGGGGAAGAGCCTGGGTTGTCCTGACTCTCACGAACCAAATGTTTGAGCTGGCTGTTGTCTTTAAATGCTTGTATACCTTTTTTTTTATTTTATTATTTCTTCACAATTCCACATGTTCCTTTATATACTCTTTTTCTCTGTAGAACACACACAGAGAATGCACATAGGACATTCTATATTCTTTTTCACATAACTGCAGCCTCTCCTTTTGCAAGGCAAACTGATATAAAACAGACCTCCTAAACTAGTTTAACTGAAGGTACTGATTACCCAGAAGGCATTGTAAAAATTCATGATATACTTTAAAAATTGTCCTAACATCGGAACCTGCGCCTATATTTCCACAGACACAGTGGACCAGATTCATCATGTCAAAGCCTGGGCACTGAAGTCAGAAACATGGACACCACTAACTGCCTGTGCAGGCATTTTGGAGGCACATTTCATCAGGTCCACTGTAGGAGGGATGGACTGGACTCCCCAGGCTGCCACATCTTCCTGCTGACTATAAAACCACCCATGACAGCTACCTCAAACTAGGGCCGCATCTTATCTAAGTCAGTTGATGGAATTTTACCTAGGATGACTAAGAAAAAAAAAAAGGAAACTTAAATTAGAACAAAAAGGGATGTCATAGGGACACTTCCATTTTCTTCAGAGGAAAAAGAAGTAGTTCCTTTACAGAAAGCAAAAATAGTCACCCTAAGAGGGTGATGTAATGTAAGTTGTGCATTTGAAACAGGTCAGATAAGGATGCTCTTTGTATTCTAAGTACATGAGTAAACCTAAACTGCTTGGACAGTGAGACACACTCTATTTTGCAGTGCAGAAATGAGCCACACAATCGTCTTGAAATATCAACATCTCAACAGCAAAATTTATATCAAAATTTACACAAGCAAATACCCCACACTTGAATGACCTCCCCCTGGATACACAGCCAAATCCATTTTAGTACAGAACATTATCATTTATCACATGGGCAAATAGTGCTTGTTTCCATGGCACAAAAAAGAAGCTAAATGGCCAGGTGCTACCAATATTAAATGTAAACAAGACAGAATAGTTAGAGTTTGGTCTTAGAATCAGTAGTAAAACCTCATTAATTTGTACATGACAGAAAGTTATATCTGGGAACTGTTAATGTTTGTTTAACCCAGTACATCGCCATATTGTTTTGAAAACTGCTTCAGAAGATTTTGCCCATTGCTACAATTATTTTGTGGTAATTGGTTTTTGTCCTGAAAGGTAATTTCTGTTCAGGCAACCTCTGTCCCCAGTGCCATGCTGGTTTTGTACAGGAGAGAAAAGGCACAAGTAAAATGTGTATTCATATCTAAAGGAAGGAGCTTAAGCATAACATAGCACTGTTATTTTAAAAGAATTATATTTTTGCATCAGGTGCTCCTTCCCCGTGTGTCTGTATCTGCATGTGTGTTTATGTGTCTCTATACGCACAAATGAGAAGTAGCTACATCGTTTACATTTTTATGGCATAAGCCCTTGATTGAATTTTCATAATGCCAGGAGGGCCCATTTGGAATTCTGATCCTGCTGTGCAAATGCTCTCTAAGACATCTGCCCCAAAGAGCTTATAACTTTAAGCGGATAAAATGTGGCAGGGGAAATAATTAAGGGGAGATAAAGTGACTCTCTGCTGGTAGACAGGAGGGTCGGTCAGCTCTAGGACCAGACAGCTTTCAAGCTCACGCGGCACTGATTTACCCGTGAGTCAGTCACACCAGCTCGGCTTAATGCTGTGCTCCTGGCCAGACTGATCCTCGCTCTTCTGCTGGTAGATGACTTGGCCAAGCCATACCGTGGCATTGTTCCCTCCCCAGAGAAAACCCCCAGTGGCATAAATCAGCCCTGGGTTTCCGTGTGCACACTTGCTAGAAATCACACCCCAGACACAGGTGAAGAGCTGCAGGAGCTAAACCTTCTGCAGTGGTTGTGGCAGGCAGGAATGAGAACAAAGGCTGCAAAGATCTGTGGTTTCCCATTACCCTTCCATTGGCAGATCCAGGTGAAATTCATACCCACCTAATGCTTTCATTTCCTTCCACTGTACAACCCCATGATTTATGTTGCTGTTGCCATCATCCCTGTGATGCTGGCCCAAGATGCCACGGGAATTCAGGAAGGTTTTAAAGAACAGGTTCAACTCTTCACCATAATTTATGGCTAATGCCCGAACTCCTGTTTCAGGCTCTCAGACTAGTGCATGTGTCTTTAAGTTAAGTCATCCTTGCCACTGTTCCTCAGGGTTTGCATATGCAAACTGATGAACAGCCACTGAGGTTAATGTTTGGGTAGGTGGTTTCATGAAGTGGAAATCTGCGGAGGGATCTGTTGGGATATGCTTAATGGCTATTTGCATAGGATTTGTACATGTACCAAAAGAAAGGTTACTGACAGTCATAGTTTTTAAATACAGTGCTTAAATAATGATATGTTTAATTGAGGCTTAGGTTTACTCCTTGGGAATAGAGAGAGTTGATGAATTAGCAGAAGCTTCTTCTCTCCTGCTGCTGCTGCAAGAGCAAAGATCATTTTATACGTCCATCTTTGTGTGGTTACACTTAAACCACATGATCAGCTTACTTTGTGGGTTTGTGGGCTGCTATCCCAAATCAGACACTGGTGTGTGCAGTGCCATTCCTCCTCACAGCTGTGCTGGGCATGTGGAGCCATACCTCCTGCTCCCTGTGGGGTCTGCAGAGGTATCCCAGAGCATGGGCTGCCAGAGAAGAGAGAAAACAGCATTAGAAAAGGAAAAGGGAAGGGGCTCATGTTTATTCGGAGAAGGTTAGAGTCTCAGCAGAGTGGAGACAGGTTTTTCTCCCCTTCCCATTTCACTGTCCCTCAGACACTCCCATTCACGTTTATGGGTCTGGAGTCAGTCCAGGGTACTTGCTGGGGTAGGGTTGGACAGTCTGCTGGGCTCTTTAAGCATCCTAAAAATAGAGATATTACTATTTCCTAAGAGATAGGGGACAAATGAGGTGCATATGTCATACACCTGGTGAGACTCGCCTTGTCCCCTCCTTCATTGGCATGGTGGCTGAGTCCCCGAGTCCCACGTTGCTAACAGGCAGCTGTGGGGGAGAGGCTTGACAACCTGCCACTGTCGTGCTGCTGGCACCAACTGGGTTTCTCCTACGCCTGTGTAAAAAGATTTCTCACTGTTTTCCTTCCCAATGGAAAGTGACTTGGTAGAGACAGGTGGAGAACATGTTTCGCTCTCTGATGTTTCCTGGAGGCTACAGCCTCCTCCCTCTGCTCCTGCTTTCTGGTAGTTAGGCCTCTTAATGGAGATGGGGCTGGTGGATCTGCCCAAGGGGTTAAAACGCTGCCTCCTGCACTTCCAGAGGTGGATCCGTTGCCTTAAACAGGCCAGTGGAAAATCCCCACGGGAGCAGGGCCCCTGCAAACATCCCCAGGGTCAGTCCAAAGATGAGAGCAGAACAAAATGGCCAACGTGGTATATACACACAGTGATATTCCCAAGACTTACCATTTGCTTTACAAGAGTGATTGTTGCTGGTTATGTAAGGAATCATATTATAAGCTACCATTTCTGTTTTAATTATTGCTGGGAATCAGACAACATAGAAACTCTGTACTTACTGAAAAAAAAAGTCAGCCTTGTCCTTTTCTGGTACCTTGCTTCCTCCTGCACGTTTTCACAAGCAGGTTAGAAAGTCTGGATCTGGGCCTTTGTTGAGGATAGAAATATATTTATTTTGAATCTGTATCTCTGTGGTTTACTATGTGAATGTAGTTATGCTCCAGACTTGTGAGAGCATCACAAACATAAGCAGTAAATGACTGTAGTATTATACTTATTTAAGGACTGTTACCCAGTCCTTAGCAGACTGAGTTTACAGGCCTGCCTTTTATTTCTTGAACTTGGTTAACTTAAATCTTCTTGTCCCCCATTGCAAAAGTATTAGAGGTTGTTAGAAGAAATCTCAAGCCTTTTCATTGTAGCAATTCTGACAAATTATGAGAATGTTAAAAATTAAAGCTAAAAGAACATGAAATCCATACGGATGTCAAATCAGAAATTAATAAAATATTAATATGGCTAAACTGTTCTCCCTATCCGTGGTGATGAAAATCTTAAAATATTGGGATTATGTTCTGCTGTTGGACCTGACATTCATGTCAGCTGCTAGCAGTTTCTTGATAGCATTGTTTTAGTCTTTCCCTTTTCTTCCTAGAAGCTGAAGGCCAGAACTGACTGGTGGGGCAGGGGGCAGGCAGGACTCTTGTATACATCTCCTTTTCTCTCTTTTTTTTTTTTTTTTTGTGACTACTACTGAAATTGTAACAGTACCATTTTCAATCAATTAATTTATATATCTGTTCTTCACTGACTGTACAGAAAACAAGATTTGGTTCATCCCCTTGCCAGCTCAGGATGATATCTGCCCAAATCATTCCAGGCAATGATGCTAGTACTGAAGATGTTCGAGGCATTTTGCATTTTAAAAGAGTGCATAGCCTGGATGTAAGAACAAATGAGTGTGCTGAATAATTTTTTTTCTGGAAAATATCAGGTAAAGCTGAAAGGTACTAATGCAGAGCTTCATTTAAAGTTAAAAGCAAAAACTGCTCCTATCATTCCTGCAAAAACAGAGGCAGTTCCTTTTCTACCTCAAACTTCAGAAGAACCAATCTACACAATGTAGATTTTTAAGTAAGGTGCAATTGAGTTAATAAAAACACTTCAATTTATATGAAACATAGGCTTAAAACATGATGTATCATCTTGTTCTTTCTCTCTCTATATATATATATATTTATTTTTTTGCATAGGATACTGTAAACTGAAAAAAAAAAGCAGGTAAGATGCCATGTTCAGCAGATGTTTGCCACATGTAACATCTCTTCAGGCCTGCTTTAGGTGATTTACCCTCTTCACCTAAGGTTCTTATCCACAGTTTGAGAATGGGTAGTGGTCACAGCCATGCTGCACCCTGCAGACATTTTAAAATTTGCCTTGACTAATAGCTAGGGGTGAATGAAAGTCACAGGGGCTATTTCTGCAGAAATGGCTTCCTCCTCCATTTCCTGACAGAACCCTTCCTTCACAGCCCATTTTCTACTCTAACCTGGATAAACACTGTTCTTCCTTTCCCCATCTCTCTTAGCATGCCAGGGATGGTTTCTCATATTCTTTCCTTTCCCTGCTGTGTCTGTTGCTTGCTGTTCTCCCCTAGGTGCTGATGCTGCTGGCACTGAGAGGAGCAATGAATGGGCTCCCCATGCCACAGATGAGTCACTGACTATTCGCCAGTCACTCGGGCACGCGTGTAATGGGAAAAATGGTCTGGTGGTTGCTTAAAGACAAGGCCACACATAGAAGGACTGCACAACCAGAAGGGTCTCATGAAAGCCTTGCAGCAGTGTGGGTTGCCATTGATTAATGAACATTTTGGAGTGAAGAGCAAAAGTAATGAAACTTGAAATATGGGTGTTGAAATACTTGATAGATGAATCACTCTGTTGTCATACTTTTGGGCTCTAAATATTATGCTGATAACAGCTCTGTACTGCTGTTGTCTGGGGTTCCTCAGCTGGTGCCTGCAAGTATTAGACTTGTATTTTCCTGTGAGTCTATTATTTTTTTTTTCCTGTGAAATGGCCCATTTTGCTCATCAGGTACGTTATTACCCAAAGCTGTTCCTTAGAATCATAGAATCATCTAGATTGGGAAAGACCTTCAGGATCATCAAGTCCAACTGTCTGGTGTGATGAAGCAGAGATCCATTGAGTAAAGAAACAGGCAAAGGTCCGTGGACTTGGGCCATTTATGCATCCATCCACTTATCACAGAACCACAGAATGATTTGGGTTGGAAGGGACCTTAAAGACCATCCAGTCCCAACCCCCTGCCATGGGCAGGGACACCTCCCACCAGACCAGGCTGCCCAAAGCCCCATCCAGCCTGGCCTTGAGCACCTCCAGGGATGGGGCATCCACAGCTTCTCTGGGCAACCTGTGCCAGGGCCCTACCACTCTCATAGTAAAGAACTTCTTCCTAATGTCTGATCTAAACCAAATCTAAATCCTAATCTAAGCAGTCTTGTATTATTGCACCATTAATCTTCAAGAGATCTCTGAAGGCACTGAATAGGGTCTTGTTGTGTAAGCTCCCCTCTTAGCCGCCTCTGGAGAGTAATACATCCCACTCTGTACTATATAAAAGTAACCCATCTACATTTGGGTCTGTGTCTGATTGCTTACCTTTTATGGCCAACGTTGAGAAACAGGCACTCTAGGTCATGATTCATCTTGTCTAAATGCAGGCATCAAGAATAATTAGGTGAATCACACTCTAAAACTGCTCATTTCTCTCCTCTATAGTGGAAAATTATAAATGGAGGCCAAGGTGATTAGCTTATATATAGACACCTATCTTGTCAAGGTCTCCAGGGATGTGAGACGAACCCTCCTGCAGGTCTAAGACTGGTGTGATGAATTGCCCTCTGGAGCATCTTACCCCTCTTCTTTGATTAGAAAAGAAGTCATAGAATAGTAGAATCATTCCAACCTTAATGATTCTATGATTCTATGATTTAGGTTGAAAAAACCTCTAATATCATCTACTCTGACCTTTAACCTAGTAATGAAAGTCAAAGGCAGGCACCTAGCTTAGATGGGACACTTAATGTCTGAGTTACTAAAATTAAATTAAATTAATCCTATCCTGAATGTGAATCTGCTACTAATAAGCAACTTTTTTTTTTTTTTTTAATTTTTATGTTTTGCTGAAACTGTTGGCCATTCTATGATTTTAGGATTCTCCGAAAGAAACACCAAGAATTCAAGAAATAAATCCAGTGAAATATTTGATGATTTTTTTTTTTTCTGTAGAGTTTTATTTAAAGTTTTATTTTACATTTGAAGTGTTTTTTGTTTGTTTGTTTGGTTGGTTGGTTGGTTGGTTTTGATGACAATAAATGTGTAAATCTAAAACACAGAGTGGATAAATTCTGTTCTGGCATCAGCAAAGTTAAGTTGTGTGCTGTGACGGCAGAGAGATGGTTATGGGCAGCTTTGGACCTTTCCTCCATAGCTTTTTATGGCATGCCTTTTATGGCATCAGTCTCTTCTATTTCAGGTTCTTGTGTGTCCAAAACTTGAGGAGTGAGAGGATCGCCTGCTGGAAGTTGTCTCCTGTCACTACATAGAGCAGTAAGTTTCCAAACGTATTTAGTGCTGCTAAAGGTTTAGCTAGAATGAGCATAAAAAGGATCGTGTTCTTGAAGTGGCAGCTAGCTGCTTGTACTCGGAGCTCGATCCGAATCCCCCGAAAGATGTGGAAGGGGAGGAAACACACGTAGAAGACCACCAAGAGGACGATGGCGAGTCTGCGAGCCTTCTGTTTGTAGCAAGTCTGTGTGTGGGGCCCCGTAGCCAAGGTGTAAATAATGAGCACATAGCACAGAGTCACTGTCAGCAGGGGCAAGAAGAAACCAAACACTGTCAGCAGCCAGTTATACCACCGACTAGTGTCAAAGTCCTCAGCAGAAGACAGGTCTGGGCAGATGGTCCTGTTCTCCGTGTGCTTCGTGGCAATCAAGATGCCCAAGGGGCTGATGGCTGCCAGGGAAATCATCCAAACTACTATGCAGGTCACCACTGCCCACCTCCGTTTTTGAACAAAAACGCATCTAATTGGGTGGACGACTACAAAAAAGCGGAAGATGCTGAAGCAGCTAAGGAAGATAATACCACTGTACATGTTGAAGTAGAAACCAAAGTGAATAAACTTGCACATGAAGTCTCCAAAAATCCAGTTATTTCCATTAGCAGAGTAGTGTATAAAGAAAGGAAGAGTAGCTACATACAGTAGGTCAGTGATAGCCAGGTTTAGCATAATGATGGTGCTGCTTTTCCAGGGCCTCATCTTGACAAAATAAACAAAAATGGCCACAATGTTCCCTGGGAAGCACACCAGGAAGATTAGGCTGTAAAGGACAGAGAGGTACGATTTCACCTGTAAGAAATCTTCATCCTTGCAACTTTTCAAAGGGTCTGCGTGGCCTGGCAGAGCAGTAAAATTGTCTGTGCCTTCAGGTGCCATGTTTGAAGAAATCCTCGTAAAGCTTTACAAAATCAGACATTCAATTTTAACTGATTTGTTAGGACAAATGAATTCAATTAAATCTTCTGTTGTTGGAGCAAATGTCATATGTTAAACAAAGTATAATAGGGGGAAAGAACAAGGATATGTTAACATACACAGCTTTTACCTAGATCCCCCCACTCCAAATTTAATTTCCCCCTCCTCCCCCTCCACCCCTCCTTTAATTTTGATGATGATTAATTTTACCTTTGCTTTATCTAATCTCCTGCAAGGAAGGTGACAACTGAAGATGCTGCTTATCCACAAACCTACAAGAGCAGAAAGAAGACTTTTAGGAAATTAGAGAAAGTTTGGGCTTGTTAGTGGTATAGTGGCGTAAAACTGACTTTAATGACTAAAAAGTATTTCTCAAAGAGCACTAGAAAGGTGGAAAGCGCAGATACTGACTAAAGGCATTGCTCTTGCCTCCCATTTCATGTGAATTGCAACTAGATAGACTTGTCTCTGAAATGGTTTCTGATCTGCCATGGCCAATTTGGATCTCTCCACAGTGAGTTCAGGACATAACCTCTCTGGGTACTGTTTTAACCTGAGGGAATGGTAACCAAGGATGAAATTATCTCATCTAACTTCAGACTTGTAAAAGTTAGACATTTAAACTGGAGCCAGTCATCCTAAGCCCCCCTTTATCATCGAGAGAGAGATCTAGGTTCCTCCAGGGCATAATATATCTTCCCATAAGAGAAGTTTCTAAGATAAATGATTTACTCTTTTGGTATACATATTTGTCTCCATTGATGACAAAAGCAGCCCAAGGAGATGGAATTGGATGTCTAGCCTTTACATATCTCAAGTGAGGCAAAAGCGTGGGTCTTCAGCGTCTCAGGTGAGAACCACTCCTACAGAACCTGAACTAGTCCATCTGAGAAAACAGTTTTAAGTGGCTTAATAAAGTGCAAGACACGGTACTGTCAAGCCCAAATTCCCCTCTCTTGTCTCAGAAAGACAGCCTTTATGTTAAATCAGTATTACACTGAACAACCAAGATGAAGACATTGCATTTAAAAAACTAATTTTAAAAAATCAGAATTGTACCTTATTGCTCTCCTGGAAGTCCTCTGTATAGAATTAGTTTTTGACGTGATTCATTTAGCAACATTTAGCGTATTGCCTCTATGGCAGTTTCTGCATTATCCCAAAGACTGATAGAACATACAGATTTTCTCTGACAAAGCTAGTCATTAAGGCTGTAGCACAACAGGAACGATCTCATCCTAACCAGTCAGAAAGATGGATATCATTTTGTTATTCAGGACCACTGCTGGGAGAAATTTGAACAGTGTCCCCATAACTTAGTTAACAGAGTAATACTTTTTAACACAAACATTAGCTCAGGTATAGCAGCTTTGCTATAAGATGTATTTGGCAAAAGCTGAGGCTTGCTCTACACAAATTCAGATTAATGTTCAGACAAAAGCTAGGGATATACACATTTTATCTCTTTTCTGCTGCTTGGTGACACCACTGTCACCCACATTTATATCTTTAACTGATATATTTTAAATAAAGCTAGACAAAATCTTCTATAATATTTGATTCATCCCCAGTTTAGTTTCCTTGTACTGCTGATCTGTTCTTCTCTGCAACCTTGAACCCTCCAAACTGAAAATGGAGAAATATTGCTTACCTGAAAACCTGCAATTCTGCTTCTTTCTTTCATTGCTGTGAGCAAAGAGCACTACAAATGAAATGTATTTATGTCTTCCTTACAGTGAAACAGGACTTAGTATTGCTTTGCAATCATATACACTCGCTCCCTGGCAGACCGAGACTCCGTGTGGCAGTAAATTAGGAGAATGGTATAAAACATCAGCCACTGGCTTAGATATCAGCTTTTAGACCTGGGTGGTTGCAGGAGATATCTTTTGCCCTCTGTCCCTCATGCTGTCTTGCCTTCTGAGGACAGATCACACTTTTCTGGCAGCAGTTCTGTGTGCTGAGGTAGCCCTGTAGTATTCAAATAGCAGCAGATCACATTTAAATTAGCGTGTATGCATGCGTCCATGTGTTTGTAAATGAGAAAATTAAATTTATTCTCTGGTTCCTGTGAAGCGAAACCTGATCACCAAACTGAATAAGGCGTGTTGCCATTTCAAGGTTAGGTGAAAAATATTATGACTTACTGTTTCTGCATTAAAAACAAATGTCTAACAAAGTCTAATTTTCACCTCATGCAAGAAATGAAGTTTTGGCATGATGTGCTTTTCAGGAACTGTGTCATACTTTCTGCTTGTTTTTGGTGAATAGATTATACACAGTTAATGCTGACCAGTTACTACTGAGATGGCTGAAGTTGCAAACTTATTTTCTTTTGAGCCTTTGCTTCATGATTCTCAAGAGCTACAATCATCCATGTTTCTTGAACCAAAAGACTCTTCTTGAATAAAAATCTCATTACCAACCTTAGCTTGAGGAACAAGATCAAAAGAGATTATTAAAAAAAAAAAAAAAAAAAAAGACAAAAAGAAAAGAAAAATCGTAGTATCTTGCATTTTGAAACTGTAGGTTTCAATCCCTGTTCTTGCAGCCTGGTACTTACAAAAAGGCTCCAGCTGCCCATCCTTGTGCAGCCTGGTAGCCCTGGTACATCTCATAGGTCCTACTCAATGATGAGGTGTGTGATCCAGATTTCACCTCTAAAGAGTAGGCTTGTTAGTGCAGTTATGGAGAACCATATAGATAAGAATATTTTTAGGAAGGCCATCTTGACTCTCTCGTGTGCCTGCACCATCAGCCTGAGTTGGGAGAATATTATTTGTTTTGCTAGTCATATTGTAGGGAAAGAGCAGTAGTGAGCACAATTAAGACTGGAGCAGCAGTCTGACAACTAGAACATTATCTATCTGTTACTATTATTCTGTTCTCATTTGACCAAGCTTTTCTCTAGGTCAATGCCTAGAGTGCTTTAAAAAAATGTCTGAAGTTTCTCCATAACTGTAAAATACATTGTCATGTACCAGCTCGGGGATCAGCAACTGTTTAAATAGCTATTACCCTGTTCCTAGACACTGCATGTGTCATTAGAAATCATTGGTATGAGGCTGTGGCCTAATAAGCACAGAGGGAGCTAATTATAGCTAGGGATCATTTAATGTGTCCATACTTAATCCATTATACCCCCGTGCAGCAGGGGCTGGTATTTATCCCACCTTGGTGGTGGCGGTGGACATGAAACGGAAGTGGGCTTTCCCAGCACCATGGCCATAACTGCCAGGGATCCAGGGCTATGGGGTTTTGAACAGGCTCTGGGGTCACCTCCATGGGTGGGAAAAGAGAAAAAAAAACTCTATTTTCAGACCAGCTCCAAGAAAGGGGCACTACTGCGAGGTCATTCAGAGCAGCTCTGCATGGAGACCAAGCTGTGCACTTTAGCCTACCCAAATCTTGTCTCATTCATGCCTAAAGGGACTGTGTTGCCTCCTACCTGCCCCAGACCTCGCTTGACCCTTCCCCAGAGCTTCATCTTCTCCTCCCTGAGCATGGACCTTTGGAAACATTGGCTTGATTTGCAGCCGTTGATTGGGCCAGGCCCTTGTGTCAGGCACTTGGGAAGCTTTGTACAAACGAACAATTCACATCCACTTGTGAATGTCTGAACATCACTTGCCTGGCGTTGTGCAGGATCTCTGTGAATGAAGGCTGACACTCCAACGTGACTTTCTGCTCTTCAGCCTGGGGTCTTTCTTCCTTACCAGTAGTCTCCCCACCTCATTTTCGTGGATCTTTTAAGTCTGTCTATAGGTAGACCAGTCTGATTCTTACCAAAAGCAGGGACCTTTTCATGCTTTAAGGCTATCCTTGCCCAGCTCCCCTCTCCATGCAGCGGAGAGAAACTACATCCTGTAGTTTCACAGCTGGCTTCAGTGGCCCTAATTTCAGGCTGCTGTCAAAAGCATTGGCAGCACTACCTCTCTCCTCTCGTCTTAAAAAAAAAAAATAAAAAATTCAGTGGTGCAATCATGGGATGTGTTGGCTCAGTGAGCTGAGGGAAAACAAACCAGTTTTCTTATTCCTGGGTTCTCTTTCTGGTGCGCTGGTGAGTGGCTGTGGCTTCTCCTGTGAATGCTTTGGCTCCAGCAATGGGGACTGGCCAGGGGCAAGAGGAGGACAGCAGGAGCAGACCAGCTAGTGCTGGCAGTGAGGTTGCGTGGAGGGTCAATTTGTCAGATGTGCTGCCATTTTCCCAAACTTGATGACCATTGAAAAGAATTGCAAAGACCAGCCAACAGCAACAAGGAAGCTATTTGCACCTTCCCTGAAACAACCATTACAAAATCCTGCAGAGTTTACATGCGTATATAACTGTTGCCCTTGGTCACTGTATAGAAAGGAAACAGGCATGATTTGGTAGCAGGATTATTAAGTAGATATTTCCTCCTAAAACATTACAGTATAGGCTGGGTCAGCTATCAGAGAGAGTACAACACATGTTGTATTTTTCCTTCTGTGATGGCAGGGTAAAGAGGACACACAGGGCAAGAGATGAGTTCGAGTACCGGGAGCACACAGTCTGCTTCAAAAACTTGCGGTCTAGAATACAGAAGTGGAGAACAAAGTCCAATGCCTTTATTTTGCTTTGTTCTGTTAAATCACACGTGGCTGGTTGCAAACAATGACTCTTTGCTCTGCATGGGCTGGCTGTTAGCTTCTGCAGGCATTGGGGCAGAAGAGGTCATAGCAGGGCTTTTTGTGATATCTCAACATCACTGCTGGACTTGGCTGTAATTAGGACTTGCAGGTGTGAGGGCTGGCAAGCTGCTCCTTCACCTCAGGGGCCATTCCCATCTCAAAAAAATCTGATCTAAAATCAATGGGTGTAAGTGAAAGGCTCCTGACGGTGACCCTGGGCTTTGGGTCAGACCTTCAGACGTGGCAGCACACGGTGTGGCGCAGTGGGAATAGCAAGGATAACTCTGATTAATTGCAGTGTAGGAAAATAGACAGTTTGTTGGGCAAGTGCTAGGCTCCGGAGCGTTATGAGCTTTCATTATACATTTTACTTTTGGTTCAGCAAATGTATAATCTTTCCACGGGCTATTTCCCTTAGCAGAGACGCATATGTTTGGCTGATCTTACTCTGTATGTGATTGAACACCTAATTACAGTTGGTATCAGACCACCATCAAGAGATGCTCAATTCTGTTGAGAATGATACTGTGCATCTTCATCACACAGGAAAACCAACTCCAGCTCTCCCTTCACATTTCTCCCCTGAGACAGACTGGTAAGGGCAGCATTTTTTAATCCCTAAATGCATGTTAAGTCTAAATTAATCACTTCTAAATGCTGCCATCCAATTATGTAGGTAATAGAGACTGCTAATGAAAACTTCTGGAAAAGAATATTTTACCTTCAGAAAATTGCATGTATAATCTGGAATATAAGCAGTGCTGCCACATCAGCAGAACAGAAGTAGCTCAATACCGTTCCAAAAATAGCCTATATGGATCTGAGGCACAATTTTATGGCTAACACTAGTCCTTGAAGTGAATTGGTACTCATTGACTACAGGGCACAGAAGAACACAAAATCCACTGAAGCCCTTAGATGAGCACTGAACTTTCAGGCGATGAGTTGAGCCATGGGGAGCGGAGAGAAGAAAGGCAATGGGACAATTTGCTTGCTTAAAGCCAGCATATGTGCTCAGGTACCTTGGTACAGCTTGGGCAAGACCATAAACTGGTGAATAAAAAATGCTGCGGGAGCACCCAGCTATGAAGCAGTCTTACATAGCAGCTGTGCTGGGTAAAGTTTTCCCAGCAGACATTAAAACACAAACTAAATTCATCGAAGACGTGTCAAGGGTTGTAATTGTTTTAGGTAATGGGGCATTTCCTGAAAATGACCCAGCTTAGCTGCTCTGAAAACAGAGAGGACCGATTTGCTGCCTTGTTATTCTGGTTTTTAATTCAAAGACAGAGCAGTCTATAAACTCTTATGATATGAGATGTGCATATTTGACTTCCAGTGACATGTCAGTACAGGATTCAGCAAAGGGTGCTAGCAATGTGGCCTCCAGTGTCCAAGCAAGTTTGTAGTCATTGAAGATATATTCTCTTGCCATTGCTGCTGTAATTTGTTTGCAGGGTGCTATGGCAAGTGAAGGGAAGTCTGCCCTTTGCTTTATGCCACTCTAATAAAACTTTGTCTTCAGATGACTTGCACCATCACAGCCATCTACATGTGAATTTAATGTATACAGAAATCAGTTTTGCAATTAGCCAGGTGCTCATCCCTCAGCTAACACAAGCCCTTAGCTGTGCAGAAGACCCCTGCATTACCGTGTTCCCATGCTGGTCTCTGCAGCCCTGCTACCAACATACCTCAGCTTGCTCCTTCCTGCACCCACCACCTCTCTGGAGATAACATTTGATCGTGTTCTTTGGATTTCTGGTTGCGATGGCTTCTCAGACCACCACTGTACCAGTTAGAGCAAGGCAACCCAAAGCTGCTGAAGATGCTTACCTTCTCGGAGCATTCTGTTGTCCCTAAGGCTGATAAACCAAGTTTCAGGGACTTTCTTGCCCTCAGCCCACCATGGACCACACCATGTGCACCCTCACATGCCATTTCTGAAGGCAGCTCCCTTTGTTCCCCTGCTTTCAGGGTGCTCTGCTGGTGTCCCCCTGAGAGTCACTCAACAAGAATCTGCCCTGCCTTTGGAAGAGTCTCGTGCTCTTTAAATGATGCTTACGTGCTAAGCATTATTATCCTTGAGCAAATAAATGGCTCTCCAATAATTCAGGCCGGGTGGAGGCGTGGATTGTTGAAATAGCCTTCGAGGAGATAATTCCTACAAGCTGAGCCTGTGGAATTAATGCTTTCACTTCTTCATTTTTATTTTAAATCTAGCCTTTTTCCTCTGACTCTTTTGGGTTCATCTAAATCAAATAAACAAAAGGGATATACTTTTCTTTCTTTCTTTCTTTCTTTCTTTCTTTTTTTTCTGCAGAAGCTTTCTCTTGCTTTGCCTTTCCATGCTAGCTTTCACCCAGAGCTTTGGGGCCAATCCTGGGCTTTGGTCAGATCTCCTACTCCTACACTTGAGATTTGCAGGACTTGAACAAACAAAGCACCAGGCTTATCTGCCATGCCTGGTCAGCTGGAGATCTCTGCCGTAAGCCGATGTATTCTGTTTGTCTCCATCAGGGAAAAAGTTTCAGCTAAAACACCAGCACTTCAGCATGTGAGTGTCATTCTGTCCTTTTGAAGACAAGAACGGTGGACCAGCTGTGCTGGTTTACATAGGCCAAATGGAAAAACCGTGGAGCACAGGAAAATCAGAGTCATGTAACTCAGAAAGTTACACTTTGCTGCCAGTCTGCGGTGGGACTGGCTCCTGCTGGAGCAGAATCTTTGAAAGAAAGTAGCTAGCAAATAGATGAGGGTGTGCCCCTTGCTCTCTCAGCCCAAGCAGAGAGTTGGCAGAAAACAGTTCCCCCGCCTACCTTCACGAGCAAGCTCTGTGTGTACTCCATGGTACAGAATAATTATGCAGTGTATTTTTGTCATTGCTCTCAAAGCTGGCACTGCCTATTATAAATACTGTGAAGGTACCTATTAATGTTTGCCATAGTAGGGAGACAGCGAAGAAATCACAGCACCATATGACAGATTTCACTTCTCAGGAGAAGTAAGAAAATAGAAAATAAAAGACAATTAGAAGAAGCTCTGTGTGCTTGACCCTAACTTTTTTTCTTTCTTTTCTCTTTCTTTTTCAAAAGGCACTGTTTGATTGTTGTCATTAAAATGAATGATATAATATGCTGAAGGATATCAAAAAAATCGTGCCCTGCATATTCAGGCTGCTCGGGGTCAGGGGAAGTGTTGTAGCTGCTATACTGCATTTTCCTAACATACAATCCTCCTGCTGCATGTTGGCATGACTGATGGCCTGCTAGAACCTGACGAGGGAATTGCTAACGGGGCCTTTGCATCAGATTTTGCACATAATTTTCTAAGGAGGTGTAAGCTGGTGTATTGCCACCATCTTTGGAGCCAAGTTAATTCACATCAGCAGAGCATCTGGCCCTGTAATCCACTGGCTTTCATGGCTCTGTCAGTGCAGCAAGCCAAGCGCAGACACCTCCCCTCTGCAGGATTATCTTGGTGCGTGCAGCGAGTTGCCTGTCTCTCCTGAAATCCTGTGTCCCGATTCAAAGGGGTTTTGCCTGCTGGCATTGCAGGACGTGGGGTGGAAGGAAACTCCTCAGGAGCCTGTCTGCTGCCCCAGATAAGGTCGTATCCTTGGCAGTCCCATCAGATGTTTTTTCCAACCTCTTCTCAAATCTTCTCTCTACCAAACCACTCCTGTGCCCACAGCACATGTTGCCTCATGTTTGACATCTTCCCAAGCTAGTCCCAGCTGGGGGCATTCTGCTCTTTGGCTACAATTATGAAGGTTTCTGTCTTCTTTCCTCCAGTGCTGCTTCTTCTACATTGAACAAATCCCAGTCCCACAAACTTTTCCTTTTTGTTGGCTTTGCTTTGAACCTCTGTCCACCCCATCCCCTCCCTTCTTGAAGTGCAGAGTCAGACCATGTGCACCACCACACAAGACACGTTACCAAAGCAGAAGGGTTACTCAATAAGGGTTACTTATTTCCACATCCCACTCTGCTGTTTGCCCTTTTCACAGCATATTTGACTCATATTCAGCTTGTGATCTGCATAGACCTTCGATTCTTTACCGCAGTACTGCTGCCTAAGCAGATAGTCCTGATTTGTGCAGTTTTGGTTATTTTCCCACAAACATAAATTTTTCATTTGTCCTCACTGAATTGCATCCTGTTTTTTCAGACCATTTCTCCAATTTCTGTAAATTGCTTTGAATCAAATGCTGTACTCCAGCATGCCGGCAGTCATCTTGTCATCTGCATGCTTAAAGGGTATACTTTCTACTCCATTGCTCAAATCACTAGTGAATATAATAAGGGTGAGCTCACTGCATAATCTGGGCTTGGATGGAAATTTTTGTGATGCTAAACATCCTGGAGCTGGGCCTTGCACCTCTCCCCTAGAAACTCCTGACAGCGTTATTTATGTCTGGCGTAAAAGCTCAACCACAGAGCCCAGCAGCACAGGCTTTTGTGTAAAATCTGAGAGAAGCGGCAAATTATTATATTTAGTATTTCTTGTGTCCCCCTCCCATGCTGGTGAAGCACTTCAGAGAGAAACCTGTTCTGCCCCATGAGAGGAGCTGGACCATGCTGGACTAAGCAGCTTCTGCGGCCAGCAGCCTTCTCCATCCCACCATTGTCATCTCTCCCATTCTCCATATGGGACTGCTTCTCTGGCTGGGTAGCTATCCTGGATGCTGCCTACCTGCTTTCTGTCAACATTTTTGATAGTCAAGACATTCACGTGAAGCGTTTTGATTCTGTTGACTCAGCATTTCCTGAGGGCAAGGCATTCTGCTGGAAATTTTTTTATCATCTGAAATCAGAATGTCTGATTTCTTCCCAAATAAACTAAGTACAGAGAAACCAGCCCTAATTCTGAGAGAAAATGGATCACTCATCTTGGACAGGGTAATTTTTTCCTAATTCTCACCCTCAGTGTTTGGTGTGCACAGATAACCCTCACCATTAACATGGTAGCAGCTGGATTGAGCTGATGTCTCCTGGACAGCAAGGGTAAATTGCTGATGTCTTTGCAAGGCAGTAGAATACCATATGGGCTCTGAATGCAAGGGTGGGGGAAAATAAACTGCCTAATATAGAGGCCTGTGCAAGCAATAGAAAGAGAGGTTCAGCAGTGATACAGTTTATTATTTCTTCGAAGACCCGGTTCAGAAGCTGCTTAATGTGGCTTTTCTCCCTACAGTATCTCTGGCTCACAAAGCAGAAGTACAAAAACCTCCGTGGTCCGCCTAGGAGCAGAAAGGTTTAGACTGGAAACTTGTGTGGAAGAGATGATACATTTCATCAACCACAGAAAGACAGCAACAAGTAGGACCTACTGTACAGCTGAAGCCGGACGCATGGTTTAAGCTTTCTTAAACCAGTGGAACAGCCTTGAATTTCTGCAGGAGGCCTCAAAAATGAATACATAAAAGTGTCCAGACTAAAGGTCATCTCTTTGTATTACGATATTTTTTAGATAATGCAAGAAAAGGAAAATTTGTATAAAATCTAAAATCAAATGCTCCCCTGAGGTAAAAACGTGGTGAAAGAACACCTGCTGACATCCATCTGGTCCTTACCAAAGTCACTTTCTTGACTCCCTGCAAGATAAATTTGCTAGTTTCCACCCACTGGCACAGACTTTTGTAGAACAAAAACTTTTTCTTCAGTGATACATAACTTTTCCTTAGGAATGATGAAGGAGATTTTTGCATGGGAACTACCTCACTTGAAGTAGTTCTCACAGTTATCACGGCAAGGACAGGTGGTAAGAGGCATTGACAACCTCAGAGTAGAGAAATCGGATCTCTTGAAATGGTCTAGTGGACACCAGATACAGCCCTGTGCTGAATTCCAGATACCTCTCCCTAGCCATTGCTGGTATCAAGCAGAACTACCATCCAAACCTTACACCAAGAGTCAGACAGAGAATATATAATTTAACCTCATTTGTCAGGACCGCATTTCAGGATTAATGCTTATTCCTCCCCTCCCAATGACGTGCTGTGAAAACCTCGTTGCAATGGATTTACGTGTCTCAGTGCAGTGAAAACGCACGCTGCTGCCTGAAGGGCTCCTCTCCGTGGCTCATTAGGGCCACCAACGTAACCCATCTCCAGGCACACCTCCTATTTAGCTTTGATGTGATGAATGCGGAGACTACTGCCCGTAGTGCCACGTCTCTCCCAGTTTCGTCAACCTGTTTGACCGGAGGGAGAGCCGTGGCCACCCATAAGACTGTGCCAGCAGGTGTGGCCCATCCAGAATGGAGGGGCAACACCCCTTGAATTCAAAAACCTACATTTATTTTGGGATGAGACATGAGAGTGCAGCTCTTGCAGTAGGAAACATCGCCATGCCTGTCCCTAGGTGACATTAATTCGGCCTCTAACATCGGGGAGATGAAAGTAATCCTCATCCCAGTGTGAGAGCTGTCCCAGCCACAGGACCTTCAGGGAAGGAGGCCTTTTCTTGGTGCCTGTCCCCAGGAGCTCTGACTCTGCACCCAGAGGGAAGCAGGGCTGGATTTGGGCCCCTCTGTTTGAACACCAGGCATTTTCTGGGAAAACGGGATGGCTAAACAAGTTACATTTAAGAAGTTCAAATCAAATAGCTGCTCAGCATTCACAAATGTCATTAAGCTCACCTAGGTGGTGCTTCTGGGTCTTATGCCATCTTTATAGATCTGGGACTAAATTAGAAAATAAACTCCGAATTAATTTGTTTTCCCTGGCTTGGGACATAGTGAATCAGTGTGAAAGCCTGCTTCAGAGATGCAGGGTGTGCAGTGAGAAAGATCTGTTCTCAGTGCCCTTATCTTCGATGCAGACCCTGAGACCACCTGGGGAGAGATCTGCTCTTCTGGGGAGAGCAAGAAGAGAAAGATGTGCTGATGCCACACTTTCCTCTCCTGCAGCCAGCTTCAGAGAAGCCTGCCTGCCTGCACTTCAGTGGTGGAGAGATGTGTGAGGAGAAAACACAAGCTGTTATTACCTGCAACTCTAGAGTGACCACTAATAAGGGAGAAAGAGAGAAATCCACCATTTGTTGTGTTTGGCTCGGCAGTCAGGAGGGGATGAATTCGCTGCTGCCCTGAAGTGGATAAGCTAACTCCTTGTACTTATCCTCTCTAACCATTTGCTGTGCTTAAATGGTCCCTATCACTGCTTGTAAGATAACATCCATGGGGACAATATCAGCTGTATTTGATCTATGGTAATTTACATGTTTATAACCACATAGCCACGCTAGCTGTACTTGATTTAAAAGTATAAGCCACAGATTGTGTTTCTTTGGAAAAAGCTGGAACAATGCTCCCACCTTGCTCTTGTGGATGGTATAAACAGCATTTTGGTCTTCCTTTTTCTGTGCCCTGCTGCTTCTCCAGCCCAGACCTCCTTTTCCAAATCACGCGCTGGTTTCCCGCATACTTTTTTTTTTTTTTCCCAAGGTGATCCTTTTACTAGAAATGTTTTGTCTACCCTCTAGTGGGAATTTGAATTATAGCACCAGCAGAGCCTTGCTGATGGAGGACAGGAGGCTGAAGCCCCTAATGCTGACCCAGGAACTACTGCAGTAACTGGTTTTCGTGGTGCATCCAGCACAATACGATGCCCCGTTCCTCTTCTCGCTGTTCCTCAATGGAATTCAGGTTTACATTTTTGGAAAAAGTACAAGGGATATGCTCAGCAGGATTTTGTTCTGGTAGAGAGGGTTTTCACTGACATTTGTCAGCCACATCCTTAGCTAGGATAAGTATTGTGGTATTAATCATATTGAGAGGTAATGAGAAGGGATATTTAGAAGATGTATGAAAAAGCTTCATCTTAACCCCATTTGCTCTTCTTCAAGAACAAGGAGAGTGCTGTCACCAGTATCTGAAGGCAGAACACAGCAGAGAGATGTGAATCAGGGTGTGCTGGGTAGGGTCCTGGACCCATCTCTGCTCAGCCCTGGGCTGTGCTCCCTGAACCCATGTGCTCTTCTGGCATCAGCGCATGCACAGGGTGAGCAGTGGGACCCTGCTCCTTGGGTGAAGGCAGCTCGATATTTATGCTGTTTATCATCGACTTTTGCACCAAGGGGCAAAAAACTTCCTGGCCTGTGGTGTGACGTGCACGTGTCACTGTGAAAGGGTCCCCTATACTGCTGCTAATGTTTCACGTTAACCCTCAAATTAAGACCTCCTTGATACAAACTGGTGAATGGGATGAACACAGCTAACTACTGGCTCCTGGCTGAGATGACACACAGTGGTAGCCAAATACTTCTGGTGAGCTAGATTCCCAAAACCTTCTCTGAGGGAAAACAGAAGTGAGGGGAGCTCCTTTCACAGATGCAGAGTGCGGCCCTGAGGGTGAACTGGGGGCTGAGCAGCGCAGATGCTAGTCTAACTCAGCTTTTATTCCTGACATGCCGCAACTGAGCAATCAAGACGCCCTTAAAAACCTTACCCTAAGCCTTTAATGCACTTTGTAAAAGCTCTGGGCTGGGAACTGATTTCTTCCCTGCCTGGCTGCTAATTTGCTTTGTGACCAGAGGAGAGTTGCTTTAACTCCACTGTGCCTCAGTTTCATCACCTGTAAAATCGGGGTGATGTATAAATATCTCAGTGCAGCTTACCAACAGACAAGTAAGTGTGAGAAAACTCCTGTGGGCAGCTGCTGCTGCCTTGTCTGTTGAGATAACTTCCTATTGCTAAAAAGCCTTATGAAGCAAAGGGAAAAGGGAACTTTCAAAAAGATTTATTGCTTTAAATTGTTGCACAGTATATTTGTATCTCTCTATCTCCTAGGTCTTCTTTATTATTGCTGAGACCATAAACAATTGGACCGGCCTGGTTCACTCAGTGGAAAATTGCCCCTTCGGGACCATTTGGGGCTGGAAATAAATCCACCCATAACACTTCCCTGCTTTGTGCCAAACCACCTCCTTCTTGCCCAGCTTAGTTTACCGATATAGCCCCAGTACAGGATGTGTAAGTGCTGTTTGTCAAGGTACCTTGGGTGCCCTTTGAAGGCCCCCACGAGAAGGTGTTTTTGAACCCTGTCAGCTGCAGGTCCAGGGCATCACTTTGCATGGTGGTGAACAGACATGAAAGACTCTGAAAAGAGGGGAAAGTGTTGAGTATATCACGGGGTGCTCTTGTGGTAATAACAAAATATGTCGCCACAGGTCCACCTGCAAAGGATGGGTTTTACTTGTAAAAGCAGAGAGCATCACTGTTACTGAAGCTTCCAGGCAATCACCTCTCTTTTGGTTTAGATATCAGTGATACCATCCATTGTGGGAGCAGAGAAACTGAGGAGAGATCTTAGGAGATAAAATACCTTTTAGTTCAAATACCTTCTACAATTCTAGAAATGATGAACCAAATATACTCTGCATTATACTTGCCTGCAGCAACCCAGAAAAATCATGTTCCCTCTGTGTGTTTTAAAAAATCAGCATTTGAGTTTTAAATTTTATTTTGGGAAGACAGTCAGCACAGTGTTTACCGACTTTCCTTCTTCTCCCTCTGGGTCCCAGAGTACAGCTCTGACTTAAAGCAGGAATGCGTTTTTTCTCCTGCGTTAGAAGTTGTCTCTCTGGCTTTGCTCTCTACTACAGCACACAAGAGTCTTGAGCACCAAGAAAGATATATTAGTTAAAAACACTGATCTTTTCCAGTCACCAGTCAGATAACAAGCATTGCAATACACTTTCTTTAGGGCAAACTTCTGTTCCTCCTAGACTTAACTGTGTGGCCTTTGCATCAAAGTGGCATTTGCTGACGCCACCAAATGCCTCTACTTTCACAAGGAAAGAGGGAAAGATAAGGGAACAGAACAAGTATTTTTTTTACATCTCTTCTCATATTCTGCCGGCAGGGAAAGGCAAATGCATTTTGGGGCTGGTAGCAACTGAACACAATCTCTTGTTTGTGGTTTCAAAGTTTAGGTTCATTCAACCTGCATTGTCAGAGTACGAAACAGTGACAGAAGGAAGCAGTCATTCCAAGTTTATTCTGCCAGCTTAGCCTCATCAGCAAAATGACAACATCTGTCTGAGGTCTAAATGACTCAGTGGTGGGGCTGGCATTACCCTCCCTTCACGTGGTGGATTGCTGCTGTAGAGTTAAACTGTACAGTTAACATCACAGCAGCCCAACCGCACATACCATTACACGGGGATAAAACTGCAGCCTTGTCTCACATCAACATCCAACACAGACCTTGCAATAGTCAACCATTATCAAGTTACGGTAGCTTTTTGCTCTACTAGCTGTTAACCAGGTTATTCATTCTGATAACATATGCAGTATACTCTACTCTCTTTTTAGGCATTCAGTCAGACACAGAGCACTGGAATCTCTTGAAAAGCAGCTGGATTAAGACACAGACATGTTTTGCAAGTTATTGTTGTGTTTGTTTGTTATGTAGAATGTTCCAGTCGGTATTTTTTCTATCTTGGAGGTCTGAGTATGAGCTGAGTTTGAGTTTTGCTTCCACTTCTTATGGGAACACAATATGTGGGCAGAAAAGGTAAAAAATGCTGTTTGCCTTTCCTGGCAATTAATGGTAGAAAATTACTCTGCTTCAGTCTCTGACACTAAATGAGTCACTGTGAAGAATAAGGTTTGACATGTCTACAAAAGCAGTCAGCAATTCCATAACTTCTTCGTTAGCATCATCAGAGCTGACATCTCTTTGAGAGGTGTGAACCTAGTTTACCTTGCAAAGTTTCTTTTTTGGACTCTGCAGTCCCAGGCAGAGGGTAGCTGGCTGGCATGTACTTGAGTTGACACGACTGTCTTTGCAGACAAACATGCTAGAGATTTCTAACAGAAACCTGGTTACTGGAGCATAACTATGCCATGAATTAGCCTGCAATAGCATATTAATTTATGTAGCTTTGTTGTCACACTGCATACAGAGTTTGGAAAGTGTCTCCTGTTTACTGCAATTGAAGCACTTATCCTTGTTTCAGCAGTAAACTTACAGCTACTAAAATTAGAAGCTATTGAGATCTCATCCTCCACAGTAAGCAAAACGAATGAGTCACATGAGATAATGATCTCTCAGTCCCACAGAGCACCTGAGCAGACCTTGAATTTATTAAAAACGCCTGCACTAAGGTTGAGCTTTTGTCCTTTTTTAAATTCAGCCAAGGTAATGGAGCCAAGCTGCTCTCCTAGTGGATATTATTGCCCCACGGATGAACCATGGCTCCCAGGAGCATTCCCTAATCTGCTTCAGCACTTTAAAATCAGGTAGTTTAGCCCAAATTGAATGAAGAAAGGCAGTGGGTGAGCAGGTGTGACAGGTAAAAGGCAACCAACTTACAGCAACGTTAAGGAAAGAGATGAGGAGGAGGTGGAGAAGCAGCTCGTCTCCAAGCCACTGAAACTGGGGGACTGTCACTCTTGTTGCTGGCAGAGATGAAAAGCCTTGAACACTTCCATTTCACACTTTTTACCTTTAGCCACCCTGTTTTATGTTGTACGTGTAATTTTACTTAAAATCTTCTGCCCGTGTGTGATAAGCTCAGCTTGGGCTTGAGAAGGAAGAGCTTCTGAGAACAAAAACTAAAAGTACAATGATGGTCCTTGCTTGGAGATGAAGAAATATATTTTTAACCCATTTAGAGGCTTCAGATGTGTATGTGTAAGTAGCAGACACATCTTGTGCTTTCACTTATGTGAAAGAGAAGAGAATTTATGCAGTGTGTTTGTACTTTTTGTCCATGCTGGAGAGGTAGGATGCTACGAATCTATGTCAAAAAAGACTTATCTCATGTGAATCATCTTGTATATTTGTGTAAGCTGTGGTTTTGAATCAGCCATGCATGTGTGAAACCAGGCAGCTTGACCGCGAATGCTCACCACCTAGTGGCAACCTGTAAAAATCAGACTGACAACATTTCTGAGTAGAGAAAAGGACAATCCAAAACAGAAAACATGTCAAAAGGCCTGTTGCACTGTTTCTAAAAGATGTATCCGATGGTCGTGTCTTTACCAAATCAAGTGTTTTAAAGTATCCACAAGGCATGTAAAAACATTACAATGCCATTTTTTGACCTACTTACGTGTGGTACCCACACAGCGCTGCCTGTGTGCAGGCTGCCTGTAGGGAATGGTACTAACCCACGGGGGGTACCAGGCTTTGCCAGGGAGTGTGGTGGCTGCTGCTGGCCAGACACATGTCCCAGGCTCACCCATGCCATGGCAGGGTGGTGGGACAACCTTCAGTGCCAGGGATATCCCCTGGCATGACTTGTTTCACTAACACTGATGCTACCAGTAATGTACGCCTAATTGCAGAGCTTAGAGGCCAAAAGGGACATCCAGAGGTCAGGTGGTTTTGTGTTCCTCTTGCTAAATGCCTTGATAGCCTGATCCTTCAGACACCTGGCAGCACAGTCTCCTTTTTTCCTTTCTAGCTCTTCATCAACCTGCCCCCAAGAGAAAGCCCTTCCTGATATTCCCCCCTTGGAGTGTTTTCAGACCATTTGGTTTTCCGTCCAATTCCTTTCCTCTTTGGTCATTCCTCTGGGTGCCCTTACCATGTTCCACTCGTCTGGTCTTCCCTGAAGGGCAGCCTCCAAGGCCAGACCCAGTGCTCCAGATGAGAGGTTAAAAATGCTGAGGAGGGCGTAAGGGCTTCTTCACATGTCTTGCACGTTATATTCTTATTTATGCATCCCAGCATGGCATCTGCCTCTTTTAGAACAGAAAAACAGAAAAACAGGAAAACACTGTCAGCCCACTGAAACTGTCAGCTCCTGGGATTCTCTGCAACAGTTGGACTTTCTCTACCGAACCGTTACCTAAATAGTTTTTACTCCTTTTGTGTTTGTACAATTCATTATTTCTACTTAAATGCAGTACATTGCACCTGTCACTGCCTTGTAGCGCTTTTCCAGACCACCGTTGCAATTTGTCAACATAATTTTGTCCTCTCAGCTTCATGTCATCTGCAAGTATGATAAACAGACCTTATTTCATCATCCAACTTGCTAATGAAAACACTAAATATCACTAAACCTAGGACAGACTGGTCAAATCCCCACCAAGAGGCCCCCTCTACTTTGATAGTAAACCACTCTGAGCACAGCTCTGTAACCAGCAAAAGTAGTTACTAATATCCTCTAGACTGTTTTCCTTAGCTTGCACAGAGGAGTATCACCTCAGACAATGTCAAAACTCTTTCTGGAGTCAAGATTTATGACACATGTTTCTTTTCCTAATGTGTTGTAGTAGGAAATCAAGAGTAATATGGTTTTGTACATACCTGATAGACTCATACTGGCTGGTAGTCAAATGTACTCATCTTCTGTAGACTTATCATCTGATCGTTTGTTCTAGTATTTTTCTGAGGTGGATATTAACATGACTGAGTTGTTTTTTTTTTAGTTCCTTGTTCCTCCATTTTCTCCATATATGTGTCTCCTTGTATATCTTTTCTTATATTCACCGTGTTTCCTCCTTTGGTACTTCTCTCTCATCCTTCCCTGGGCCAACTGAGATTTTGTGATTCAGTTCTTCAGTGGCCCGTGCTGAAGTTCGTCAGGTCCATCTAATTTGAAAACATATGATTATCTAGGTGCTTTCTAACTATGTAATTCAGTGGTTTCAGCAACCATGACAGTTCACTGCATCTCACTCCAGCTTTAATAAACAAAGCAAACACTACACCAGTGACGGCACTGACATCAGTGGAAGTTGTTCTCTTGTCCAAACTAAGCTCCCTGTGTTTCTCTAACCAGCCACAAAGCGTGAAGCAAGAGAATCCTGCATTTCCCAAATAACTTTAGAAACAGTCCTGTGGGGTAATTTAAAATTCTACCTTCGAGGAGTCTTAAGATCTTTTCACTCCCTTTTCTCTGGTTGCTAAGAGAGGTAAGTATCAACCTGCTCCTGAGACACCTTTTTTTTGGCAAACACTCTACTGCAGAGGGAATGAGAAGCCAGCTGCAATTCTCACTGCGTTATCAGCACAGCTGCCTATGCAGGGCATTATGGCACTGAAGCCATCCCAGGTTTGCTGGAATTCTCACCAAGGGAGTCTTTCATAACCTTAAGTTGATTTCCGACTTGTTTGTGTAATTGTTGCTCCTGGGCCGCTGGATGTATTTTCTCCACTTGCACCTTGAGAGGGAGAGGACGGCCTGCTGGAAGGCACCTCCGATCACGACGTAAAGGAGAAGGTTACCACACGTGTTGAGAGCAGCCAGTGGCCGGGAGATGATATAGGCGGCGTGGATTTGCTTCTCCATGTGGCAGTTGGCCGTACAAAACCGCAGTTCAAGCCGAGCTATCCGAAAAACATGGAAGGGGAGGAAGCACACGTAAAAGACCACCAAGAGGACGATGGTGAGTCTGCGAGCCTTCTGTTTGTAGCCAGCCCATGCCTGGAGCCCAGTGGCCAAGGTGCAAATAATGAACACATAGCACAGAGTCACCGTCAGCAGGGGCAAGAAGAAGGCTAGGCTGGTCAGCAGCCAGTTATACCACCGGATTGTGCCCAGGTTTTCAGAGCTGGTGAGGTCAAGGCATAAGGACTTGTTTTCCTCCTCTTTAGAGGAGATCAAGAAGTTGACGAGGCTGACAACTGCCAGTGAGATCATCCAAATGGCTGCGCAAGCCACCGCTGTCCAACGCTTCCTTTGGACGTGGAAGAACTTCATCGGGTGGACAATCACCATGTAGCGGAAGATGCTGAAGCATGTGAGGAAGAGGATGCTGCTGTACAGGTTGAAGTGGAAGCCGAAGCGGATGAACTTGCACATGAATTCACCAAAGATCCAGTGCTCCCCGCTGGCGTAGTAGTGTATGAGGAAGGGGAGGCTGGTTAGGTACAGCAGGTCTGTGAGTGCCAGGTTCATCATGATGATGGTGCTGCTCTTCCAAGGCCTCATCTTGAAGCTGTAAACACAGATGGCAATGACATTTCCTGGGAAGCCCACCAGGAAGATGATGCTGTACATAATGGGGAGGTACAAAGTCTTCAGACTAGCTTCCACATCAGTGCAGTTGGGAAAATCACCTTTAGTGGGCTGCCAGGAAGTGGGGATGGCTAAATTTTCCCCCGTTGTGTTCATGTTTTTTCCTTAATGCTTAAAGAAGAGAGAAATGGTTAGTGTTCACTGATGGATAATACCCTCTACCAGCCTGTTAAAACCAACAAATAGCCAGGTCTTTCCTTTCAAGTTGCCATCACTGCCACTGTTCAAGCACCTTTATTGAATATAGAATGGTCTTGCTTCTTTGGTGAGAAATGATCTTTATATATAGGCCTTTTATTCCTAGTTATTTAGAGAGAGATAAAGTTTTGATTTTAAAATATGTATTCTCAGGGTAGGCTCTGCACAAGCACAATATAGCTATAGTGTAAGGGACTCCCAGCACCACAGTGTGTGACTTGTGTTCCCCAGTACACTGGGTTCACCTTCTGCTCTTATTCGGGGTCAAGTGCAGCAGAAGGAAAGACTGCTTGTGGTGCGCCACTGACCAGAAGTATAGAGAGGAATGTCCAGAATGTTACTGCTCCATAAAAGCTATTCACATCCTTGCTAATTAACTGGAAAACAGAGCAGATGTTGAAATGTTTGCGTATTCTTTTTGACTCTGTAGTTAAGTAACGTTTTTCTTTCCACTTCTTGAAAATAACTGATACAGAAATATTTCTTTTTTTATTATTATTATTATTTCATTAACAAGATTAATATCTCAAAGAAATTGCAATATTTTTAGGCTTTTCATTAGCTGCGATGTCTATTCCTAAAAAAAAATAATAATAAAAAAAATATAAATGGTGTGTTTCTTAGACGGTAGTCTTAGTATTTTTCTGAAACATCAGAATAAACACATCCAACCTTGCAAAGCAGTCATTCTCAAGATACATTCTGGGACCTGTGCAGGATTCAAGGGATGTAAAAATAGTCAGTACATAATATCAGTCCAGTAGAAAATACAGGGCCACTGAAGCACCTAGGAAATAACTGCTAATATTGTGCCCAGTAAATGTACTTGTGTGAATGCCTGTTTTATTGTAAAGCTGTTTAGATGGGAGAAAATTGAATAAATCTCTACTGTAATTATTCCCTGAGGTAGTCAACCTGTTATGGGATGGTGCCCATCCTAAAATTACTCTGGCCTTTGTCTATTAAAAGGGATCCTACTTAATCATAAGTTCCATTTCTGGTTCCACTCTGAATTTTCTTTATGTTACTTCTACCCTCATTCATTTGTGAGATCTCACAGAGACAGATTGCAGGATTTTAATCCAAATTTGTGTGGAACATTTGGTTCAAATGCATTTAAAATTCTTTAAAAACTGAAGCTGGGGCTTGAGGAGATGCATGCCAAACATTGGCATTTGTTTATAAAGAACAGAGCAGCTTCAAACCTCCTTTCATGGCAGGGGATAGTGCAGGGGAAGGTTTGGGTAAATTCGTGGCTCAAATTCAGGTTTGCAGCAATTTCCACGCTAGTGCTTTCCAGGCTGGCATCCCAGTCCCATCCAGCCATGTGAGAAGAAAAAGACAGCCTGAGCAAAGCCAGTGCTGTCTGTGAGCCCCTGTTACACCCCGAGCAGAGAGATGCACTTTGTGTAGGGGAAGGCGAGGGTGATGTGTAAAAGAAAGCCAGTTAGAAGAAATGCAGTGACACCATTGTCCCCAAACCAGGCTGAAGCTGGTATGGCTAATGTTTAACCAGATTAGCAGTAAAGGCCCCATCCCGCAGCAGCAGGCTGCGGCGCGCTGTCTCCCCAGGAAGCATGAGCCCTGTACACCATGCGGTGTTTACAGTGCACAGCTATTAACCGAGCTGAAGGGCATGGCCGGGTGCTGCTCCCTGCAACATCCAACATTGGGCTTTCTTTGCGGATTTGTAGGATTAACATTTCGTCAGCAGCTTTTTCCCCTGCCTACCAGTGTGCTGCTGCTGCAAATGCATAGGGACCGTAGGGCAAATACCTACGACCACCAAAGGGCACGATCGCAGCACTCAGCCGCTGCAGTCCCTAATGACCACTTTCCCAGAAGTTTTCAGAGCCATCCCTTTCGCTGTGGCTGAGGTATCTGACAGGAAAAGGTTTGGGCCACAGTCCAGGCCACCCCCAGGCTGGCTAGGGACACCCAAGGTGGGGACAAGTATTACAAGAAAAGCACTGCAGGAGATCATTTCCGAACTGTGCTGAGATTACACCCAACACAACAGGTCGCTAGTGACCAGTGAGAGGAGACAGTGAGACTTTGCTGTTGGCCTTATTATTTCGCTGTCTGAATTACAAATAGAATTTAGACAAAACTTAAATCTAATTAAGCAGCAGTTTGTGCTGTGGCAGATTTTATCACACTAAGTAATTGGCTGTAATGGGACTTCTGCAGCCTAAGCTGAGGGCAAATGATATATGCTGTAGACACATAATGAACTTTAAATAAATTATCCAAGAGCAGAACTCAAAATAAAAGGGAACTAGATTATTGAAATAGAAACTCTCTCAGTCTTAACAGTGGAGCCACTGCTCCATTACATAGTACTCTTTACTGTAACCAATTGATTGGAGTCACTTTAAAAAATGTTGTGATTGCATGTCTTTAATTGCAGTCACGTATAAGGGAAACTTGTCTGCTCCTGCATTGTGATAATTTAATTAGAGCCTGCTGGAAATAAAAGCCAAATGGCTGCAGCCATGGCAAAGTAACCTAATGCCTGTAATTGGACTATATTTCACACAGATGTGTTGCTGAATAAATTAAATGGGATTTGGCTCACACTGTTTGATTCTTCTACCGGCTGGGATCTAAAAGTCACAAATTACATGTTTAAGGATGAAGATGGGAGTCCTCCTTCCCTTAGTCTGTATAATTCAGTGAGGTATCTCCACATGGAAAGATTATGTGGATTTTACTTGAGCTTTGGATGCATTCCAGATAAGTTTAATTTGTTCCATGCTTTCATCACCCTCTAACCCTTTGCTTGTCTCCCCCTGCTCTGTCCTCTGTCCAAGTTCACACTTTTAAATCAAAATGCATGTTTTACCTGTAAATCCTCGGCACAATCTCTTCTTCTCTTCATAGCTGGATCCTTAAATATCCTACTCCAGCTGGCAGAGAATGCCTGTAAATGCATCGGTGTGGTGCAGTGGGGCTGTCTGCAAGGCTGCAGTAAATCCCCGTGGCTAAGGGGTGGGTTGTGGGGAGGCTTGGCCTCCGTTCCCAGGTCTCTGCCAGGTGAAGGCAGCATGGGCAGCTCTGACCCCTCACGCCTATTTGCAGGCTGGCTGTCACGTCCCCATGTCGGCTGTCCTCTGCCGCCTGCACAGGATGCAGGGAGCCTATGATCACATCAGTTGGGACTGCCTGTAACCTGTCCGGTGTGGCTGGAGCGGTTTGTTTCGGGTGCTTCCAGACCTCTTGGAGGGAGGCAGTCTGGGTGGAGAGAAGGAACGCCACTGCTAAGCCCACATGACGGAGTATCTGCTCCCCTGGTCCCAGAATAGGGGAGGTGGAAGGTGTGGGGGGAGAAGGAGTGAGAGCAGGGGTTTGAGCTGGCAGGAGCTGCCCTGCAGGGGTTTTGGTGGACGCTGAGAGCAGGACCAAGCCCTGGTCTTTCAAAAAGGGTGAAGCTGCCCTTGCTCCCCAAACTGGGAGCTCAGTGGGATCAGCTGCCTCTCCTGCAGAGAGGGACCTGAGAGATGGCAGGGATTCTGCAAGCTGGGCACAAGCAGGATCTTGCAGCTGGGAGAGGTGTCCAAGACCACGTGCAGTTGCTCCTGGTATGCTTGTGGGGGCAACCCAGCTGGAGGAGGGCTTTGCTGGAGAAAGGGATTGCAGGACTGGCAGACAACTGTCCTGCCAGAACCATGCCACAGGGTTAATAGACATTTCTGCTGGCAGGACTTGTCCAGAGGGTCATCAGAGGAATGAAGAAGCCTAGGAAGGAAGTCAAAGTCTCATATTGTTTGCAAAAATACCCAGCCTGCTGTGAGATCTGGAGCATTTTAAAGGTCCCAACTATCCAGGCAATAAAGCAGAAGAAAGATGTGTATTTCCTTTAACATAGTGGCCAACCCTCAAGAAGGGGCTAGCAGAAATATCCTCTTACTTTCAAGAGGGAGGAAGAGCAAAGACAACTTCTAGGGCACCCAAGGACAAATGTTTTACTTCCCTTGCACGTTGAACTGCAAGGAACATGGGCTTACCCAGAAGTGCCAGGTTAATTACAGTGTGGGAGGAGGTGGTTAAAGTTTTTATGGGATGACTTAGCTTTCTGGTGTGGTGCTACCTGAGACTATGACATTTCCTGCAGAGTCAGTAGTTACACATTTTGCTTGGTCTCCTTCCCCTTCCTTTACAATTGTTTTTGTTACTTGGGATAATTGGGCTCCATTGACTGTCATCTTGTTTCAAAGCAGTGATCATTGCTCTAGTTTCAAGTCTCTCTCTCTCTTTTTCCCTTTCCATGAAGAAGAAAACACTTTCAAAAGCCTAAGCATTCCAGATTTGATTTTGAATTAAATATTTGCAAACTTATGTGAACAGGTAGGAAAGTTATTATCTTGAGAGGGAAATGTTTAGATGAGGCTGAAAAGAACTTGAATGTTTTCCAACACTGAGCTTAATTTCAGATCTGGAAGCATTGCTTATTTGAAGCTATTATTTACTTTCTCATGATGATAAGAGATGTGAACTTGGAAGCACAAGCAATTAAGTACTGCATAATGTAATGGTGAATCAGGGCTCAAATTACTTAGCAAATACTACATTTTGAATGGTTGCATAATTGTCCTGTTTCTTTACTTTTATACAGTGTTTTCAGTATATAATATCTTCACATGAATGACTTTCAACTTACTGGTCATACACATCCTGTTCTACGTTATTCTTTCTAGTGTAAGTCTGGCCACATCAGTCCTGAATGTGGATGTTAATTTTGGATTCCTAAAAACAAACATTCAGAAATAAACTGTCAGCTTTCAACATATCTCTAAATAATAGTTGGTGTGAACCACCATTTTTCTTCTATTATAGAAAGAGTTGAAACCACTTTTTACTATATAACTAGCTGCTCCATGGTACTAATTTTGTTACTATACATCATGAAAACTATTCTGCAAAATGCAAATATGCCCTTTGCAAAGGGCACATGGGGACTCAGGGAGACACCAGGGGCATGCAGCTGAATGTTCCCAGGAATGCTCTCTGTATCCCCACACATACAGATAAAGGACTTTCAGTGCTTTATAAATATATCTATATATGTATTTTAATCTATATAATAGATAAAGGAAGTCAAGTTCATTGCTCAGTATTTTTATTTTTTAATTAATTGTTTGATATTTTGATTTTTGATATTTTGTCTGTTCTTGTATGGTATATTTGAGTAAGAGTGGGAATTGCTGTAGCATTATATTTCAAACTATATTCAGCTGGATCATTTCTTGAATACTGTGTTTTGAGCTTAGTGTTTGTACTTCAGAGAGATTTTGAAAAATTGTGAGGAGCTGGAAAAGAGCTTTGGGAATGAGTGAGAGATGTGGCATATCTAGAGAGACTTTCGAGGCTTTAGGGATTTGCTCTGGTTGGTTTATTCAAAAGCAGGTTTAAACAGGAATGGATGACAGCCGTGCTTACATCCATGGGAAGAGACTCCTGGCATCAGCATAGCTAGAGCAGTGCCAATCCAGGCTGACAGCAAAGCACAAGTGTTTCTTCATGAGGGTGGGTAGCTACTAAAACAAATCCTCTTAGTAATATGGTAGATTCTTCAATTATTAGAATTTTTAAATCAACACCAAGAGTTTCTTGCATAAATATTGGTACAGTCGCAGAGCAGGGTGAGATGATACCATCATGCAAATTCATGGGAGACTTTCACAGGTTTCAGAGGACAGAAGAAACTCTCTAGAAAACTCAGTTTGATTCTTGTATATACCCATTGCCATGAGTTTTTGCTCTGAATTCCCAGTAACTTCTGTTTGGCAGTGTGGGTGTTTGCTTGTTTCTTTTTTGTTGATTTTTGTTTATTTGTTCGTTTTTAGTAAAAGGCAATCTTGATTTGGAGAGAGAAGAAAAATCCTCTTATTCTTTTGATAGATTGTTCTAAAGGTGGGTCATGCCTACAGTTGAAATCAAGTGCTTAGATTTTTATATGACTCTGTCTAGCTTCTGCTTTCAGACTTTTACCTTCATGCCTATCTCTGCTATAAGAAATAGGCCATTTAGCAATGGCTGCATTGTTTTTGTTAAAGGATATAAACATTGTAATCCAATCATTTTTCACATATCTTCCTTATTAGGTAGCTTTAGATCATTCCACCATACACCTGAGCTTCTCCAGCCTATTCTTTTTTTTTTTTTTTTTTCACATCAGCTTTATTAGGTAGAACATGAGGTCCTCTGACCTCCATCTGCATTCAGGGCAATGTGGTTGGAGCCATGTCTCTGCCTGTGGTACCAGACTTCCAGAAATCCCAGGCATCCCTGGTGTGCAAGCACAAGTCAGCTCTGCCTAAGCTACCCCATAGGATACTGCAGAGGGGTACTGGAGGTGGCCTCTTCTGCTCTCTTGACCCCACAAGCCCTGGTGTGCTCCTGCAGCAGTCAGGAAATCACGTTTTGGGGGCTCTCTGTCCCTTCATCCACTGATCTCATACATATTTCTTCTTTCTATGACTAGAGCGCCAAGTGGTGACTGTAGGCATCCTGCCAGAGGGAGAGGGAGGAAAGGAGAGACAATCATTGTATGCCTGTCCTCTCAAAAATCCCAGAAATGGAGAAAATCTTTCTGTCCAATGCCATGGTGGAAAGACAGGAATGCAAATAGCTGTCCTGTGTTAGGAAACCACTGCCAAGGGTGAGAAAGGCAGAGGGAAGACAGATCACAATGAATGGAGTCAAAGGATCAAAAAAATTATTGTGCCGCTGCATCAGCAACAGCGAGGAATGAATTATTCTGCCCACTTTTATCTTACAGAGCAGTGAAATCATGTAGCATTGCAACCCCTATCATGCAATGCCAGTGAGGAAAGGCCCCATAACATAGGCCTTGTCAAAGCATCTCTCCTGCTTTTCAGGTATGTATGCTGAGCTACACTGTCTTCATCTTGCGTCCAAAATATGTCATGGTGAAATAGCTTAAGGTGATCCAGTCATCATCCATTGCCTCCTGCTCCCGTAAAATGTCAGGGACCACCCTGCTGTCTCTCCCAGGAAAATCTAATTGTTTCTCTGTGAAAAGTTTTTCTTAAATAATTTAGTTAGCTTGGATCCTTTCCTTAAATTTAGGTGTTCTTTAGCATATATTTTTACATGAGTTTCACATGATCCAATGTACAATTTCCCTACATACAGTTATGAACCATTTTTATCTGGTTATAAGAACTTTAAATTACTTTGAAATAACCATGATTATTTATTTATTTATTTACTGGGGGTGGGGCAGGTTGTCCTTATATCTAAAGATTTCACAGATGTTATTTAACTATCTTTGCCAGGTTTCAGATTGACCGAGAGGGAAACTTTCAAAAGTGTTATGGACGTCAATAGGGGTTGGTTAGTAATTGCCCTTGATTCCTCTAATAAATCTCTTCTCCTGGCTTCGCTGGCTGCATGCTTCCTTCCTCCTGTGTTGGCCCCCTCTGTCTCTTTTTCCAACAAAAAAGTTTTCATGCTTTCATTGGAGACATTTTAAAGGCCTTCCACTAAAATGTGTTCATTGATTTTGTCATCAAGGTGATTTAAAAACATGCCCAACACACTTGTAAATTTTTGTTCACACCCACAGCTTTTCCCTTGGGAAAAACTTTCCTTTTCCTTTGGCTCTGCATAAAATTCCCAGATTTTGTCTCTCTTGTAAAAGCTCTGCTGCAAGCTGCTCTGTGGCAATTTTTGCCACTACAGCACCTACACCACTCAATCTTCTGGCCATTCATTCCCCTTTCGTCCACTGAATACTTCCTTCCTGCACTCAGTGGAACACCAGACTGCCAAAATTCGATGCCAGTGCCTCTCTTTTTCTCTTGGTATGACATGTTTTCCCCCACGGGAGAAGTGGTGTGCCTGCAGGACATAGCAGGGCAGATGGATGCATGCTGGATGGATCCACACCCTTCCTGGGCATAGCAGCTTTGTAAGCCAGGCATGTACTCCAAAAATGTACGCCCCTTCTCGAACAATTTTCCCATGTGTTTTGTAGCTGTTTACTGGAGTGAAAATAAATAAATAAAATGCCAGAAATACCTGTGGAAGCTTGCACGACAGGATGAGTAATTGGTACATTAGTCTTTGGTATGTTTTATTTGTAACACTTTTTCTTTATTTAAGTTCAGTGGGATTGTAGTGCTATGGCAAATTAGGTGACTACTGCAGAACTTATTTCAGGGATGGGTTATCTCATATATCCCACTTGGGCACTGAGTGTATCTTAACTAAAAGTTCATGCTTCTGAGTTTAATTCTCTTCTTTCATTTCAGTTTTCAAGAGTTTGATTTTTTTTTTTTTTCAACCCATGTCTGGTATAGCATTGAGGAATTCTCTCTCCTTCACTGTTTGTGCTACACCCTGCTGAGGATTTCTCTTATCTTTCAGGGTGGGTGTTACTGGCAGATCATTCTGCAGCTCACTGCAGTTATTTCCTCATTACCCTTCCCTTTATTGGGTTGTGGTGTGAGTTGCTTACATGCACAGTTCTTGGTAGTTAGAGAAGCACCCTGCTGCTTTTCTTTAGCTGCAGAAGTCTTGTTTAGGCAAAACAAGACCAGGGCAAGAAGGAGAGGGTGGTGGCCAGTAGAGGGGCAGGGAACTGAGGCATGGAGCTCGCTGGGAAGTGAGGAAGATGAGGCTCAGGAAGCCCCCATAATCTCATGCTGTGTGAGACTAGCTCCAGGAAGGAGGGCAATATTGCTATGGATCACATTTGCCCTTATGTCCTCTAGCAGGAGGACAGGAATGAAACTCTTGCATATGATGCACTTGTCCAGCACAGAAACCAATTACCCAAACATCAAGCACGCTAAGCAAAGAGCAAATGTTGGTAAAGGTCTAGGTGTGGTGGTCACCTCTTGTCAAGCATTTCTTAGTGCCTGAGACAGTGTGCTGGCATCTGCAGATTGCATGCTTGGCTGGCCCACGGGCATGCTGCTGGTGTTCACAAAGGGCTGTGTTTTCCCTTATTCCCTCTGTTGCTGACTTCATGCAGTTTAAAACCAAAAATGTCATCCAGTCAAACTCTGTGGGAAGAAGAATTTGCAGAGCACAGTGAGAGAATATAATGAAAAACCTTTTCTCCTTAAAGACAGGCAGGCACTAGAGAGTCTGCCCTCCAAGGATGTGCAGGTCCCATCCTTGGACATTTTCAAGTCACGGCTTGACACAGCTCTGAGCAATCTGGCCAGAAATCAGCGCTGACCCTTCTCTGGGCAGGGAATTGCACTAGAGACCTTCTGAAGTCCCTTCCAACGTGATGGATTCTAGAATCTTACGATCCTATGAAGACCGCAAGCTGTAAAAATCAAGGGTAAGATCAAAGACCCAAAACTTCAAGAGCAAGCAGTTTCTTGTTGTTGCAAGGAAGACAAATCACGATACAGCAAAACTATTCTAGACCTTAGCCAACCCTTTCCCACAGCTAGGGAGCCCTGTTTACCAACCAGGCTCGTCTGTACAATCCTTATTTGCCAGGAGTCATCATGACTGCAGAGATGAAGTTATGTGAAATTGCTTAATTCTTCAGTTTTATCAGTTCTCAAGATAGTGCAGACCTTTATAGTCCTTTTTTATACTTACGACTTAGACATGTATGGCTGCGTACATACATGCATACTTGGATACCCCTACTATTCACATGCAGAACTCAGCCTGGATTTTAACAGAAATTTGTGTCACAAAATTATTCATTTGACTTTGTGGTTTGAAACATTTTTCTAATGTTTCATTTAATTTCTGATAAACTTTCATCAAGCTTCTGTTCACCAAGAATGCTTTCTTTGAGGCCTTCCTTTTTCTTATTGCATTGTGGCACAAGGCTAGGAGCACACAAATGTCCTGGTGGGGCAGCTTTGACACCTGTGTTCACAGATTAGGTCATATTCTGTCTTCAGTATCAAAATGCCTCACTGTGCAAATTGTGTTTTTGATTTGAGTTTGATTTCTCAGCCCAGTTTCCCACCCTCTGTGGACTCCTTCTCAAAATGAAGGAGGATTGGGCTGGCTGGTTATGTATCCCCAGCTCCAGAGAGCTTCCGCCTTCTTGCTTTGTTGATTTTGAGTTGCTAGAAGTGTTCTTTATAAGTAAATCTCCTAACTTTGGTACTAACAGCTCCAGATGTCATTTCTGTTCAACAATCTGAAGTGTGGGTGATTTACTGGTATTTACTAAAATACTGACTCTCACTCGTTGTAATTGGCAATGTGGACTGAAGACCTGAGAGCAGAAATGTAGAGTCTACTTGCACTCATCCTTAAAAACCAGGAGGTGGTCAGTGGGACAGCCGTACATCAGCTCTGCTCTTCGTGATGAACAGCAGATGTCACTCTTGCCTAACATATGGAGATCTGTTTCTCCGCTGGAAGGAAGAATCCTTTATGAAAGTGTGTATGGGGAGGGGAAAAAAGAAAAAGTGCCTGCTGCTCATAAAGCTGAAACCTTTAGCTGCACCTGAAAGCTTTATTTTCAGGTAAGAAGATATCTACATAGAAAACCCTATGGTTTTCTGTTGTACTCACACTTTGTTCTGGATCTCTAAAGAAAGGTATATTCCTGTGGGTTTTTTGTTGTTGTTACACTTTTTTATTTATTATTTTCCTTGAGCACAATCTTTGAAATGTGTGTTTGGGGACTGTTGAGTTGTGCAGAACCACAATTCTTCTTGCCGTCTTGATACAGAAGCCAGTGAGAACTTGATAAATTTGGGTACTGCAAGGCTGGAGGAGAAATTCTTTGCCATCCCTGTTACATACGAAGAGCAAGTCAAAACTGCCCTGCTATCTTTGACAGTGTATTGTCTTGCAATGAAAGGTTGCCAGCCTGGGCTGTGAGGGCAAATTCCACACCCCTCTCTGCTCAGGAGCTCTCAAGACTCACCTGGCAGCTGTGCAACTACTTATTGCACTTATCTCCCAAGCACCAAGGTGTGTAGCTTTTCAAAAGCTACAGAGGAATTCATACTACAGTCGTGTGTGTTGCTATGCATGACTTATTTTTGAATAACTTGTTCAGAGTCCCCTTTAGTGTACTGGGAGACTGGACCTGTGCCCAGACAGGAGTAAAAAGTCTGTAAAGTTGTAAACTATGTGAGCACGTGCTATTTTGTCTTTTTTTCTCTTTTTTTTTTTTTTCCTAAGTGAGTACAAACCAAGTTCCCTGAACAAAAGTATCAGATGCTCTCACAGGGGAGACAGCTCTTGGTGTACTTCACAGAAAATAACACTTTTTAGAGATGCGTGGAAATCACGGTAACAGCTGACATCTGTTGGAGTTTGGGCTGGTGGTCTCTTACAAAAATCATGCTCTCTTAAATAGTGACCATTTTTAAAGAATTTTCACATAGCATAAGGGATTTTCCCAGAGGAAAAAAAAAAAAAGACAAAAAAAATATTTTGATATACCAGCTATGTACATTCTTCCAGTTGTGTCTGGGTCCCTAGAAGCTCAGTTGAACTGTACAGGACCAGAAGGTGTTTACAGAAGGAGAAACCATTTTTTTTTATTATTATTATTAATGTCTGTTGAGGATGGGGGAGTTACACAACTGGGACATCACTTGAGGGAGATACTGAAGGCAAGACATTTCACTATTGCACATCTGGCACATACTGAATCCCACCCTGTACCCACTCTGAGGTCTCTGTTGATTTCAGTCAAGCGTTAAATGCTTGTTTTTAAGAGGATCTTTGAAAATATAAGATTAATCACATTGGCAGCATTATTAATAATCGTAGTGAAGAGGATGTAAGGATGTATGTCAGTTTGGCAGTTCTGTAATTTCTCCAGAGGAATTCAATGCACAGCTTCTTTCATAACAGCAAGTCGCATCCACCCCAGAGGTTCTGCAAGAAGACAGTAGTGCATCAGGAGAAAATAAATTGTTGGCAAGTGTACAAGTCTAATTAAACCAAGAGGCTTGCGTAACACAAAGGGAAACCTCAGGGATCCATCCACTTATGTTATCTGGGAATTTGATTTGGCTGAAAACTATTATGTGAAAATAAGAAGCTGTCACAGGTGACACACAGTAAACAACAGCCTACAGTGCACTATAGGGGTTTATTTAAGAACCAGCAAGATGACAGCTTAACCCTATGTGATTATCTGAGGCACCCACTTCTTTGCTGCCCCGGGTGCTATGGTCACAAGGTCTCACCATCCCTTCCTAGCAGGGAGGTCATTGATGGCCCAGGACGGCCAGCACAAAGTCAGGTTGGTTGCTCGGTCTCTTCTCCCAAGCAAAAAGTGATAGTACAAGAGGAAACGGCCTCAAGTTGTGCTGGGGAGGTTTAGGTTGGATATTAGGAAAACTTTCTTCACTGTGTTGTGAGGTATTGGAACAGGCTGCCCGGGGAAGTAGTTGAGTCACCATCCCTGAAGGTCTTCAAAAAATGTGTAGATGTAATGCTTAGTGACACGGTTTAATGGTGGGCTTGGCATTGCTAGGTTAACGGTTGGTCTTTGTAGGCATGCTTTGGATCAAACATCTGGTTATAAAACATCATCCCAGGCTTTTCCTTTATATTTCTTATTTTGTGAAGTATTTTACATTACACTGTGTAATGCCTCTATAAACACCATCCAGTAATATTTATCGTGCCAGAGGGTAATATTCCTGACAAACGTGTGCTCCCTTTTAGGATGCTAATATAGAGCATAAAGCAGCTCCTCAGACTATTGCAAATTCCTCATCCTTGCCATCTCCCATTTACAATGACTTTCCACTCTGCAGCAGTTCACAGTAAGAACATCTGTCCTTACTTTCAGGATGCTCCAGTGAAGCTCATCCTCAACTGCTGAATGGCTGAGGTACTAAGGTAAAGATCATGACTTTTCCTGAGAGGAGATGGGACGCTGCAGGCCCTTCCATCACCCCTGGAAAAGATCCTGCCATTAACCTGCTGAAGACCTGGTTCTAGTACCACCAGCTCCATCCCAGAACAGGTACTTCCTGTCTTCACTTTGCCTTCAGCACTGAACACAGAAAACAGATTAAACATCATCAAAACCCAAACAACAACAAAAAAACAGCCAAACAAAAAATTCACCATTAATAAAAATAAATTAACATACAAATAAAATAGATAATATATAATGTAATGAATTATTATATAAAATAATGACGTGGTTAAAATTAATATATAGTATAATTAATTAATACATAAGATACATTAATAAAACATATTTTTAAAACTTTCTAAGAAGATCAGTCCCTTGAACAGAAAAAAAGTAAATGTTATAGCACCAAAAGTCCCCACCAAAAGCTGTCCTGCTCTTGCTAGCTTTTACCCAATGGCTGATGCAGCAGAGTTGCACATCCCAAGGAAGAGTTATATTCATTTCCCCCAGCTATCTGAACAATATTTGAAACCACGCTGCTCAGGGCAGACGCTAATCTGCAGAACGTGGGATTTTCTAAGGTTGGCTGTTTGTCAGTCTCTCCCATGGCACAGCTCCATGTTGTTAAAAAGTCTTTGGGAAACCAAGCAAGAATGATTGCAGCTGCTCGCTTGGGAGGTCTGGCTGCTCACCTGGGAAAAGGGGTAATCGAGTCTTTTCCTTGCTCCACTGGATGCCCAATTACTCGAGGTCAAGGACCATCAGCAAAGGGTTTGAGAGCATTTCCCTTGCTCAGTTCTCTGTACCTAATTAAAAGGTTGGCAAAGAATGCTCCTGAGGTGCAGGATATTCAGATTTAAAACCTAGAAGTTAAACCCAGCTTCCCCACTTCCCAAGGGAGAGACACCAAGACAGGGGCTGGTGAAAAATTATCCACAGGTTTTATGAACACAGCCCCCAGTTCCACCCCTGGTCCTGATTGCAGACAGAAGAACAGGGCAAAATTGGTACGGGTTTGGGAATAACAAACCCACTATTTTTGTTAACTGTTTTCTCAGAAAATATTACCCAAATCTAGAAATAATAATTCACGTTGTATCTTCATTCCTTGCAAGGACCTCAAAAAAAAATCTTCCCAAACTGTAAATGTGGACATTAAAGTCACTGCTGAAAAGAGTCTTTTCCCCCCTCTCATTGCAGCTGTCTGTGCTCCTACAGATATGAATGTGGATGCTTACCCTGATGTTTGTAATCAGTCTTGCCCTACCTGCTGTCATCTACACAAGTCTGCTCTGTACCTTGCTGGGAGAGTGACAGCTGAAGGAGAAGTAAGCTGTGCTGTTAGCTACATGCCTGTGCACTTCAGCCCCTCGCGGTCAACGCATGGCTAGGCTGTACAAAGCAATACATATTTATGTATTGTAGTGAAAATAACACGATTTTTAAAGGATCATAACTATGAAGTAAAAGAGTATGCATCGGCATGCCAAAAGGACCTCTCTTTGGCTATAGACTGGGCGAATTTCTGTATCTTTCCCCAATCACTTTACCTGAATGGTAGTTTAGAAAAGTCAACCAGGTGTGTATGTGCATATATATGTGTAAGTATATATTTATGACAGAAAGGTATTTTGTCCTGTATTCCCCCTGCACAATTACAGATGGAAAGTACTTTGTTTATTTGCTTTCTTTTCAGGAGTAGATGATCTTTTAATGCTGAAATTGATTATTTTTAAACAGTGTTTTCAAATCACTGATGAAATTGTTGACCAGCTTTATACATTTCAATGGCAGTTGATGTTCCTGACGTAAGGGTTTAATTTCTTTCTTATACTGTGTGAGCTTTAAGTATCATGCCTTAACAATAATTGTCAGTGGATTTCTTAAATTTTAATATTTTCAAGGTAAAAACAGTGTTTACCAAAAAGATATCTTCAGAGTATATCCAAAAATATTGGTTTTAATCACTAGCCTTGTTTGCCAAACTCTGGCTTACACACGAAACTTTTTCAGGAGGGTGCTTCTGGTGAAAAACTGTCCTAGACGTTTTTGCTCCGGTGAAAAGGACATACTAAAAAAAGTAACTGTGAGCTGTTACTATTATACAAATAATTTATGTGTTAAAACCTTAGTCAATTGTATTAAGGCAAAAATTCAAAAGGTAGAGCTAACGCTGTACTAAAGATTCCCTGAAGTGAGATAAGCACTGAAATGACTGTTAAGACTGGGAGAACCACAAAATAGAAATCTACCCCCCCCCCCCCCCCCCCCAAAAAAAAAAAAAAAATAGATTGGCTTAAGAAAAGCTTGTTGTATCAGATGATATGTCTAGCATGTGATTAAGAACTGCATCACAGCAAAAGCCAAATAGCTGCCAAGGGCACTCATTTGCTTCCCCCTGCAGTCACGAGCAAGTGACTTGGCAGAAGCTAAAATGCAGGGTGTATACTGCGTGGTGCATGGGATATTATGGGATATTCTGACCTTCATACTCCAGCTTGTCAGTAGGCACCGTGGAGGACTGGGTAGCTGAGGCCAGCTCAGCACCAGAAATATTTGCAAGTGTCATGTCGCTGTAAGGCACAGTATTTTTAATCATCATCTTTTTCATACTAGCACTGCCAGATGCAAGGATAGCACAAAAGACCAAGGTGCTGCTGGTGTCCCTTACTTTGTAGGGAAAACTGGAATACTGTACACCACTGTAGTCCAAATCTAATTTTGGAAATTTCCAGGGATCCACCACATCCCTGGGCAGTTTCAATGCTTAGCCACCTTTATGGAGAAGATTTTTTTCCCTGCAGCCACCAGTGGCCATGTCACTTCTTGTCCTTTGCTGGGCACCTGGGAAAAGGGTTGGATTTCCTCCCTCGCTCTCCTGACAAACTCTGCCTTCCCTCTGGGCAGTACAGCCCAAGCCATCCTCACCCTACAGTCATCCCTTCTGTGCGTCCTGCTTGTTTTTTTTACGGTGGGGAAGCCCATGCACCTCGTCCCCTGTGCTGTGGAGAGGAGGTATCTGGGGACCCCAGGCAGGTTGTCACCACAGGGGAGGAAAGTAAAGTCTCCATTCCCCACTTTTAAAAAGTTACTGCTCTGGCAGCCTGCTCAGCATTTTTGTGTCGTTTTGTTTGCATTTATGGTTTAAATATGAAAAGCTTCATTATGACGCCATTCATTATCTCAATCTAACAAACTTCATAGTCTTCCACCTTGACATTTATTTGCTGTTAATGCATAGGCTTTAATCGCTGTACTTTATTTGGCCCAGGTGAAGGTTACTTGCCTATAAGCAAGAAGCAGACATAAGCTGTCATTTTGATAGTTGCATGAGCTGGAGCCGAACTGCTTTACAACTCTGTGTTGCTTAATTGCAAATAAAAAAGGCACTGCTATGCATTATTTCCATGTTCTGTGCACAGTGCTCGACTTGTACACAATTCAGATCATGAAAAAAGTCCACTTGTGAAGTCGCTTTCTACCTCTTGCTAATGGAAAAAATGGAGAAAATAATGATGATAAAAAAAAACCCAACACACACAAATCCCCATAACAGCAATAAAAGAAGTATAAAAAAAAAGATGACAGTTTAATGGGGATTTGTTTGAACAGCATGTTTTTCTTCTAACTAGTTATAGTGGTGCATTACTAATGGTTTTCAACAGCCTGAAATGGAACTGCTAAAAACATTACGAGGTTTGCAAACATCTTATGTTTTGGGCCACTGGTTAGGCACACAAATGGTCCTACTGAGCTTTCAGAGCTGCGATAAATGCTCTAAACCTTGTAAAGCAAGTCATCTCTTTCCTATCAGCCATTGTGCTTCAGTTGTTAGTCTCAATTTTTTATATACAAATTATTTTTTTCTGAACAAAGAATTTGTCTTACCGTGAGGTAATGCTGTCACTTGACAAGACTTGATTTTATGGTCATTATGAATAGCGTTATGGTGATCACTCTTCACTCTCATTTATGCCCACTTTCTTGGGAAAGCCTTTGGCTCACAGAAAAGTCTGTGCAAAGGAAAGCACTGGAGAATAACCATATATGACCTAATAGAAGAGTTTCTCTTCACAAAGCTCATCAGAAGACTGGGATTTCCTTAAAAACTTTACTGTGAGCATATAGATTTCGTAGTAAGTGCTTCCAGAATAATGCTGTAACACTGAAATGGAAAAATAATGCAACAGACAAAGCAAGGTGCTTGGTGAAACCTAACAATATGACATTTAATATCTATGTATTTATAAGATAGATATACAACTCTTGGTTCTCTTACTGTTTCTCCTGGTGCTGTTGCTTCTCCACTACCAAAACAAATTTACGGATCTTGACAACCTGATCAGGGCATCACAATAACCCACGCAGCATTTCTCTTGTGCAAATGATGCCTCGCTCCTAAACCATGCGGGAAATTCCTCGGTGGTTGTCGGAGTGCAGAGCCAGCTGTTCGTCTGTGTAAGAGGAACAGCACAAAAATAGCCGTTCTGCTCAATGCTCCCAGCCACATCAATCTCCATAACAGGCAGTGGGATCTGTGCGTGACACCCCTCCATAAAATTGTTTCATGATGTGATGGTTGGTTGGCACCCAAAATAGTGTTTGAGTCCCAGCTGCCAGGGATAACCCTTGTTAGTCATTAGTGCCCTGACTGCAGGACAGCTGGGTTTTTGGTGTGACAAGGACAGAGCAGTCTTTGCTCTCCACAGACTCCTGGTTGGTGCTGGAAGCTTGGCTCATTCATCCATCCCTACTTTCTCTGTTGCAATATTTTTTCACCTGAATGCCAGAGGAAGGACATTTGTCTCTCCTAACAGCCTGCAGGACACCCTGGCTCCTGGCTCCATCCCCACTGCCCTCTTCCCCATGGCCATGCACATGTGGAAATGCTCCCACTCCCTTTCTTCCACACCTTCTCACAACCATGATCAAGGGAAACCCGGCTTCTGCCAGAACCACCAACAGCAGTGTTATTAGAAGAGGCAATGTAATAGGGTGAGAAATGTTTCCACTGGAGGAAGATCACATCATTGAGGTCTATTTGTCTCCTGCTGCATTATGTTTCCTCTGTTCCTTAACCCCGCAATTGCCTTTCCTCTGGTCCATGCCCTAGTGAAACCACTGAGACCAGTGCACTATGTAGGGTGCCCAGCAGAGGGAACATCTGCACCCCCCCCCAAAAAGCCTAATAAAAATCTTTGTTTATATTTTGCATGCATTGGTACACTAAACTCATTATCAGCAATTTGTAAATGGTCCCTAATTTCTCTTAGTCTCATGCTAACGTTTCCCACTCTCCATTGACAGATCTTCATATGTAGCCTCACAGATTAATATTTTAACTGACAATTTGTCGTCATGCATGTGACATTATTCTGCAGTTGAGTCAACCAGATTAAAGTGAGAAAGGACATAACTGCTAGCTGAGGGCTCTGTGCTGCTCTGACAACAGCCCTGTGAAAACAGAGGGACAAAAGGCAGCACATGAAATACCCTGCATGCAGATTAGCTGTGGTGTGCTTAGCATTGCTGTTCTGCACAGACAATGAAAACGGTTTCTGTTTCTGCTTATACTCTTATTTGTGCTGTGCCAGGACCATGTGCTGGCATCTCTGGAAGATGAGTGATGTAAACTCCTTATTCAGACCGAAGTACTGCTATGAACCTGCAGGTATGTATAGCACAGCCTGCCTGTGCTGCAGCACTGATATCCTGAGCTGGGCATCCAGATACTGAAAGGTGACTAACTCAAGTGGTATTCACTCTGGCTGATATGAAGAACCAGAGAAGGCATGGTTGATGTTTTTCACTATTCTGGACTTGCCTTGCCATACAGCCCAGTAGGAGTTTGTAGCTGGATTTTTTTCCATTTGCTAGTCCATAGAGTCATAGAGTATCCCAGATTGGAAGGGACCCACAAGAATCATTGAGTCCAACTCCTGGGTTTGCACAGGACCACACAAAATCAGGCAATATGTCTGAGAGCGCTGTCCAAACACTTCCACTTCCCTGTTTTTTTTTTTGTTTTGTTTTGTTTTGTTTTTGTTTGTTCATTTGTTTTTTGTATCTGCAATAAATGTAGAGCTTTTTTTTTCCCTTATGATTTTATCATAGTGATCCCGTTTAAAAAAGAAATAATGCATAAACACACACCTATCACAAGATGACTTTCCACTCTGCCCTTGCTCTGAATTCAGCAAGAATGCTGAAGTCAGGATTGACTTCACCTCAGTACAGCTAAACAGATAATCTAGGTTGTTCTTATGGGAAATGGAAAGCTGGTCAATGCAGTCAGTGGTGCATAGTGTGCAGTCACCTCATCCTAAGGTAAGTATTTCGTTTTGAGCTTAAAACACCACTAACTGGGCCAGTTTGGGCTATAATGGGAGACTGGATACCATGCTTGGGTGTGGACCCCCAAGCTCACACAAGTGAAGTAAGGCCAATTGAATTTGTAGTGAAGGTCATAGCTTGTTTTTAGTAACTGCCCTTGGAGTGCTCCTAAAAAATGAATGCAGGCACAAGAACATTTTTTTTTCCTTTCCCATCCTTTGGCAACAGTAACACAAATTCATGTCCTTCAGCTGATGGTCGGCTTAAAAACAGCTTCACCTTATCGGGTAAATGGAGCTGAGGACAGGTTTTTTCTCCAGTGGATTTTACATCAAGTAGATTAGAAAAGCCCCTGAAGTTTGTATTCTGTACTTCATACTGTAAAAACTAAGCCATGGTAAATAACCTGCAATAACTCTGTGAGAGCTGATAAGAGCACAAAGGAGCAGGATTTTGAAACTGATAATCTGAAAAATGCATAACCACATATGTGCACAAGACAAGCGAAACTGATACTTATTAAATATTGTCACAGAGCTGAAGGATCCCTACCAAGTATTAAACCTCCATCGCTCTGGAATTTGTGCACATACAGCAAAGAGACATTCTGCATCCTGCAGAATGAAACTATTCATAATGAATGGTTAAATTGCAGCAGAAGCATGGAAAACTGATGCTGATACTATTTAAAATAGTAATTTTAATGTTGATTACATCTAAAATACACATTATAGGCTTCTCACAACATTTTAATTAACTATATACATGCATGTGTTAGCTTACTTACAGAAAAATAGGATGGAAAACCATCTCTGCATTTTATGCAGAGACCCAGGACTGTCACCTCCGTGTGACAGAGATTTTGCCACTGACTTTGCAGTAAGGTCTGTCCTTTCTGCTTTCTTTTTCCATTTATTTCTTGGCCTCACCCTGGATATCCTCCCTCTTCCATTAGCTTCCTAATGATTTTAGTAGAAAGCTGTCTTATTGGAAACAGACATTGTCTTCTTCTCGTATATTGTAAAACAAAGCAGATTTTGTTAGCCCTTTGTGCACTATCACAAGGGAGGACACAGTCTGAGCCTTCCTCACAGTGTCAGGGCCCAGAGGGCAAAGGACCCATCACTTCCTGCAGCTCTTTTGGGATAAGACGCGAGGTAGGTAACAAGTTGTTGAGGCAGAAACAATATCTGGGCCCAGAAGCACAAACCTAGGCTCTCGGGGAATTTTAAACTAGAAAATTAAAAGTGCCTATACCTCAGGGGTACATAACAGTGCAGCAGGGGGTGTGCAGGATCTTCTGTGTCAGGCAGCTAAATCCTGCCCAGGTCTTTATGGGTTGTGTCTGGACCTTACACACTTCCTTCTACAGTGGTTCCAGGACCCATTTATATAACAGACTAATGACCTCTGAAATTTCAGTTTAAAATGCCTTTGGAGAGTTATAGTAAACTTTTAAAATGTAACTGAAGATATATTCGCATTCTGTTTTTACTCTTACTACTCGTAAAGTAGAAAGCATTTCATATAAAAAGACTCTAAAACAAATCCTCTCTTCTCATTTTAATTTTACTCAAATAATCTATAAGCCGTTTTCTACAAGAGCACTGTAAAAAAGAAAAAAAAAGACTTTCTGCTTCTTTGCTATGTCAAGTTTTCAGAGTTGTATGAATTTCTGAGCTTCTGGAGACGGAGACGGCTTATAAGCAAATGTTGATGCTATCTTAACTCCTGTGCTATGACCAACACTGCAGTAACAGAGCACACCAATAAAATACTGCAGTGCTGTATAATTATCGTATTAATTGGAACATTATTTACAGGGAGGGCTGCCTTCACAGCATGCACCTACTTTCTGAAATGCTCACAGCACTCAGTACGCAGCAGGCAGCCAACATAAAAGTTCAGTTAAAGAAACAGTAAAATAGCCATCCATATAAGTGCAAGTTAATGAATGGAGTCCTCCTGGCAGGAAGACTTGAATGTGAGCAACCATTTTCAGATTTAAAGAGAGGTGACCTTAAAAGGCTGACAAACCTCAGAGGTAATGCAGCTTTTACGACAATGTTGGTGGGGCACGATAGTTTTTAGAAGAACAATGAATATCGACTATTGTATTAAAATATATTGTACGATACATTATAATTTATATTCTGACAAAGATCCTTTGTGGAAACCAGAATCAACCATTTGAATTTGTAGGACACCACATCACATTTAAATTAACTGCTGAAATAGCATTTTACATCCTAAATGCTGTGTGTGATAGTTGTTTATGGAGTGTCTCTTTCATGAAAGTTATCCAGACATCATGAAAAAGAACAGCCACCCTCTCTCTGTGCACCTAAAACTGGCATTAGTGCTAACAGTTCAACAAAGCAGTTCATATATGCAATGTCCCCATAAAACCCTTTCAGCTGGCAGAAGAGAAATTGTTTTGTCTGTCCCCGTGCCATTGCAGTGTCCGACTGACTTTTAGTAAATTCAATATTAAAAAAAAAAATGCAATGCATGCAGGGTTTCTTCAAAGCTTACAGATTTGAAGGATTGTTTTCCCCAAGATTAATGTTTCATTATCGTATATAAAGTATAGCACAGCTACTATGTCATTACTCATTTTTACAACATCAGCTCGGAGCCCATGAATGACTATGCAGTTTATTCATTGCAGGTATACAACACTGGGTGTTGGAAGAGATTTATGGCAGTCAATATTTTCACATGGTAGTTTGTAAAATCTTTTTTATAATTTGCTTCCTAAAATATCTGACCTCTGCAGACTTTTGGAAAGATTGTCCATGCATGACTTTCCAATGCAAAGCAGGAAGATATTTTTTTGCCATTAACGAAGAGTTGCCATTAGTCAGGCTTTCATTGCAGGTTCTTTTGATGCATCATTTGTGATTTTACAACTTACACACAGTCCTTGTAAAATGAAGCCAGTTGCTTCCTTGGTGATTATATGGTATAATGGCAGCCTGGATACCACTTCATCTGCAATGAACATTAAAACATTTTATATTAGGTATTCAGAGGAACACAGAACACTCCAGTGCCTAATTTCATCTGCACATCCAGTCTTTTCCTCAAAAAATACTGAAAATCGGTACTGTATTTTTCTTAAAGTTTTCTGTGGTGCTTTGACTACTGTCAACCAGCTTGTGGTTGTCAACAAGCATCTGTGTTCATCCAGGTACCTATCTGAGACAGACTTGCATTGTGGGATTAAGGAATAAATGGGTACCGGACATTGCCTGGGATTCCTCTGTGTGTCTTATCCCTCTAAGGCAACCCTGACTGGGTGCAATTGTCAGCCATGCACTTATTTAAATGTTCTCTTGAGGTTTAAAAGCTGCACAAAAAGAGAAATAAAGTATACTATGCTGGCCTTGAAAAATCAAAGCTGTCAAAACCATTAATCTTTGAAATCAGGAGAAAAAAAAAAAAGAAAAAAGAAAAAAAAGGTGAGGTAGTTTCCCAACTCATACAGAAAGATTTAAGACATTTGGTGTTCCTGTGTATCAAGACTGTTAGTGGGTACCAGGGTAGCAATTTGGTTTCTGTTGAACAGAAATCACTAGTTGCCACATGGACGTTATTCATCCAATTGTTAATTGCCAGTTCAGTTGTCACATTTCAGGTCAAATCATTTTAGGACCTCGAAAACTGACACTTTGTACTTGTACGTTACTTGGTTGCTCCTTGCTAAGTATGAACAGTGAAGGGTAGTAGGAGAAATTCAACAGGAGTGTTCACTGGCAAAGTTTTAGCCAACGTAGCTTTTTTCAGTGGTCATTCTTTGTAAAACTGTCTAGAATGAGATAGTACAGAGATCTGCATGCCAAAAACCATTGTCCCTATGTTTTTGCTAATGAAAGCCATATTCAATTTTTCCTCACTTGTGGATTCCAACGTAATACTTCGATCATCTAAAGATGATACCTAAGTCTGCAGCTGAAAGCTCTTTGATGGACCTGGGTAGCAAAAGGACACCTGAAGAGACATGATGTCCGTGCTGTTTGGCTTCATTGCATACCTTGCAAAAAGCTGGTAAAGGGAGCTAGCTGGCAGCTTCCAGCCCTACGGGAAGATCAGCTGCTTGCACCAGCTCTCTTGCTTCTAAAATAAATAGGGATCTGCTGACCTTGTGCTTTAAGTGAAAAGGAGATGGATGTGAAATAATCGTTTTGGCTGCATGAAGAGCGGTAGGCGTTCAGATGGGTCAGCCTCGTTCAGACATGCCAAATTCCTCTCCAAATGAGAGATGCACAGCTTGCCAGCCCACTTCTCGGGATTGCAGACAATGACAGGGACCAGCACTTAGGGCAAGCAGCGCTTTCCAATGGACCCTGGGTACCAGGATGCAGCTGACAGCCAAGACAAATAGCAAGCCCCAAAGCCAGCAAGACCATTTTGAAACTGTACTCGTGGGCTGGAAAGGGCTAGCTGAGAATTACCAGAAGATTACCCCTTTTTGCAATTCTTAATTATCTAAAAAGATACCTAGTGGTTATATATATGTATATATATATTTTTTTGTCTACCATTGAAAATAAAACCCCAAAATCTCTGATACATGTCATAGAGGCCAGTATTGGCAACAGTATGAAATTGTTTCATAAACTGAATGTTGGTTAGAAAATGATTAGTAACTCATGGCCAGCAACTGACGTTCCCAGGAGGTTAGGGGGCTGGGGGGATGTGAGAAGGCTGTGCCCCTTCTCCATTAGCATCTGCTGATGTAGCACGCCTCTGCTTTCATCACTTAATGCAACCCGATCTCCAGTGCTCTGCACCTCCCGTTTGATCACGGCTGGGCCTGCTGCTGTGCATTGCCAACAAAACCACTACCAGCCCACAGGAAAGAAGCATCTTGCAACTCAGACAGCACCGAGATGTAGGCAGGTTTTAGGCACTGTCACTTTTTGGGTCCCACATGTGGATTTTAGAAAGGGTACAGTGCTCTTGGAGAGCAATCAGCTGGAGAGCAAGAAAATTCAAATTCCTGACTTCTCTTTATTTCAAAGCCTAGATTTTTCCTCCCGGAGTAGCTGCGTTGACTTCAGTGTTCTGGATCAAATTCATTTGAGATAGGGAATAGGCATATTCCTCCTGCAGTTTCAAACACTGGTGGGATTCCCTTGGCTCTCTGACAAGTATAAAACGATTACATATTGTTGCTAGATTTGTATAAATAGTTACCAGACTTTCTGTGAAAACCCACTGCACTTCAGCAGTATTTGGAATAGCATTTTGCATTAGTTAAGGCTGTAAATAGTACCATCTTCCAATATGATCTTCCTTACAGAAATGATACCCCATACCACTGGCTCATTATTTTTTTCCAAATAAATCTGCCTCAAAATAGAGTTTTTCTTTGTTTCCATTTAGCAAAAGGAATTTTAAAAGACTTAAGGAAAGTCAATTAAACCTGCCTTAAGAAAGGTAAAGCACATTTAAGTGGGCATGTAAGTTAGACAAGTGTTCCATAACATAGATCAGACCAACTCATATTAGATTCATGAGTGAATCAAGTTGCTAAAAGTTCACATTTCAAAAGCAAACAACTATGATGAAATATTTTTTTTTGTATGTTACAATGCTGCTGTACAGTTGTAATAGAGATAACCCAGACTCAGGCAAACCTGTGGCAGGCCAGATGCATATCACAGCTCTCTGCTGGGCTATATTCTGGCACTGCACCTCTTGCATCCATTTTCTCCTATTCCTTTCCCTAATCCTTGTCAATGACAAAATAAATAAATAAATAAATAAATAAATAAATAAATAATCTATTTTAAAATCTGTCACAAAAAAAATCCATCATAACTGTAGTCACTCTTCTTGTTTCTGTCATAAAGTCAGGGAAAGTTTGAGTTGCAAATATGAAATATGAGTTGCTGAAACATGTGAACTCATACTCTCTTTTATTCCCTTTTGTGATTTCTGGAAGCTTTGCAGTTTTAAATGTTGTTTCTGACTCCAAATATATCAAAAACTGCTGATGCTGCCAAATGGCAAAATACACAGATGTCATCCATTTAACTGAGTAGATTTTTACTATTGGCTATGAGCATTTCAAGAGATCAATCTGATATCTTCCCTTAGCACCACTGATTTTTTTAACTCTTCCTTAAGGTAAATAGGTGTTTGGCCAAATTCCTCTGGCTCTACTCCTATGAATTAATTTCATGTATTCACTTTGGCTCTCATGGTATACAGAGAACCATGATGTTCGATTTATTATTTCATTTTAAGAGCTCTTGAAATTCCTAGTAAATTTGATCTATCTGGTAATTCCTAATACTCCATCTATATCATAGCTATATGCACACCACATTATAACTTTTCTAGATAGAAAAAAAGAAAAAAACCCTACGGTCTCCTCAAATATAAAAGAAAATTGAAGATATAAGAACCGCACCTCTATACATGTATTCCTTGGCCTTGAATATATTTATTGATGCAGGTCATGGATCTAAACCAACATGAAGTTATTCTTCAGAAATGCTGAACCTTATTCTTTGGGGAGTGTGAAAGTGTGCCTGTGAAAGATGGCTGAGTTTGACAATGATTTCCTAAGCTTGAGCTATATGAAGAATAGTAGGATTATGTTATTACAGACTTAGTCTGTATTTCGGTGTTCAAGGAGCTTAAGAAGGGGCAAAACACTCCCCCATTTCTACCACTGTTGTTTTTTTTTTCTGGAATACCATAGTGAGGAACCAGCCCAGAAGCTCTGTGTTTCAAATGCTGGGGAACAATTAGCTGAGAGCACAAATTAGCTCAGCTGATTAGCACCTGGGCAAGCCTAACTACCCTGCAGTCTCTGTAGGGCGAGGGGATGACATTGCATGACATGTAGTCTTCCACTTTCAAACAAGGCACTTGCAAACAGAGAGAGCCTTTCTGGTCAGATGTGGTGCTTGCAGGACAGGATCCTAAGGGAACTGGTTTGACTGAGGAGACTCTTGCATGCAGTCTGGGACAAGAAAGGCACTGTGCCCCTCTCAGGACAGATGGACAGAGGCAGGGAAAATACCAAGGCTGGGGAGAAACCTTTATTCTAAACCTGTGCAGGGCTCCCTGACTTGAGGCTCCTGCAGGAACATTACGTTTTCCACCTGCTGCATTCAGTCACCCATGTTAGGAGATGAAAGCAAACGTCTTGTGCAGGACAGTACAGCCAGCTCCAGACCAGTAAAGGCAACTCCTAGTGAGCACAGCTCATTTGGTAGCATTCCCAGATCTTGCCAATGAGCAGCATGGCACATACCAGCAGTCATTCAGCAAACCAAGCCAAAGCTCTATTATTGATCTCAAATGTCCTCTGCTTTTCCCAGCAAGGCACTGGAAATAGCATAAGGCTCTCCACTCGCTTGGCAGTGCAGCCTACCGACACAGCGGGGAAGTGACACGGGACTCATCACATGGCAGAGACAGATGGGCTCTTCCTGCCCTCTACCTCCCCCCTTTGCCTGTGCTTACTTGAATGCCCTCCCCCCCTTCTCCTGCAGGCTCGGCTTGAGGGTCTGGATAACCACACCAGTTTTTGAACGTCTCCACAGACTACCAAGACATTACAGGGGACGCTGGCATTGGGCTCGTCCCTGAAGGTCCCCCACCACATGGGTGGCTGCTGAAGGCATATTGCCCCTTGTTGCTGAAGGAGGTGGAGGCCCAATTAAAGTCCTCTGAGGGACTCCAATTATCAGGTAGGGCTGCCTGTCTCAGCAGGATGGCCACAGCTATGGAGACAATACTCTCACGATACTAACATCTGCTGAAATGCACAAAGGCAGTAGCCAACAAAAAGAGAAAAAGCAAAGGAACTTCTGTTATGACTGTTCCTGATGATTTATGCTGTGCCTGGGGCTCCCCACACCCTGTCCTCCTCTAAAGAGAGCATGATTTGGTTCAGTTTGGAGAACCTGAGGTGAAGTAAACCAGCTCAGTGGAGACAGTTCAGAGGTAATTAACTGAGCAGAGACAGAGAACAGACTCCTGGGGCTGAAGCTAGGGAGAAAACAAGCCTGGAGGTACAGGAGACTAGTACCTGAAGGACCCTGAGGAGGGCCTGCCACTTCATCATCACAGGCGTGATCACTTCAGCTGAGGCAGGTGGGAGTAAGAGTTACTTCAGATCTGCAGGGCAGGGTCTCCAGGTTAACTTCTCTACCTGGAACTACCATGTGCCCCAGCAGAAGGACGACAGTACTTAAAATTGCTGGTTTGTGATGATCTCCTCTCTCAGCTTTTATTAGTCCACAGCTGTCTGTCGTGGGGTTCCTCTCAGGCCCTTCACGATATGTGGGGCTGTGTCAGACAGCCTTGGAGCGGGGATGAGGCAGAGTGGCCATTGGGAGAATTAAATAAGACCTTCTACTCCATCTGATGAAACCATCAGATACACAAGTTTGGTTCCAAAATATCTTGGATCTGCCTTACTAATCATAATTTGTGTGTGCTATGGCTATGGGCCAAGGCTATAGCGAACAGTTACCTTGTTGTCTGATAGCAATTCTCTCCTCTTTTTGTCACCGGTAATTGTCCTCTTGATCGCAGCCATGTGGTCATTGCTATTATAAGGAACTTACAAAATGCTAATAAGGGGTTGCTTGTTTGTTTGCCTCACTGCTACCTTGAGGCACTTCTCTTGTGCTTATTGCCCATCATTAAAGCCTGTCCTCCCTCCCCGGGGTCTCATTTCCAGATAAGCTCTGTGGCCCCAGGAGACACTTTGCATAGTTTAAAAATTAGCACTCAGGCTGAAGATGGGAGGATTGCCAGCTAGTCAAGCAGCACTAAAAATCATTTCTTTTTTATTCTGCCTGTCTCAGTGATCCACCTTCCAAAAGCAAATTATATGCTTCAATTTCCAATGTTTTCCCTATTCTTGCCTTACTGCCCTGTACTGTCTATTGAATTTTATTCTTAGTTGTACAGATCATTGCACTGTTCCAATGAGATATAGGCCTTAATTCTCCTAGTGCTCTTTCTGTTTTGTTTTATTGTTTCTTTTCTTTTCTTTTTTTTTTTTTTTTTTTAATTCTTACTGAAATAAAATGGGAACCAAATAAACTAAGAGGCGGGTAGAAGGGAATAAGGAGGAGAAGATAAAAGCAAGACTAATGGGACACTGAGGAGGAAGATTAGGGAACGGAGAGAGTAGGATTAGCAGACATGGGCCAGAATACAGCTGAAGTCAAGCTGTGTACGTGGACTATTTACTTCACTGCTGTCTGGGGGGTGTGAAAGAAGTCAGTTGAATCTCTGGAAAGGATTTCTCTGTTGTCTAGAGACCACTCCAAACAGAAACAGGGGGCATAGGAGGTCATTCAAGCCCATACATTGCATATTTAATCATCATTTCCTCTAATGCAAGGCTTATTGCCACAGGCATGCTTTCCATTTTATGCATCCCTCCCTTGGGCTGCACATAATTCTTCATATTGTGGCTGACATTTGGGCATCTAAATTACAGCTCTCTGTCTTGCCTTGCAGACTGCAATGACTTTCTTGGCTTTAGAGTATTTGCTGTCCAGATGGTTGCTGTCAAACAAGAAACAGGTGGCAGCACTGACGTGTGGTTTGCCTATAAATTTCTTCAGAAAACAAGGCAAAATTGCAAAATGTTCTTAAGCTGGATGGTCTGTATTATTAAAAGTCACTTCATCGTAGGTAGCTTACTAATCTCTGTGGGACTCAGGGAGAGGAAGCCTTAAAGGAATCTGTGTGCAACTTGAAGACAACTGTTTTTCTGACTTGCATGATCTTTCCCCCAGCACCTGACACTGACCTTCTGGGCTTGGCGCCCACCTCCCGTAATTTCTTCTTTCTGCAACTCCTCCATTCGTTTACAGGGTGAGTGCCCAGAAATGGATGTGACTGCAGCAACAGAGAGGGCGTTGGTGAAGTGGGCACAGAGGAAGGCGGGGAAAGCCCAAGGAGCGGTGTGGGTGCTCTGGGGGTGCAGGACCCCATCACCCGCAGGCAGGCGTCTTCATTTAATCTCACTCATGCGTTCCCTCCACTAGATGGTACTAGGGCAACACATTTGTCTTTACAGGCTTTCCCAGTGATGTTAACCATAATAATATCCTGCGTGTAGAATCAGTAGGCTTTACTAAGTGCAAGAAACTTCTGGTAATGACCATTAAGCTTTCAAGGTGAAATACTCAGAATTTACTGAGGGCCAGAAGACAAGTGTCCTGAGCAATCATAGCTTGCTGTTGCATCTGTTATGACAATGTTTAATTGCATGTATCATGTTTCTTTTTTCGATATTTTTTTCCTTTCTCCTCTAGGGGATGTGTAATGCAGAACACTGTTACAGAAAACACATGGTAAGAATTATGTTAAAATTAGACCCTATCACTACCTTCTTCCCCAGAGTTGCCATTTCATGATAATTAAATTCATTTTCCTGTCCTCACCAACACATACATTGCTTGCTGCAATATATGGCATCCAAATCAAGGCAAAAGTAATCCTGGTAGTTTACTGGTGTCACTGGCAGCCCACAGCCCAGTAAATGACAGTATCTATGATTTCAAAACATTCATATGTCTTACACAGATGTTTTTAATACTGAGACTTCCATATCTTTGGGATTTTTTTTAAAGAGGAAGGGTGAGTGAGCATGTAGAGAGGAGCGAATCTCCATGTTTGTAGTGATACCACAGTTCTTACAACCTAGGTGGAGCGCAGTACTTTATTCCATGGACAGGACTGTGAAAATCTTTGGCTGTTTGAGTTGTAGGATCATGTGAGGGAGATGGGTTGCATTCTGCCATTCTACTTCAAGACACACAGAACTGCAGGAAGGTTTGTACAACTTCTCAGCTAAAAATGCTACACAGCAATAAAGGAACAAGCCTCCCAGTCTGTGCTGGAAGCTTTGTCAGCTCATCAGATGAGCGCAAAGCTGTCTGAAAGAAAAAAGAAAAAAAAAAAAAAAAAAAAAAAGGACTAAATAAACACCTCACTATTTAGGCATGCTGGCCACACCACCACATCTCTCAGACTTTTAAATCCAAGAATCACTGAACTCCTTTGGAAGAAAAATTTTCAGACTGTCTGCAAAAATTAGCCACAATTTCTTTCATTTAAAACCTTTTCATACTTGGGCTCAATCTTGAATACTTATCCACTACTTTTGAATCATCTTCATTTTATTTGTTGGATTTACATATATGTTAAGGCATGTCTCTATGTTTTCTGTGTGTGTGTGACTGGATATATATCCCTTCTCACATCCTATGACTGTAAGACCTCCTTGAACTCTAGAAAAGCATTGGAAGAGACAAAAGGAAAAGATAATGGACCCTTCACATTATTTCTTGCTTATAATTCTAGAAGCTTTTATTGGTCATTAGTGTTATACAGTAATGTATGAGATTCCTCAGGAAGCTTCAGGTTGACAGTATCAATCTCTGGCCAAAGTGTATGTAAGATGTTTTGAGGGCATTATTAATGAAGAAAAAGGGGATTTTCATAGATGTCATTTTTTAATGTAAGTATTTCAGAATTCTATTAAAAAATCTACTTGAGGGAAGACAGTTGGAGTTAGTTCCATCAGCATTAAAGCAAGATTAATTTTTACTTTTTTTTTTTTTTTTAGAACTGGTACCATTTTTTATGCTTCTAAAGGGCTTTTCTGCCTGCTAGCAACTCTTTACTTTCTAATGAACCTATGACTGACAGAAAGTTGAGCTTTTCTTTCCTTCCACTAATACCACCATTGTGTGTGCCTTGTTAACCAGCATTGTGTATCAGTCACAAGCTGACTCCTTTGTGTCTTTGTAAAGTATCAATTTAGTCAGCATTATCTACCGGGGAGACAATGGCCTTGGAAAACCCAACGCAAAATCCTGTAACATCATAAGCCCTAAAAACACTGGTCCAGCCAGGAGAGGCGGTGAGGATGTGGACGGGGAGCTCGTTGCCCGTGCGAAGGAGCAGGTGGGTATCAGGGCAGGACTGGCCGTGGTGGCCGGCCACGGCACAGGGGCAGCTCAGGGAGCATCTTCACCAGGGCCACTGGTGGGGTTGCTTGGCTGGAATAAAACTCTGTCACCCAGATCTGCCTTCCAGCCCAGCTTCTACTTGTCTACACTGACATTTGACGTCACTGACGAGTTCCCCGTGCCTATTTTGATTTTTGCTTGATCAGCCATTTCCAATAGCAAATTCATTTTTCTGTGTTGAAGAAACAAAAGCAAACCCCACGACAGAACCTAGCAGCTTGGTTGCTGGACTTGATACTCTACAAAGAGTTTACAGCTCCTGGTACTTACAGACCTGTGTTCGCTCCCCATCCCTCTCTAGGTAGGCTTAAAAGGGAAGGGTAGGCCAGTTTAGTCTTTCCTTTTATGTTTTTTTTTTTTTGTTTGTTTTTTTTACAGCCTAGGCTATGGTCAGCAGAAACACCCAGCCCCCATTGCACTAGAGAGGGGGAGGGCAGCAGCTCTGTGGGGGTTCTGTGTCTTTGGATGAAATTGTCCCTTTGTTAGTCCAAAATAGCACAAATTGGGCAACTTTCCAAGCATGCAGTGAAAGACGTCTGTTTGAGACAGTGCTTAGAGAAGGCTGAGGACGGAGGGCTGAAAAAGAGGTGCCTGCCTGGCTGGGTTCCCGCCGGCGTGATTAATGTAATGTTGCTGGGATTTTACTGCATTATTAATGAAGTGCTAGGGGAGCCTGGAGCACTGGAAAAACATCTTTGGAAAATTATTACTAAAAATCTGAATTGGTGCACCTTTCCTATTATTTTATTTTTTTTTTTCCTTGCCCGTAGATTCCTTATCGTGCTGGAGAAGGGCTATAAATAATAACCACGGGAGCAAGGCCACGCAGGCGCTGCTCCCTCCACCTCCCCAAGGAGCAGCGGCCCCAATGCTGGTGGGCTCCAGGTGCCACCAGCCCGGGGTGGGCTTTGCCTGGGAGCTTCACCCACCGAGCCCCTGCTGGCTGATTTTTTTTTTTTTTCGTTTTTTGTATTGGCTTTGCCGTGCCTTGTTGGGTTTGTTTTTTTTGGATTTTTTTTTTTTTCTAAATCTTCAGCTCTCACTATCTGTACTTCTATCGTGTCATCTTTTCTGACGATGGCAGCTGTGGGTTTGGTTTTGGGGTGTGTTTTTGTTGGTTTTGTTGATTTTTTGTTTTTTAAATGCTGTGCTTTCAACCAACGTTTGCCTGTCTGAAGCTTCCCGTTGCTAAGAGACTTCTCCCCTCCGCCCTTTTAGCAGCCCGGTTGCCATAGCGCTGCCAGCCTCTGCTGGCGAGTAGCAGAGAGCAGTCATTACTCATCCCCACACCCCCCTAAAAAAGAAGGAAAAAAAAAAATAAAATCAGGGCTGCATGTGCAAATACACCTTTTCTTTTCGTATTAACTCATTTCGGGGACCCGGCGGGAGGATCCCTGCACACGTTGCAGCTGCAGATGCATGTTGCGGTATTTTCTTGCAGAAGTTCTTGGCTTGGTCTCTGCGTTAAAACAACACGAACTGCAGTGCTGACTCATGGACACCTGTGACGTTGTTCATGGCAGCAACAGATATTTGAGGATACGCTTTCCAATACATGTTTTGTACCTGTGCGACTGGCATTGCACCCTCCACGGGTGTAATTCATCCCAGCATAAGCTCTGCAGCTTTGCAAATCAGAGCATCGTTCCTTAGGAACCTGGTTATATGGCTGGAGCTTTTCTCATGCAGTACTTTTTACTAACAGTAACAGCATACTTACCTAAAATGTGTGGTGTGCTACCATCGAAACCTAAAGGAACACACCCTGTTTAAAAGTTAGCTTTTCAAATGCAAACGACTAAATTTTATGAGGAATCATTTCCAGACAAATAGAGAGTCTTCCATATTTTTTTTTAAGGAAAAACATATCCCCAGTGGTTTGGGTGAGAGGAAAGTTAATGTCAGCCCTAAAACATGCTAAACAAAAAGGAAAATCTAACATCTTTCCACTCTAAAATGGTGAGCTTTCTTGTTGTCATTCTGCTGATTGCCAGGCTTTACCAGCTGGGTGCTACAGGGTGACAGGGAGCATGGCAATACGGACTTGCAGGTCTCTCATCAGCCATGCTATTCACTACGCCTAGTTAAAAAAAAAATGTGTTTGACTTCTGTATAAAAATGAAAGTGGTGTGCATATAAAACTACCTTTAATATGCCTGCTAATAAAAAATTTGGTAGTATAAGATTAGCCATGTGAGAATGTAATTTGTGTGAGTTAAATGTGAGATGATTTTGGGGGGAGAGAGGCTTTTACCCCAGTGAATGTTAAAAGCAGTACTTGAGTTTGACATAGGATAGCTTCAGTTATTCTGTGATTTTAGTTTCCATTAATCACCACAAAACCCTCCACCTCGGTTGTCAGTATAAAGCCTCTCTTAACATCCAGAGAACTTTCTTCCCACGTTCTGCAGTTGGTGAGATATTGTGCTAATAAATGCAGCGAGGAGCTAGACTCCGTGTCCTCAGATGCCCTTCCATTTATCCAATCCGGCATCTGCCTACTTGAACAAGTGCATCAGATACAGGCAGCCTGCCAGCTATTAAAATGTTACACCTACCGCCATGAAGCTAAATTGTACATTTTGTTTTCCCTTGTCCTTGAAAAGGGCTCACTCCTGAAGTAAGAGGAATGTGCTTAATGTCTGCTTGCCTTAACTTCCCTCTTTACCCAACTATCCGTTCCCTGATTTGATATTTTATATTCTCTTCTCTTCATGCTATTTTGGGAAACAATAAATATCATTGTGCAAGGAAAGACATTTAAGAAAGAACCTTTGTCAATGGTATGGAAAACGGATTTCAAAATCCATTTTAACTCTGATGAACCATAGAAATAAAATATGGTGAAAAAGATAAAGAAGTGGGATCATTTCAATTTTTTTTATTTTATTTTTTCCAGTTAGGATGTTCTTATTCTTCTTGGTAGTTGACCTGAGATAACTTCAGCTGAGGGGTCCCTGTGCTGTGTGGTCAGAATCCAGATATCTCTGAGAAATACTTTGATCTCAATAAATTGACATTTGCTTATTAATTTAAAAAACAAACAAACAAACAAACAAAACACTTCTCAGATTTACTTTTTGTTATTCTAAAGGAATTCAAGATTTGAGAATGAATGTCTTTAATAAATTAGAAATTGAAGGTCTATGGTACAGATATTTTAGTTCTGGAAATATTGATTTATGGGAAAATATTGCCCGATTTATTATGTGGAGATCCTTGCCTAATCACAGAATTAGGTGAAGATCCATACCCTCACTCAGATTTCTTTAGTTCTAGACTTCATTTCGTCCAGAAGAGAAATTACTGGAATAAAGGTTAAATATCCAAATCAGAAGTATTATTGCTTGTGTTCCTTGATGTTTGGAATGGTAATAGAACAAATTGAACATTAACCTAGTAGGACCAAGGCATCTCTATTTGCCTGGTTTTGACATCTGAATTGGGTAATAACTTCTCCTTGCTGAAATTATGCAATGGTTGGTAGTCAGTCTCTCATTTCCTCAAGCATTTGTGCACAGATTACATCCGCATATTATATTTTATTATGACTCATTAAAATGCAAATCGACAGCAGTATGCTATCACAGTTCCAGGATAGATCTACATCATTGAATAGCTCTACATTTTGATATCTTTCTCATATCCAACACAACACATGACCTGAAATGCACATCAACATCTTGCTTTCTGAGTGTCTGAGCAAGGTTAGCTTTATGCATTGTTAGTCTCTCTGTACCTCTGCATCTCTACCTGTTGTGTACAAGTCCTCTTCTTTGTATTTCTTTCCAGTTTCCTACTTTTTTATCTCCATGTTCACCTGTTCTCAAGGTAGAATCACTGCCTCATGGCTTAGATACTTCCATGAGAGCTGTCTGATTCCTATACTTCATCTGACTATCACAGTCCAAATTTTTTTCTCTGCTCACATAAAACATGGATTGCTGCTTTTCCTGTGTCACTTCCATGTCTACTTGTTTCTTGTAGTATTCTCTCTTCCTATCTGAATCTCTCCTCTAATCCTGTCCGATGCAGTTATTTGATTCTTTACAAGGCACTTCTAGTCACCTAAAATGTTTATCAGCAAATGCTTTCACCATCCATAAATTCTGAAAGACAAGATATCAAACTGACCCAACAGTACATTGTCCTTATGGCTGGTGCCAGACAGGACATTTACTTTGTCCCTTAAAACCTTTACATAATGATAGCTTTACATCAGCACAATTTCCATTTTGCTGAGTCTTAGTTACTCTGGTACTAGAATTAAATTATAGGAAATTGTTGTTTCTCACCAATTATATGCCTACCTTCTTCCCGTATTTTCTACCATTGACTATACTCTGATATTATAATGATGATTTTCCTTGCCACACAGACTATTTTTTAAAAGAACTGTTCTGTAAAATTACTTCCCTCTGACAAGGTAAAATTCCTTGATCTTAGCATCTATTTCTTGAGCATTTATGATAAAACCTAAAATTTGAATCCCAAGATTCAAATATATATTCCTTTGCTTAGAGAAGACTACTGTGAAGGAATGTCCAGTTTTAATTCAGAGCAGCAATCTACCTCTTTCAAAGACCCCACTCTACTGACAGGAGGAGTCATATTCATCTTTCAACTCCACCAAAAGGATTACATCCCCAAACCTTGGGCTTTGTATCGACTCACTTCTTTGTGCCGCTGGCTTACTTTCTTGTGTTCCTGGAGCTTGGTGCTACTGGTACAGGATCTGTGGATTTCTCTGAGTATTAATTTGGACATCGAGTTACTTGAACTTAGGCCGTGGTTTTGGGAAGGCCCATGTTTACCTGGCCACAGACAGAGAAGGCAAACAAAGATGAGCGTCCTGAGAAATGAGATACTGACTCTAACTTTCACCTGCTACCAGAGTCACAACCAGGATTAGCTGAATCTGGGGCTACCGAGACTTCATTTAGATAGTTGTGACTGAAGAAGGTTGAGGCACTCTGGCTGCTTTCAAAATAAATATGTTGATCATCTGCTCTCATTGGCTCCTACTCCAGTTGGCTTACTTGAGTTTTTAAAAGTAGCGTCTGTTTGTCATGCACCTGGTGTAATTCTATTTTTGTACTACTATGAGGCATTTTATAAAGTACATAAATCATGCCAAGTACTGCAGTATTTTCAGCATGTGTATGTGCATGTAATACTAGCACATAGCCCCAAAGAAAATCCTTTGTCAGAATTATAGATCTCTAGATATTCATTATTCACCATTGTTTGGATTTCTGTCCAAAACATTTTATTATCCTTTTAGTTTGATAGCAGTTTTCTAGACCATTGTGCAAGCTTTAGTGTTACTTAGCAGTTAATCTCACCCCAAAATGGAATAACAAGCTTCTTTGTCTACCCAGATTCACACTGTTTGCTGTTTGATCTGATCAAAGAAAAAGTAACACCATTCATTTTTGTGGTACCACTTTTCTTTCCACTGTTCTCTCAAAATACTAATATAGTGCATGTACAGCTGTGTGTGTGTGAGTGTAACAACATAGAAGAGGTTATAAGCTTCAGTCTGAAACAATGTGTGCTAGGAAATAATAGTATCCATTAAGAGTAAATAAGAGAAACTCCAGAATGTTCTGTGGAGGTTTTGGAGGACTGGATGGGATCCATAGATGCTCAGATGTTGCTGTGATGGAGGCCTTCAGAAATGAGTGGATAGATAAAAACGGTATTTATCTTTCACTTTGTTTGTTTGTTTAAGCTTTGTATATGTGAGATTTCTTTCTCAAGTAATAAACATCTAATGAGGTTCTTCTTAAACCAATGACGACCTTAGGTAAGTCGTTTTCTGAGTGTGAACAGGATGAACTTTCTATCCCTTTTCTAGAAAAGTGATTATTTAGATCCATCAATATCTGTTTCCAATCCAGTCCCTCCACGCCTTTCAACTGGAGATGTCTAAGTAGAATTCTTTCTACTCTTTACAGAGGATAAAATGTAATAGCCCATGGCTTCAGAGATTGTGTTTTTTGTTGCTCTTGCCATGTTTTTTTTTTCTGTTGTATCATTCTTTCTTTTTTTTCTCTTTTCTTTTTCCTTAGCCTAATTCCCTATTCTCCTGTAGATTTGTATTTCAGATTTTAGCCAGAGGCACAAAGTGCTTCTCACGGAGTCTCTTGAAACTTCTCAGTCCATTCCATGAAAACCAGCATGAATGTTCTTGTCTCATGGGATTCCTAGAATAGATAAAAGCCTACAAGGGCAGCTACAAAGTGAAAAACCACAAAAAGAAAAAACTAAAGTCAAGTTGTCTACAACTCAGACTGCCTTTTTACCTTTGGTGAGAAAGTCCATCCTCTTATCTCAGAAACAAGGCCTCTGTCCAGTTTTCACTGGAGACATTGTAATGTTTTTTCTGGACTTGAGTGAGAACTGCATCGGTCCCCTGCACTCTTCTACTGTACAACACGTTAAAGTAAGCACTTATGTGTAGCCAGGCCATGGCAATACCCCAAATCAATATTTCCTTCCCAGAATAAGCAATTATCTGACAATGTTTCATGCTTGTACATTTCTTTAAGGCTTTTAATACTTTATCAAAACTTTAAGAATGGAGCTTGTATTTTTCAAGACACCATGGGCATCTCGAAGCCTAACTTTCAGCCTAAGTCAATTGGACTTTCAAGTCAGGTTGGTAAAGAAGGAAAAAACTTCCTGAGCCTTTGAGGTAAGATTTACAATTTTTATCATTCTTTTTCTTTTCAGCGTCACATTCTTGACATCTTGCTCCATTCCATCAGTGCAAGATGAACGTCGAATTATTTTCACCTGGCCTTTTATGATCTGTCTTGCTCTGTGAGATCCACTGTTCACACAAGGAATAACAAAGAGTAACTATTGACCATTAAGATAGGAAATAGAACTAAAATTTATCATTATTACTAAACAAAACTTATCTGCATTTTTTACATGCCTGTAAATATGGTCTTTCATAAATAGATCAGAAACTTTTCATATCCCTAAACTTAGTGTCCACAGGCCATGATATACAGAGGCAACTAAGCTTCAGTCTCTAAGGTAGGTTTTGGTAGAAATTCACACATAAATTTAAATTGAGAGTCTTTTAGTATCTGGCCATAGACAACACAGAATAGATAAAAGCGATCCAGAATAATATACTTCTTCATTTCACCATTCCCCACCCCTGGCATTGGAAAACTTTATAATGAGGCTGGCTGGTTCCCTAAAAACATATTTCTTCACACATTACCCTGACCTGGTCACTAAGGTCTCCTCATGTATTTGAAAGTCCTGAAGTTGGGGACTAGGACTGAGAATGCTGGTAAAGGCACCTGTAAATCCTGTATTTGCAATAGATTCTAAAAGGAACCTGCAAAGTGGCTAAAGACATCTTGCAGCGATAGTTCAAGTACTTGGAAAACAGAAATCCTGGTGAGGGAATTTCTGTTTGAGAGCTTTGGGAAAATTTCACGCTCTTTCGTTTTCAGTTCTTAACTGAAATACTTGAATGAGAACACAGATTCATAATGTTTCCTTCTGTGGCATCTGCAGAAATGAATTAGTAACTCTATAGGGCAAAAGAGACACCTCTAGAGGGCTGTCTCTCTCCACCTTCCCCACAGGGACCATGGGTGACTAAGCTTTCAATGGAGGCACCTCATGTATGTGCCTTCAACTAGATGGCATGAACTTTTCTAAGTTTTGTACGTGCAGGAATTGACTTAGATGTTGAACTAGAGTTTCCAGGAGATACACGATAAACTTCTGCTCTCTTTCAGTAAACCAAAGTTGGGTCCTAAAACAGAGAGAAGAATGAAGCTTCGTTCACCCATTCCCTATGGTTAGTGAGGGAGAAATGCAATAATCCATCAGAGGACACAGACTGCAGTAAATGTATATGTGGTCTGACACTGTGTAGTTCAAGGCCTTTTGCACTTCAGGTCTTGTACAACTACCACACTACATAGCACATTCAGCAGAACAGAAACACCTGGAAAGAACAGGCCTGTTGAGAAAGTAGGGATTGTTTACATACCTGTGTACACACTGTATGCACAGGTAGGTGTACCCTGACTGCCTGATATTCCTGCGGGAAAAGTGCCACACCATTCGTGCTCTGTGAACATAGTGGTTCAAAAGCAAAACCCAAACAGTGTTTGTGGTGTGTTTTGTTGGTTTTGGTTGGTTGGTTGGTTTGGTTTTATGGGACATTGAATAAAGAAATTGTGTAATGTCCAGTCTAATGTACAATACTTACATATTTTCCATCTTCTCAAGTTATATTTTTTGTTACCCAGTTAGTCAGTTTGAAATCCCTGTAACAGAAACTTCCCTGTTTCCCCACCCTTGCTCTCAGTTTGCCAGAGATATAAATCTTTTCAAAATAGCAGCTCTTCCTCCCCAGAGAATCTATTTATGTGATACAATAACTACAAAAATAAACACACAGATAGCAACAGACAGAATTCATATTTTTTTCACGCTGTAAAACTAAGAAGGCAAAATTTTAGCTTTCATCATGCCCAGGGCTTCCAGAATACTCACAGCAATCATGAATCTCTTCAAATTACTTTAAATATAGCTGTTTAACCTTTGAAGACCTCATACTAGGATTTGACAAACTATTTTCAACAGTGAATTAACAGTATTTTCAGCTCTTCAGTGGCCTTTGTTTCAGATGTTAGTAGATAATTTCATGTTTAATGCAGGATATACATTCGTTTAGAGATATGTAAAAGAGTTTTCAAAGTAGCTGCTGTGAATGAAGAATAAGTACTGTATTTATTCTAGGATGTTTCTAAAACCTAAGGATTTTCAGCAGTGAAGTTTGGAAAACCCAGCGCTGCCTTTAGTGCTGCAAGTCTGCGTACTCTGCTCCTGGTCATACACCCTGCTGCTGGGATTTCTCCCCAGCCAGATGCTGCTTGGGCCACACTGAACCAGCGTGGGGCTGCTACATCCATGAGCACCAATGTTATAATTGGACTTGGCCATTTTGCCTCCATTAAAGCACAGCCATTTCCACCTGGTTAAACTCACACTGGAAATCAGCTGTTTTGGTGACGACATCGGTCTGATACTCTGCAAATTTTTACTGCATTCTGCTGTCCAAAAGCCCAAGGGTAAAATATCATTAAAGAGCATCATTCTGGAGTAGATGTGCTGAGTAGTGAGGGCACGTTCACTCACTCGCTCTTTGCCCGTAGGTTTAGAAACATGACTGGCTGAGGAGTGTCAGTGGAAAAGTAAGGGGGAAGGGAAAGGACATGAATATTTTGGTTGGCAAACATCATTTTGCATAGTATGGGGTTTTGGCACATTTAGGATTCTGCATCAGAAGTGCTTTGGGTTTCAGTGAGCTGGACAGCTGGAATCAGCAGGTGCAGAGAATACCAGGCTGTCGGTAGCACAAGGTCTCCATCCCATCACATTGCTATCACTGCAGGTCATGGGTAAGAGCTAATCTATCTGTTTTGGTTAGTGAATTTGTACTTCTGCCTACATCTATCTGTTTGGTTAGTGAATTTTGACAAAAATGTAATATTGTTTCTCTCCCCCCCTCTGTCCCTGACACCCTACAAAACAGCTACAAGGGAGAAGGCAGAACAAAAAACCTAAAATGGCTACAGCAGTGCAGTGAAAGCAGGGAAGTTCAGAGCTACAGAAGGGCAATGCAGTACTCCCAGCAAAGAGAATACATTAATTATATGGACAGTTTTATTTATTTAGTCTCATGTTCTCATACACTTTTTATTGATCACAGAACAGTTTAGCATACCAGCAGAAATGCTTTTCTGCATCCCAGTGGGTATTACTAAAACTCCAGCAATATTTTACATTCATTGAGGTCAAGAGAATCTGTTACATGTGCTTCCATTGCAATACCCAATTTTTAGCAGTACTAGTCAGCATTAGTTTCCACTGATGAATGCATGTGAGGGTTTAATAGCTGTAAATGGCAGATTACTAAATATTGATGGATTAGTTTAAATCTCAAATTCAATAAACCAAGGATGCCAAACATATCAAGACAGCTTTAATGTCTCTTCAAAAATATTGATCACTGCATTGCTGATTTTTTACAAAGCCTTAAGTGAGAACAAAATATCTATATATTCACTGATAGTTTAAATCTTGATTGCAAGTTTTATGCTGAAGAAAATGCCACATAAAAGTAATCTTTCATTCCATAATATTTCTTTCTGAGGGTCAGGGTGACAGTACTGTACTGGATTCTCTTTCCTCCAAATAAAATCAAAAGCCAGCATTTTCTTTTCACAAAAAGTGGTGTCAAGATTGGAGTCTCAATCACATGCGTGGAACTTGTGCATGTTATGCCACCAGCCACGGTCGTATCCCTTGGCTTAGATGTAAGCCGAGGTTTGTATAATGAGCTGTTGGATTGCTGATAGCATGGATTTTTTCCGTATTCTTGCAGCCCTGCTTGGGACTAAAGCAACAGGTTGAGAGGTTTCTAGATCCTCTAGACACTGGCTGGCCCCAGCCCTAGCGGATGTTTTCTCCTTCCCCCATTAACTGCCAGTGCTGGTCTTTTACTTTTTTAGCCCTGCTTGCAGTTTTCTAGACTTCTTGTGGGCTCCCTCTTCCTTTTTTCCCTGTCCAAAGGAGCAGGCAGTTAGTTCCTACTTTTTTTTTTTTTTCCTTGCTTAGTATAGACATGCTCCTAAATAAGCTTTTGGACCTAACTTCTGGTGCCCATTCTTGTCTCAAAACATTGGGAATTACGTTTGTTGGCTAAGATACTCGTTACCTGAGAACAGCATCTTTATTTCTAATCAATGCCCTAGTATTAGTGCTTCTAAAAACAGCCTTGTTGTCTCCAGTCTTAACTGTGTTCTTCCAGTGCTGTTACTAACTTGAGAACCACTAAACCTGAAATATGGCTATCACCTACCTCATTAGGTCAGTCTCATACTCGGTTATTGAATGCAAGCTGGTTTTGACATTAAAAAGCTAGGCAATGTAACATTTGTCTCTGCTTTGGTTCTCCTGGTAAATTCCAAACCTTGTCCTTCTGCTGACATAACAAGCAGCTTTTTTTTTTCCTTTTTTTTTTTTTTTTTTTCCCAACTAGAGAACAGTGTCGGTCTATTTTAGCTATGTGGAGAAACACTGGATTTCTTTATATCTTTCTCACTTATGCCCAGTATTTTCTGCTTGACTTCACTAGCTTATTGTAGCTCTCCTTCAAAACAGTGACAGGACATATATTGAGGTTAGGAGCCAAAAAGGTCTTCAACTTTCCTCAGAGACAAATGTGTCCAGAAAAACATCAATTTTGAGCACTTCTATATAGCTAATATTACTTAACAAAAGCTGTTACTAAATGAATGAGATGACCTCTACATTTAAAAATAGGTCACTTGGATTTACTACCCCCTTGTTTTCTCTCGTCTCTTCACTCAGTAAATATAGAGGCACTGTTCAGTGTTACTGCCAACATTTCTGTGAACTCGAGGCAACTTAACAGTTCTTGGCACAGGTGCCATTAGTACCAAGCGAGCTGTCTCTTCTCCTCTCTCTGTCTCCTCAAGTGTGAGGTCTGATTAACTTTGAAGAGCAAAGTCTGCAATTCTCCTCTCACACTGTGTAACTAACATACTCGCAGTCTGGGTATAACTCTTCCCCTTAGTAGTCTGTAAACATGTGATCTTTTTACCAAAATATTGTTCAGAGATTACAGTAAAATTCAGCACTCAAGGCAAAGATTAAATTAAAAGGATTTGCTATTCCCCAAATACTATAAAGACTGCACAGATAACTGTTTTGGCAAGGATTTGCCATCATAAAGCCCCCAGAACATATTCTTCCCATCTTCTGCAGCCTTCCAGGCAGATGCTTGTTCTGTGCAAACAGCTCCCCAGATCTCTGTAGCAAAAATGTCCTTGTCAATTTAGATTGTTATCTGGTTCATTTCCTAGAGTTTTTGACCTTGCTAGTCAAAAATGATTTGGTTAGCTCTTCGATGAATAGGTCCTAACCTTCTATGGAGAGTTGTTGTGCTCTGTACCAAATTGCAAAGACTTTACTAAATGATTGCCTTGTCTTCTGCTTGTTTTCTGACATCGTGTCAACAAACTGCAACTAAACTCAAGTAATATAATCTGCTGTGGCTATGCTAATAACCAAGCCCAGATCCTCAAATGTTTTCAGCCTTACTGAAGACCTATCAAAAATAAAGATACTTAGGCAATTAAAAAAGTCAGGGTCCACACTGCATGCCATACACATAAATCACCATAGACCCGCTGTATCCCTGGCAAGAATGGGATGAAAAGGAGAAGCTGGAAAAAAATATTCAGAATTGTATCACAGGGAAGCAAAAATCTGACCATAACTAGACTGAATAAATCTGCTCTTTCACTAAGCAAAAGAATAACATAATAGAAATAAAAAAGATGATTAAAAAGGTGGAAAACCTGGGTTAAGGAACAGACGAGATATCAGTATATGTATGTTTAAGCTGAATAAAGATTTAGCAACAGGCAAGTCCAAAATGAAGCAAAGGAGCTGCTGCCATCATTTGATTTTGTACAAGACAACGGGGGGAAAAATTTGTTGGATGGACTTAAAGAGGGGACTGAAGGAGTAGAAGGGCTGGTCTGACAGAACGTGCTGACCAAAGAGGAAAATAGCTTTAGGAAAGTAGTGGGCAGAGCTGACAGAGAAGGATCTTCAATGGGAGAAACCAATGTAGTTGTTAGTGCTTCTCTGGGGTCCCCGCTTTCACTTAAGGAAGTAAATTCATGACTAAAATTACATCAACTGCTCACTTTTTTCTTTCTTTCAAAGGAGATGCTAGCTCCAAGAAACTGAAATAAACCCATCCCTTGTTTTTATGTTGTACCCCAACTATCATATGGCTGCCTCTTCTCATCTTGTACTGTAAATACAGCATGACAATTTTATTCAGAGCTGTTGAGCGCTACACATTTCACACTAGAAAACCACACACCACATCATTATTTTCCTAACACCATCTGCAGGATTTTGTAACACCGAGCCACAGCCTCAAAGACCACAGTGCTGAGGAACATCCATGGCTCTGACTACGGTCGCCACCCCGCCAGGAGCTCGGTGACACCAGCCCACTGCATGCCACCAATGTCCTCTCACATGAAACCTCCCAACACTGTTCTCAGGGAAGGGACAAAAATCCTGGCCCACCAGCCAGCCCAACACACTGTGCCGAGGGTGCCATGCCACCTCAGGTGCCAACCACCCACACCACATGGCAGGCCCGAGACAGCGTGGCCTTTGGCGAGGAGTGGGTGAAGGCACCCAATGCAGGAATGTTGCTTTTCTCCCAGCCCCAGTGAACTGTTTTATGTTTTTATTATATATATATATATATTTAACTCTGACAAACGCAACCTTAGATCTTGTTTCCAAATTAATTTATTTTGATGACTTAGTGTATTGGTCTTCACTGCTTGTCCAATGGTAGGAAAACAGGAAGGGTCACTTGTCTCCATGTGCAGGGTCAGATGCATCAAGTTGGCCTATGTCTTCAGATGCGATGGTTTCTCTCTTCTGAAACACCATAGACATTTCCTATGGTAATGCATGTCTTCTTCATGCAGTGAAAGTCCCTTTGTAGACCATTATTTTTAAGGAAATCCCCTTCTACATGATTGTGTGTTTGTATACACTTAATCCCTTAAAGAGAATGCATTTGACTTCCTTTGAATAGACACCTCTCACACTATTCAAAAGGTGGCAATCTTGCTGTTTTTCTAATTAAGAACCCCTCAGCACGACAAGAGATGGATGGTTACAAGTTCAGACAGATAGCAAGCTAGTGCAGGTTAGCAGCCAGTGGCAACCAGTCGAACTGTAGTAGCTGCCTGAGTTCATGCTTTCTTACCTTACCCTGCATGCTTAGGAGCTTATTCTTTCACTGAGGAGTTAACAACCTCAAATTACCCCATGCACCCTACATCTCAACTCCCCTGCCTCAGTACCACGTCCTCTAATTACATATTGTGCTAAAAAGTGGTACTTTTTATCAGTGTTTAATTTGCTACCTTACAATTTCACTGAATGTCTCGCTAGTCTTGTGTTGAGCCAAGGAACAAAGCTGTCTCAACACAGCTTTTTATCTACCTTTGCCTGTACCATTCCGTACTTTAAATACAATTATCATTCTCTCTTTTAAATGTCTGCTTTGTAAAATGAACAATACCAATCATTTCAATCTATTCATGCTTATTTTTTCTTTACTCTTAATCATTCTTGTCTTCCTCTCAACACCGTAATCTGTTTGCCATGGCACAATCACTTTCGCAATGAGGAGGCTAAGCTTCCGTTCAGATAATGATGCGATAGTATTTTTTGGTGCTCTTGTCTGCCCCATTCTCAGGCATTCCAGTGTCTGGTTTTGCTTCTGAATATAGTTGTATACTGAAGAAAGCCTTTCATTTGAGTTGTCCCTGCTGGTGAGCGGGTGTCCTTCCTGAACAAGAATCCCAAATAATTCAAAATTTCCCTTCACACATGCATTATCTAACAATGTCGAGCTTAGCCTGCCATTATGCTACTTATTTACCTGGCTAGGTTAAGTCCTTTTAATGTTCCTAAGGGTATTTTTCAGGACTTCACCAGCCTGAGTCGCCATCACCACGTGTGGCTCATAGCCAAGTCTGTAATTTGAGAAACTCTTTAAGCCAGAATAAGCTTCCACTAGTCCCCAGCTGCTCATTCTCTGCTTTATAGAGTCATGCATGTTTGTGTGGCTACGCCGAGAGCAGACTGAGCTGTAGGCTAATACACAGCCTGACCTGATCTCCTGTCTGGCTGAGCATGTAGCTGTGACAACAGCTGTGTCCACAAAAGGGTGGCAGTAGTACAGAGGTAGGAATGAGCTGTAGAGCATGTGGGAGACTGGGGAGCCCTTCTTTCAGTGGCAGTACTATCTCATGCTGCTAAGAACCATTTAAGAAATTTTAAGAATGACAGGTTTGGGTAGAACAAGCTTTGGGCAGAAGTTTCTGTCTCTGTTACAATGAAGAGGTTGACAACACCTGAGCTGAACACCTCATGGACTGCACCACGCCAGTGCCTTTCTGTACGTGCCTCTCCGTGCCATTGGACTCTTCATTCTGCAATCCAGCCAGAAGAGGAATTTCAAGAACTGTCATCCAAATTGATTTGGATCCAAGTTGACATTACATATTGTTGAAAAGCAGAGTCAGGGACACTGCATTAAAAGTTAAATTGAATTGGTTTGGTATATATCAAATGTCAGATACATAGCTGAGGCTATTAGAAGCTTCCAACAATAGGCATATGAAGAATCATTAGCCTTGAAAACCTAAGAGGGTGAGATCACAAGCACACAATCCAATAAATCACATGGTCTGTTTTTGGAAAAGCTGATGTGGTATAGCAACAATTTGTTTATACTGCGATGGGTCAATTGTATCAGTGTCAGATTTTTTGCAGGATAAAAGATTTTGCTTTTAATGCATGCTCCTTCTTGAATGGCTTCTATGCAGCTTTTTTATACCAAACACCTTTGGTCCACTTTGGGATTACAAATAGAGTATCTGAAATAGATGAAACTGCTAAAACAGAATTATTGCAGGATTATTTCAAGATGCAGATTTGGCATTGAAAGATCTCCAGAGTAATGTTGCATTACACAATTCAAGTTCAGTTCTTTCCCAATTGCTTTTAAAAGTTTCTAGTGTATTCTTATAACCTCAGCTTCAATCACATCTCCTTTTGAGAGAGGATTCCCTAATCCATATCTTTCTGAGGGAGACTTCACAGCTAATACTTTCTTATTGCCTCTTCCTAAAGCTTGACTAAAATTGCCTAATCACAGACATAGTAATAATGTTGGAAAGCAGGATACAGATAGAGAACCTTATGCTTTTAATGACTGTAGCACTACTTCAACTACTATGAATTTATTTGATACCAAAAATCTCTACCCATATGGAAGCCTTCCCTGCAATAAGGTGTGAAATATTTGTAACATAAACATCAGATGTATAAATGCAATAATGAAAATTAGAAAATGCAATTAAGGCAAAGAATAGTTGATGTCAGTCTACACCGAGAAAAAGATAATATGGCTACTTTCTTCTGGTGTTTTAGGAGAGATGGGAAGCAATACTTTTTCCTTTGTGCCATCTATGCATTTGTCAAGTTTACCTGGGACTTGTCACTATTAATAGACAGTAAAACACTTAACCTGAGTAAGTCCTTTCCTTCTTCCTGTGCTCAGTTTTTACGGGTACATCTTACTTGACCATCCCTTTTGTTCTCCACATATCGTACACCAGAATTTCAAATATAACTATCTTTTTTTTTTTTTTTTCAGATTGCCTCTGTACTTCATAAAAAACAAGTGCAGCATGATCTCAACATTATTTCCTTTGTTACATCACTTTTTGGTAGGAAATGAAGCTTTGATAGTGAAGAGTTATCTTTTGTATGTGTGTGTGTGTGTGTGTGTGATTTTTGTTTGTTAGTTGTTTTTTTTTGTTGTTTTGTTTTTTTGTTTAATGGTGGTCTCTGCAGTTGTAAACCAAAAAGGTTATAATTAATGTCTCCTGCTGTTTATGCCTGCTGCTGACTACAGTAATAAGCTGTTATTATTCTGTCTGCTAATACCTGGAAAAGCTATCACTTGGACAACTAATCCAAAATACAGCAAGTAAAGATCATTGTCAAATATGCCTGATATGGAAATGTTGCTACAGATGCTAGTAGTGAAAGCTTTCCATTATGTTGGATTATCCAGTCCATCCCAAAGACGCATACACTCTAACACCTTACACAAGAGCTAGGCCACCGTAAGTATTAAATACCTTATATTCCTTGAAATATATTGTGTTCTCTTGGAAAACTGTTCCTTAGTTATGTTGCTCTGATCTTGAAACATGGTCCAGTTCAGCAGGGCTTTTCAGCAGCTCACTGATCTTCCTACAAAGACCCAGTTACTGGCCTGGAGTCAGTCAGAGGGAGTTGTTAGATTAGGCAGGCTTCCTGTGGAGAACTAGATGCAAAACAGCACAGAATAAAAAGCCACACTCCTCTCTGTACCAGTGGGCTGAACAAAAAGAGGAGAGAAAAGGCTAGGGTATGGGCTGTGAGTTTTGTTTGTTTGTTCATTTCCTTCCTGTGTGCGTGTTGTTGTTGTTGTTGCTGTTGTTGTTTCCTCTTTTCTCTCTCCTTATTTGAGGAGTTAAGATGTGGAAAAGAAGTCCCCACCTCTGTAAAAATTCTGTCGAGCTGCAGTTCTGTATCTCCTGATGGTTTCTTCATGGGGACATGTTCGCCAAACAAACATAATTTCACTATTCACTGTTTTTTCACTATTCTCATGTTTTCTGGTGGAAACTCAGATGACAAGGGTCACTAGACAGCTCCCGACATCTGGACTTTGCACTGCTCCTGACAGCATCAAGGCAGAGATGCTGCCACTGGGATTTGGGAGAAGGGGTCTCCTAGCCACCTGGAGTGCTGCACGCATCACCCAGCCGATTGACGTGATGCAGCTCTCCTCCTTGCAGCTGAACACAAGTGGCATGAGATCCCCTGCATTCTTACTTTCATCAGCTCTTCTCTCCCATGGTGTGCATGTGTCTCAGAAGCCATGCTGCTCTACACAAATGTTATAGCAGCCACCCCACCTGGCAGTCCTGCTTTTGCAGGTGGCACAGGACCATCTCCCGTCCTCCTCACAGAAAGTTCTTTTCCCATTTCTCATTGCTTTCAGCCCACCCAGAAAATCTGTCTGTATGCTTCACAACCCATTGTAATCAATGCCTAGTGCTAATTAAGCCCTGGCTACTAACAGAAAGTTGCACCAATGGGGTTTTTTTGATTATAAACCATAAGTAAAAGACAACAATGTTTGAGTATTTCAAATATAATTTAATTCTGGACTACAAGTCCTCCACTCTGGTGGTCTGTGGAGTCTCCTGACTTTCTTCCTGGATATAAATGTCACAGAAAAAGAATTGAATTCCCTCCTGACATTCAAGGGAGGAAAAGACAACAATTTCTTGTGCAAACTCATGAATGACAGCAGCTGAAAGTTAAATCTATTTGATCATTCTATAAACTTTCCAGGCCAACTTCCTAACTAAATCAAAAGGTAGCAGTGGGATGTTGAAGGGTTGAATGTATGTGGGAGGGATTTACACTTTACAATACAGGGGACCAGGAAACAATGTTGTTTACAGTGTACATATAAAAAATAAGGAATGTGTTTTCTTGCAATCAGTAAGGTACTGATTCCAAACAAACCAAAACAAAACAACAGCAACAACAACAAAATGGTGCTTGAGAACATACGTCACTGTAAGGATGATTTTCAATCCACGCCTCCTGAATATTTGACTTGTACATCAATTTTAGATGTCTGTTGAATCACCTCTCCCAAAGCAAAGGCTTAAGAAGTAAAGGGGTGGAGGTTTAAGAAGTAAAAGGGTTTAAGAAGTAAAGGGGTGGAGGTTTTCACAGACACCCATCTCTCTGTACAGATACCTTAGTGAACCAGAGCTCTTAAAACAAGTGTTTTGACGTTAAAACATGGTGCCTATAATTGCAGACTGTGTTGCAACCAGATTCACAACCAGATTGCTGGTTTTTTTTTCTCATTGCAATTCCTTAAACTATGATTGTTGTAATTGAAGATAATGTTACAGTATGCTGTTTATTGTAGTTGTTAATGTAGTTGTTCCTACTTGCAGTCTATATGTGTTAAAAAGAGATGACCAGAACATAATACAGTGCTAGTGCTGATCAAAGTAGCAAAAGAGCTGTTTTCTCTCTTGGCTTATTCAATGCAAATATCTCTTGCCTCTCTGTCTCACCATTGTTTTCTTGTTTAAGTAATGTTTACTGTCATTATACAGTTTCAATAAGGTTTCCACAGCTGTCATTTTTTGCCTGGTTTACTAAGAAACTATTGGTTCTGTCTATCTGCCTGTTGGTTAGTGCATTTCAGTCTGCTCTCACCTCGGTATCTTTTGAAGACATTGCTCAGTTTCAGCTGGCTTTGACAGAGGGATTGAAAGTTGAGTTATTAAGTTTTTATGAGTTTTACGAAACTAAAAGTTTTGCTAGGTAGACAAGACAGGCCCACACCAGCAGGCCACTGTTGGAAAGGCTCCAGCATGACTTTGATCTGTTTGGCTTGCCCGCTAGCCTGCTAGCACATGTGTACTGACCAGCTGGTCAGAATTTACACAGTTTGGAACAAACCCAGGCATATGACATGAATCATATTCCCTCATAGTCACCTTTTTGCTAGACTAAGCAATCCAAAGCCTTTTAGCTTCCTGTTGTGAAACAAGTTCTACATTCCCCGGATTATCTGAATATCATTTGCAACTATTGAAACCTAAACTCCTCTCTCGTAACCATGGGTGGGCAGAACTACACAAAGGAGTCCAGTTGGTCACATTAGGACTAGGTGGTATTAATTTTTCCTTGACTCCAGGAAGGAGTATTTTGGCTGATTTAAGACTAGTTCTCCAAAGCAGAGAGTGCTTACATCTGCACATCAAGTGTGTCTGAAGAATTGTTGAGGGCAGATGTCCCTTTTATATCCACAACTAACTCTCTTATTTTTCACCCATTGAGTTGTACTGGAGCAAACTACATTGACAGTGGCATTTCTGCTTCTGTACATCTTAAAATGCCTTGAGCCATATGATGGATTTGAATCTTTGGCTGGTGACAATGCTTCAGTGAACCTCTCTAGAACAATGAAGATGACTTTTCTCAGTCTAGGACAGTCAGGATTTATGAACTTAAGCTTTTCCTTTCTTTTCTTGTGTTCACTTGTTATAGCAGTAAGATCAATTCTATGTAGCACGAATACATTCAAGGTTACATTCAGAAACTATATTTAAAGAGAGTTTATTCATTTCTTGACTTTTCTTTCATTTACTTTATTTTTATAAATCTTCTTGCAGAAGCAACTTTTGCTGCTTGGCCATCCAGTCCTCCCTACCCTGAGGGATAATGCTACTTTTTGAACATGCTGTTACAGAAATTAGTCTCGTGTAGTTTCTAAGCCTGATAAGAGAGGGAAAGATGAGCACAGGCAAGCAGCTGAACTAACTGGAAGAAAAAAAAAGTGGAGCTCTTTTGCATGCTTTAGAGGTGGCGGAACGTTTAATGCTGGGCATTACAATTTAGGGCTTAAAAGTATGCTTGAACTGCCATTTCTGTTTACTAAAATGTTCTCTGACCAAGTGAGTGGATCTTCTCATAAGTGTTCTTCAAAGTTGTGTCAAGAGAGAAAAAAAACTATCTTTCTGCCTGTTTGAAGCTTGGCTTTTTCAAACACACTGGTGGATATTTAGCTGAAATACTGAACATATGTTTGAAATTTGCTCATCTTCAGTTTGGTTGATAAAGTGAAAAGATTGAGATGAAAACAGAGTTTTTAACAGGGAACGATTCATTTTTCTACCTAGCAGAAAAGTATTGTGTTATACTATTTCATATGAAAGCTGGTTCTCAGTAATAAAGGTGTTTTTCCTTTTATGTGATAAGATGGGTGGACTATAAAGTACCTATAAAAAAGTGGAATAGGAAGTATATTGTTATGAAAATCTATACTGTGTGCTTCTTGTTAGGACTGTTTTGTAAAACTGAGTTGCTGAAAGTAGTCCACAAACAGGCTTAAAAATAAGCTTCAGAAATGTATTCTGAGTATCTCGTCAGGAACAGTAAGGGAAACATTATGTATATTGACAGAAGTGACTCTGTGTCAAGTATTCATTGTAGTTTCAGAGCTGCTAGATTTTTAAATGTGCTTGCAAAACATCCTTGGACCTCCTGGACCCACTGCAGTCACGATTATTTTAATCTCTTCTCTGAAGATTTCCCATGATTTCTGTTTACGAACGTGAAAAAAGCAATCAGCCGCCTACATTTAGATAACCAGAGCTATGAGGAGCATCTGTTTTCCAGACATCTCTGTGTAGTACGTGACCTATGGTCCTGATTTGGCTGAAATCTGATAGCGTTGTATAATTTTGCATGCCATCATTAGAACATTCCTCCGAGGGGCACCGGAACAGGCCCTGCGCCTGGGAGCAGCGTGTTTGGGTTATCTCCCCAGAGCGTCTTCCTGCTCGCAAGGAAGCTCTGTGCAGAATCACGCTCAGCACATGTGGAGCAGTGCCCCGAGGATGGGCGTGCGGCCTTTGGTGGGCAGACAGGAGCTGGCCTGCACGCTGAGCTGCACAGAAGCCATGCAGCGACGTTAGTGCGATGATCAGCACGTCTCGCAGCGAGGTTTAGTAGCTGTGGTTCACTCAGCCACAGCAATAGCTGCCTCAGCTCACAGGTTTGCACAACGGTTTGCAAAAAACCTGCAGACACATCCCTCCCGGCTGCACCAGGCCTACACACACACAGGCAAAACTGAGGCAGAGAAAACCGGCACGTCAGCCAGTCGTTTGATGCATTAGGAGTGGATCAATAGATCTTCTGTTAGATGTCTGGCCTTCTACATCTTCAATAAATGTGGTCAGGAGTTTTGACTCAGGCTAGGTCTAATCTAGTGTTATGGACCAAATGCCTCTGGCACACATGTGGTTAGAAACTGTCTGAAGTTTGTTTTGGGCACTGTGGTTTGGACCCCTCTTGGGGATGGAGCACATTTGGGGAGCACCTGGTATGGTGTTTGAGATTCAGTTTCTCTGAAAGAAATCTAGTTTGTGTATACAAAACCCATTCCTTTTATGCAACAACATGCAGTAAGTGCGAACAACTGGGGAATTTGATTCAAAACTGCTTTAATAGCCCAAGCCAAAATGTCGATGTAGACACAGTCGAATTCATTTTCTAGTTATATTCGTTGACTTGCTCAGTGTTTCCTTTACATCAACAAGATGTATACAATTCATGTAACTTAAAACCAGTGTTATTAGTCAGCATTCTCTTTAAAGAGTACTTAAAAGTAGCTTGAAATTGACGAATGAACTATCATGAGGTGGAAAAATCCAAAAGTTTTGTTTCAATGCCTTCTTCTGGAAAGAAGCATGAATTCTGTCAATATGAATTTTACTTGCATTGTGTTGCTGCACACGTAATGGATTTAAAAGCCAGAGAACCAAGTTAATCTAACAGAAGCCCTGAGATGGCGGTTACCACCGCAACATGATTGTTTACACAAACTCAACGTTATATTTTTGTGACATTTTCACTGCAGTGTGTACAGGAGGTTGGACAAAGAAAGTGATTTGAATGCAAAGCCTGTTTAAATCCCCTGGATACTTAAGTGCCTCTACCTTTACAAACGTAGGGAAAATGCAGCAGTAGAAAATTACAAAATATGTGTTTTAATTAAAATTGTGGCTTCCAATCAACACAGAGTCATGCCAAGGATGAAAAGAATATTACTTAAATCCACTGATATTCAGATATAAAAAGGACTAGTATAAATCAAGTTTAAAGCTAATCCTTTGATCTGTGATTCAAATTAAATCCAGGTCAACATTGACTGAGATCTCTTATCATCAGGATCACTATTTCCTAAAACAGTTGAGGCGATATCAGTCTGGTTTCCCTGAAGACTTGTGTGTGTATCATAAAACTCTCCCATCACACTTCCACCAGAAAGAACACCACAAAGAACTGAAATATTTGGACAGTAGGCAAGTAGAAAGGTGTAGTGATAGAAGTGCCTTCTTAAGCTTGCTATGGCTTTTGTTTGGAGTTTGGACTGAATAGTGGGACAAATTAAGCAAAACTGCAGTACTGCACTTCTTCAGTATTGTACTTTCCCTGTGAGTTAAGATCTCAGGCCCCAGGGCTCTCCCAGTCTCTCACCTCTCTGCATTCAGGTTGCATGAAAATTGACTAATAAAGCATTATTTTAAAACCTTTTACCAAGGTTTAGTACTATTCAGTGAAGTTTGGAGGTAGTAGTAATAAGCACTTCTCATAAGTCTCATCAGAAAAAGGGCATCTGTAAGGGTACTTCAGATGTTACCTTCAATGTAAAACCTTCAATGAAGACAAGAAAATAATAAAAAAGTCTGTGTAACCTTATAATAAAATAAATTCCAACTTTTACCTCATATTTTATTATTAATGGAGTGCATTTATGACCTGATATTGGACAAACCTAAGTTTACATCATTACATATGAAGATAAGTGGTATGAGAATCTTTGACCCATGCTGTCTGCAGAACTGATGCCAGAACTAATATGTTGAAGTTACCACTCCAGATGACAGCAATCTGATGTGTTACCAGCCAAATGAGCATAAAAAGAAAATATTAAAACAAATAAATATATAAATCATAAATAATCTTCTTTAGCAATATTTAAAGAGTTTTGAAGCAACAGTTCATTCCTTACTCAGAAAAGCTGGAGGCTGAAGAGGTCTCCTAGATTGCCATAGTAACTAAAAGAATAATTTAAATCTGCCTTTTAAAGAGTTGTAAATAATGCAAATGTAATATCAATCACAGCTCATTGCCAATTCACATTCTCCAGGAGACAATTCGAAGAAGACTGAGAAACCACAGCTCTTCTTGTAAGGAATCCCAGCATCAAAAAATGATGTGTCCCAATCTATCCCTTTCTCTGTTGTTTCTGTCTGGATCTATCTGCTAAAAAATAAGAACTTGCACAGAAGGCTTCATTTATGTGTCTCTTTGGGATGCTGAAATGCTCACAGGCATCCACTTCTGTTTGTCCAAAAAACATCATTATAAAGGATCAGTAATATTATTAAGGATCTCTGTATGTGTTTGTTGAAGGATATGCTGGGAGCATTACAGTGTAGATACACAGCTGCAAAACTCATGTCAGGGTCTTCAACATTATCTGCAAGAGTGCAAACATATGGATTTATGGGAGCTGCTTTCAATACTGTTAATGAGATTATCAGAGAAAATCTTTTGGGTGGAGATTTAAATACAAAGACAAAATGGTACTGATGATTTTCTAGAGACTGTTATAAGCCAAAAAGGGACATAAGATTCTAATCTTGTGTCTTGGAATAAAAAATAAATACATCAGACAAAAAAAAAATCCTGAAGAACCATATAGAAGGGGATTTTTTTTTTTTTTTTGTTTTTTTTTTGATTGATTGTTTGTTTGGTCATTTAGAAAATAGATCTTAAAAGTAATTTGGAAGATATCCAAAATATATGCATGAATTTGAAAGACACAGCTGAGGATTGTGTGTAAACCTGGAATTCTGAGCCAGTTCCCATATGCTATTTTAATTCCATATGGTGTGCAATGATTTTATAAAATATAGTAAAACAGCAGAGAGTGATTTGGAAGAGCAAATGAGTGTAGCCTTTTAAGCACTAGGCCTTTGTCCCTTTTTCGGATAGGTGTGGAATTTCATAGCATTCCTCTCCTTTTACTGGAATCAGATGGTACTGCATCTTCTAGGTCGATCTCTCACTGTCATGACAGTCTTTAAGTTTTTATCGATGCCATGGAGACTGGGACTAACTCTATTGGGGATGAGACAAGAGCCTTCTGAAAACAATTTGAAAACTATTAGCAAATTGAATAATATGTTACTTTGAAATGATTTTCTTTAGCAAACAACCAAAACGCATTTTCATCTCATCTAATCTTTGTGTGGCGTCCTTCTCTGGATACAGGAAAAGAACAGATCCAGTTCACATCCTTTAGACAGGAATCTGGGTAAGTCTGCTTTCCTTCCAGAGCCTCTGTCACCCACTTTCATATTCCCTCTGGAGAAGCTGCGTTTTCTCAAAAACATCGTTTTCTGCATCTCTGGCTCTGAATTAGCATATTTCTCATTAGCATTGTTGCAGGGCCTAGAAACAAAATCTTCCTTTTGCTTCAGACTGCTCTTAAGTCCAGGCAGGCTGGTCTAAGTATATATGCCTGGGATGTCTGCGCCAAGGCTGTTTGGCCCTCATCCAGACAGCCTTTATGTCTTGTCCCAAGGGGAACTGTGCTCCTGCAGCCTTTTCTCCCTGACATATGAGGCACCATCTCAAGAAACCTATATACAAGTTGTATTTGGAAAGCAGTAATATTCACCACTAACCTTTACTGTATTTGTTGCAGGTGCAATAGGAGCGAATAGGAAAATCTTCTAGTATAGAAAGGGTATATCCACAATAAAAAGACAGGAAAAAAATAAAAAGAATGTTGTGACAGACAATCAGTTAATATATATTCCATACAAATCATTAAGTTCAGTGCAAATTATGAAGACAAGAGCCTTTGCCTCTCCAAAGGTATGGGGACATTGTATTGTGGTATTGGTACAAAGTATGCAAAGCAAAGATGACTCAGGCAGGGAGAGAGCAAGAGGAATAAGGTGTTTTAGGACTGGTGTTAGTCTTGTGTTAAAGTAGATAGGAGCAATGCAAATGGGCATAGCACTAAGCCTTAGAAGAAAACTTAGATAGTTCTAATCAATAACACAAGTAAGAGGACTTTAATGTAATGTCTGACTTGATAGCATTCCCTTAAATGAATATAATCCTTAGCCTATTAAACTTCAGTCTAACATTATATTGAATCCCTAGCACTTATGTTGGACTTTGAAGAGGCAAAGTGCTATAAAGTGCTATAAAGTGCTATTAAAGTATTTAAAAAGACTGTGGTAGCATGTTGTTTTACTCGGGGGTAGGAAAGACTTTATCCATTTCCCAGCTCTTGGTTTTGGCAATGAGGAATAGAAGCCCAAAGGTGAGATTTCCACTGAGTTAATTATTCTATGTAATTCTCTGTTTTTCCAAATTTATTAGAAAGATCAGTAACAGAAATAGTTCTGCAACAACCCCCTCAATTTTTACACAGAGCACTTTTTTATTATCCAGTGATTTCATAGGCACTTTGCCTGACTCATTTTCTCTATGGTGCCATTCTTCCTTTGTATTATTGTTCCACTGAGCTGAATTTGCTTTATTCAGGACTCAACTGCCCCAGAAATGATACTTTTAAAGGTAGATAATGGTAGGCAAAATAACAGAATAAGAAGGGCTAAGTCCTACTGACCTTTGTTATTACCTAGGAATTCACATGGTTGCAATTTGTAGCTGCAGCTGGTTTTCCCAATGCAGCTTGAAATCCATCCAAAAGGAAAAGAAACGCTCATATAATCTGAACCCTACCCAGCTCCATTGAGATGTGCTGCCATAAAGTAACCGTGCTTTCAAGTTCTGAAATGCCAACATGTAAAATCCGCAAACATACAAAGAACCTTATATGCTGCAAACGCTCTGGAGTCGTGCCTGGAGACATGAGGGTTTAGAATAGCAGAGACCAGCCCATCCAGATAGCCTGGGTACAATTACGGATACAGAGAGCTGTTTATCTCCCAGTCTAACAACTTGTCACAGGGGCTTTGAATGCTCCTGTGCCCTCCCCATGAGATGTATAGATTTTCCTACCCACGAAATGTATCGGTCTCATTCTAACTATGTTTCTAAGGTTAATTACTTAGAAATGCACTGCGATGTTAAATTTAGCTAATTATTTTGCCACAGTGTTATTGCAAAGCAAACACTATGCTAGTCCTGGAGAAGGGAGACCACAGTCAGATAACACAACTCAGAAGGACAAAAAGAGCTGTTTTCAGCTCACCTAATTTCATATATCCATGATGCAGCTGTCTATGCATCAACTGCCTTGACTTCTTTTTCAGACAACAGAGGGACATTATTCTAAGATGCCATTTGTCTCTTCCTAAAGTAGGAGTCTAAAATCGGTAAATTACCTCAAACAGATTTTTACAGTGTAGATATCGAGGGGGACTCAGCTCTCAAAGATCACAGCCTAGGTGTGTCTATGTGAGCTTGTTGGGTGAGCTTGCATTATAGTCAATGAATCTTTGGCTGACACAGTCAGCAGAGCTTTGAGCTCAGTAAGTAGCTCACATTAGGGTGAACTGTGCAGCTGCCCGGGCTTCACTGGCAGTATTTACTCACTTTCTATAGATACCTGTCTTATTTATGGACACCCACATTTACTTATTTATAATCTGGTGTTCAGTCCCACACCCACATTGTAGACATATTAAGGTAAATGTTTTATCCATAAGGTAAATTGAGATAAATATATATTACCTATTTATATACTATCTATCATACCTTCTCCTAGCATCACAAACCGCAACTGAACTTTCATTGATGAAGTACCATGTTTCCATAGTGCTTCCAGGTAAAACATGTTTCACAGCTTCATTTTTAAGTTTTTCCCCTATATAAAGCTTTATTTAAGTTTTTAAAGTAAAGAAGACTTTAAACTGGGTAGGCAGAGGACTTCCACCGTTAACTTCTTTTGAGTTATGTTGTTTTAAAAGCCGGGGCACTCAGTAAGTTGTAGGAGAGAAAAAAAAAGCAAAGATAAAATACTGGGGATCATACCTAACGTATACATAACTATTCAGATTTGTAAAACACAGTGTAGACGTTTGTTTAAATGTAGACATCCATTTAAGTGTAAAAAGCATATGTTTAGCATACTTAAGATACTATTTGTACCCCACATGCTCTAAATTTGGTCCAGAGTAGCAGGATCACAATTAAAAATAGCATGATACCAAATAAATTTTATTCCATTTGTAACATATCAAGTACAGGATTTCCCCATTCAGTGCCAGATACCCTATTAGTTAACCTATAGATACATTGCTTCTTCGTAGTGCACTCTTGGGTTTATCCACAACAAAACGTTTATATGAATCATACATTAGTGGAGAATAGTGTAGATGTGAAAGCATGTATCATTTTCCCATCTGCAACTTTGCTTCATATTGCTATCTCTATTGATTTTGAAATAAAAAACCCTTCTGTTTTTTCCCTAATCAGTTGCTCAGTTCCAGTCCCATGTTCTGCCAGGGTCACACAACTTTATCATGTCATCTGCAGCTACTAGCTGGTCTCTCCGAGCACTTGCTCCCCGATTGCCCTGCCTGTGCTAATTCACAATCCAGATGGTGCAGTCAGAACTGGGACACTCACTCGGTACTGACTGGCTGCGAACCTGCTTCATTGCAGTTGGGACAATTATATCATGCCCTTTTCCCAGGATTTTTTTTCATTTAAATGGATTAGCTGCCTCTCGTTTTCGGCTCATGTCAGAATCTGCACAATTGCATTCTTGGTTATGTTACTTTTGCACCTCTGTGTTTCCAGAAATTTTCAACTCTTTTTTTTTTTACACCATTACTGAGGTTCAGCTACATAGTAGGGCACCTGTGCTTATCAATGCATTGCATGTATAAGGAAATGAATTATTTAAACATTATCCATTTGCAGCAGTGCTGCATAAGTATAAAACTCTGACATGACTTGTGTGAAGTTGTGCCAGTAGCTTTAGGTATCTGTTAAGTATTCATTGAGTGTATCCCTATAAGAGTCATTTGCACATTTTAAAATTTTACTACTGTCTATGAGCCATTGGATATTTCAGTGCTTTGTTCTGTATTTCAAAGGACAAATTCTAAAAAATATTTGCATTTTATTCCTAGGTAATTTTAAAATCAAAGCTCTTAAACAGCTATCATTCTCAGACATTTAGTAGGAGAAACACCACCAGTATATATTATATGGGAGAACAAGTCTCTATTTCAGAAAAAAAATCCAAACGTGTAAGTGTATACTTAAAATCATCTCTCTTCAGCAGGCCACTTAAACATACCAAGGCTCCACTGGAACGTCAAGACATACTGAAGTGGTCTGACAAATAGTGATAGACTTAAACAAATGCTTACTGTTAAGTGCTTTGTTGAAACTGCATTCAGCAATGTAGTTCTCACCCTGTAAATCATTAAATAGACGTAGGTGAAGCTGTAAAGTATGAGCTTTAGAAACCTTAATAATGAATCTGAGAAAACTTCTCTGCTGATGAACTAACAACAGTTAAAACCATGTATGCTATCTTTCTACAGTTACACAGTTTGATTACATTTACATACACAAATGATATATTAAAAAGCATGTGTAGAAACATAGAATCATAGAATCATTAAGGTAAGAAAAGCCCTCCAAGATCATCTGGTCCAACTATTCCCCTACCACCAATGTCACCCACTAAACCATGTCCCTAAGCACCACGTCCAACCTTCCCTTGAACACCCCCAGGGATGGCGACTCCACCACTTCCCTGGGCAACCCATTCCAATGCCTAAAACAGAAGCACAACGGAGATTTGTATAAAAACAGTGAGGATATGATTTTAAAACTACATCTTACCTATTAGAGGAGTATCTGCAGCATTAAATTTTGCACAGATTTAGCCAATGTTGAAGCAAATAGTACAGTTTGACCTCTTGATACTATGAGTTTAGGAGGATATGGCCTTGATGTAGATTCTATTTTAATGCAGGTCTGATTGGATTATTTCTATGGTCTCTACTAGCCTCAAAAAGCTACGGAGTAAAAGGTGAGAAAATAGGTTTTTCTGTATGTAAATTATCAAAACATTTTGATATTACCCTATGACATGTTTTTTCATGGTTAATCTAATGAACTACATATAAAACATCACACAGAAAATACATAGCATTAGTTAATCCCATGTAGGAAATATTTTCTGGACATGACATATGGAAAAAAAAATAAGTGACAAGCTTCACAGAGAAGGGTTATTGTTTTTAAACTTTCTTAATGCAATATGCCCTGCTCCCAAAGGAAAAGACTCATTATCAGACCTCTTGACAGACAAAGAATAGTTAATTTTCACTCTGAACGTTGCTCTGTTGTTTATGTATTTCTGATTAGAATCTGATTACACTCCATTTGCGTAAACATGTAATGTTGCCACCAATATCCATCTATGAAACTCAAAAAGAGCTAATTACCCAAAGCTTAGAGTAATTGTCATCATAATGGACAGAAACATGGCTTTGAAGTAGGAAGTGTTAACAGAAGCTGCCAGTTGTTCAAAGATATCCAGTTGGATATGTAAAAGGCCATGATTTAATTAGCATGTAAAGCTTTTACTGGGCAGAAAGCCATCCTGGTTAAAAAATGAAATGAGGAAATGAGAAAATATAAAATCAGTTTGTAAAGACTCAGGTGGGAAAAAAAAAAGACATTAATGACAGGGATTAAAAGTAACAAGACAGAAAAAAAGAAGTTACTTGCTGGAATACTAGTGGGCAACTGGATTAAATGCAGTAAAAGGGCTCTTTTAATTAGTATTAGGTGGAAAAGGAAAGAAGAATCCTACATTAAGTATTCATGAAGTATGGTGAGTAAAGAGTATGAAAAAAAAATATAGTTCCATAGATTTCTGTTTGGTATTTGGAACAAAGAAATTATGTATCCACATGAGAAAGTGGCAAATAGAATAAAAATCACCTGCAGGAAAGCAAGCAGGGCAGGATCTGTTCAAACTAAGCTTCAGCCTTTAATAGAGCTAGATGAGTACCTGTCTTCAGCTGCTACCAATATATTTCTTCAGGTCATGGGAAATTCCAGAGGAGTATTATCAAAACTTTCTCAGTTTTTGCAAGCTTGAAAGGACCTATTGAATAAATAACAGATGTCATTCATAACCATAGCAAAGAGATTGCTAATTTGTGATCTTATCCAAAAAAATTAGAGGCTAAAATATAATTAAGATAAGTCACCATGGCATCACAGAAGGTAGGTCTTACTGAAGTTGTGTTGCTGGGGGGCTGTCTGTGCTCCTTAGCTTGCTTTGAGAAGTTTATAATTCTGTGTACCGAGGACAACTGTGTTCACATAATAGCATTGATTTCTTCAAAGCATTTTAGTCAATACCACAGTAACACTTTAATTTAAGAGAACATCCATTATATGCAATTAACATTGCATGGATTAAAAACTGACTCACTGGTAGATCTCCAGATGTCACTGCTAATGAAAAGACATAAACAAAGACAGTTATTGTGCTGAGGTTTTTTTTACCCAGAGACTGATTTTTTCCCAATACTTTTATCAACGGTCTAGACAACATAAAATATTGTGATAAAGTTTGCAGATAATGGCAGATATTGAAGAGTGTATATTTTTTTGCCAATGGGGCTGAATCATCTGATTGAGAGTTACAGTCCAACAAAAGGCAAATTAAAGGGGACAAATACAATTTATTACACATACGCTCTGATGATACTAGCCATATCTATAGGGTAGGAGACTTGGAATTTTACAATGCGAGGCTTGAGAAATGCAGTGCATGCAACTTATCACAGGTTGAAGAGAATTAAACTGACTGCTAGGTATAGCAAAAAGGAAGTGGGAGATCTCAGTCCTGGCTGGCTTTGCAACATGGATATCAAAGGTACCGCATTGTTTGGTGGCTGGAAGTTTGAAGAATAAAAGCAAGCCTGAAATGAGAGACATCCTGTTGTCAACAAACGTGACTGTTGGAATAGGTTACTGGGGAAGGCAGAGGACCCATGCTTATTAGGTATGTGAAAACCTCATTGGAATTCTTCTCAACACACTCAGCTTAGCTTTGTTTCAGAGTGGATGGTCATAGCATTGCCTGTTCCTTTTGGTTGAGGAGTTCATGAAGTTACGTGTATACAAGTAAACTGCACAGGGCAGTGGTTTGGGCTGAGCGTTGACTGTTGGTGTTGGACTCTACTGTTCAATGATTACCTAGTACATGGTATAGTTTACACAGCAACTAATGCTCTTTCAGACAACACTGAGCAAGTGAACGGGCAACACCGTCCCCTAAGCTCAGGGAATAATGACACGCACCAGGCAGTACAGATGCGGCCAGCTTTACTGGGCACAGAAGAAGGTTCAGCAATGTGCATGCAATGCACACTGTGTCACTTGTCCATAGGATGAGAGTAAAGGCCTGTCCTATCTAGCAGTGTAAAGATGTCCCTTTACAGAAGAATACCAGCACTGTGTTGTCCTGAACATGTTCATTACATTTGTAGCTCTTCATTAAGACAATGAATGTATTAAAATCTTGTATGTCTGGACTTCAGCTGGTTGGCTGCTATAGTAAGGGAAGGCTCCTCTCTGTTGCACAATAGCCCCGTTGTATTTTGGGAGTTATCTCCTTTGCATTTTCTGTTGGGGTCATCTGGAGATATGGCACCACTGCAAATTAAAGAAGAAGCCAGCCTCTACCGGGCCCTTGGTCAACCCTGATTTCTCCTTTTCTTTGAGCGTAGCATGCAAAGCTCAGTCTGCTGCAGGATAAGACAGCTTCTGCTGAGACTGCTGAAAATGAGTAACAAAGTCATTGGGCTGGCTCTCTGTGGTTGTGTCTAGATAAAATTTAACAGCACATGGCATATGGTGTCCATAATCTATTTGTGCTCTATGGGCTTAAGTGTTGAAATATTGAAGGTCTGTGAAACTTCCTAATAAATATATTGCCATAGTATTTGAAGTATTATTTCCAAAAGCAATCCAAACAGATGGGGCAGATGGTCCAATTGTCATACGAACAAATTTAACGTCACATGCATGAAAAAAAGGCATTGCAAAACTTGTAAAGAAGAAATTTGCAGACTTTCTTTCCTTGGGTGATTGCTTTACACAAACTTTGGGTGAATTGTTTATGGAAATCTGATGCTCCAACATTAAATAATAAGCAAATTAATCTATTAACTTGTATAAGTTCATAAGTAATTTTCATGTGTTTTCTCATGAAAGAAAAAGAGAAAAGGAGAAAAGGAGAGAGAAAAGAAAAAGAAAGAAAGAAAAAAAAATAAAAATAAAAATAAAAAAAGAAAAAAGAAAAAGGAAAAAAGAAAAAAAGAAAAAGAAAAAAAAAAGAAAAAAGGAAAAAAAAAAAATGAGAAAAAAAAAGAAGGAAAAGAAGGAAGGAACGAAGGAAGGAAGGAAGGAAAGAAAGAGAAAGAAAGAAAGAAAAGTATAGCACTGGCTATGCTTCTGTAAGTATGCTTCTGTATGTATATATAGGTGTCCACATATAGGAATACTTCATACTCGGGTGATTTTTGTGTTCTTTACAAAAAAAGTGAGACAGAGTTGAACTCACTTGACTGCTTTTAAAACATCCATTTAATTTCAATTTGTACAGAGAGGAATAATTTCAGTGAAAGCATGCCAACTTTCCCTAGCTGCAGCATGTGAACATATAGATACTAAGAAGTTGTAATGTTTATTTAAACTGGTGGTCTTGGAAATCAATGAACAAGAGTTCATGCCTGAACTTACAAGTTTGCCAGAATAGGCTATTGGATATTTATGGTTACCTACTGTATTTCAACTAAAAGCATGGCTTATGTTAATATAGGCTCAAGTTATTTCATTTCATACATCCTCCCTTGCATGAAATTCTTTAACTGTTTTGGGGCTCCAAAGAAAGGGGTTGCACAGCGTACAGCCTGTGCACGCGAGATTTCTAGTGTCACGTAACATTCAAGCAAATTACTGGAACCCCAATGTTTGAAATTCATGCGTGAAGACACATGGGGGCACTACTGGCTGCTGGTGGAAAATTAATGTCTTCTGGCACCTTCTGGGGGCTGGCTGCTTTGCCCTCCTGGGCTCTGGGTGTGTGGCATCGTTGTCACTGTAAGCACCAGAGGTGCCAGTGGTGCAGCAGGGCAGCATACGTAGGAGACCAAAAGAACAGATCTCATGCTCTGTTAAAAGAATTGAGAGATCTGTTTTAAGTGTACTCAAAATGTCTTGTTATGATTTTAGCATTTTGTGAAATATTAATGGCCCTACTCGCATGCCTTGTTTGGTATGAGAGTATTTGTGGTATGCCATTAATAAAAAGCAATAAGGCAAATGAGATAAAAAAGCTGAAAATAGTAAAGAGTTAATGGTATTTAAATTTGCCTTATTTTCTCATAAATTTTCTAGACTGCGTCTCTCAAAGTAAGATAATATTGACTAAGCCTCATTAAACTGATTCAGAGTTTTTTTTAAGAAACATGCAAAATTAATGAACCATGTTCTAATATCAATAAGCCACTTTAGAACGTACATTGTTAAACTATTGCTACTAAAAGATACTCTCAATTGGTGGAGGGATGATTCAAAAGTAGCAAGATAAGGGCAAGCGCTAGGCAAGTGCTTAGAATGGCATGAAATTTATACAGGGAGTAGCCGGTTGAGAAAGGCTGCTATTGATGCTCACCCTGTACAGAAAGAGTCAACGTGAAGTTGTCATCACCACAAAGAAATGTCATTGAGGGATTATTAGCAAATACACTGTACGTAACACACAGGTAATTGTTCTACTTTTTTCGTTACTAATGAAGCTCGGATGGTCTGCAATGTCTGTTGTGGACATCACATCCAAGTGTCTTGTGGACACCAACAAGAATGATAAATATCTGCAAAACATGAGCATTTACTTCATCATACCTTTAGATGTATATGCAAAACAGTGTTGTAAACAGGATAATATCAGTTGTCCTCCACAAGAGGAAGACAAAATTTAATTGGGTTAATTCGCAGAAAGAGAGGCTTAGGCAAAAACAGTTAATGGGCACAACAGCTTGCCTGGAGATAATATGCTCTTCACTTGAGGTTTTTAAAAGCATGGCAAAAAAAACATGTTAGACTTGACCTGAAATATGTTTAATACTGTTTCACTCTGAGTAGACGCCTAATAGAAGGCCTCCTGAGATCCTGCATTTTATGATGTCAGCTGTGTACTAAAATCTTATTGATGGAACATCCTGTTGAGGCTTTTTGCATATTTAACAATGTCTTTCTTGGTTCTCTCTTCTCTCATGTAATGAAGATTAAGGAAAAAAAAAAAAAAGTGCCATGAAAATGTTTTACAACCTTAGTTATTTTCTTCTGCAGAAGTGCCATTCACCAAGGCCAAAATTGTACAAATGGAGGTAAAGAATTGGTAGAGATTTTGCTGGTGCTGCTCCTGGGCACCTGGGGACGACAGTCCTCAGCACTGGGATGAGCTGGAGCAGCAGCAGCAGATGATTTTATTTTTATTTTATTTTATTTTATTTTATTTTATTTTATTTTATTTTATTTTATTTTTTTATTTTATTTTATTTTATTATTTTGCTTTTTTTTTTTTTAAAAAATTTTATTTTTTCTCCTTTTCAAAGCCATTCTCCCTCCTATCAACTAGGGGAGGGTGCATGTTGTACTGGGTTCTTCCCGGTGGCATCCCCAGCTCTGGCTGATCTTTGTATTTATTTTATTGTATTTCCCTTTCAAAGCAGAGTGATATTAACATGCTTTTCCTAATTGGTTTTACTCAAACACCTTTATTCACGGGGTCACCTTGAGCAAACTGGTTAGAGCCGATCTCCAATTAGCCTTAAAATATTAATTCATTGCACTGCTCATTACTTTAAAAATAAAATAAAATCTTTTTCTCCCTTTTTCAGCCTCTGGAAAAAGGAAGTGGATTTAGGTTTACTGACTTTCTCAAAATGTAACACATTGTGTATGAACAGAAGCCTGCAAATTCAATAACCGATCCTTGCAAAAGACCCCGGGGGTAGATTAAAGGAATTTAGTTGAAATGGAGTGCAGATGCTTTCTGATTTACTTTTTTTCCCCTTGCATTGTGATGCTACAACAGTTTAAATTCATCTAGAGAGGTGCTCCTGGAGGTGTATGACTATCCCCTTCTTGTCTGACTTTGCAGAGAGCCTCCTTAGGGGCCGTGTGGGAACAGATCATGGGTCTCCTCATATGAGGCTCCCATCTGGAGCAGGGGGCAGCTGAGATAGCGTGGTAGCGTGTGGCTACCTGAACACCAGGCAGCACTTCTGTGCTGTGACGGAGCACAGGCACAGGCTGCCACGGGAGGCTGTGGGGTCTCCTCCTTGGGGATCTGCAGAAACCACCTGGACGCGGGCCTAGGCAGCCTTGCTGCAGCAAGGGTTGACCAGGCGGCCGCGGAGCCCACACAGAGCCCCGGTCAGCCTGCCCTGGAAGCCCTGCCGGAGCAAGGGGTTGACCAGGCGGCCGGGGAGCCCCTTCCCAGCCCGCACCGCCCCGCACCGCCCCGCTCGGGCCGTGGGGGAAGCGCTGGGGCCGGGGGGCGGGCCGGGGCGGGCCGGGGCCGCCCCTCCGGCAGCAGCCGCCGCCGCCGCCGCGGCGGGAGAGGCGAGGAGCCGCTGCGCGGAGGCGCCGCCGCCCGGCTGGGAGAAGCGGCCGCTCCCCGGCCCCGCTCCGAGGTAAGGCGGCCCCGCACCCCGCGGGCTTCCCCCCCCCCCCCCCCCCCGCAGCCCCTCTGCCGGGGACGTCGCCAATGTCCCCGGGAGCGCTCGGCTCGGCCGCTGCCCGGCCTCTCCTCCTCCTCCTCCTCCTCCTCCTCCTTCTCCTTCTCCTTCTCCTCTCCCTTCCCTCCCACGCCCGCAGTTCCCCCCCCCCCGCGTGTTCCTCGTGGGACCCGGGTCCGTGGGCTCGGCGCGCGGCAGCAAGTTTGGGTGACTTTGCAAAGGGGGGTGCTCGGAGCCACCTTCCCCGAGCGGCACCCACCGCACACACACAACCCCTCCAGGGTGCTGGGGTACGCGCCCCGGGCCGCCCGCCCACCCACGCACCCACCCGTGTCGGTGAAGGCGATGGGGCGAGAGGCCGACGCGCCCCCCCAGGGGCTTGCCACGCACGCTGGGTGTCCTCCCCGCAGCCGGCGGCGTGCAGAAAGCCCGCACACGCAAGGAATGGGCACGTATGGGCGCACACGGCACCTATACGCGCACACGTATATTTTTCGAGCCGTGACAGCGTTGCCTACGGGCTTCTGTTTCGAGACGCTTTCCTTTCTGTTTCCCTCAGGCTTATTTGCATTTCTGCTCAGAGGTGAGCCCGGCAGCAGGAATGCGTGCTTGAAACAGGAGCAAGGAGCAACTCGCTCGCCTTTGATTCCCCCACGGAGGACGGCCACGTGGGATTTGCGCGCTGAAGCGAGCGTGTCGCGCCGGTGTACCTTGTTGGGGCTTGTAGGTTTTTTAAGCAGTGTGGATTTGCAGGCAGGAGCGGAAGTGCGATTAATTTCAAGCACGTGACTTGGCCCGGTGCTTATCATTTTAACGTGGCGTTCATACCTTGGTAAATATGCATAGATTTAGCCATCTGTCCTGCCTTTTCCCTTCTTGCGTGCACATACCAGTGTGTGTGCACGTAAGTGAAAAATGTGCCTGTAGTAGGCTTTACGGCCAAATACGTGCTTAAACTCTTCTGGGAAATACCCTAAAGTTACTGTGGAGGACTGCTGGGAAGCTTCTTTGATACAGTCTTTTGACTATGTGTTTGTTTTCATTTTAACATTGCTTCAGCGATGCCAGTTTGTAACTTGCAATGCACTGGGTGTTAAGGCTGTTCGCATACACACACTACAGCTGGTACTGCTGCTGGAAAGCATGCCGTTCTTCCCGCTGTGGACAAGGCCCTTTTGTGTAACGTCAGCTTTGTAGGCTCTTATAGGGTACGTGAAGCTGAGGAAGAGCCCTGCAGCCTCTCCCTTCCATCCTGTGGAGGTTTTGGGGACGCCAGCCGGTGCTGCTCATCAGATGCTGGCTGGAGCTCCAACGTGGGGCAAGCCAGTCTTTGGGTCTTGCCCGTGTTGCTGGCTCGTGCTATAGCTCATCTATGTGCAGGTGAAATTCGGAATACGTTTCCCTATGTCACCAGAGGAGTCGTCCCTCTGTGCTGGGCAGATACGTGGGTGGGCCACATGGCTTGTGTCACCCCAACCTGCTTTCCCTCTGAAACATATCTCCGTTATCATTTATGGCCCTCTCTGAAGAAACGGCCTATTTTTAGACCTCGGTAGACCTGCCAAAATCCCAAATCTTTGGCATTGGTCTGTTTGGGATTGTGATGCTGAAATCTTCATTTGAGCATCATTTTCTTAAATTTGGCTTTTGCAGAATAACAGTTGTCATAAGAAGATTAAAAATAAAGTCTACTTGCTGTTAACACTTGGTGGGTGAAATTTTCATCTTGTCTACTACATCTGGTCTGTAGCTTCTCTGTTAGTTGCATAGTCTCTAGAATTGTAGCATGCAGTACCAAATAGACTGCCTTTTCTTCTAGCCTAGGGATTCTCAAACCATAGTACATGTACCATAGCAAAAGTGGTATGTGAGGTGGACCAGTGATGTGTGACTGCTCCGGCTTTGGGAACCTTCCTAGTCTTGCTTTTTTCTTAGCTTGAAAGCTCAATTACAAGGCAGTGGAAAAAATTCTGTTAACAATTTATGGCAGGAAGAAGGAAAAGCATACAAAATTGGTATTCCTTTTGCTGCGTGATGGTGTTGGATGTTTTTGCATCCTCTGGGTAGCTCTTGGAATCTCAGCAATGCTTTATGATTATTTTTACTCCTTACACTGATGAGTAAAATTATAGAGCCTAATTTATTTAGGTTTGGCATGTTCTTACTGAAACTGATGCTATGCTAGGTGAATGAACAGTCTGCTTGTTTATACTACCTTCTATTTTTTTTCCATTTTTAATAGGCCCCATAGGTCTTAGTGTGGTATTACTAGAAGGTTTCAGAATTTGGTTTAACCTGCCAATAAAAACAGAAACAAAGATCCACGAACCATATTAAACTTGTTATTGAATAAGGTATCTTAATACTGTCTGTTATCAGGGTAGAAACTTCACTTCAGATGACTCCATCCAGTGCTACAATCACAGTTACTGCTCTTTTACATTTTTTTGTTCTGGCCATTTATTCGTAGCTCTGTGGTGCTGGAGTGAGTACTCAGGACACATGTGAACACACTACCTTCATCTTTGAAGAGTTATAAAGTAACCTAACTGGATTCCAAATCTCAGTATATTTTTCCTCATGCCCCTCTATCATATTTCAAACTCTTTCTGTCTAGTCATTACTCCTTTCCAGATGTCTTTTACTAATCAAATCTTTGCTGGATAACTTTTCCCCACATGAATTATTGTTCATTTTTTATAGGCATCCAATAAATTGAAATGCCTGATGAAATTTTCTTTTTTTTCTTTTTTTTTTTCCCTCTATTACCTTTCGTCAGTACTCTCCCACATTCATTTGCAACTTTATGTAAGTAGAGGTAGCTAGAAAGTGTTCATTAAAATGTCACTGAAGTGAAAGTCAGGAAAAGTGTTGATCAAAATACTTCTCATTTTCTAGTCACTCATTTCTTGTGAATAAACCTTTAAAAACAAAAATAATCTCCCTTTTAGACTACTGATATTTCCCCTGTGCTTTTTGCACAGTCTTGATCATTATGGATGGATTATTTGTGATAACTGGGTTTGACACCTTCAAAGCTTCAGAGAAACGTGATACTGAAACACTCAACTAAATTTGGAATAAAAACGCAGTCGGGTATGGCTCAAACAAATACAGGTATGAGGGAAGAGCAGGCATCCTCAAAGAGCTGGAAGTGGTGGATAATGCAGTAGTTTATCCCTGTCTTGCAGTTGCAGACCAACATTTTTGGCTCATGCTCGGTGACTGAAGGAAATTATTGTCAGGGATTGTTTTTCTGTGGAGCCCGAGGTAGCCCTTTTGCTGTCCGGGGCCTAGGCCACAGAGGGCTTTAAGACTGCAGGGCAGTTTTTGAGCACTGGGAGGATGCAGTCTGGGAGACAGGAGGATGAGAGTTGTGGTGGTGGTCTGCAGCTGTATTACTGGGGAAAGACACAGAATGTTATGGAGTAATAAAATTTCCTAGAGTGGAAGGCTTCATGGCCTGCTACAGTGTATTGCAGGCACAGGTCACTCTTTGCCTAGATAGAGCTGAGACAGCAATGCTGTCATTGAGTAATGTTTCAGTATGAAAGTATAATGTCAGTGTAAAGTCCAGAAATACTTCTGACCTATGACCAGTTGGGATCATGTATCTTAAAGCAACAAAACCAGAGTCTGTAGGTGGCTGCAGACTCTCAAGTGTTTTCCTTTGCTCGCTGGTGAATTCCAGGTTTAGATTTAACTTCAATTCAATTTAACTTCAGCCGCTCCTCAGCAGCAGGTCGTTTTGACAGTGCCGCAGCTGTTTGTGCTGAAAGATAAATAGGTCTTGTTGTCACCATATTGGAAGAACTAGAGACTGTTTCTGACGTGTTCACTTGCTGGTTTGATGCTGATGTTGGAAAGCAGCACGGAGAGCATTGAGCTTTGTAGGTCTCCACCGGGGAAGGCCGAGGGCCGGTGGAGCAGTTTCCCACTGCTACCAAATTATATTGCTGCTTCTTTTCAATTGCTCCTAGCTTATTCAGAAAGGACACAGACTTTATCATATTTTGTGGACTCTTGTGAGGTGTCCCCACCCTCTGGTGACAAATATTTCATGCCTGATGGAATCCGAAGGAGGTCTGGGAGGCTGAGTATGTATGAACCTGCATATCCTCCAATAGGAACTCATTAGATGTGCAGGAAGGTCCGGGCCCTCTCTTTAGTTTGGTGTCCCTGGTACATATCTTTAGGCTCAATTAGGCGAGCTGATAGCTGGCTTTGTTACTGACCTTTCTCAGGAAAGGGAGATGTGGCGCTAGCTCAGGAGTGTGGCAAGATTTTTACATTTTCAAGGAGGAAGGGAACTTGTGAGTATTTTGTTAATGGTTTAAGTCTGGAAAGAGTGTGGGTTGAATTCACAGGTCTTAGAAGAAAACATGTTTTGAAGAACAGGGATGTCAAAATGTACTCAGCTTGGTTTGTGAGTGAGGTGTTAGTGGGTATGGGTGAAGTGTGTTCTTGTTAGCTGAAAGGGGTTTCAAAGCGTGCACAAGGTTTTTATGAAGTAGGACATTTCCCTGCAGTGCTCTAAGTTTATATGGACATTATAGGCTCTGAGCATCAATGGCCTTAGCATAAGCTTTGATGAATTGGTTACTTGGCCATTATTTGCTCTCCTAAAATCTGGAACTTCTGTCCTATGTGTGTATATGAGAAATAGTCAAAAAATATCAAGGTGATTTTGGGTTATGCTACTGGAGCAGTGGTTATTGAGTTTTGACTGTGTTTTATGATCAGTGCTAGTGGCACCAGTTAACAGTTCCCTGAGCACTCAAGCCCTTGTCATGCTGGCATTTTGTGAACTGTACAAGATTTTGGAGTTTTTCAGCCTTTGCTCTACTATGGCTTTCTGTAGTTCCCAATTAACTGGGAGTTATTCCACTTGCTTGAATGAGGAGGTGCGTTTTCCAAAATGTTGTGATATTCTTAATCTTTAACTTCTCTGTCAGGTCCACAATACAGCCAGCTCTGCAGGTTGGACCAGAGGTGACCTGTGAAGGTGTCAAGGGAACCATGAGGAAATTGGCTTTTCATACAAAACATGAAAAGATGAATTCTGGAGACTTAGCATGTTTAGCCTTGTCAATATACTTGCTGAAATTCCCTAGATTTACCATTCTGGTACGTTTTGCTACCTTCCATTACAAGGTATTAGCGTTAGCCTTCCTAAATCTGTTCATCTATTGTAGCCTTTAAGTGAATAAATGTTAACTTTAGCTTTCCAGATTAGTGAAATATAATAAAAATGCCTTACTAGAAAGACCTTAGGTTTCATATTTGCAGAACAGGTGAATAAAGTGCTTCCTGCCATCTGTTTGTGCCTTGAGTCTTTGACTTAGCATCATGAGGGGGAAAAAAAGACGTAGGATTTAGATCTCCTGTAGACAGCTCTGGGTGATGCAATTCCAATCAGGTATTTCACTCTTGAGAATCTGTATTGCCTGTTGGCAGTTAGAGATAGGTCTTATGTTACTCAATTCATTCACTTAATTTCATAATGCTTTATGCTCTTTGCTTCCTGTTTGTGGTGGACTGTATTTCTCATGCTACTTACAGCTTGTAGAAGATATCTGATTTCTCTGGCTCTTTTCCAAATTTCTTGAACCGTCTATTCCAGTTTATACTTTTTTAGTCCATGGTAGTGGACTCTGTCATATGGATTGCTAGATGCCACAGGAGAAGTGTGCTTACCCTGGTATTCTTTCTGGAGCTACAAACTGACGAATTTTGGGAATGGTTAGACCTGGCAATGCATCCTGTGCGAGCAGTGGTGAGCGTGGACATGAAAGGTGAGGGCTTAATATCTGTGATGGTATAATTAGGGCGCAATCCAGCAGAGCGAGGTATTGTGAGTGGCTTCAGTCCGACATTTTCTTGACGTAACCTGTCCTTACTGCCATGAATTAGAGGAAGGGGGAAGAAAAATCAATACTCTTTCTGAGCTGTAAAGCAGCCTCTTGACTAATGGCGTGGCAATAACTGGAGGCCAGAGCTGGGTGGAGCTCAGTACTCCTCCCTGGTGAGGCAGCAGGGTGGGTTGGTAGTCTGAATTGTGGTGATGGCCTGAGGGCTGACAGAAGGATTAGCACGGCATTGTCCTCGCTTTCTAGAGAGTTTACCTCATGCTTCTTTAAAAATTTCAGAGATGATTGAAGCCCTTTTTCTTGCAGCCCTACCAGCGGTGCCAATCCTGCTAGGGCTGGTCCCTGCTGCTGCCAAGTCCCTAGTGGAGGAAGTCTGGAAACAAACTGGGAACGGGGATGATGTCAGTTTGTGGGATGCTGTGCACAAGGCTTTGGGGGTTGAGACAATGAGTTTTCTGAACTGGAGGAATGATTAAAACTGCTGTAGTTCTGCTTTGTTTACATCAGCAGAAATTTGTCAAGGGGTTGTAATTATTTGTTGCTTTCCGCATAAAAGACTGAAAAAAGGAGTAGACTGAAAAAATGGGATATTCTTAAAGGATTTTTTTAGAGCTGTCAATACACTTCAGGTTATGTTGTCTCAGAAAGAAATGTTTGGACGTGGCCATAACTAGCAATGTCTGCATCAAATCTTGGTTTCTGAAGGATGTATAAAGGATTCATCTAGAAAGCAAGCACTAATAGCTTCACTTCTTTGTTGTTCAGTTGTCTTTCAGTAGCTGGAAGGGTTTTGATGAGATAGTGTGGCTTGGTGGTAGATATCTTTGTAAAATGGAAGTGCGCTCAATACATACAATATCTGAGAGGACAGAAATAGCAGGGCCCAAAATTCTGTGGACCTTTCTGTGCAGGAGCCAGGGCTTTCAACCTATCCTTCTGCCAGCAGTTCAAAGAAGAATCAAAAGAAGCAAATGCAAAAAACACTTGAGTGGTATTCCCTTGTACATGCTGCCAAAAGTAAAGGACCAGATGATCTTGAAGGTCTTTTCCAACCTTAATGATCCTATGAAAGAGATAAAGCTAACGTTTCTGTAGTTCACCCACTGGGAACTGAGCATACCTTCACCGCTTTTGTCCAAGGTGCTACGTCCAGCTCAGACGAAGAGCTGTTGCCGTGTCTAGATCCAGTATGGAGCTACCATTATGAACAGCGGCCTGGGCTGAGGGAGCTGGGGGGTTTGAGTCGGATAACAAGGCTAAAGGACAACTCAGTAGCTGCTTACAGCTACTCAAGGATATGATTATGAAGATATTAAAGCCAAACTCTCCTAAGTAGAGCCTGATGACAGTGAAGGGCAATGGCAACATGTTTTTGCTTTGTAGCTTCAGGTTGGACATTGGGAGGATAGTGCAGCACTGTGGCAGGTCCTCCAGAGAGGCCAATACCTGTCCCCAGAGCTTCTCAGGACTCATCGAGACAGTGTAACAGCTGAACTGGTCTGCTGGTGGTGCTGGTTTTGTTTTCAGTTGGAGGCTAGAGTAGGTAACCCCTCTCAATAGGCTTCTTTTTTCTCACCCAGCCCAGATAGGAGGGCAGAAATCCTTATGTGCTTAATGCTGCCCGAACAGACAAACCCCAAGTTATGGGCCTGCCAAAGCTGGCTTCACAGGATGAGGTGCCACAGCGATCACAGAGAGGGCAGGTGGACTGTGGTGGAACTGGCCTCAAGATCTTAAGTTCATAAGACTGTATACCGACTGCAGCAAAGGATCTACATAATCTTCATCCTGCACTTTTCCTCTGCAGTCCCCTTTACCTAGTACTCCTTATAAGCCGAAAGTAGCAGGCAGGATACCTTCTAATCTCATTTTGCCTCTACTAATATGTATTAGTGCTAATATTTAATCGTTATTCGAGTTGGTACTAGGGGGAATAGCCAAATGAATGGCTCTGTCAATTTTTTATTTTATTTTTTCTGAGAGAGGAAGAGAAGAGAGTCAGAGTAAGATACTGAAGCAGTAAAGTGCACAGCGTTAGAAAGCTGGATGCTATCCACTTACAGAGTTTTCCCTACAAATAAACTCTCCTTTTGTCTGACCTCTGTGTGCATTTTGATTTTGAGGCATTCTTTCTGCAATTTACTTCATTTTTGAGGTGGTGGGATTAAATCTGGAAGTATGCTGCTGGAGCCATACTGTCATCAGAGATTAGGCTTTTGGATGCCATTTTATCCCACACCTAGTGCTTCTGCTAGAGGACCTTGTTTCTTGCCCTTCATTACTCCTTGTTTGCTTATTTTTCCTGAGTGAAAGCAATTCTTGTTTCTTCCTCTGTATACAGCTATTTATTTTCTTGGTTTCTGTTAGCTTAATGTGACATCAGAAAAAATGAAGGTCCAAGATCATGTATATTTATATAGTGTTATGTGGCAGAATAACCAGGCAAAGAACCACATGTAATGTTTTAAAACATTATACAAATGAAAGCATTCTTGGTGCTTCACAGTAACCATACAGCAAGCTGAAACAAATCAACCTTTTTTGAGGTGAAAATTGAAATTTGGTGTAAAACTCATTACTGTTTGAATGCATGTAATTCTGATGTTTAAAGAAAAGCTTGCCTATGTGAACAAAAACTCATAGACTTCACAAAACAGAGCTGCCTGCTAACCAAAAGACTAGTTGCTTGCCAGCAGTTCACTTGGCATAGCTTTCTCCTACCTGTCATCCATACTTCACAGAAAGAAATAAAACCCTGTACTTACATACTCCAGGCGTATCCTCCTTGCCAAAGTAATGCTTTGTTAATTACATGGAGTCCTCTACTTGTACGTGTGCGGGTCATTAATTGCTGTAAAAGGGTGAGGGACTCAATCCTGCTCTTACCGATTTTATAAAACAAAAATTATTCAATTGCTTCTCATTCTCTCTGAAGTCTCCTGGAGCTTATTTTCTCTGCTTACAGTGGAGATTGCTTGCTGATTTTGCTGCATGCCCCTGAGCGTCTACCCTACGGGCTCATGGTGTTAAGTGGCAGCTTGTAGGGAAACGGCAGCTAGCGTCACCTGCTAAATAGCAATGGGATATTTTGCACCTACGTCGCAGTAGGGTGCAAAAACAATAGAATAATTTTAACCAATTAGAGTGAGTTGAATTATTTTTGTACTAATTGAAGATGGGGATAACCAAAATGCAGCTTAGTTTCGGTGGCATCTTTTTCCCCTTGGGTTTATAATGGAGTAATAAAGTAGAGCTCTTGGATTTAAAGGATAATTAAAGAGTTCTCATTACATCACTGGTCAGAAAATTTATCATTTGCAGCCATTACTTGAATTATAAGCAGGATCTGGGTTATGTTAGAGGCTGATAACTGAAGCTTCATAGAAGATTAAAAAATACTTGTTTTACCTGCAGAAAATGTAATCAGAATAATTTTTTCAGGTAATTATATGAAATATTATTTGTGTTAATTAGGAACTTTTTAGAGGACAAATCTTGTTCCTGTTTTAACAGCCTGGTAGGTTGGCTGTTACAGGAAGCCAGCAAATCCTAGCTTCTCAGGATAAGAGGCAGAAGTTTAGTATATGCGTCCTCCACCTATGCTCCCTGAAGCACAAGGGGTTTTTCCTATGTCCATGTGACTTTGGGATGAGGTTAGTAGGTTCTCTGACAAGGTGATTTATCAAGTGGTTTCCTCCTGTTGTAGGTTTGAACGGGAGCTACTCCAAATCTGAGGCCAGAACAATAGCTATGGAGGAAATTAGTCATGGAAGGATCTGAGGAGGAAGGAGCATGTTTTTATCAGCAATGGAAGAACTTCCCAATACCCAGTGGTCTCACTAAAGATAATTTAGGTAGTACTGAACAGCGGCGGTTTACACCTTTGCATTGTTTCTGTAAGTCTTCGGTATCCAGATGGAAGACTTTATTTCTTCTTAACTGGACATGTTGCTAAAAAAAGTTGGAAGGTTCTGTTCTGATGTGTATTGAGGATATTGTGTACGTTTTTGGATGGGTTTAGATACCTAAATGTATGGCATCAGAAATGACACAGGACCATTTTACATCTGAGATATCTGCATAGGGCTGGCAGATACAACCCAGGCCATACCAATGGCTCAGTCTTTCAGCAGTTGCCACTGTAGCCCGACGGGAACTCCCTAGGAAGTCTAAGAAGGCACTAGATATCAGAGTTCGGGTGACTACAGTTTTGATGTTACTGTTTTAATGCTTCTGTGATTTGGTGTTTCAGATAACTGCAAACAGCTTTTATAGCTGTCATGAATGTTTCTGATGAAACTTTTGTGTAAGACTACATTCTAAGAGCTAGTTAATGAAGGTCATTTGACAGTTTATTTTACCTGCCTTATTATTTTGCCAGTGTGTATTTCCTAGCTTATACAGATAAAGCCAGCAAGAAGTCAGTTGTTTTACCAGTCTTCCCTCTCCTAAAATCCTCCCCTGAAAACCAAAGAGAAAATCAGAAAGAAGAACCTAGTCTGACTCCTCTTAGGTTAATTTGGTGTCAGTCAGTTGTTCAGAGGAAGAAAGCGTGAGGGTGTTCAAGGACTGATGATGTTCAGTCAGGGGAAAAAAAAAAAACTGGAACATATTCGGCATAGCTTAGAGAACAAGCTTATGTAGCTTATATAGCAACATAACTGGAACATGCTTATAGCAAGCTGAGGATTTACACCAAAGCTGTAACTGTGCATTGTGAAAATATGTGTTCTTAAACTATATGCTTATGTCTTTAGTTACTTTAAGTTAATTTGAAAATGAAAAGTACTATCCAGCAATGTATCTTAAGAGTCTAAATTCTTAAGTTCCTAATAAAGATTCTTCTATAGTAAGATCTCACCTTTTATATGTTTAACAAAGGAGTTAATAGAAGGGTGGCCATCTCAGGTAATCAATAGAAAGCCATTTTTAGGATATGGACGAATCTCTTAGAATATCTACTTCGGGTTAAGATGAATCACAGCCTACAAATGCCTATTTCTCTCAAGTGACTATAAAGAGAGAGGGGGAGTAGGGTGACTCATTGAGATGTGGTTGTTTATATTTGGCCACATATATTTCAAGCTAAGCACATAAGGCTACATCCAGAGGCAGCTTGGCTCTGCGGTGCACCCAGGATACATGTCTCAAATGTTCAGCTATAAAACCTGGTTGGAGTGTG